>NC_141467.1:50874434-51481101 GCF_009769465.1 Tauraco erythrolophus | reverse complement strand
TTATCTATAGTGTACTGGCCCTATCTTTTGATTCCTTGGGAGGTTTCTCTTCATCAGCAGGGCTTTCAGCTCATTTTTAAAAAGCCTGTTTTCTAAAGCTCTAAAAATGTGCTTCACAACAGTTCAAAGACTATCTCCTTCGCTTTCAGCTGTTCCATATTGTGCTATAGCTTCAAACTATGCAATGAATAACTTCACACTGAAATTTCTACATTAAATACTCTATTAAGAAGAGTGCAGGTTTTAAGTTCTAACACATTAAAATAAAGAACAAAATTCACAATGATCTCTGTGTCTGTTACCTGGGAATGGCACAAGTTAAGAAGATGAGATCTGCCACTTTGGAGTCTATTAATTCCCTTCAATTCCCTTGCCTGTGGCTACACCTGGAGCCCAAATCTCAGAGGAAACAGTCAAAACCCTATCATAAAAAGAGTTCATCCTGATAGCTACCACCTAAAAACCAGTCTGAGCTCTCAAGCCCAAGATTTAGCATCCCCAAAGTATGTAATATTGAAAAGCAAGTTTTGCCCTTTGCTCATTCATTCTTTCCCAAAGTGGGGTGATGGGGGGTGGGGAGTGCAAATCAATGACACTGACTGACGAAAAAGTTAACACAAGTGGCAATCCAGCAGAGGAAAACCAGTGGAGAGGGATAGCTTGTTATCTGAAGCAGATAACTTCAAAGCAGCCTGAGCAGTGACTGATGATGAAGTAATGGTGATAAGAAACTCGGTTCCTCACATGCTTTCTCACTGCAGCAATCTGGAGGCACTGCAGCTGAGCATCGCACTTCTGGCAGTGTCCCTGCACATCTGGAGCATCCGTTGAGAAGCAGTAAACAGCATCAGTCAGCTGGAAAGAGCGCTTCCCTCAACCCCCCTGACCCCCTGCAGCAAATTTGCCCCAAGCTCAAAAGAGAAAAAAATGCTGGGGTGTATTTTCCTAGCATCTTGGAGTTGTCTGCATCCGTATTCTTCGGTATTTAAAACATTAGTGTGTTATGCTTAATATGTTTGGCTTAATGTCACCAGCTAATATTCCGCTGACTAAAAAATAAAGTAGCACGATAAATTCCCTGAAATCAGCTTATCTGAGGAGGAGGCACAGAAAGATTCAGAAAAAGAGGAAGTGGTGCAGGACAGTGTGTATTCAGTCGTCTTTTCAAAACTTTCTTCCCCAAAACGAGAATTGTTGGAGAACGCCACTCTCCCTCCCTTCCTCCCTCTGCAAATCTCTTCCTTCCTACAAAGTACAGGCTACCAAACTACAGGCTCCAGCAACAAGGTAACTAATAATAAACTCTTCAGCTGAACTCTAGGAAAGCAGTTTGATCAAGGCTTTGCTTGCTGAGCGCTGACCAATGCACGTTCCCAGCTGCCAGCAGTGACTCACCACAAGCTGTATTTTTTACAAACCAGTCGTGCTTTAGCCATCTCCCCCCGACCCTGAGCACGTTTTCCTCCAAACAAGGCCTCACGCTTCCAAATGATGGAGTCAAAGGCACTTGAGTCACGGTCCTTTTACCATGTCTCGAGTCAACAGGGCATACAGGGACTACTTCGGTCACAATATATTAACACAACTGCTCCTACACCGTGGCTCCTCAAACCAAAAACCCACTGCTGCTGTTACGGCTGTCCATCAACAGCACTGGGATTTCTACAGTGCCAGCCAGCAGACAGGACAGGACTCCTTTCAAAATGACTTTATATCAAGGGTTTGTATGACAAAACTTGGTTCTTGCTGTGAGCTTCCTCCACATCGCCTTCTCTTACCAGTGAGGACACAGGGCAAAGAGGGACCATCAGTCGCGACAGTGGCAGGCAGAACATTTTGTACTGGTCAGGCAGGAGTTGGAACTCCTCAGCTGCATTTTGGCCCCAAGTGCAATCTCTGGTGCTTCACTGGAAATGCCAACCCAGCTGGCCAGTGAATTTGTGGTTTTAGAAGACGCGCATGCCATGTCACCTTCCTGAATGGAGGAGCCTGGTGCTAGGCAAAGCAGCCAGCACTGATGAAGGGACACGGCTCCCGCTCCCTCCCGAGGCTGCTCAGAGGCTGCCTGGAAGTGTGGCGAGGACTGCAGAAACAGGAACACACCGAGTCGGGTTTTCTGAGGGAGGGGAAATAACCTCTTTAGCACTTGGAGGCAGGCAGCAGGCATGATGTTGCTGTGGCATATGAAAACCAGGTGGGCATAGCTCCTCTCTGTGCTGCCCCAAAGACGAGCACGGGAGTATGAGAGGAAGCTTGGGCTCAAAAATGGCACAGACGAAGACGGCTTCTTGGATCAGGACACTACTGAATTACACAACTCTCACCACTGTCAATGCTATGGCTTCATGTCCCCATTCCCCCTTTTGACGAGGCTCTCATAAAGCACGGAAGGGTTCGGGATGATTTAGAGTTTAACTCTCAAGTACTGCAGACATCTGGGACAGTCCCCTGGCCACAGCAATGTTGTTTTTGTGAAGGAGAAGGGAGTTATGGCTATTTCCTAAGGGTGAAATTACCCTTTCTCATCCTTTTGTGGTGAGATCTCCTCCTCCTGCCATTGTCAGACCACTGGCCCCCTTCTCCCTCCCCACCACGCACAACAGCACAAGAATTTCTGGAAACGCTGAGATAAACCTTGCGTTTCTAACAGGAGAAATGACTCACATGAGTAGCACCACATTACCTGGGAGATAGAAAGAAATAAAAGCAAGTTAACATGCAAAAATCCCATCACATCACAACAGCACACTCTACTATCGGGATAGTAAGGACAACGGGGTACCCACTCCTTGCTAAAACATTTCACAGTTCACTGCAAAGCATGTTGACCAGGGATAGCCAAGTAGTGGGCAACACGGAGGGAAGCTATTTCTATAGGTCTTAATGAATCCTAATATTTTTTACTCTCCTCAGCTGGAGGTGACAGAAACGAACAGTTAAAATTTCTTCCCATTTCTCAAGATTTTTTTTGTTTTGCTATTCCAGGGCCTAATCCAGGAAAAAAAAAAATAAAAAGGGCAGGAAAAAAACCACTATGTGCAGCCTTATGGCAGGACTTTCCAAGCCACAGATGCTGGCTCCGTGGTTGGCTGACCTATCCAAAATAAAGCTCAACAGCAGGGAGCGGTGGAGTAGTTCAGGGGGTAGAAGAGGTCATGCGAATGTGATCCCCACCTCCCGAACACTACATCTCCTTACGCTGCCTCCCTCTGCTCCTTTTGGGATGGAGGGAATTTTTGACTTATTTTCTATTTCTTATTTTCAAGCCTGCCTTCCCTATCCCTTTGCCAAGTGGGGCTGTTGAAAGTGCCTCTTGTTGCAGCCACTTTCCCAGGAGAAAATAAACAAGGTGAACTTTTTTATCCTGATGGCTTTGCCGTTGAAAAAGCAGCTCGCAGCTTGGAGGATGAGCCCTTTCGGCTGCTCCAAGACAGAGCTGGTGCTGTGGGAGCTCAGCGGCCACTGTGTCACCTCCCTGTGTCCGAAGGCACAGGAGTCAGCCTGCCCCGGGCCAAGCTGTTGGCTACAGAGGCCGAAACACTTCCCCAAGGAAAAGAGAGGACAAAAGCCTTGAAAAGAGAAGCCTCGAAGGCTGCTGCGTCCCACACAGAGATGTGTGGCACTGCTGCCTTCACATGAGAAGGCCGTATCCAGTGAACAAACATCGAAAAAAGGGAAGGAAGTGGAAAAAAGGAAAGAAAGTGATCAACTTCTGCTTTTTTTGAGAGGAGCGCATAGCGTGTGTACCAGCTTAGCCAGCAGTACCACTTCTGTGAGTCTACAGGAGGTCCCACCCTACCGCTCTGGGGAACACCTACAAGCCCTGTGCACATCGGTCTGTGGGCCGAAGGAAAGTCCAGCTGGGCAGAGGACATGTAAGAGGTGTGTGGACCCTTTTTTACAGCCAGTACATTCATTTCTGTTCAGGTGTGGGCTTCATTTTTATAATGATAATGATCAAATAACGAAATCAACCACTTCTTTTTTTCTGATCAGGGCTATCTCTGAAGCTTTATGTTTGCCAAGAAAATAAACCAAGTCTAAAAACCAGGCCTTCCTCTGGGAAGATGTTGGAGTAAAGTGGATAACGGGACTGCACCTGTATGTTTTGATGCTGCCAGCAAGGAAGGGTTTCATAACAAGTGTTTGACTTTCCCTAAGCCCTATGCAATAGCGAGTTGAAAGACCTGCTGCCACTTACCAAACCTCTTGTAGCCAAAGGACTGCACCTCCTCCTCCTCTGCAAAATCGTCTGGAGAAAGAAAGAAAGACACAGCAATGGATTACTACCACTACTGGAGAAAGATGGGAAGAAGTTTTTACAGGTGCACGTTTATAAATCAATGTACTTTAAAGTTTAATTAATCTGTAATGCATGTTACTGATCTTCCCCTCCGTTGCTCATATCCCACCTCTGTGCCTGAGTAGAAAAGGCAGTTTGGAGCCTTTTGACTAAACCAGAATCACCAGTAGAAATCCAGATTACAATTATTTTGTCACCTGGCAGCTATCCTGGAGCCTGCTTGGCCACCTAAGTATAGACCCGAGCAGACCTGTCCCTCCATCACGGTGACGGTCACAATTGTCACCAGCGTGCTGCTTGAGCAAGCTCACCTGGACCACGGCACTCATTCCAGCCCTTTGCCTGCACCGTCCAGGCAGTCAGGCTCAGGTTATACACATACCAGCTGGGCTGTTTGCACAAAGTGCTACGCATAGCTATGCTCAGTAAGGAGAGAGGAGTCAGAGGGGACAGCTGTCCGCCCATCCACCACCTCCCATGGGCAGTAGCTTGGCCTGTAGAGGCAAGACTTGATAGCAAATGAGAAACAGAACTGATAAACTCAAACAAATGAGAAAAATAAAAACCATTTAAGCCCTTTTGTTCTCATCTTCACCAGCTAGCAAGCAGTAAAATGCTAATAATCATGATTTTATTTTGTCAGAAGCTAAGTTTCTCTCCACTTCCTTCCAGCAGCAAGGGAAAAGGCTGGCATCAGCAGAAGAAATAACCCACGACTTCTTTAAAAAAAAAAAAGAGTATGTTTGTGTGTTCAGCCTCCTTCTACCAACACAACCCCTCTTTCCGCTGATTTGGGAGAGGCGAGAGCCCTGCCTTATCACCAGCACCAGCCTCTGCACCAGGCGTCTGACTGTCAGAGACGGCAGCACAGCCCCAGCTGCTCATCTCCCGCTTCCTCGTTTCCCAGGGGAAGCAGAGTTTAGACCCATTCTCCCTCCCTCAAGCACCGTTCCACATCGGGGGAAGCCTCTGCGAGGTTCTCTTTGAACAGGACCCAGGACACGGCTTTCCGAGGGGCAGCTGGTGGTTGGCAGCCCGCGCTGGGGAACCACGTCGCCTTTGCTGCATTTCTGAGCAGAAGTGCCTCCACGCTGCGAAAAACACCGCTGGTGACCGACAGCCACCCCCACCCTTCAAAACTTGGGTACTCCTGGGCTTTCATTTGCATGGCAGCATGGGGGAGGCAGACTCAGCACCCCAGGGAGCTTCAGCGGCTGCTCGTCGCCACCCTCCCAGCACGGGATGCTGAGGAAACTCAACTCACTTGCAACCCCCCCACCCAGACCTTTCCCCAAGAGGAGGTGGGAAGGAGACAGGAGCTTGAAGGGCAGTCAAGCAATTCACCAGAAGGTAACATTTAATGAGCAGCAGCAGAAAAGCAGGCTCAAAGGAGACAAACAGACGTGATGGAGTGAGAAGTTGGTGCTGAGTTAGACCTTTGCTGGCCACAGACTTATCGCCCGTGCACAGGCTACTCTGCATCAGCTAACTTGGGCCACAACAGACCCTTGTGGGGATGAATTCAAAGGTGAACTAAAGATACAGTCCTCGTCGAGGCTCAATGAAGCCTAAATCATTTGAGTGTACATTCTGCAACAAACGTCACCTGCACCTCCTTCCGACTTGCACTTCCTTCCTTCACGCACTGAAGTCTGAGGGAGATGTTACCTGAAGCAGCAAAGGAGCCCATGAAATGTATCATTTTCAGAACGTCATGCTCTACTCAGACAACACTTTTGGTAAACCATGTCAAACCCCATATTCCTCATCAGATAACACATATTTTTCTCATTGCCAGAGGTGTTCCTGTCCGTATGTTGAGCTAGACCCCCAACTCAGAGGTGCATTTAAGTGGATGCTCCTTAGGCAAAACAAACACATCCTGGTTTTCAAGGCAGAAAGAATCCTTTGAAAAAACAAACTCAACAAACCCTCCCAAATGTACCAAATGTTATTTGAAGACAAGGTCACCCAACAAAACATGACAAATACTAATAAACCGTAAACAGTCAACAATCAAGCCTCTCATCCCAGCAGTGAACTACTCAGGAAAAATCCTCCCCTCTTGCACGAAAGATAAAACGCTGCACAAAAAAAGATATCAGCTCCAGAGTCCTGAGCTTCCTGCCCTCTCCTGCTATCAGGGCCGTAACACAATCGTCTCCTTTGTTTCTCTGGAGCGTAACCTGGTTTAACCGATCCATATCTGATGCGTGCAGCCAGGCCGTGTTTAAATCCTGCAGCTTCATCCTATGCCACATCCACAAGACCTTCCTCTGAGGCTGCCAGTCTCTTCTCTAGTTGTTCGGTTTTTCACGCTTAGCCCAACAGCATTGCCCTCTGGTCATGCATTTATAATTATATTTTTGTTTCTCTTGATTTTTTTTATATTTGCAACACATGTATATGTTTTCTATACATATATCGTATAGATATATTATATATATTATATATATTATATATTTGTATACACATTTATATATTTTAAATATATACACACCCTTTTTAATATTTGTAACACTGCATGCTGTGCTTGCTAGGGACGAATTTTTTTTTTAAGCTTTTAATACTTTATAATTATCCATTAATCTCCTAATTTTGAAGAGCGCTTGTGGAATTTGAAATAAAGAAGTGGAGACGAGCAAGGACAGTTTTGTCAAAGGATGACCTGGCTCCCTGCTCACTAAAATCTAAAACATCAGATAAAACCTTTCTTAAGCCCTGTGAGTTGATCTAGCAGCAGACAGCAATGTATTTCAGGGGAAGTCTATTAAAATTATTTAACAGACTCAGCTCAGAGGTCTTTCAGTCCCAAGTGCCACCAAGTACTTTGCTCAATTCGTGTGCAAATATAACATTTTACAATATTAACTCTAATGTAACAAGTTGAAGGAAAATAAAGATGAGAGGAATAAATGAATAACACGAGGTTAGACTAAACGTTCAGAAATGAACAGCACTGCGTCCTTTAGAAATAGAGACTAGAAAAGGTTGAAAGTCCTACTTCAGAAGAAATCCGTGTTTGAAATATTAAAAATGAAGTTGACAAGCCTATAAATTTAAGAACCAAGGCAAAGCCATGTGCCCCAGCCTGCTCCCCCCATGCTTTTTAGGCAATATTGCACTCACTGAAGGTAGCAGTAACTTGGCCCTCTGCTCCCTGCTACAAGTTTCAGTGCTGAAAATATTCAAGTTTTGTCACAAGTTTTATAAAAATCTCAAAGCTTTGTTATATCTTTGAATCAAGGAAATAGGAAAAGGAAAAAGGAACAGCTTTTTCTAGAGAAAACTATGAAAATGTGATCTGTGATGAATTACAGAGGTTAAGAAAATACACACCAAGCAGGAAAGCAAATAGTAGAAAAACCTCCAGAATTTTTTTGTGCCTTAAGCTTTCAAAAGCAGTATCAGAAATCAGACTGGAAGAAATTCAGGAGTTTTGAGCACTGGTGGCTGATATTACAAAAGGAAATTTTGCATTCTTACATCAGTGGTGCCCATAATTTGAGTGGAACTGCAACTGGTGTAAGAGGGTTTTGTTTGGCATCGCAAAAGCCACCGGTTAGAAATGTTTTACTTTAGTTTAAATGCAACCCTTCTCGGTTACAAAGAGGACTGGAATGAATGCAGTATTTCTGTTACATACATATACATTTATATATAGGCAAGGCTTATTTTCCTGAGTGAAAAATATGAAGGGCAGACTCCTCCTTGAAGCAGAAAATAAAGCAGAATCCAGTGTTACATCCCAGCTGGAAGAATTAACTCTCTAGTGCTGGAAAGACCAGCCATAATTGAGTTATAAACTGGTCTACTGAGCTCTCAGCAGTGAGTCAAAAGAGAGAGAGAGAATAAGAAAGATGAAGAAACAAGAAAACCTGGTTAAAATGTGATTTCTTATTCCATTGACTTCTACTGAGCTCTGGCAGAAGGAAGGTCCATAAAAAAGGTGAAATTTGGGCAGAACAGAAACTCATGTGAGCAACCAATTGTATTTAACCGTGTAGGGGAAGGACCACCGGAGATCTCCTGTTTCATCAGGTTTACAAGAGTCTCCTTGGAGGCTGCAACAGATCGTCACTTGGAGCTTACAGCGAACCGCTAAAACTGAGTGGCTAGCTGTAGCTGAGCAGCAGTAGATCAAATATTTTAGGGAGTCAGTATACAGCAAGAGCTCTGGTCCAAAAAAATAAAGGCTTTGAGATATTTTGGCAATATCCACACCCCACTGAGTATCACTGCCAAATTCCGCTTGCCTTCCAGTTATAAATTATTACTGCAACACCTCTAATAAATACAGTTGTAGAGTTAAATAAGTTACAGTACAACGCTTCAAGGGAGTGGAAATTATAAAAAGGCAGTTCAACTGGGGATTAACATAGCGAACAGAGGGAATTCATTTAATCTAAAACAAATTAGCCTCTCATTTGATTAATTTGCTACAGGCAATGCAAAAATCTGTGGAGTAGAACTGTGTAATTTCTAGTTCTTGTTCTTAAATCTTAAATAAATTAATCATGGACCACTTATGAGTCACTCTGAGGTCAAGCAAGAAAGCGCTGGCCTGGAGCCAAAAAGGATGTCAAATCTGCCCCGGGACTATATAGGGCCTATAACCACTGCACTGCTCAGTCCCTTTGCTGGAACAGCACCACACCTGAGAAGCCTTTGGTGCAAGCTGATTTTAAGGAAATTATTTCCATCTTTTCCCCTTTCCTTTTGTGGGTGTCATTGTTGGCATACAGAAGGTGTCACAGAAAGCTGCTAATGTACATGTCCAGCTCTCACCTTTTAACAGTATACCCCATTCTGGCACTTAAACATAACGAACTAATGAAGCAAACTAGACCTCAGAACTGTAGAGATGTTGGGTTGTATCGTGGCTGCAGACGAGTGGTATCCAATAATTTCTAGAGTTTTTGTATGTGGTAAACATGGGTTTAAAATCTTCATTTAAATACTTTGATTAAGGTCTTGAATTAAGAAAAGACACCAATACTCTCCTGCGTTTCAAAATCCAGGGAAATCTACGTCAGGAGAGAATGAGGCATCTGGGCTGAAAATTGTCACGCTGAGTTTTAACCCAGATTTTAGAAGCTACTTTATAACCCTCCTGAAAACTGGATTTACAGTACATGAGAACTTATCCCTAAGTACCACATTGGGAGCTCAGGACCGTAAGACTAATAGGTAGTAACAATGACAGCATAAGATTTTCCTTAAAAATAAATCTCTCTCAAAGAGCTTTAATAGCTAGGGACCTGCCTTTCCCACTGACTTAATGGGAACTATATAGTTATATCCCAGTGCAACTCTGTAAAATCCATTTTAATATTATCAGGAACAGATTTTTTTGGTACCATTTGGAAAGACGCGGTGCTCATTAGTTGAAAATTATGACATTCATCTGTTTAACCCCTAAACCATCATGGATGCAGAACTCTGCTCAGAATCGTGTAACAAGTGCATCCAGGATCCAGCCGGAGGGACTACCTGCAGTGTCGAAAAGCTACTTCTGCCCACTGCCTCCGTCTCCGTCCTTTCAGGGAAAGGCAAAACTTGTCCACTTGTGAGGTTTCTGTAATGTTAACAACTGCTCAGACAGATGAGAACAGTGAACACCAATATCTTTCTCATATCACATTTCAAAAGCTTTTTGAGCAGCCACTAGATTTATATGCATTTCTGGTCACTATTAACTGGGTCTATATTCAAAGTGCTGACCTAGAGGTGAAACTGAGCCAGCAGAAGCACAGCAAGCAGCTGCGGCCTTCAGATGTTGATGACTTCATCAGTCTAATTGGTTTCCACTGGTTTTCATAGCTTTTATTCTGGACAGTCTCCTGCTTGTGCTAACAGGCTGCTCATTCCCCTCTCTCTTCACAGATGCTTCGTTTCACTTGCCGTCTTCTTCTGCCTTTCTCCACTAGTTTCTCCTTATAGCTCCTTTTCGTATTCAAGTCTTTCTCTCTTTGCTTCTATTTTGGTAAGTCCTCCCTCATAAAGACCTACCCCACACTTAAGACCCTTTCCTATTGATGAGATCCCAAGCTGACACATCACACTCACAATATCACTGTTGTTGGCTTTGTGTGTATCATGTCCATCTTTTCCACCTGGCCCTTTATCCAACTTGTCATGCAGTAAGCTGCTTCGTACGGGGATTACATGGATTCTGCATTTGCAGGGTACCTGGTCTTTAGAGGAGTGGTGGCAGAGGTTCAGCTGAGGCAGTCCTGGAATTGAGGCCACCTCCCTGCATCCCGAAGCATCCCTTGGGATGTTGTTTGAGTCTGTATTCCGGCAACGAAACTGAGGCTTTTCCCCACCTCTGTCCTCAGGCTGCTCATCTGGGAATCTACCTGCTTTCAGTATCACAAGAAATCAAAAGGCAAAGTCCCAGATCATAGATCTAAGACTAGGATTGTGTCTCTCATCACTAAACGCATGTGTAAAAGAAAAAAACAAAGAATCATGACAAATGGATGCATTTTAATATTTCGGTCTTGATCTACCCCCACACTGTTATGCCTGAAAAGTGTGAAAGCTCACATTAAGAATCCAGAAAAAGACAGGAGATTAAGAAATTCAGAGGCGGAAGAGTGACGGCTCTAGTTGTGCCTCTTAGGCACAAAATGAAGACAGTAAATATGGGCATTTCTTGAACAAAACTTCTTAGCCTGTAAGTGCCACAGCGTATTGTTACGGTACTGGGACAGGACCAGCTGCATGGTGCGGAGGGTTGACCTCAGAAGTTAAAAGTTTAAATCATATCGTATTTCAGCGTAATGATTTAAGAGCAAACAGATCTGTTCTCATTAGTGCACTGAAAAATCGTGCCTCCCTGTCTGTATGTTAGAGGAGGCAATTAACAACAGCATTAAAATGGCCCACACATTCCTAACAACACACGTCTCTATTACCTCCCACAACTCATTCACTTTGTTCCCCTGCGATGTCCCAGTCTTCACCTCAAATTTATGCACCAAAAGGAATTGCAGTTTTAGGTGGAAGCAGTCAAACTCCAAAGACAATTCATCTTAGGTTGATCCCTCACTCGTACAGACCGTGCTCACATTATTAGGAGGATCAGGTTCACTTTCAGTGCCTGGTAAAAAGCATCTTTATTTTGCTTTCCAAGGGGGATGGCTGGAAGGGGGGAATCTCTGTTCTGACACACAGAACTTCAGGATAAGGAACGTTTTGGGAAGCTGAAGACAACTGGGCATGCATCCTTCGCAGCACTGAATTGCTTTCATCCTTGACATTTCTTCCAACTCTTTATTTTACTGTGGTTTCATTCTGCAAGACCTGATCAGCTCTGTCTCTCTAGAAGATTACCTTTCCCTCCTTATCCCAGCAGGCAAAGGTGTTTGAACCTCTGGGCACAATGGTCTTTGAGTGCGGATCTAAGCAAACTGTTCAGCGGTTGTGGCAAAAAAAGGGCTCCGTTCAGCTTTCAGCTGTAGTGAAATCAGTCTAGAACAAATCATGTTATCCAAAGCAGGAGAAAAAAAAGCCACAAGAGATTTTAAACAACTCCCTTCTTCCCAGGGATAGGTTCGCCAGTGCTATTCTTAGTCCTGTGTAGCTGGGAAAAGTAGAATATTGAAACCAAAGATGAACAATTACAGCTTCTCACCGAAAATACTCCTGTCATAAATAGCTTATATGCTAATTCTGCTCAATATCCACTACAGCAGTACAGTAATAGTCTGATCCATGCAATAACAGATTTCTCTTGTATTTTCACAGCTTCTGACACTCTGCTTTCCTCTACACCATTAATAAGAATATCCTTTGACACACGCATGCATGATCATCTTTCTCATCCACATGTTTAAAATCCTCTGTGCTACCAACCAATTCAGGATGCACGCTGACTGTAAAGTAGCACTGCTCGGGATTTGTTCTGCGTTGTATCACACATTTATTATGACCACTCATGCCTTTGAACTTCTGCGGTAGGGTCCTGTGACATGTCCAACACACACCACTCAGAGCTCCTGCATATGTTTCATGTTTATGTCAGTATATTCATATAAGCTCTGTTATAACTGGACTAAGTAAAGGTTACTGGACCACTCTACTTCTAATCCTTGGTTTTCAGATGCTTTCTGGCTTCAGCAAAACGCTCTGGACTGGATTTTTTTTTAAAAACTTCACAGTCGGAAGTTTCTATCCAGAAAAGACCTATTTGCAGATGACTGTTCATCCAATTTTGAGCACAAGGAGATTAGAGAGAGATACGCTTTTCTGCAGTATCAGAAAACTAGCTTTATTCCATTATTCCTTAAAAATAGCAGTGGCATCAAAGCAGTTAGAAAGACAAAATCTGTCAAGAAGGTAGACCTCATATAAATATTTTATTTATTTTAAGACTTTTCAAGGCAGCCAAGAAAGAGCAAGCGAATTTGCACGCACACTCAGCTTTTGCAAATGGAGACTTCACCTGCAGATTACCTCCAGGACCTAAGTTAAAACATAGAAGGGATGATTTTAGCAATACGGGCTGACAACATCCATTAAAGTGTCCACTGTATAAGAGAAACTTAAGGTAAACTGAGCTGGCACACCCCATCAAAGCTCAAGGCACTCTGTATACTGAAAATTCTGTGCATGAAGCACATAGAGCTGCCTTTGAGGCAAACTGATCGATGCTAAGAAAGCTGGGCGTTCCGACTAGACCGTTCCTGAGGCAATGTCGGCTTCACTGATTTCAGTGGAGCACAACCAAGGATGAGCCTGTCCTGCCGTTTCACTCCGTGCATTTATTTTTTTTTTAAATGAGAGGAAGTGCACAAGACAGGGTGTTTAGTCACACTGCAGTTCTCAAGCACAAGGCACCAGCTGTTTCGTCCTCCAGCACGATCGCTATACATGTGGTACATAGCAAGGTGCCTATGATGGTAGAAAGGAAGGAGGAGGAGGAGGAGGAGGAGAAGGAGGAGGATCAGTGGAAAGGAGCAGCTGAGCTACCTTGGGTATTGTGATGCAGAGCTCCTCTGTCATCCTGGAGCAACAGTCCCGAAGGGACCACCTTGACTTTGTCATAGCTCGATTCTGGGCATTAGTATTGAGTCATTATCCAAACAATATCCAGATTTCAGACGAAAATACTTATCACCAGAACCGCCATGACAGCAGTGATTACAGACACAGTTTAAGAAATCACAGAGACATAGAAAGATGTTCTCTGTTTTAAAAATGCTTGTCCCTGTCTTAAGTTAGGGCCAATATTTTTGAGCATATGGTGGTGTTTGACTATGAGGAAGTTGTTTCCATTTGTTTCCTAGGTGACAAACGCTCCTTCGTACCCCAATAAATAACTACAACTTAGAAGTATCATTTGATAAAGACACATCTCACCCTAAAGCAGTCAAGACCCTTTATAAATCATATGAATTATTACTTAAAAGTATCACAGAGTTTGTGAGCTCAGTGTAGTTTGCTGGAAATAAAACTGCCAGCATATTAAACATAAACTTCAATTTGTTTTACTGATTTAAAACATAACACATTACGAATACCAGCAATGGAAAACATAATTTATTCCTTACAGATATTTAGTGATGTAATTATTTAGATATTCCTCCATTCTCCAGAGAGGACAGATACAGAAACAGCTGCAATCAACAGATCATTTTGTTGCTATTGAGAAAAATGTGTAACTACACTGAGTTCTAAAGTTCTACAGTTATCATCGCCATCAAGTTTAAAGAGAAAATATGAAAAACCAAGTCTGTATCCAGAAAGGAAATCACAGAGTCAAAATTTGGTTTGTCTCTCTGACTTCCATAACACTGGCAATGGCACTTGATGTGATGATTTCTTTGAAGTTTCTCTTTTCTCTTGCTATTAGCACACTCATTTAAGTGTTCTTCTTTGCATGTTTTATTACTGATTTCCGTAACTCTGCAGGAGAAAGAAATAAGATGTGGTCACTCTTAGGGAAACCGAATGGTAAGGACCAGAAACCAGAGCAAAGCATCTCCCTCTCGCTGGAGTATGGGGCACCAACATGTGCTCCCAGCAGGAGTAACATCTTCCCTCCAAATGCCACTTCTCTGCTTTGCAAAGAGCGAAGGAGGCAGAAGGGAAGGAGACGCAAGCCGCATTATATGCTATTGCCGTCCTCAGTCCTTTGCATCCCACCTCCCCCCAGAACCGGCACAGCCTCAGCCCCAACAAAAGTAGAGTGTAAGGCTTTCAGTGATAACAGGCACGGGTATATATTACTGCATTGCCATTGTTTTGGTTTGTTCCTGCCATTACACTTATGCTGATAATGACAAGCTGATGACAAAAGTTTTGGCACGAGTGCCCAGTAAATACAGAACATTGCAAATACAGTATTTTTCATATGTTGCCTGGCCCTGCAGAGACACCATGTCACAGTGCCAGAAGTAACTTAAATAGTGTGTGTGGGCTTGGAGAAATAAAACCCCCCAAAAAGCTTCTCCTCCCTTCAGGCAGCTACTCTGGCAAGGGAATAAATAATCACATCATTTGGTGTCCCAGACTCTGGAAACTAAGTGTAACTATCATGATGTTTACTGCCCTCCTGGCATCTGGAATCAAACTCTGCAATCCAAGCACAGGCACACTGGTGCCCAAAAGCAATTTTCTTATGTGTATGTTTTTTTCCTTCCCACCCTTCAAGTTTATTTTTGCCTCTGAAGAAAAACTAGATTCAACTCTCACAAATTCCCAACTACTTCCTAAACTTTCCATAATATCCTTTGATGTTTTCACTGTAACTATTGCCCTGCGTGTAAAGTCTCTGCCTTTTGCTGTAAGGCTATCAGTTTTCACAAACAGGCAGCTTTCTTGCACCACCACCCCCCCCCCCGCCCCCCCCCCCGCCCCGCAACTACATCTCTACTAGGATACAGTGTAGCAATTTGGCAATCTGCTTCTTTACCTGATTTTAAAAGTGTATTATCTAATACCTCTCAGTCACAACTTTGTAGGATGGAATCAACCGGTAGAAGTGGCATGTTTCACTCATTTAAAACAAAAAGGGAGGAAGGGGGGAAAAAGAAAAAAGAAAAGACGCAAAGTTTCAGTTTTAACAGATGCAAAGCAAAGACCAAATATTTTCCAGCCGGTGGATGTTGAGGAGAAATACGCCAAATACATTTCACAAGCCAGTTAAGCCTCTACTGGCACCTAATCACTGCCAGATGTTTAGAAGCAACACCAAGAACATCGCGAAACGCTGGCAAATAATAAATAAATGAGGGAGAAATAAAAGTCTTCTTCCCGGGACGCCGGGGAGGAGGGAGATAAAAGTTGGGTGCCGAGAGAAAACGTCCCGGAGAGGCACACGTGAAGAGGGGAGACACGAGGACACCCCGCTCCCCGGACCGGGACTGACCAACAGAAGCCAAACCGACGTGGAGCCCCGTGGTCGGGGCCGGGGCTCGCCCGCAGCCGGGGCTGCCCCGTGTGCGCCCCGAGGTGGCGGCGAGACCCGCGCTCCGCCTCTCCCGGCGCCGGCTGCCCATGCCCCGCCGGCGTTCTGCCCGCGCCCGGCTCGCCCTGCCTGCGACCTGCCCGTACGGTGGGTGCCCTGCCAGCACCCTGCTTGCAGCCGGCTTGCCCTGCCCGCACCCTGCCCGCAATCTCCCCTAGCCGCAGCCTGTCCGCATGGTGCCCTGCCCGCGCCCTGCCCGCACCCTGCCCGCCGCCTGCTCCTTGCCTGCACACCCATCCCGCATCCTGCCCGCGCAGTGCCCGCCCGCACCCTGCCCGTCCTGCCCGTCCCGCCAGCACCCAGCCCTGCCCGCACCCAGCCCTGCCGGTGCCCGGTGCCCGGCGGCGCACGTGCGCGGGCGGCGGCGCGGGCGCCCGGCTCCCGTCCCTACCTTTCATCTTGGCGCCGGGGCGGGTCGCATAGGACGGACGGGGCGCGGCGGGGGCTGCCGCCGGGAGCGGCGGGCGGGCGGCGCTCCCTGCCTACTGCCGGGCCATGCCGGGGGCCGGGCGCGCCCCCGCCGCGGGCCCTGCTGCGCACCCCCGGCCGCTGCCGCTGCCGCTGCCCCTGGCCGTGCCGCCGCCGCTCGCCGTCGCTCCTCGGCCGCCGGCGGCACCTCGCTCTCGCCGCCAGCCCCGTGCGGCCGGCCCGGCCCCGCCGAGCCGCGGCCCGGCCCCGCCTCCCTCCCTCCGCCCCGGGGAAGGGGCCGCGGCCGGGGCCGGGCCGGAGGGGCGGGCGGGCAGGCTAGGGCTCCGCCGGAGGCTGGGGCTGAAGGCGTCGCGCCCCGCCGCGTCCCACGGGACCGTGGGGTTCCCGGGGCGCGGGGCCGAGACCCACCAGCAGGGTCTGCCCGTGGGGGAGCAGCCCGGGACGGAGCTCACAGCACACCCGCCGATGACCGGGCAGCTTGGGTGGGATGCGGTGTCCCCCTTCCTGCCCTCCCCATGCGTGTGGCAGGCCACCGAGGGGGTTTGGGCTAGAGCCATCCTCATGAGTGTCGCACCGGCCGGGCTTGCGATGCCAGCCTGCCTCACACCACTGAGAGAGGTGCACCGAAGGGGAAACCCCGGAGCTGTGGGTGCGAATCCGTTGGTTGGGAAGAGCCTGCGGGACATGCGAAGTTCACCCTTGCGCTGAAGGAATCGCCACAAGTAGCCCCCTTGGATTAAATGGGGTTGCTCGCAGTGCGCGCACAGAAGAATGTGTGTAAATATTTGTGGGATTAGGGATATACGGGCCAGTTGTCTTGTTTCTCTAGTTCTGGATATTGCCAGGAATAATGGATCATTTCCAGGCTCCTGTTTTCATGAAAGGCACGCTTTGATTTTCTGCAAGCCTACCCATATTTAGGCTATTGAAGATGGTGATAAGATGATCCAGTTTTGACCACTGACGTCGGTGCTGATGAAGCAGAGCCAGTGCAACGTGTGCCAGTTTCTTTCTGGGGGCAAATGAAGTAGCAGAAGCACCAGAGAGTCTTTCCCTTTGCAGAGTGGAAGTGCACATGATTTTGCCTTTGCAATTATCGGTGTCACAGTCTGTTGAATGAGGGGATGCCCAAAGAAATGTTTATGCTACGTGGTCTTTTCAGGGAGCCTACAGCTCCAATAAGGATCTTTGAGTACCTGACAGGTCATGCTGCAGTATCACAGCGTTAATTTAACACCACGTCAAAAAGCATTGGAAACCAGTTGGGTACGATCTCGCCAAAGCAAGGAATGAAGAATTAAATCCACACAAAGTAATGTAGAGAAAAAATTAAAGAACTGAAATTTTAGTTCCTGCAGCTCGTCTGATGACTTGAGTTGACATCCGCTTGAATGGATTTTGCTGACTCAGAGGCAGTACCTTCAGTTTGGGATTGCCGAAAATACTCGAATTCCGGCTGCAGTCACCATTTGCTGCTTTAAAGAGGGGCTCAGATATCAAAGAAACTTGACTTGGGTTTTAGTTTACACTCTGGTAGTTGACTGGAATATCTATTTTTGGTACAAGTCGCGAGCAAAATACTTAAATCTGAACACAGTCATCAGGTAATTATGGATGTTCTGTAGTGTTGTGTTGGATTAGGACAACAGCTCTTGCAGTATTTGTAAGACCAAATGATGCTTGGTCTTAGTTGTGTGATTTACTTCGAATCCTAAGTTAACTCACAATTTCTCTTTTGAAGAATCAATATCATTCAGTTTCCCAAACTAAAAACTATCTAGACTCTGATCCAAAGCCCATGAGTATGTTGCCAAGACAAAATCTTTCCATTAATTCTCATAGACTGGATGAAATCAATACTGAAGCCCCATTTCTTCAAAGAAAAAGTACTTCTATTTGAAAACACAGTACAAAAGGAATGCTTTAAAAAATGGAAGAAGAAAGAAGAACATGACTTCAAACCTGTGTCGTCAGGGAATGTGCAAGAAGCAGGACTGTGCAGGAATTTAGAAAATTCCTCAAAAGTGATAACTGATAACTTTTCTAATTCTTCAGAAGTAACCTTAGTGAATTGAAGAATAGCAACCAAAAATTGCAGAGACCAATGAGTCAATTGCAGTGTCTGAGGAAAACATGTTCCTTACTAATTGAAAGAAAAAGAATTAGTATTTTGAATTCATATAGAGTTTATGATTGATTCAGTAGGCCTGAGATCTACCTCCATTCCTATGACTTTAAAATATTTATTAATTTGTGGACATAGTAGGACACTTTGTATTTCTAAAGTAAGTTTCTATATTCTATTTTAATAGCGTAAGTTGTATTCCACATTGGATTTTTTATCAAGACATCATATATTTAAATGGCTGATGAGCTTCTACTAGCACTACTTTAAAAATCTAGCGTTAGTAAAGAAATTCAGGAAACTCATGAACTGTTTGATGTATCAAATCTTTTCTCTAAAACGAAGTAATTTTTGTTTCAGTTTCTGAAGTGTTCCTTTTTTCTTCCCGCTGACCCATCTCTGTCCACTAGAAGAAGGTACAGCTGTTAGACACTATCACCACCACTTACCAGCCCTGAGATTAATGAAGGGGAAGGCAGATGGTTAATGGTCCATGGAGATGGGGTAATTGAGCAAGTACACTTAATGAACTGAATATCAGTGGATTATTCATATTATGGAGCATATACTCTCTTCATCAAAACCAGTTTGATTAAACAGGAAGATTCTAGATCCAAAAAAACTCCGCCTCAACCAATGAGTGGCATAGTTTAGAAATACTGGCTTTAAAAATCAGTGAGAGCATGTCCCTTTCCACCTATAAATGGATTCACCTCTCCAGCCTCTTCTCCATTGTCTCTGTTTCAGTTGCCTGTATGAACAGCTCCCCAAATTTCCACTTCTTGTTCGATAAGCACTCTGAAAATGATGGTCTGAGCCACTACATCCAGAGGAGACCTGTCTTATGTTTAGCCTGACTTCTGACACCCCCATCCTATCTGCAGGAGGTAGGTTGTGGGGTGCATTCTAAATGCTGCTGGTGACCCTGGGTCAGGCTACGGTGAAGGTACGAGGGGACGGTGCTGCAGCAGGAAATGCCGACAGAGACGCGGCATTACCTGTGGCACTTCTTCCAGCCAGCCTGCTGGGAATATTTTCATATTTCAACATGAGCCAGCAATGTGTGCTGGCAGCCCAGAAAGCCAACCGTATCCTGGGCTGTATCAAAAGGAGCGTGGCCAGCAGGTCGAGGGAAGTGATTCTGCCCCTCTACTCAGCTCTCATGAGACCCCACCTGGAATACTGTGTTCAGCTCTGGAGTCCCCAACACAAGAAGGACATAGAGTTACTGGAACGAGTCCAGAGGAGGGCCACGAAGATGATCTGAGGGCTGGAGCACCTCTGCTATGAAGTCAGGCTGAGAGAGTTGGGGCTGTTCAGCCTGGAGAAGAGAAGGCTCTGGGGTGACCTTATAGCAGCTTTCCAGTACCTAAAGGGGGCCTACAGGAAAGCTGGAGAGGGACTTTTTACAAGGGCATGTAGTGATAGGACAAGGGGCAATGGATTTAAACTGAAAGAGGGGAGATTTACGTTAGATATAAGAAAGAAATTTTTCACTCTGAGAGTGGTGAGGCAGTGGAACAGGTTGCCCAGAGAAGTTGTGGCTGCCCCATCCCTGGCAGTGTTCAGGGCCAGGTTGGATGAGGCTTTGGGCAACCTGGTGCAGTGGAGGGTTTCCCTGCCCATGGAAGGGGGGATTGGAACCAGATGATCTTTAAGGTCCCTTCCAACCCTAACCATTCTATGATTCTATGATTTTATTGGCAGTGGTGTCACAGGTCCCAAGGTTTGAACCGTTTCTTGTTCTGGGTGAAACCAAAACGCTTTACTGAGGCTGCTCAGAGCTAGACGGTGTGGTTGTCCTGTGATATGGGCATCTTTTCCTTTCTCTTCCCATGCTCTGTGAGCTCTGCCCACAAGGATACTCAGGCACAAGAACACTGGCCATCACCCAGAGACACAATCTGTGGCCTGAAAAGAAATTGAGCTCAGTTTTTCCAAATTTCGGCCCCACCTAATGTGCAAATACCCCAGCATCCTTGATTTCAGCTAACAAGAGCAGCTTCTCTCCAGCATCCTTCTGCTGCCTGAGTTTCAGACAGATGCTGACCCTGAACAACTAAATCAGGTGCTACTTTCAGACTCCCTCTCTTATTTCTGCTTAGGTGTGAGCTGCCCACAAAGCTGGACCTCCCTTAATCTTTATCTCCATTTCTTACTACATGGGGACTAAGAGATACTCCTCCTAGCTAGGTAATATACAGAATGTACAGAATATGTACGTATTTCAGGTGCAATGCAATATGTAATACAGGGTGCAGTATGTAACTAGCATTGCCCGGTCCCGGGCCTTCACAAGCTTGAACTTTTTATACACTCTTTTCTATTTTTCAGGTTTCATTTAAAGCTGTGGTGAAATTTGCCAAACACAAGTATGCTGCCTCTCTGGTTAAAACCACTGATCTTCTCAGAAAAAGTTTCAAGCATATTTTTCATATTTTTTTACTTTTAGGAAACTTTAGACTGTGTTGTAGGGAAATCTAATTTCACAGAACTCCTTCATTTTATGGACTTTTTTGTCATTATAGTTGAAGACATAAATTATGAGGCCTGTTTTTTCATCCAGTAATAATAATATAACAACAGCTTACTACCACAATGGACTGCCTGTCACAAAGTGATCCCACATTGCAGCCAGATTCAGGCTCAGAGAAGGTCTAGAGGATCTAAACAAATCATCCTTGTTTAGAAATGTTTACATACTGGCTTAATATGGCTTGTTTATATGTAACTATTACAATTTGTTCATCAAATGCTGAAATAAGGTACCCAAATGAGCACTTTGCAGTTGCTGTGCCATAGTGTGACTTTAAGCATTTAAGTGTGGTGTTCATTTTTTCCTTACTACAGTCTTCTCTTGAATATCAAGGAAGTTCATTTATAATGGTTCACACTCACTTTTACTCTGCAAAACATTCAAATGTTCATGTTCATGTTCAAATTCATCAGTAATCCAAAAGAAAGAAAATGCAAATTTTATCTCTCTGTTTGCACTTTACAATAAATTGTGCAGACCTTGCTGAAGTGATCTAAAACCAAAGGTAATGTGCACAGTTCCTGTTCACTTTGATTCCACTTCACAGCCAACTATTACTCTCACCTGGCTCTTGCCCACAGCCTAACCTGTGAAATTTTGTCAGTATCCCTCCTCTCTTCTCCAGCCACAAGCTATTTGGCGATATGGTCAGTCTTAGAGCAATGCTGGAGGAAGCCTTGGTCCATGCACATAGACATAGGTATGTGTGGCATTCTCTTTTGATTGGCAGCCTTCTCACTGCCTGAGCCTAGATGCAATACAAAGAGCAATAATTAAGTAAAAAAAAAAAATCTGAAAAAGAATTGCACGCATCGTTGAGGAGAACTGCATGTGACACGGGAACCATATGTGGAAGATCATTTGTCTGAAGTAAGTACCATTTGGGTTCAATACAAAATGTGCATTTGAAAAGTAAGAGTTGAGTATAATAACATATTTTAATGATAAATCTTTTTCTCCACAACAGTTTCATGTTGTTGTTAATGACCATTTTGGATCTGTGCCCAGAGCGAAGACATTATCCTTGGATCTGGATAATGAGTTTGTGAATGATCCTGAACAAATGGTGAAGTTATTTACTAATAACTTTGTTAAATCCACAGATGAGCTTTTCCTTAATCTGGGTAATTAGCATCATAATTTGAAAGTATTTTTTTATCTCAACTTGCCTCTGACGAGTGAGGATGGTTTTTGTTTTTCCTTTCCTATTTTTTGCTTAACTGGGAAACTGAAGGAGATTCTGAAGGCAGCAAAACAGCTGGCTATCTTTTCAGGATGCCAGAGTTACTCAGAGTTACAGACTTCTAGCTATGGTTTGGATGTTGATCATGCAAAGGCCCATGCGCCGGTTCTCTTGTCTTTCAGTTGCTGTGACCTTTCTCTTTGAGAACCTGGATTTCTTGGAAGGATAACATGAGATAGCTCTAGATTAGCCCTAAATTTAAAGAAAAGCAAAATGCTGGAATGCAATTAAAAGTACAGCTATTATGATTACCTGCTGATGATATTTAGGGACCACTTTTATGTTTTTGATATTTGACGAAACACATCATTATGAATTTTATTCATATTTGAAGGAAGAGTGATTATTTCCAGTTCCGAAAGTTTGGAAAATTTTATCCTGGCAATTTATAAACCAACTTCCTTGCACAATATTTGTCAAAATTACTGAAAACAACTGTAGCTGTTGTGTCTGCTGAATGTTTAAACCAATAAAATATTAAACTTTTGTGCACCAAAATTTCACATAATGAAAAACAATTCCATTACTG
Source organism: Tauraco erythrolophus (assembly GCF_009769465.1). Classification (NCBI taxonomy): domain Eukaryota; kingdom Metazoa; phylum Chordata; class Aves; order Musophagiformes; family Musophagidae; genus Tauraco; species Tauraco erythrolophus. The sequence goes on along the minus strand of NC_141467.1, from coordinate 51,458,457 downwards.
CTAGACTGCTTAAACGTTGAAGACAGCAAAACCAAGACCAAATAATTAGTGCCAGATTTTCTTAGGATGCTTGCAGAAGTAGATTCTTGTACATCAGTAATAATGTTTTGTTTGTTCGTAGTGTGTGTTTCTTGCAACACACAGAGCAAAATAATTCTGATTTCCTCAGAAATAATTTCTGATTGCCTGAGGTCTAACCTAGGTCGGCTCTTTGGCTGGAGTGTATCGAAACAACACTGGCCAGGGTTTGGTTCATGTTGATAGGGGGAAGGAAAGATCTTGCCATGTTTTGAGACTGTCTAAATGCCAATGACGTTCAGTTTCCAGTTGTGTTCAGTGGGAGCCAGCAAGCAGGAACCCAGAGTTGGGCTCTGTCAGTCTGGAGGAGTGTCCTCCAGCTGCCATTACATGGCACACGTTTCATCCGGGGTTCAGGGACAGCTGAGTGTGTTCTGCGCACTTCTGTCTAGCTGTGCAGCTTCTCCCAGAGGTGAGGTGATGCACACAGGTGTCTCCATAAGGCCATCTGGCACTAGAGGGAGTGAAAGCTGGTGTAATCTACTTACAGACACCAACACAGCTTGGTTCAGGTGTGCACACTCCCCAGATTTGCTGGTTATGGCAATATAGATCCACATGGCAAGTCCAAGTGCATCATACATGATCTTCCTGACCTCTTGCCTTCCAGTGCAGACCTAAGAGTCAAACAGAGGCTAAGCAAGTATGGCTTGTATACTGCTTGACCACATGAGAAGAGGACAGCAAGAAAAGCAAATAAAAAGACAGTGAATTCTCCCTACATTAAGTGAACATTATTGCAATGTATTTTGGCTCTTCAGCCTGTGAGTTACACCCACTAGGACTCCCTGACGCTTCAACAAGTGGGTGTAAGTAGGTCCAGGGGAATATTAAATTACGACTCTTCAGCTCTGAATTTGGCCCAAAAAGTGCAGAAAAAAACTTTGAAAATCAGGGAACATCATGATTGCAGTTGTAAAGTATTTTGCTCACTATGTAGAACACATCTGTAATTTATGTAAATTACTGTTTATGGACAATATTGAACCTTTGAAGTTTTGCTTGTTGGGCCATAATGACAATAAAAGATAGCCACTCTAATAAGTATTCTTAGTAGTATTTACCAGGTTTATATTGGTCTTACTTTTCAGAGTAAACAGACTTCAAAAGGAACAAATGAACCAAAGATAGGTAGAGATAAAATCCCTTGTATAATGCTTCTGAGGTAATAGTATCAACAGTTGCTTCTGATGCAGTATTTCTGTCTTCTTTCAGATAGATTACAGGGCATTAGATATTCACTGAAAACATTATTGAAAGCTTTGGAGAGATCCCATGTCTTTTTCATTTGTCAGGCTTCATAAATACCACACACAAATAATTGTTGTCAAAGAATGTTACTGAGGTGGTGAAATTGGGTTTATAAGCTAGGAGATGCCAGGAAAAAGATTTCCCATGGGACCTTAACTTACCTGCCTATGCTTGGAATTATTGACAAGAGATATTTATTCCTACTGATAAAAAGTATTGATACGGATCTTAGTTTATAACAGTGTATTAATTTTTCTCCAGTATCTCCATTTATTCGGTACAGAGAAGGGACTGAACTAATTTAGAGAGCATCCATTCAATATTTTATCTTCTCTTCATTGTTCTTCTAGGTCCCATTCACTGCAACATTCACGCTCTGCTCTGAAGATAAAATTATTGATTTCCTCTGTGCCTGTCATCAGGGTAGCATCTATACATTTCACAAATGTTAATTAAACTTTGCAAGCGATAAGGAGTATTATTACCTCTATTTTATAGAAATGTGCCATAGTAAGAGTAAGATTAAAGTTAAAAGTTATCCTCTCAGAAGAAGTGAATCACTTGGAATGATATGATTTCGCAGGGTACCCAGTGTTACAGTCGATGTTTACACTATACACAAAAGGACACCTTCTACTTTCCACTTTACACATCTGGCTAAAAGTCCTAGTCACAGCCCCACAAGACTCAGCTACGCACGATGCTGCCTCTGCTCTTCCTCTCTTTTCTTTCCACGTTTAGGAAACCTGAAAAGAGCAACTTGGGTGTACTCTGAGCCAAATCCTGTGTGTGGACAATTGAGATACCAGGAAATTAGGTGTGCTGCTGCTGATAGCACAAACCTGGCAATCCAGCTACAGTCATGCACAGTATTTTACAGGCTTGAAGGCTGAATCCCATTGACCTCCACGGCAGGGGTGAGTGCTCAGCCCTTCTGAAAATGATACCATACTGTTCCTATCAGGACTGTTGAGAAAAACAGGGGTAGAGGTAAACTAGGATGAGCTGGATGTTGGTGAGTTGCTGGGGTGGGTTGAGGCCAGCCAGTGACACCTCAGCCCCAATCCAGTTGCTTATTAACTTTCTTCCAGACTGACGGGGGAGAGAATTGGAAGGGCAAAGTGAGAAAAACTCGTGGGTTGATATGAATAATTTTAATAAGTTAAAGTTCAATAATTTGAATCAGTTTAATAAATGAATGGAGGGGGGAAAATAAAGGAAAAAAGTCCCAACTGATGCAAAGGCAATCACTCATCACCTCCCACCAGCAGACTGATGCCCAGCCAGTCTCCGAGCAGCAGCTACTTTGGGAAAAAAAAGTCCTTGTTTTATTGCTGAGCATGATGTATATGGTGTGGAATATCTCTCTGGTCAGTTTGGGTCAGCTGTCCCCTCCCAACCTCTTGCCTACTCCCAGCCTACTTGCTGAGGCAGCAGAGTTAGAGACAGAGAAGGCCTTGATGCTATGCAAGCAGTGCTCAGCAACAGCAAAAACATTGATGTGTTATCAACACTTGTTTTGGTCACAAATCTAAACCACAGCACCGCACAGGCTGCTGTGAAGAAAATTAATTCCACCCCAACCAGACCCAGCGCAGTTGCTCACATCACATAGATACTGGCTGGCAGAGTCAGAGTCTTGTTCTCTAGAACAGAAGCCACCAGCTTTGAAAATAAGAATTTCTTTTTTTCCCCTGCCTCTTCTCTGATCTTTAAAACAAGTAGGGTAGAACGCTTAAAAGACTTAAAGTTTTCTTCACTGTGCAAATCTGTGGTTGACGTCTTACTTCTATGCTGTGCAGATTTCCACTGAGAAAGAGAAAAGGCCCTTCCAGGCACAAAGATCATCTACCCACCAGATTTCAGGACTGTGCTCCAAAGCCTGGGAAATGAGAGTTTTTAAAAGAAAACATCTACAAGTTCTTGACATAGACAACATTATATACATTTTCCCCTAGGTTCTTTCTTGGAAATGACTGAAAATTTTCCAAAACAATTATCAAAAGAAGTCCAAACAAAATCATCCAGAGGCATCCAGCCAGCAGGAGAAATTACAGCTAGAATGACTGAACTTTGGCAAAGCTATAAGGTCCTTATAATGGAAAGTATTGGGTAACCTTAGTGAAAGGCCAAAACCAGTTGAGGAATGAAGAAAGAATGACCATGGTGGCCAGTGATTTAATCTTCCATGTATCATGCAACCCTGTAAAGGGAAGATACAACCCAAAATGCGTTTGGAGATATCTATGGAGAGGACACAAGAGAGCAAGCTGATTTGACCTTTCTTTTGTCACTCCAGGCTGTCAGGTCTTCCACAAGCTGTACAAAGCTTTTCCTCCAGTAGAAAAGTCAGTGTTCTTTATTTGAGATATTTAGGAGAAATGAGATATGTGCATCCATATCTTTCTGAGGTCCACATAGAATTACCCACAAGCCTACCTGAGCAATGAGTTACTACCTTCAGCTGCTGCTTCTAGGCTTGGCATTAGCTACTCAGACCTCCCCCAGGCAGAACATACACCATCTTTTTCTCTACTCAGTAGATGACAGCTCAGCGTGCAGCTGGCTTGCAGAGGCCTGTGTAAAGGATATTCCAGGCGTTTCAGTTTAAAGTTCAGCAAACAAGCGCTGTTACTAGCCCATTTCAATGCAGGTGCTACAGTGGAGTATTGGGATCGAAAAAACTCCCTCATGCTCTGGCAACAACACATCTGCTGCTGCTAACAGGGCAGCGAGGCCACCAGCTCTCTGCCTCCTGAAGAGGCAAAAGCACAGAGACCGAGAGCAAAGCTTCGTATCGCTCACCGGCTCTGTTGTTTCTGCAGGGACAGTTGGGATGGAGGGGGAGGGACTATGCCACACGTTTACAAAATAACACTTTGAAGTGCAGAGTTTCATGCTGTCATTTGTAATACTGTTTTCTTCACAGAATGAGGCCAGGTATGCTTGTTGACAGAAATTTTGGTCAAAACCTGTCAAAATCAGCATGAACTGCAGAACAAGTATATGAACACCTCTTCATTCAACCTTTTCCCTTATGATCTAGAGAACACTGGGATTTCTTGGGAAATGGAGAACTGCAAGACTGGAGAGGAGTGTGAAGCATGGAGCAGCAGTAGACACCATGTTCAGCCCTTGTGCCATATGCAATGCAAGCACGAAACATTTCCCAAGGGAAGGAAAACAAGACAGAGGCACCGCCTGACCACTGTTTCTGAGGGCTGTTTATAGGTTTAAGTATGGAAGGGTTCGGTTCTTCTGTTGCCATTTAATTTTCTGAGTTTAGGAGGACTGCTAGTTTTGCGTTGCATTAGACTTTAGAAAGTATGCTTTAAAACTGGTAACAGGCAGCTGGTCTGCTTGTAATGTTTTTTTCCCCCCCCCCGAGATCCTTGTGTATGTAATAAAGTTCCATTTTTCTATTTATTAAATGGATGTTGTCTTGCTAAGAAACTTGCAAAGAAACAAGTATCCAAATACATACAGAAGAATCAGACAACAAAAATCACTTTGATAGCAAAATTATAACACAGTGTCGTTTATGTTGGAGGGAACCTCAGGAGGTCTCTGGTCCAGCCTCCTGTTCCAAGTAGGGTCAGCTGTGAGAGCCGACTAGGTTGCTTAGTGCTTTCCCCCAGTTGGGTCTTGAAAAACCTCCAAGGATGGAGGCTGCACATCTTCCCTGGGCAACCTGTGCCCCTGCCTGGACGTACTCAGGCTGAAAAAGTTTCTTCTTATATCCAGGCTCCCGTTCATCGCACTGTCCTCCACAGCCCCCACGGCCCTTCCTGCAGAGCTGCTCCCTGGACACCCAGTACCCAGCTGTCCCATTGCAGTAGGTTAGTCCATCCCAGGAGCAGAAAAATTGTACTTGTTCTGAATTTCAAAACATTTCTGTTGGCCCATTCCTCCAGCCTGCCTAGATCCAGCACTGCTCTCAAGCATAGTGAATACACTGCCTAGTTTGATTTCATCTGCAGACTTAATGAAAGTGCACCGCATAACCTCCTTCAGGTCAGTAATAAAGGTATAAAATAGGATAGATCTCACTTGTAACTAGTCTCCAGACAAGAGGGGGGAACAATTAACCACTACCCTTTGAGTGTGATGATCCAGCCAGTTCTTCATCCATCTAATAGTCCACCCATCTTGACCATAACAACCCCATCTTGGACACAAATATGCTATGGGAGACTGCACCAAAAGCACTCCTAAAATTGAGGTAACTGATATCCACTGCTGCCCTCTCATCCTCAGGTCCAGTCTTTTCATCACAAGGCACTGAGATTGGTCAGGCATGATTAACCCTTGGCTCCTAGTCACCACCTTCTGTTTCATCTGCCCAGAAGCTAATTAGACTTGCTTAAGGATTTTCCCAGACACCAAAATAAGGCTTACTGGTCTGTAGATTTCCAGATTGTCCTTCATGCTACATTGTCCTTCTTGCCCTTTTGAAGATAGGTGCAACAGTTGTCTTTCTCCGATCACTGACGACCCTCCCTGATCTCCATGACCTTTCAGAGATGATAAAGATGACTTGCAATGATATATTACAATGACATAAATCAGCTTTTTTGGTACCCTTGAACAAACCCTATCTAGTTCCACAGACTTGTACACATCAAGGTTTCCCAAGAAACTATTGACTCAATTCTTTTCTCCTTTCCTGAGTTTCCTTTCTCCTGATGGTTGCTGCTTGCACAAAAGCCTGAGAGATCTTGTTGGTGAAGATCAAGGCAAAGAAATCATTGCTCAGCCTTGCATCTGCTGACACTGCTACATTCAGTAGCGGTTTCAGCTTGGAGACTATGAGGTGCTCCTTCTCTCCCTTGATGTTAACAGTCAAGTCCTAAGAAGACCCTGCTAATGTACATTAGGTGTGGGATGTTTGTGGCAATACAGCAATGATGCTTTGAGGCGGTTTGCTTTGCCCCATCTCATAGAAGCAATAGTATATGATGTAGTAAAGGCAGGATGTGAGTGGATCTGCTACAGAGCTGCACAATCTCTGTTTACCCCTGCAAGCCTCAATCAACCCAGCCAAAGAGCTCAACTTTATGCTATTGTATTTTATTTTACATATTGATAGTATTTGTGTTTGTGACTAAAGAAAGTTGAAACTTGCAAGCCATTTTCGTGTCCTGTTGGCCCAGATGCTACTTCTTTCACAGAACTAAAACACAGAATGCAAAATTTTGCTGGTGGTTGATGTAGCCCCTTTGTCTCACAGGAAAAGGGAGGGAGAAGTTTTGAGTCATTCAGCATAACCACAGGGAAATATAGCCCCATCCACATTCATTTCCAGAAAGGAATTTGAGGTTTGGATCATATAGAAGAGGAATTACTGGGCGGAAAGGACTTCCCAGGCTCTGCAGATAGAAGGACCTTCCAAAGTGCAGATGGATTTTATCGTTTCTGTAATTCTTCTAACTCTGTGTTTCTCATTTTACGAGTGTGAGCTGTCTCTGCTTCCCTGCCCCTTCCCGTTGGGCTCATTCATCTTTGTGTAACCCTGATTCAGCAGCAGCTCAGTGCCTCCCGGGATGAGGGTGAGAACTGGCTGTATTTGCTGGCTACAGGAACAAACATTACCTTGCCTGAGAGGAACGGAGCTGCTGCCAGCAAGTAGAGTCAGCTAGCAGAGCCTTGGCCGTAACTGCAGCCACCTCTCATTTCCCCCTCCTGCAGGGAGTGAGCTCCTTCTGACTAACTATGCTTTCTGGTAACACTTCATGATGCCTTGGACCTTCATGCAGCCCTGGGGTGAAGGAAGGGAACATGGAAGTGCAACCTCCAATTTCAGAAAATGTGTTCAACCTTTTCCAGAAGAAGTGACAACTGTGATGAATCAATGGACAGCCAGGCTCTAAACACATATAAGCCTTCGGAGAGCAGTACTTACCTGTTTTGACAGATGTCCCAAGTAACAACGGGACCCTCATGCCAGTCTTTTTAGCTGTACAGCTGGGTCCTCATCTGGCTTGCCCATGTACCCACTTCCTTGACATCTTAGCTCCAAGCTTTGAAAAAAGGAAATAATTACAGTAAAGCCCCTCTTTTCTATTTATTCAGAATGAATTATCTCATTACAGGGTTTGAGATATTCATTTGGGTGAGGAGAGTTATTCATTTAGAAAGATGGCAGAGCACTAATATCATGTTGGTCCTACTGAAGTCAGTAAAAGCCCAATTTCCACTGATTGCAATGCATTTGCTGTGAATACCAGGTGCCTGTGAGGAACTGTTGGAGCTAAGCTAAATCACAAACATGAGTTTTGCATAAGTTATTTGGAAAAATATGAAGTCTGTAACCCTGTTTGTGTCTTCTCAGAATGGATTTCAGTCCCAATTCAACTTTAAATCCATGAAATACGAAAATCTCTCTGCGCTGATAGCAGGTACAATACATAGTCCTCCGTTACTGTGACATGGCCATGATCTAACTTCTTTCATCAAACTAGAAGCAGACTGCTCCTGTGAGCCCTCCATTTTCTTCACTTTGGAGCTTCTTTGCTGACTTTGGTAGTTGCCCCAGAAACACAACTGCTGTAGGAGGTGATAATGCAGGAGATGAATTCATCCACTGACATAGCTATGTGGGCATTTGATCATGAGACAAATCTTGAAATTAATTTCTTATATGGTGGGGTCAAAATGGTGAAGAGTGCAGCATTGGGATATGATCTGCTCTGCTAATCAAGTAGGCTGCAGCATTTTATACCACTGGAAACTTTTTTCAGGGTGGTGGCAGTTCTTGTAATGGGCTACTCTTACCAAAAAATGACTCTTAATCTGAAGAATCTTGTAAAAACAAGACTGCAACTAATAACTGCAAAGAATGAATGTGAAAGCTGGACGTTCATAACATGTATGTGTCCAGGTGAACCCTATGGAGTGGATCGTTTTGTGACATTTTAAATCATGCATTGAAGTCTGTCTTCTTGCTAGTTTTATGGCTACTTTATGCTGGCCATGCAAAACACCCTTATGACTGATATATTCAGGCATATTCACTGAGTTGTAGACCTTGGCGTTACTGAATCAACTGAATGACTTCAGAGCTACTCTCTCCTCCTGCTGTTGCTGATAGTCTGTGGTCATGGTTTTTCTCGTAACTGAACACTTTAACTGTCCTGTAAACTGTCAGTGACCGATGTCTGATCTCATTTACACCCGAGCCTGGACAGATGTGCAGCCAGCACGAGGCTGCAGAGCTCAGGGATCGCAGGTGAAGAGCTTCGTTCATGGTCCAATGCGCTAAGCCTTCTGCAGGAATTAATTGGTCATGCAGCCAATACTTTGTTAATGTTTTTCTTGGCAAGAGTGAACTGAAATGGTTTGTATATAATTACACAGCTTTACTTTGACTTGTGCTTCCCAACTATGCTGACGGGCAACATTTTTGGCTATTAAGAAATCTATATATAATCTTATACTGTACATGGTGATGATATATGAATAGATATTGGAACAATGACTGAATTCCTTCATGGTTTATTAATACTGTTCTGAATTTAAACAGTTTTGATTAAATGCTTGCTCAGACTCATGCTGTTTTATAGCCATGTGACGCTTTTTAAAAAGAGGAATTTCCTTCTAACTTGTTTGTGTAAATACCAGTCTGATCAGAACATGGAATTTATGTGTTCACAAAATTTTGCCTTTGAAAATTTGTTTTATTCTGAATCAAAAGAAAAATGACATTTGAACATATTTTCCCTACACGCCATCGTACAGAAATTCCAACAATACTATTCAGAAAATGGCAAATTCTGTTGGAGTTTGAAATTTGATTAAAATTTTGAAATGGTTGCTGTATTTCTTTATGTTTTTAAATTTTTATATCGATATTACTTTATTCTGGTTTTAGTATTTTGAAATCAGTTCATGACTTCAGTGGGACTACATTTTATTCTATTATTTTTAAAAATCATAAAGTTTGGCTTCTGTTTACTACTCATTAAAGCACTTTATCTTCTCGATGCAACTGTCCCCTGTTTCTGTTGGATTGAAAGAATTTATCAGACTGTTCAGTTCCAATACAAACAGGAAATACTTGAACGGGAGAGATACCAGTTCTTTGCAAAAAAACAGTAGACACCATGATCAAGGAAAGAGGTTTCATTTAGTGATAGATAGCAGCGCACAGTAATGATTTTAAAAGATAGTACCACTCAGTAGGGAATAAAATATTTCAGCTATGATGTAGTTTGTATTACATTATGCTATGTTGTCATATGTCAACGGCAGTAGTATATAATGTGCCATAAGTTAGAGAAATGATTTTAAAATGAATACGAGACAAATAGGAACATATTTCAGAATGCCAAAATGAAGTTTCATAACGTATGATGAATTTTATTTTCTTGAAATAGTCAATGTTTGTGTTGAAAGCCTTTGGGGGTGGAGTTCATTTGTATTAACATATTTAAAAATGTTTCAATTTTGAGGAAAAGAGCACTATTGCATTGGAAAATACTTTGAAGGAAAAGTCAGCCAGGATTTAGGTACTGGTCTAAGACAAGATGGCAGTCTATTAAAAACTATGTACGAAGAAAATGAACACATTTCAGGACGTATGCAGATGTGGATGTAGATATTGCTGCTCGGTTTCCTGAGAGATGGTCTGAGCTGTCCTGAAAGTCAGTGGTAAAGATGCTATTTACTCTTCATCTCTTATAGGAGTGGGTATTTTTTAGTCCTTTAAAGCTACGAAATATCTGCTTGAACTTCAGCTGCTCTTTGAAGATGCTTTTTTTAGAGCACTTTTACTACTTTTGCTCTTTCTGATGGTGCTAGCTCTAGAGAGCCTGGTAAAGCGCATATTCACAGACATCCTTTGCTTTAAACTTTCACATTCAACAGCTTGGAAGACCAGAAGCCGTCACTGAAATCTTGGCCCTTCTGAAGTCAATGGGATATTTGCCACGGTTTCAGCGGAGCCAGGATTTACTGCATGTTGAGAGGATTACCTTTTTTTGTATTTTATTGGCAGAAAGGAAAGCCGTGCAAATCCAATACAGTTAAACAAACATATGATGGGCTTGGATGTGTAACTCCTCTTTGTATCTGTACTAGAGGCAAATTGTGCTGGAACCTGCCAGTGCTCATTGCAGGCAGGCAGTAGAGTCATCACTGATTCATAACAATGCAAAGTTGTTTGAAAGCCAGAATTTCGCATACATCTGTAGGAAATGTTGATGAGAAGCTCTACAAGAGCCGGCAATGTGCGCTTGCAGCCCAGAAAGCCAACCATGTCCAGGGCTGCATCCAAAGAAGCATGGCCAGCAGGTCAAGGGAGGTGATTCTGCCCCTCTACTCTGCTCTTGTGAGATCCCACCTGCAGTACTGCATTCAGCTCTGGAGTCCCCAACACAAGAAGGACATAGAGCTGCTGGAGCAAGTCCAGAGGAGGGCCATGAAGATGATCCGAGGGCTGGAGCACCTCTCCTATGAAGATAGGCAGAGAGAGTTGGGGTTGTTCAGCTTGGAGAAGAGGTGGCTCTGGGGAGATCTTATAGCAGTCTTCCAGTACCTGAAGGAGGCCTACAAGAAAGCTGGAGAGGGACTTTTATGAGGGTATGTAGTGATAGAACAAGGGGCAATGACTTTAAACTGAAAGAGGGTATATTTAGATTAGATCTAAGGAAGAAATTTTTCACTCTGAGGGTGGTGAGGCACTGTAACAGGTTGTCCAGAGAACTTGTGGATGCCCTATCCCTGGAGGTGTTCAAGGCCAGGTTGGATGAGGCTTTGAGCAACCTAATCTAGGGGAAGGTGTCCCTAAATGATGTTTCAACACTACCAATGATACAGCAAAGATAAAGACAAAGCTCTATAGAGGGGGAAATGATTTTACTTGAAAAACTGAACAAATTTCACTTATACTTACACTCTTGTGCACATATTCTGATGCTCACAAGCACCAGGAGAGGTATATACCCAAATCAATGCATTCAGGCATCCAGATGTGAATACCCAGGTCATCTGGTCAGGACTCCCTGGCAGGTAGGGCAAGGGGTGCCACCTATGAAGTCGTCCCCACATCTCCTGGTTTCTTCTTAGGTTGGTGACAATGATATGGTTTTATATGTGCCTCCTTTGTACCATCAAGGAGTTGAGAGTTATTAGTTTTTCCCATCTCTCTCACCTTTATGTCTTCCAGTCTGGCTGTCCTGGGAAGCTGCATCCAGATCAGCTGAGGTCTTCACAGGCTGCTAATCCAGGTGCTGTCGGCTGCTGTTAGGCTTATAAACCTTCCCCTGCTGCTTCTTCAGCTGGTTGCCCACCCTGACCTTCCCACTCCCGCTCCATTCGTACCAGTCCTAATGCTTCTACTTTACATGTAGTTCTTTACATCTAGTTTTTTACATGTTGATCCAAAATTCAACAGACTTTCTTTGTTGGCAACTTTTTCAAGGTCTATACAAATTTGAGCTACTTGTGAACAAATGCAGCCTCCTTTTCACTTATTTTGCTTTGAAAGTGGCTCTATTCTGATGCTAAGATTAACTTTCCCTCTCAGTAGAAATATCCATCTTATGATGGATAGTTTGTCAAGATTGCAAAATTTCACTGAGTAATTCTTATGTGTATATATATTTTTTGTATTACATCATACTGGGAGGCCTTGACAAGACATATTTTTGTGAGTTTATGTTGAAAAGAATCATCTTTTTCAGCTTAACTGCTTGGCTGTGAGGTTAAGAGACGCTCATTGATGGGGCCCCCTTGTGCTAAGCTCTCTAAGATGAGTGAAAGACATTATTTTCTGTCAAACTGTAAACATCACATACTTTAAAAAAAATATCTCGATACAGGGATGAGATAGTAGCAAGGTATCTTAATCTGTTGTCTAATGGTTAGTGTAGTTTTGCCTCTTATAGACTGTCGCATGTGAAGAACTGCGTGAAGTTGACCAAATTAGAAACAAAGCAACTTTCTAACTGGCAGGAATGAATGAAGGCTTTAAAATGAAATGCAAGAACAACCTCCGCCCACAAAAAACCAGTCCAAAAGTAAGATTTAGATTTATTTGATTCTACACATATTTTTGTCATTAAGCTTTGTAGCATATTCTAAACTTTGCTGCACTGTTATGCACGTTAAGCCACCGATTCCCACATGGCGCGCTAATGGCAAAGAAACACTTGTGTCACCAAGTTGAGGAAAGAGAAAGTCTCAGGCAGAGACACAGAAGATTTCAATGCTTTTCTCAGACATGTAGCCTACATGGAGATGACACCATACAGGGTTTCTTTGCTCTTCTCCCCTGTCTTAGGACACCTGCATGAGCTCCTGTCAGTCATAAGAGCAGAAGGAAGACAGAATTTAATGAAACCACAGTAAGGGGGAAGAAAAGAAAAAAAAAGGCAAAGCCAGCTAAGATCAGCTAAAATCTTTAAAATTTAGAGAGCTGGGCAGAGTTAGCGTGCAGTTTTGGAATAAATGAGTCAAAATTGCAGATGGTGCAGAAAAAGAAGAAGGAAAGCTGTTGATAGTAACAGCAGAGTTGCATCAGCTAAGCACGTGTATGTGTCCATGCAAACATCAGGATCCCCACAACAAGAGCCTGCAGCCTGGTACAGAGCCCATTCACATCTGCGGGAGTCCCACCACTGCTGGTGGCTGCCCCTGGTCACCGCCTTTGCAGGCAAGAGGCTCCTTGGACTCTTTCTTTCTTTTATAAACAGGGACAACAAATTGCGATTGCTAATGTATATGCCAAACCGTTCTCATTCTTCGAGTGGCTCCAATGATAATTTTCAGAAGCGTTCTGTAAGTGGGTGCTATACATAAGTTAGAAGTTTGATATATAACATTCCTTTATTTATTTGACTTTAAGCTTCACTGTCCTATGGACTTCTGCTTGCTCAGCTGTGTCAGCCCTGGCCCTGAAGAGGTGAAGAGAGTGAGACAGCTGTCCTGCAGAAGCTTTTTTGTATTTCCTACTATCCAGCACCTGCAGTTTCCTTCAGAGGTGGAAGAGGAGGGATGGAGGGATCAAGGATCACCTTGCACAGTGTTGTCAAAATAGTTTCCCTATAACCAAATACTAAGGCCAGGTTTCAAAAACACATTGATTAGTTTTCTTTTCTCCCTTTTTGCCTGCTTGCTCGTTTGCATCTGTGGGAATATGTGTGCATGTGTGTGGTTTTTTAAATTTTTTTCACAATTGTTTCACAGTCTCCCTTCTGATGTCTTGGAGACCACACATTAAGGAGCACTGGGTGTAGACTACTTGTAAGATTTCCTAGTAGCATGAATTTAAGCTTGAAATCCCTTCTGCTCTTTTCTTTTTCTTCCCAGAAGCAATATCAAAATGCCAACAGACATTTTCATATGGGAACATATTTATGTTGCAATCATCCAACGTACTCGCATGCTGCAAGCATAAACCCATCAGGGTATGGGACAAGCCACTACATTACTCTGAGGTAAATTAGGGAGTGAACTTATATCATAGTGATGTCCTAGTGATAACTGCAGTTCCCTTCCATTTTCCTTTCACGTGAAGTAGTGTTACCTGCAGTGACAGTGGTAACCTGCCTTCTGCTGGCTGCAAGGTAGGAGCTCACACCGAGGTACTGCACAGTAAGGTCATGGCTGGAGAATTTGTTCATCTTTCTGATTTTTTAAGGCTCACCACAATGGAGGGCAAGGTCACTGCAACACACGGCAAAGGAGCAATGAAATGCCATGGAAAAAATAAAGGAATATACACTTCATTTAAACATGTATATATGTGCTATGCTTCCTTCAGAGTAATGTAAATGAAACACCACAGAAAAAGTGTTTCGTATTTCTTTTAGATGTGGGATATTTGTTAACATTGTAGAGTGGACACAAAACCAATGGCTTCATTTTGAATTGTTATATGGTGTTTCTTTTTCCACTGTGCCTAACAAAAATCATTTATGAAGCAAAAGAAAAAAAACAACCTCTTTATATTACGTACTGTTAATTCAGCCTCAAAAAAGAAAGGAAAAAAAAAAAAAGAAGCCATTTGGGATCCATGGAAATATTATTGGATTGTTGCTGCAAATTTATTGCTTAAGACAAACATTGGATTAAATGACAACTATTATAATGGCACCTTCGTGGCCAGTACATGCATTCATGGGAAAGTGTTAATATTCCCTGCAAAGCAGCTGAACTTTTCAGAAAGGAAAAAACTGTACAGTTTTCTCAGAGGGCAGTCATGTTTTCTGAAAATTCACCAGAAATGATGTGAATTTTCAGAAAACATTGATGTGAAGGAGATGTGAATTTCAGAAAACATGATGTGAAACCTGCTTGATGTGCTCAGGAGCTCTGGATGACTGTGAACATCTCCTGCTAACAGCACTTTCCCAACAGCCCCCAGCACCCAGAGCACAGCCCAGACAAAGTCCGTAAGGAACAGCACTGTTGGGTGGCAGATGATGAAAATGAAGCAGAAAGGAGCTGTGCATCACTTCGTGTGATGGTGAAAGGGTCAGGAATAAACCTAGACCTCCTGACTCCATACCTTGTGGTCTCCCACTAGACATCTCCTGTTTTCCTTTAAAAATGTTGACAGCTTACTGAAGAGGAAAATCTACAAACATTACACATTCCACTGTCAAAAAAAAGGCTTTGTTATTTGATATAGCAACTCTTTTAATTATTGCGGTAACTTCACAGCATGAGGTTGCAAAGGGCAATTTCTTAGCAGCATTTATGATGATGTCTCCATGGATAGAACGCAAGTCCAAAGAACTGGCTTGACATGCTGGAGTTTTTACAGTCCCATTCAAGAACATTTTAATAACAAGCATCATGACTTCCTTGACTGAAAATAGTGAAATTGGTACTGATCCAGTGAGAACTGACCTGATTTTTCATGCATCACTTGAATCAACACCAGCAACTGTTTCAGCTCCTGTTTCTTTGGATTTTAGTTTCTGATAGAAACAGATGTACACAAACCAAAGAGACAGCTTTTCCCTGTAGGAGCCAAGAATTTAAACAAAACTTCATACACCTTCATCATACTGACTGTACTTCAATAGTTTGAATTTTCAGACAAATGCAAACTTGTTATTAGCAGGACTGATTAGACATCTGGATAGTTAATTTAAATGCTTTCATTAGTCACGGAACATTTTTGTTGTTTCTTATGAGTATTTCTACTAAATGTGTTCACAATAAGCCATTTTTGCCACTTCTTACAGTGGGAATATTACAGGGGTTAAAACTAAAATATGTGACAGGCAAAAGCTCTCCCCTCTATGTACAGTAAACACACCGTAAAAAGAAAAAAGTATTCAGCCATGTAAAAATGTGATATGAAAACTGAAATCTTAAATTGTTTTTGGTCTGAAGTAAGTAGCAAAGTTCTGTCACCTTTTGGCCTTCTTACACTTAATGGTACGAAGCACGCTGGATTCTGCACTGGACTAAAGCTGAGAGAACCTGGCAAGCTTTCTTCTTAAAAAACCCCGAACATTAGCCTACATCTCACAAGCCAAGCATGCATCTTTGGGGATTTTGCATCACACTCAGAATTCGGTCTATGCCTGAATAAGGTTCACTGGCTTAATGGAGCATCTTGCATGGGGTAACTCTGCTCACAGGTTTGCGGTTTGCATCGCGAGAACTTGTATCAGCTCTGCACCCCTTTTCAAGCAGGTTGTATAGTGACCGTGATATTATAGCAGCTGTGCTATAAAGGATGTATTCTTCCCCTGGCCTTGTTAAACAGGAGCTATGATAAGCAGTGCTGCTGGAAATGAAAACAGCAATGTTGCTGATGTCAATGATGTCAGCTCTTACACAGTTTCACAAAGGGAGGTATGGATCTGTATCTTCATGTTGGTGATGGAAAAAAACGACACACAAAGCAGCTTCTTACACTCATCAAAGAGTGAGAGGTGGGAATTCAGGTATCTTCACTCCCCAGTTCAGCACCCTTCCCGTTACTGGCCACAATATTCAGTGTATGTATATGAGTTTGTAATCTCTGGAGGTGAGCGTGCACTCAGATACACCATGTCATCTGCCTTGTCATGGTTGTTAGTAGATCCTCTGCAAGGCTGAGAGGTTTGCAGGCTTAGAGCTCTCAGGCACCATGGGCCATGCAGACCACTGTGTTTATGTTCTTACCATGGTGCTGTGGTTTAGCCCAGCCGGCAACTCAGCACCACGCGGCTGCTCGCTCACTCCTCCCTGCTGGGATGGGAGGAGAAAATACAACAAAAGGCTTGTGGGTCAAGACAAGGACAGGGAGGGATCGCTCACCAGTTACAGTGACAGGCAAAACAGACTTGACTTGGAGAAAAAAACTCATTTAATTTGTTACCAATCAAATCAGAGTAGGATAAAGAGAAATAAAACCAAATACTAACAACACCTTCTTCCTGTCCCTCCCTTCTTCCTGGGCTTAATTTTACTCCTGTTTTTCTCTACTTCTTCCCGTCAGCGATGCTGGGGGACAGGGAGTGGGGCTTGCAGTCAGTTCATCACATGTTGTCTCTGTTGCTCCTTCCTCTGCCGGGGGAGGATTCCTCACACTCTTCCCCTGCTCCAGCATGAGAGACTGTTCTCCACAAACTTCTCTGACGTAAGCCCTTGCCATGGGCTGTAGCTCTTCACGAACTGCTCCAGTGTGGGTCCCTCCCCTGGGGTGCAGTCCTTCAGAAACAGACTGCTCTAGCACAGGCTTCCCACTGAGTCACAACCTCCATCTGCTCCAGCGTGGGGTCCTCCACAGGCTGCGGGTGGGTCTCTGCTCCACCGTCAATCTCCATGGTCTGCAGGGGACAGCCTGCTGTCTCAGCATGGGCTGCAGGGGAATCTCAGCTCTGGCACACCTCCCTCCACTTCATCTTCACTGACCTTGGTATCTGTGTAGCTGTTTCTCTCACATCCCACTCCTCTCTCCCCACCACCATGCCAGGCCTGATGAACCCTAGCAGCCCTGGCCACAGACAGCTGCCTGCTACAAAACTCCACCACACAAACCCAACACACGTGATGTCGTCATTAAAGAGCATGATGAGATTTTCAGAGTTCGCTGGTATGCCAGGGTGCTGGGTCCTGGTTTATATTGACAGAGAAAGAGCGTGGTGACATCTCAGGTAAGCAAACCCTTTGCTACAGGCACTACTATGACACTATGTTGAGGATCAATGGGGCTGCTGGACCTTGAGTCCCTGTATGATCCCAGTCTGCCCTGCAAGGATCTCAGAAGAGCCATGGTGGACTATCCTCAGGCTGTCCGCTCCAGGCTTTTAATCTAGGTTTCATAACTCCTTCTTTCCTTGAATACACAGCATACTAGGATTTGGCAGCCTCCAGTTGTAGGTGGTCTGAAGGGCTCATGAAGCTCTTGAACTTTGACATCACAGTGGCACTAATGTCCTCCTTAAGCGCTATATTAGCAGCTCTGAATGTGGCCTCCGTGTCCTTTCCTGGCAATAAGATCTGCAAGGGTAGACCTTTATAATCAACCTTATGCATTCCCAAAGAAGCTATCGGGGCTACACATGAGCTGAAGAGTCTCAGCTTTAAATATCTGACCCTTGAAAACCTTCATAGCCTTTGTGGATGTTTGTGTGAACATAACACTGCACCTTCATAAGGCAGGTTTGTTTTCTGCCTTTACTGATCTGAACATGTGAAATACTTCAGATCATCTATATCATATAGCAGGGTCAAGGATTTTAATTTATAGAGGGTCACAGTTGCTACTCCTTTTAAACACCAATGGAATTTTTCAATATCCTTGAAGTAAATCCCTTTTGCAAAACAGTAAATGTTAGTATGACAGTATGTCAAACATGGATTTGTTCCGAGATTATTTACTTACAATTAGACAACTGTGCTGGCTCTCAGAGGGGCTAGTCAGCAAAATCAACATTATTTGAAAGAGCAGCAGGATGGCCAGTGTTTTAGAATCTGAGGAATGTGGTTTTCTTAAATTCCACAGCCTGGTGAGATGCCACAGAACTAACTGATTTGTTCTTTAAAGGGTCTTTTTTGGGCCTATTTTACACATATCTACGTTTTAAAGCTTCTATTTTGTGAGGAAAAAACAGATAGTGATTTCTCTATTTTAAAACTTCTGAGTTGAACATTTTCCTATTAAGAACAAAGTATTTTCCATTCTTTTTTTTTTTTTTTCCTTTTACTTTGACATAGGTGTACATATAAACACACAAACCTTCCAGGCAGGGTAGAACAAGGAATCAGCTAGTAGCAGCTTCCAGGAGTGAAATTTCCAAACACGAAAAGGCAGTTACTCTGTTTGCAATTCTGATCTGCTTCATGCCACCATTAGTATTTCTGCATGCTGCAGTTTGGGCTCTTCTTTGACACTGCTGTTTCTTAATAAGCTTTCCTTGTAAATCTTTTCTGCGTGGTTTGCTCGTTCCTGAGCTGAAAGCAAAAGGTAGAGCCTGTACTTACATGCGGAGAGGCAGTGTTTAAGTTGACATTCTTCCTGGTGTATGTTTTCAATAAAATCTTAAGTATCTTCTTTACTAAATTGGTATGTTTCTCTTCGTGGACACAGTGTAGTTCAGCACATACTTTTAAAGCAGGGCAGGGACAGCAATGAAAGTACAAAGCCCATTTGGGAGTTGAAAAATGGGAGTTTGGACATCTTTTACACACACATTGAAGGGCTGGCTTTTGGTTTAGCATAACCCGACAGAGTGAGGGCAAAGCAGACGTGGAGCAGCTCTTTGCCTGTACCAGGGAAAGCAGCTGGCAGCAAAGTGGAGAGCTTCTGGGGCAGAGCATCTGCATGGCAAAACGATGGCAGCCTGGGTGCCTCCTTTGCCCGAGCCGCAGCTCTGGACAAACAGACCCACTGCTGCTTCTGCTACAGCATCTGAGGCGGCAGGTTTAGCAGGGACATCCCTCCCAGGGAGCCTTGGCAAGACCCTTGCCCACCTCTGGCTGCACAGGAGCAGCTGTGCTGCTATTCCCCTGCTCCCCACGCCAGCCTTGCTCCTCCTGCCTCCTTTTTGGGACCAGTCCTGGCCTCTCCTTTTCATGGCTGCCTTGCAAAGCCCTCAGTGCCTCTGCTTGACACCATATATTTGCATGAAACAGATAAAGGTGATGGTATGAAACATTTGTATGAGCAGACGAGGCTCTGCAGGTCCATGTGAGATGCAGATAATCTTACAGGGATGCAAAGTTTGAAGGAGAAGGTCATTGAAAAAAATGTTTTAAATTACTTAACTAGTGTATTGTCTATCTACACATACCACCATTCTTTAATTTTCTCTGTAGAATAAAGAGTCTGTATCCATTGTATGAGGCTGCAAATATAAGTAATATTCTGAGAGTTGCCACTATTTTTCAGATTAATTAAAAATAGCCCTTGAAATCCCTGAAGTCTGTTTATAATATCCCAATCAGTTTAACTTGCTCTTTTCAAACTTTACCTGAAACTTCAAATCTGACTTCGAGATCTCTTTAGGATTTCTGGTTTACCTCTTAGAGATGAATTCTGTGAAGTGCCACGTTCGTTCCCTCCCTCCCTCCCTCCCTCCACCTGTTGCCATCAGGACTGGGCTCTAAATGGATGAGAGCAGATAAATGAAGTATCAGCCAGCGATTCTTCACATCAGCTGTGTCAGGTAAGGAGGTGAAAAAGGGAGGGGAAAATCTTAAGTTTTTCATACATGTTACAAGGCACTTTACAAGCTCATCCTCCTTACAAGCTTTCCCCATTGGAAAAAGGGCCAGTGACAAAGAGTAGATTTTCTTACAGATTTACAGATTTGTATTTACTTGATAAGCTAGGTAGTGTCTTGCTAAAACATTAAAGACATTTTTGCACTCAGTGTTCACATAATGATGTGGAAACAGATGCCAGAAATAGTCTCGAGGGAGGAAAAAGAAACAGTGAACTAGGAAGCCAGACTCCCGTTAGGGCAGATAATTAGAATATCTGAAGAGTGACAAAATTCCAGTGCCAAAACAGCTCCATTTCACATCACGGAGGAGGTTCCAGGAAGATGGAATAGAACAAAGACCCCAGAAAATTTCTATTTTTTGTTAAAATTGTTGCAAAGCACTCATACACTATGAAATCTGCTTCACAAGCACCATCTCTTGCTAGTCTGACCCGTTTATTCAGTCTATGCCTTCACTACTTTAGTATCTGTCCTTTAAAAATTTGCAAGAAAAAAAAAGGTGTTGTCTACCACAGGAATTTACACCACCTTGAGCACATGAAGTTTTACATGCACCAGAACTAAACCACACACAAGAACCAGACCCAGATCAGCACCAGAGCTGGCTGTAGATGACAGGGGGTCAGCACTGCTGTAACCTGTCTGAGATCCACTTGTACAAGTCGGCTACATTCTGCACAAGGGGACCTGGGGCTACAATGACCATCAGGACATATTTTCCCTTCAGGACAGGAGAAGGCTGCTAGTGCAGATACTCTTCTTTACACTTGATTGTGTAAGGGAAGGGGGAGGAGGAGGCATCTGGCAGCAAGGAACAGAAAAGCAGGAAAGAAGAGGGGATGTGTTTTGCTCTGCTCCATAGAGTAGCCCTGCCCTGGTCCATTTGTTGTGCAATTTAAAACTGCCTGTCAGCAACGTTATTTATGGCAAGGCACAGGCTGAGTCTCAGAATCAGGAAGCCAAATCCAGCTTCCCTGATGTCATTCTCCACCCAGGCTATTAGGTTTTTAGCCTTATTTCTTAAGAAAATGATTCCTACGTGACTTTTGCAGCCTGTTCATGATGAACTGTGTGTCTTCTATCACTCTTTTTCTCAAGAGCTTTGTAAAGCAATTCACCAGTTTCAATCAGATTCGGCAGAAGGGCACAGGGCTCTAAGCTGTTCAGTTTTTACATGTTTCATGGAACCATTTGTCTGTGTAGAGAAACAAGACCCAGAGGAACATCTGTTCCTCAAGGGAATGCAGACAGAGCTCAGCTTTTGTTCGATCTGGAAGTGGCCACCTCTGCCGTCCCCACATGCACGCTAGCTGGCTGGCTGGCATGCAGGCATGTCTGAGCCAGCCACAGCTTGTGCTGCCCAAAAGATTTAGGGGCACTGAAAGACAGTGGAGGGGGTTATCTGTACTGCAATGGCAGGAAGCATGGGGGACATGAGAGGAACTGAAAACATGGGGCAGAATCATGAAGACACAGAGAAGAAATGGGATGATTCACCAAGAGGCATAGAGGCTATGGGGTGCAAGTCTGTGGTAAGACACTTCCAGCCCTTACAGAGCACCTCAGCCATCGCAGGGCTCCTGGGCTCAGGGCGACCTTGCACACATCTAGCTGAAGTCTGAGAGAAGTGGCAATACATCGAGAGCAGAACTGAGCATACTTCACGACATTCTGTATGTTTCTTGGCATAGACAAAGCACTGGAGATAAACCAGATGGTGCATAGATTCACAGATCGTAGTTGAAGAAGATTAAAGAAACAGGGCTTTTGACTTTATAAAATAAAGACTCACAGGAACCTTAAGGGTGGAAACAGAAATAGGAAGGGTCCAGAGACATGTCGATAGCAGAGATGGTTGCATTCCTAATAATAAACCAAGGGGCTCTGATTTAATCTATGGAATGACCAGACACAAAAGGAATTCAAGTGGAATTTTCTGCCTGCAGAGCAGTGGATAGAGCATGCAGGAAAAACAGTGAAGGAAGAAAAAGGTGTGGTATGCAAGTATGGGCTAAAAAGTATTGTGGAATTTATCTAGAGACTCAGAGAGGGGCACACTTAATTAGAAAGGACTCCTAGTTTCTTCCTGTCCCAGAATGTCTCTCATTTGCTATTAGCAGCTCGGCAGGGGTGGTATGATACAATTATTCATTAGGTAAAGGAATTTCAAACCTTTGCCCTACGAGGAGGCTAAACTTGTCACTCAAACTCAATCCTGCGTCTTTTCATGAGCCTGAGCAATAAACAAAGATCACAGAGCCGGGCTGTATTTCAGTTTTGTGAGTGCTCCGGGATTGAAATGGAGAGTTTGCTCCTGGCCGTCTGCGCTGTGCTATGCTGCAGCTGTCCTGCACACACCATCCTCCTGCTTTGCTACATGGGGCTGAGACAGGCTAGTCTTATCTGCCTAAACTCATCTCCCTCATGAAATGCATCAACTACAGCCTCTCCTTTTCTAACAAAATCATTAGCTGTGAGTGCAATAACCATATTTTATGTTCTGGGCAGAGAGGAAGATGCAGACAATGAGGTTACATAGCTTTCTGGTCGGGTCTGCACGAATAATTAATCTTTTCTATCATACTGGTGTTGCTGTAGCTTTTGTGGTTTAAGGGTACAAGAAAGGTACTATTTTTTATTAGACTGAATGAATTAATTGCAAAAATGGGCAAAGCTTTTAGATTTGTGTCTCTTTTTTTTTTCAACTATGGCAGGTAGTCTAATAAAATATTTCCTCCGTCTACAAATCTCGTTTTTCTGATTAAATCTCTATAAACTAAAGACTGCACTGACTTACAGCACATTCAACATTATCCTCATGTGTCACTCTTCAACAACTAATAAATAAAAATATCAAGTTAATGTACATCAAAGGCATTTAGAATAAAATCTTCAAATTAAACAGGAACATATGTAGCTCACATATCTTTATTTGAATAAAGAATATGGAAAAACTAACAAAGTGTACTATTTCAGCTGATCTGTTTTCCTCAGAAAACTTTGCTGAGTAAGACACTGAAATGTTAAACTTTGTTTCTCTTTCCATTTCTGTTGCTTAAGGAATTTTCTACAATACTGTGGAGTGTGTGTGTCGGGAAAATAACACTGCTTAAACATTTTTTATAAGTCACTTTGATTCTCTTTGTTATGCTGGAGATTTAATGTTTCTTTTGACATCACAGCGGTTGTTTTTGCAAGGACAGCTTGGGACAGCAGCAAAGTAATCTTGCTCGCTTCCATCTGCACGTATAGAACAAAAAGTTAAAAGACATCAAGCAGTTTTGACGTACGTTCAGCGGATAACAAGGAACTACCAAAATCCCACAAAATTCTCAGAAAGAGTCTGAAAAAAAAAGGAAGCAAAGTTATCCAGAAATAACACCATTTAGTTTGTGACCAAACTGAAGAGCAGCATCTCAAGTTTCTTTGGGAGGCCACTGCTCGGGATCAGGTGCTCCTACGGGATGTATTCTGCAATCCAGGTTTTCTCACTAAGGTTTGCCTATGGGACTGTCTTTGCTTTCCTCAGCGGTATTTACCAGCCAACCCATCCAAGGACTGAAATTACTGCCTCTGATTTTTGAAGGATCCTTTAGTGGGCAAGAGAGGTATTTCCCCTAAGACAGTGGGTTATCTGTCAGCAAGTGAGCCACCCCTCTGCAAACACCAGCCCTTTCATAGTGGGGCTACTTTTGTGCAACCCTATGTTTTCATATGATTTCCACAGAAATCTCCAGCAGCAGATTCTCCAGACAGTGGACTGATAACGTTCTTTGCTCGATATATCGAAATACAAGCCTGAGCCTGGAGAATAGGTACTTTCCATCTCGGAGTATTTCCTTTTGTACAACTGGTTACAGCTGCATTGGGATTAAATTCCCTTAAGACTTCCCCGCAAGGTTGCACTAGTTAAAGAGATATACATTGAAAAAATGGAAAAGCAGATCTTGCTTTTTGGAAAAGCAGCTCAAAAGTTTTCCGCCAAAATGTATCACCTGCATGATCCAAACAGAAAGCAAGCATATTGAGAAAACATGATGAAGAAAGCAGTGAAGCAGGTGGCCTTAAACTCAGGGTTATGGAAAATGTGACAACGAGCAGAAATACCTTTATTTCCAGCATATCAGGCAGAATAAATTTTCCTGTCATGACTAACCTGGAAGAAGCTAAACTTAAGTACAACTTAGGTATGCTAAACAGTTATCGCTGTATTGTGCCCAATACTGCAGACAATGCAAAGCAGGCCAGGGCTCTGCAAATACTCTGGGTAACTTGAAGAGGAGCTAACAAGAAATTAGACAATCCAGTGAATGCCTCTATATTTCTTGAGTTTAGGCTTGGTACACTATCAGATAGGAAGACGCATTTACTTTTAATACTTACTGGTGGGCTAAATCCCTCTAGTCCTTACTCAGATTCATTGTGCTTGGTGTTTTGCTTGTGTAGGATTAAAGAAAAATAAAATGCAACAAAATACACTGTATACCAAGTGCTTTAGCAGAAAAGACAACATCTACCTTACTGTGATCGTATCCACAATGCGATACCAACACGAAAGCAGTTAGAGGCAGGATGGTGAAGAAAACACCTCGTTCAATGAAAGAAACCAGAAGAGCTAGGCAAGGAGGATAGGTTCACCTGCATAATGCTATTCGGCCAAAACTCCTCATCCTTCGTGAAGAGAGATTACTCCTTTATGAGTGGGAGCATAGCACGGTCTCTCCCTCAGTGGGTAATATCGCTATTGCAGCCCAGTACCATTCAATACCCCGCTGCCACCTTGACTCAAGCATTTTACAATGGCTGTAAAAGGTAGATCTCACAAGCACTTCTTCCAGGCCCAGGATTTCTCCAGGGAAGTCTCCCTCCCTGGACAGTGTCATCTTTCCCATGCAGACATGATCAGCACAGCTTCCTTCGGCTTGGAGGGAGTGATGGAGGGAATCATCCTGCAGAGAAACTGCAAGATAATTTATAGAGAATATTCGAGGAAAACTTTTGAGTGGCAAGGCTATGAGGATATCTTGCAAAATCTGCATTGGCAAACACAGCGATATAACTGGATTCCTAATACAATTGCCTCCAGTTTCATATGCAAATAGAGTTTTTGTATAATCACAAAATGGGAGCTGTCTGTCAGTAAATCTTTTTCATTTTACCGCCAGTTTCTTGGCTGCTTGGAGCACAATGAGTAAGAAATGGAAGAGTAAGACCTTAGAGCACCCAGCTGAAACGTTAGAAATAGAAAAATTATGTGCTAAGGATATAGACTTGGTATTTCTGGCAAATGTCCACATTTAAGTGGACTTTTCACATGATATAGATAAACGTTGTGAATTGTTGACAAAATATGATTTTTCTATTTTCTCCATGACATGAAAAATCCCTTTTTTGTTTGTGCAGTAAGTCCAAACACCAAGGCTATGCTTAGTAGAAAATGCTATTTAATTGCAAGTAAATATTGAAAACATAAGTTGAGTAAAGCTTACGTGGGATTTTTTTTTGTGCAAAAAGCAACTGCTTTAAGTGCCCATAAGAGAGTGAATACAACTGCTTGTCTGGTCCCACTTGGAAAACTTGATATATATTTCTCTTTAATATTGACCAGTGTTGAAATAAGTAGATTATAAGGTTTTCTTCTCTAAACTCCTCCTTGCTCTGGCAACAGTTATAAGTCAAGATGCATGAAGGATAAGTGAGCACTTTATACGATTATCTTAGTCTTAACTAATGTTTGCTGGATTTCCAGAAAAGCATCCCTCTGATGAGGTTATACATGTGAAGATTCTCCTGGTATCGAAGATAGGCTCATATTGGTTCCTCATGGCCTTTGGGCAGAAGTAAAAGCATTTTGTCAAAGAAGTTTCTGTCAAAATGTCTCTAAACTAATTTCTCTGAACAAAAAAATAAATATCATCTATTGGCTCTGAAGCTAGAACAGGAAGGAAGCTCTTCCTTTAGCTGAAAGGAATGGAAAGAGAACTTCCTCATATAAAATTTGAAGGAAGGATCAAATAAAGACAGTAACTACCAGCAATCATGGGCATAAAAGCATGAAACTTTTTAAAATGGAAATATTTTTATGCCTGAGCACTGAAAACGTTTAAGAGAGTACTTCATCTGAACGTGTTCATACCTCTGAACATGTTGCAAGATGAAGTACGTATCTTTCATTTCTAAAACCACTTCCGTTCTTCAAGAAAACTGGAAGTGGGTTTTGGATACAATCCGACAATTGAAACAACTACTCTTTTCTCATGTTGCTACGTGTCACAGAGCATGACTTTTATTGTGATTTCTTTGGTAGCTGTTCCCTTCCGAATTACATGTGAGTGTGTACACTTCTTCAATGATCAAAAAATCCTCATCTGTTTGCATATGTGAGAAGCAAAGCCTGACTTAGACATTACAATATTTGTCACGTGTAACGAGAACAGAGGTTAGATGTGGTTTCAATAGTGGTAAATCCTTTGCTAACACATGACCTGTAAGAAAAGTAGAGAGCCTCTACTACTTACTTATGTTATAGCATCTCTCTTACTAATCCACTCTGGCCTTACATGTGCTGCTCTTTTAACATAGATGTTTCAGACAGATGGGAATTGTAGTCTATTTTTTTTTAGTTAATGTTCTCATAAATTATATGATGGATCTGATCTCCTCAAGGTTTCAAGTAATGGAAATTTACACTTGCAAGAAACCATAGCAATAAATTATTATGCTAATAAAGGGAAAGTATAGATGCCATGAGATGACAACAAAAGACTGTGGCAAAGATTATTAAATGTTTTTTATTGAAACAGCAAGATCTGAGGGCCCTATAGCTCCCCAACATTATGACAGTTGATAGAGAGACAGGGATCATTTGTCCATTTGATGTGTCCACGTTACCAACATAAGAAAATTTTTCAGTGATAGCTTTAATATTTTGCAGATACGCAGGCTAAAAGCACAGGCTTTTCTCTTATGTCCCTGCACTCTGGGTGGCTTACGCAGCTCTTACCTAAACCCCATATGCTTAGGACCTTGCTTGTCCTAGTTGCTTACCTGTATGTTTTCAGCAGTACATAGACAGCAGCTCTCAGTTGCAGTTTGTTGCCCTGGCTGGTGGCTAAAAGCAATGCCTGAACATCAGTGTCAGGCCTTTCTCTTAGGTAAAGATTTTGTTGCATTTTTTGCCTGTTTGGCTAAAGATTCAGAGATGGAAACATTTTTCTAGGAGAGAAGAGAGAGAGAAACCGCTGCTGGGGAGGAGTTTTCATGAATAAGTGCCCAGGTTTTTCAGTACTGCTGATGATCACTCAGAAAAACTATGCACAGAGATATCTAAAGTTCAACTCCCTCTTGGAGCCTTAGACAACATCTACCAGTTAGAGCTAGAGAGGAATCTGTCACAAAAAAAGAAAACTAAACCCAAATGCTGTCAGTGCGTGCCGTAGTGCTGACCTAGCTTCTTACACAAGGGACTGTTGGATTAAGTGATTCATGTCAATGGATGAAGGAAACAGTGAATAGTGACAGGATGTGAGGTCCCAGGTAATCAATCATAGTTTGTATGTAGCTGATACATTTGCATTTACTTAATCTGAAAATATAAAACCTGATTTTACCTCTCTTTCAATTTTATATCCTTCTATCATGAGACTGACAGAAATCAAAAGTGCATCTTTTCTTTCTGATTATCTTAATTGCATCAGATTGCATTTAATGTCCCAGCTGAGACATAATTTGTCTGAGAAGTACTTTATATAGGATGAGCGATGCACATAGTTTGACTACAGATGTGATGATATTCCATGAGAATGACAACATCACTTCAGACTCTGTCTAACAAGTCTTAACAGAGCAACTGACCTCTTGCAGAACACAAAATAACAAAGTTTTCTGAAAAAGTCTTAATTTTATGTGTCCTGTTTTATTCAGCCAGGCAGAATACTCCTTCCTAGACTTTAGAAATATGGAATAAATGGCAATTATTCTATTTTCATTTTGGAAAGCATCATCTGGTTTAACCTCTTCTGTACGGATATATGTACCTGCCCCCAATATTCCCAACAGAGCTTAACGGAGTAATGATGCCACCTTGGCTATTAATAGAATGAGTTCAGCTGATTAGTCAAGCTTAACCTACTTGTTTTGACAGGTCTTCAAGTTTACTTCTGTTTAAACAAGAATAGAAAGCTTCTCACTGAAGTATGAAACCATATTTTTCTGTAATGGCAGTGAAAAGAAATGAATAGTTCAGAGGTGCCAAACAAACATTTAAAGTATACTTTGCAGAATAAGTGACCCCTGTCTGGTTTGTTTCCTCAGATGTAGTGAAAACATCCAACCCACATAATAACAGGAGGTGTGTCAAAATCCTTTGTTAGGATGTAAGCAAGAAATATTATTTTATGCATTTATTAGGTAAAAGAATGGGTATTATTCACTCTTTAAAATGTCATTTAATGGAAGGATCTGCATTACTGTCAGGAAACTATAGGTTTCAACGCTGTATAGTAAGTCTTCACTAAATGTTGCTTGATCTCGAATAAAATAAACCTGAATTCTAAATGTGAGTCCAGGTGAGATGCACACAAGGCAGTTAAGAACTAAGACCCCTTTTATCTATGAATTAAATGTACTGTTCAGACACTTTTTTTCCACCAGGTTTCATAAGACTCTTTCTCTGCTATATTCTCCATGCTCAGACACTGACAACTAAGGAGATAATTAAGCCCTTAATGGAGGAATGTCACTGAGGCAGGAGAGGACAGGAGCCCTTTTATTTGGTAATGCAGAACAGTGGCCAGCAGGACAGTTTCCCCTGGAGCTACGGCTCTTAAACACAAACTGAGAGGAGTTCCTGTGTAGCTTCTACAGCTGTTCCTCGTCTCCCTTGGGCTCATCACTCAATTAGTGAAAGTTTCTGAGGCAAGTATCACAACGTGATACATCACGCCCATGCTTCCCCGTCTGTGTTTTAGCTTGCATCTATGCACGTATCCGAGGTGCCAGTCCCCTGGTTGTGCAGGCAGTGCTGGTTGTGCAGCCTGCCAGGGCTGGGTGGGCAGGCGAGATGGCTGGCTGATGCACACCGGTGCCTGATGTCAGTCTGGAAACAGAGCACAGCCTTGACCCAGAAACTGGAATTGAAGACAGCTCTGATTGCTTACATATCGCCAGAGCATCCTCGTCTGCAGTGAAAACATTACTTATCAATCTGAAAAGACACATAGCTCCATAATTATCCAGTTCTCTTTCAACCACAACTCTGAACTATCAGACTGAGACTTATCTGTCCTGATATGTAATAACAACCAGTCTGGTAGGGTGGCACCGAGGAGCACAAGGGACTGGCTTTCAGGTCTGAAGGGACCGTGAGAAGGGCAGAGGAGGAGCTGCTTGCACGCCAGCCACAGGCGACCCAGCTCCCGGGAGAAGCTTGCTGGAGGCACTTTCTAACATCTGGTTTGAGAAACAGCTGTGATTTGCTGGTCTACATAATTGAGATGCCTCCCTGGAATCAAGTGTTTCCAGAGGAAACTCAGCATCTGAGCAAATAAGACAACCAGGAAGGATGTGAGTTTGAGATACACAGAAGTCATGTCTCCCATCTCTTTGTCGGTGTGCTAAACATCTTTCTTGGGTACCTTGCTTCTTCACAGGAGATTTATAAGGGGCAGTGTCAGTGCTGGAGCCTTCTGGGATCACCATGTGAAAGTTAGTAGCTCATGACTCATCCTCTGTCTCTGCTCATGGTATTTGAGCTGACAGACACACATCTGTCTCCTTGTCAGGGCAGAGTTCTTGCCCAGGAAGCATTTCCACTCCTTTGTCCAGTCTCTATCTTCAGACAACAAAACTTTCGTTTGGATTCTATTCTACCTACCTCTGTAAGGGTATTTCCCCTCATATTTAGGCTAATTTTTTGCTACTTTGATTTCTTTGCGCTAACCCACACCCTTCTGCTCGCTCCTCAGCTGCCAGCCCCTATGGCGATGATCCAGCATTTCTCTCCACATCCCTGTATCAAATGCTCAATTTCTCCTGTTAAGCCTTTTCTTGAAAAAGCCTGTAATCAATGTGTATTTTTGATGAAATTCTGTGTGAAAGCCTTTTATATGTATTCCTGATAAATGGCTCTCCCATCCTAAATGTTGCTTTGAGTAGTGAGGGGGAAAGGAGAAACGGAGGAGGCAGGGATCAGGAGAAAGGGAAGAAACAATAATAGAAATATTTTACATTCTCCCAAACACATGAAACTGTGCCTATCATTTCACAATTAAAAGCGGGATTCAGATGCCTTTCCCCAGAGTGTTTTGAAATGGCAGGCACAGTTTTTGCTGTTTGGAGACTAAGATATTTCTAAATATATCATACAGCAAAAGTAGCCTTTGCTGGATTTTTTTAGCAAGATAATTTCCTATGGAAGCTAATTTCTTATTAAAAAGCAAACACATCACTTCTAATGGTTTTGGGTGCATGCCTCTGACATAGACGAAATTTGGGTTTCAATTATATGTGCCAAAGTTCTATTTTTTCAGGAAAATACAACAATTAAAAATAATATAATTGAAAACAAATGCAAACAAAGCACAACTCACAAACAAGTAGGGGAAAAAAAATCCCGGTCTTATGAAAACAAGTCATTATCTTGGCCGCAAGCAAATTTTCCAGGTCAGTCATCTCTCTCAAACACATACAGCCCTGCCATTTGACCAGCTACGGCATTTTACACTCACATGTACATAGCTTCATGTTTTCTACTGCTTGCTCCCTCAGTCACACCCGATAGCCATGAATGTGGTCTCCTTTGCTCACCAGTGCATGAGGCTGAGCCAGACCTTGGGCTCTCGCTTGTGCGCTACACGAGGTTCCAACCCTTCAAGTGATTTGAGGTGACGCACCTCCAACTTCTGTTAGGGCCAGGGCAGGCAGCTCCAGAAGACAATCCTGGGTACATCAGTACTTGTTAACTCTAGGGTCAGAGTTGTGCCTAAGCCCAAATATTGGATTATCCACACTGCATACAGGAGTCTTCAAGCTCTGGCTGATGTCCCAAGCAAGCTAGAAGGCTGACAACTAGAGAAGCCCAGGAACAAGGGAGGAACTGGCCCTTTCCTCAGACAGCATAGAAATCAGCACTTCGAGATATAGTTCAGCAAATTCAAGTCCAAATTTTATCATGGCAGAACAGATGTAGCCAAGGAGACTTAGACTCTGGAAAAGAAATTTGGGGTGGTTAGCACATGTGAAATTCAGGGCCTTTGTTATCATGCCTGGCTAAACCAGCTACCTCCCTAATTTAATACATCTGCATTGAGAAAACTGACCCTAATCCTTATACGCTTAAAAATTTTTGGTCTTGCCTGTGGGAATTTTGAATTGCCAAGTAGAGCAAAGTTATATCTCCAGTTACATAAAGTCCTAAGCATTTATTTCAAAGGACAGAAAGTGCAGAAGACAAATCCACTCACAAAGACACAAAACTATCATATGCAAATCTCCCTTCTTGTGACTATGCATAAAGACAATAATATTGCAAAGTTGTCGAGACATTTGTGCTATTGCAACTTGTAAAAAGTGAAATATTCCTCATTCCTCAGCTAACATTCCTAAATATCTTATTATTTAAATGGAGTTATTTAAATGGCAGACACATAAATGCTATATAAACACCTCTCTTACAACAATGATAACTTATTTTGTATGCAAATATGCATCTATTTCTCACTGATTCTGTATCACTACATAAACAAGAATAGAAAGATTACAGCTTCGTATTCAGCAAAAAGCCCAACATGTAAACTGGGATCATATCTCTGCCATGAAAGTCACAGGATTCTTACACTGATATTTTTGGGAAAAGTACATAGTTAATCGCGCCCATTAATCAGTTTTGTGTTGAGTCTAAAGCTAAGAATTGTCATATTGAAACTCGCAGGAGCTCCGGCTTAAAACTGCAGAAAAATATTACTGCTATGAACTAGATCCTTAGGGTTATACCAGCTGTGCTTCTGGCCCAGAACATGAGTCTCTTCTCATTTAAAATCCAGCCAATACTTGTGTAAATTATGTGGGCTGATCTCAGTTTTGTTGGGAAATGGACAAACTGTGGTAAAACAGCTTCTCTCCAGTGGCTGAATCCTGCAGGGCCCTATAGCTAGTGCTAAACTTCTCTCCTATAAGTAACATTAAAAGCTTTTAACTTCATCAGACCTTTCACAGAGAAAGCTGAGAAACCTATCTCCTGAAGACATCTTTAGCTAATTGAATGTTCACGCATTTAATTTCTGTGAAGATGCTGTTACTAGTGCTTTCTGAATAGCTCTGCTTGTGGCCATTTAGGTATATGTATTTGCTGCATGCTGAGCTATATTCTTTTTGGTCTCCTGTTGACTCAGACAGAGGCTGTAGATTGAGTGGAAGTCTTGTTCATGCAGAGTGAAGTCAATAAGAGCATTTCCAGGGACTCACACGGGCTTTGATGGGCCCTAGCCTGAGACAAGAGTTTATAGTGTTTGGAACTAGAAAAAGAAATGAATGAGATCATCTGGTCCGATCTCTAGTTAATCATAGGATATGCAAGTTTTACCCAGATACGCCAGGACTGAAATAGCACAGTTTTTTTAACTGGGAGATTAGAAAGTGCATGCCACAGAGAGGAGAAACGGAGGTCCCTTCCTCACAGCATGGCGCCCCAGCTGCTGGGACCTGCTTGGGCGAGATGTTTCCAGGTAACTCCAGCTCCATTGCCAGCCACCGAGATGCAGCCGACTGCGCAGCGCGGTACCCGCTGTCTTTCCAAATCCTGAAGGAAGCTCCGATTGCCAGACTGCTGAAGAAAATTTAATCAATGCTGTTACTCATCAACCTCCTGGACAAAGGTGGTAAGCAGAAGTCGTCAGGCTGACATACTTTAGGGCCAGGAAATACTGCAAATATGAACCAGCCTAATCCTCTTACAAAGTGTGTGTATGTATAAAACAACATCAAAAAGAAAAACGGTTGTACAAGGTTAAATGAAAAATATGTCTAGCCCAGTACTAATTCCAAAAGTAGCAGATGCTTACAAGAAATACAAAAAGCAGGCCAATATAAAATCATCTGTCTCATAATTAGTGGTTTAGGAATCTCTTGAACTGGAGGCTGGTCCTGGACTGATAGGTACACAGCAATAAACTGATGGAGAGGTCTCTTCTCCAGGAACTGCCTAATTTTTTTTTTTAAGCCATCGAGTTTACTCCCAGAATCTGGATTGATACCCTTTTTCTTTTAATATATTTAATGACATTATAAGAACTCTGTGTGAGGGTAAATCCACTTCCTTCTCATAAGCTATCTCAATATTTTCCTTACAGCTATGAGGAAATGTCTTATTTCAAGGCTGAATTTTTCCAACTCTAACTTGCTGGTGCTAGATCTTATCATACCCTTGTCAGCACACTTGAAACATAGGATGGAAAACAGATTTTTCTCTTTCCCTTCCCCTGTTGTAATGTATCCATTTTTAAGTAATAGCAACTCGAGATTTTTAAAATCCTGATCCAGAGGACCATTTAATCGCACGATTTACTTTAAGTACGTAAGTAATCCCATTGACTTCAATGGGACTACTCTCAGGCTGAAAGTTAAATGCATGGTTAAGTGCTTTGCCTGAATAGTATTTAAGTTCTTTTTAATTTCTCATTTACTCTCATTCCTTGCTCATGATACTCGATCTGTACAATGTGTTGGAAGCACAGCATTTCAAGTAAATAGTTCAGCATGGGATCACGTAGGTTACAACACAGCAATTTCTATTGCAGCTTTTGTCTAGCACTGAAGGAATTCTGACTGATGGATACCAAGGGCTTTTTTGATGTTATTTTCTCTGAGGAACTAATACTCTTCATTCCTGTTAATTCCCTCTGCTGCCTAGTTTATTTGTTCAGCAGTGCCCTAAACAAGAAAGGTTTCCTTCAAACAATAGGCTGCTTTGCACTCTGTGTGCGTGTGGTTTACTGAATCCAGACCTAGGGAAGATGTACTGGTCTTCAGCTGGTATGAATCAGAGCTGTCTGCAGAGATGAAGGAGCTATGCTTATTTACATCAGCTAAGGATTTGATCTGTTGTCTACTGCGTTAATACACAAATGTGTGTATGTGTGCAGTTAAACATATAAGACCTGGGCAGAGGAATAGGCCTTCAATAATCTGCTCTTGGGATATGAGATATAATGTTAGAAACACAAGGGCAAAAGGCTGAAATGAAAGTTTATTTCTTCCTGAGGTCAGGTATGAAAATACACAATATGGTATTGTCTCCCAGCTCAGCACCAGTAGTAAAATACTTTTGAATAATGTTTGCAA
The DNA here is from genome assembly GCF_009769465.1 of Tauraco erythrolophus. NCBI lineage: Eukaryota > Metazoa > Chordata > Aves > Musophagiformes > Musophagidae > Tauraco > Tauraco erythrolophus. Next base: position 51,424,117 of record NC_141467.1, on the reverse strand, counting down.
CATATTTACATTCATACTATGGACCTTCAAAAGCTTTCTAGCACTTAAGGTGTTTTGAACGAATCTGCATTATTTCAGAATTTTTAGTATTAGTCACTGATCATTCCTGTGTCCGACATATACCAGGGTCTCTGGCTCCTTTTGCCAACAATGCAAAGTGGCCATTTCAGATCAGCCAAGCTAGGAATTTAAGTATTGCCTAACTCATGGTTTCAATTATTTTCTAAAGATTTCTATATCTGTCTGTTGACCAGATGTAGAGTCAAATCCCTTCTGTAAGGTGCTCAGAATATACAGTGAGATTACTCCTTAACATAGAGTACTGCCCCAATACTCCAGATTTTTGTCAATATTCCAGAGTAAAACCTTGTTTCATGAAATTGCCTGTTAGTAATCTGCATATACAAACTCTATCGAACATCACAGAGATCCAATTATTAAATAACTAAATAAAACTCATCTTGAATGAGCAAACAGTTATGTTTTTCTGCCCAATTTCCAATTGGAGCTGAGGTGACTTTTTTTACATCTTCAAATTTTATAAAAATCTTAATGTAGCGGTGCAAAATACCCCTGATTTGCATAGGAGACAGCTTAGCTTTCCACAGCTCAGGAAAGGCAGTGCTCCACTGTAATGAGACCCTCTAAAAGCAAAGAGGTCATTGCTCCAGCAATTTCTGGAACAACGTTTTAATGTAACTGCTGAGTCAGACACGCAAAGCCATAAAAAATTTTGTACCACTGAAAAGCACTGAAGCATTTCGCTTTAGCATTTTTATGTGAAAAAAAAATAACTCCGAGGTACATGTATACATAAAAGCCTATTCCAAATATCCTTCTGGCAGGTAGAAGTTCGTGGATTTCTTGATCTGGAGACAGCATTTTTGCCAGTGTGCTAGGCAACCACAATGGTCCTATCTTTCAAGATATTTTTACATCCTCTACCTGTAGGAAACAAAATAAAAACATCAGCATCAAGAATCCCAACCAGCCACTGCCTAGAAAGTTGGATGTGAGATACTGTGCTGGACTCTAATTATAATGTAGTTAACCCAAACCTAAGTGAAAATGTAGCATGATTTTGAAGTATTACAGTCTAATCCTAAGTAAATTGTTGTGCTATATTGTGCTCTATAGGAGTTCGCCTTCATCTTTTACGAGTTTAACACTCTGATTCAAGTATTCAGAAAGATGATGATTTAGATGTGGTAGCTGCCATCTTGGTTGACTGCAGATTGTGCTAGGAAATGGTAGATTTTGTATGGCTTGAAATAATTTCTAACTTGGTTGTGTGTTAAGTGTAAATGCTTAGAAGATGTCTTCCATGCACTCACTAGCTGAGGGGCACACACTGTGCACACTCAAATCTGGACTGAGAAGTCCCATGATTCTTTTCTTAGTGCTTAGCACTTCACAGTGCCTGCAAATGTATTAAGCAAGTTGAAGTGTGGGCAAATCCCCTAGTCTTTGCCAGAATGGTTTCATACCAGAGCAAAAGGAACAGGAGGAACAAGAAAGGATTTCAAGGGTTATACAGTTGTCCTGTTCTGTCACATGTGCATCTTCATGGGCTTCCTACATTTTTGTTGCTTGCAAAAACTAATTAGCTGTTGTTAAGGGATAACAAAGTGTATTTTACTTCATATTCTTCCAACTGGAGAGACTGTTTTCATCAGTGTCTCCCTTAATACTTTGGTACTTTGTGGTCTTTCCTATCTTACCTTCATTTCTCTTTCTGCCTTTTTGTCTCATTTCTAACTCTCATTTGCTCTGAACTCAGTTTTTCTTTTTTATTCTCCTCCCGTTTGTCAGGTTTCCGTAACTAATGTTGTTTTTTTCACAGTGCTTTAAAAGCTTTGAGTACTGAGGCAGATGCATGGGGCAGTGTACTAGTTATATAAAAGGACAGCTGTAAAAACATGTGTGACAGCAATTAAGCAAGAACTCTTAGAAGCATGAAGTCATTAATTCTAATTGCAGTAAGGCTCTTCTTAGAAATTGTCCCTAATATTTGAAATCGAGACAAAGTCAGCTTCAGGCAGCATTCTAGCTTTACTTCCTCCACTTTAGTGCTACTGCAAGCAAGGGGATTGTGTGTATCCTATTATCTGTTATATTGAGGAAGCTTTTTCTTCAGACATCCCTCTTTGCACTTGCTGTCCCACAGGCACTGGAGCAGGTTCCACTTTAAATGCAGCAGAAGTAAGAGGCCAAGTGACCACACAGAGGCTTATTTCCCAGCAAAGCAATTTCCAGTTTCTTCACCAAACAATATCAAGGCCCTATCCTGAATGCTTCAAAAAAGCAGCAGATTAGGGCAGTTAGAAGCATCTTCAAGAGCTGTTCAGCACCTCACAAACTACATATTGATGATTCAGTCACCTTAATTTCATTAAACTCCAGAGTTGTTTCCAATAAGCCACCACTCTTAACTAGCTGATGTAGAGCTCAACGAAGAAGATAATGCTTAAGCAAACCAGATGAAAACGCACAAAGAACTCTGTTCCTTTCAGTTGCAGGCTGAAAGCTGATATAATACATGTCTGCATGTAATAAAACTTTTTTGTTTTAATGTTCCTAGGGAAGCTTGAAACTAAATCCTTGCAAAACATCTGGTTCAAAACTTTGGCATTCTAATATTAAATGCTTCCTGAAATCTGTTTGTGTAACTGTACCACGCAGGTTTGCTTCATAGCTTTATAATAAATTGTTTCTAACTCATTTTGTTATCCTTGCACTGACTTTGATATCTCCTGCTGATAACATAACACCAGTAATAGTGCTACTCCAACTTCAATAGTTAGCTGATATCCCAAGCACAAATTCCGAAGACAACCACATAATTTTTAGGTTTCAGCTTCATATTGCCTTACATTCAACTCCAAGGTTTTATTTCTCTGTTGCTTAAAATTAATTAAATTCTTTTACATTATAGATTTGTCTTCCCAAATACAGTGTTCAGTATAAGGATAAAGTGTGAAGAAACTCTGCATGCCCCTGTGAACACCAGTTGTCACATTACTGCTGGGGCTGGTATGTAGAACTTCGTGCTAAGCCCTGGAGGGCTTGGAAAAAAAATATTCAGCAGTGAAGTGGAAGATTTTTTCCACACCTAACAGTCATCTTGCGTGTCCACAGATAGACAAGTAAAAGGAAATCAGAAAAGGCTCATACATTTTAAAGCACGCTAAGCCTTGTGAAGATGGTCTAGCTGACCTCAAAAGCTGTAGCTTAGTAGATCCAAATAAAGCCACTTTAAATCTTAGTGTGATGCTCTAAGTTATGCAGGCTGATTCCATGCCTTCAGTTGGTTTCATGTTTGTGCTGAGCGCAGTGCAGAGTCCTGACCCTCCTCCAGACCGGGCGATTGTGTCGGCCCGACTTTGCTGCAGGGCTTGTGAACTTCAGGATCCTGTCGTGCTAACACAGCTGTGCTACTTTTGGGGCCCGAGCTGGTACTTTTGCAACATGCATAGCTTAGACTCAGTCTAGCTCTCTAACTGAGGGTAGCCTCAGCTCCTCGCTCTGAGGCCTTCCAGCATGACTGAATGAATCTCAGAAGCTCGCCTCTCTCTCCGGACTAAAGAAGGAGCCTTGGTTCCTAACTTCAGCTACTCAGGTAGAGCTTCAAAGATAGACTGAACACAAACTGAAGGAGGGCTCCAAGAGACTTCGAAATACAAAGAAAGCAGAAACCACTCGGGGGCTCCAGAAGTACTAAAACCAAAACAAAACTAACTTCATATAACAAAGTTGGATTCTATAGCCTTAAAACCCATACTAACTGTTAGCAAAGCTTTGTGCATGCTTTAGATTAGCCATGTAATTACATGATAAACCCCCACTAGGATTTAAATTCAGTTGAAAGCAGTGGAACTAATGGTGTGCTTACAAATAAAGCTAATTAAGATTTTGTAGAACTGGGGACTATTTCATTAAAGTATCAAATTTAATACCAATATGTAGCACTTTGCATGACCATAGAGTCTATAAATATGTACAGGTATTTTCAGCGTGATCGTTATATGATTGGCCTAGCTCAGAAAGAAATGTGAAAATACATACTAGGAAACAACTCTTCAAAACAGCAAATAATTGTGTAAATATATAACTGGAACAGAATCCTACAGCTGATGTATAACACAGGAAATTCCATTTCAACATATTTCTTGATGCTTAATCCTGCCAGGTGGAATGGATCAACAAAAAGGGAGAAGTCACAGTGCATTGTGAAAAAATGTTATACATTTGTGGAGGTCATCCAACAGGACAGAAGGAAACTCCACAAAGCACCCACAGCTCTCATTGCTCGAGTTCAGCTAGGTTCAAGCTCAATGGCTATCTGTATCATTACAATTATTTGCATTTCAATTTATCAGTATCTTGCAAAAAGACTATTTTTGCTGAAATCCCTTTTCAAGCTATTTCCTCATTTTTTCCAATAAGCGTATATTAATTTAAATTAAATATAGCAGTACTGGAATAACAGTTGGAGTGGGGAAAAAGACACTTTGTACAACTTGCTCACAAGAACTTCTTCAGACTGTCTCTAGTATGACTCAACATTAGAAGAGTACCTTATAATTTGCAACAGCAACAGTGAGCACTGGATCATTGCTTGTATTAGACTGAAAAAAATAAACATGTCAGTACAATGTCGTGACATGGCATACGATGGCTGATCAAAGCACTCAAATTTACAAGCAAATAAAATACTAAGAGGAAACTATTGAACATAGCAGCTGAGATAAAAACTGGAGCTCTCCACAATAGGTCACTGCAAATCAGATTTGGAATGTTAAAAGAAAAGAGAGTGGATATTTGATACGAAGCCTGAAGGTATAATTGGTGAGATTTTTGTTTAATTAAATTCAAAACGGAAATGAGAGAAGAAAAGATTTCCAGAGTAAGCATGACTAATAACTGCCTTTCAAGAACAGTGTTGGGTTCCTAAGTGTACTTCAAAGGTTAAATTTAACAGGCATACTAGCTCTAGACAGTTTTGTCCTCAGGTTCCTTAGACCTCCTCTTTCAGCCATTAGATATATATGAAATAACATGAGAGCAGAGAACTAGAATTTGGTGTTTTTGTAAAAAGAAACAGATAAATATATAACGTCTTTTTCCATATGGTTAGATAGTGGTTATAACAAAGTGTGAGGGATAACATCTAAGGCAATGCAACTGACTTTGCAATGTTTAAAATCAACTGAATTGAGAAAAGGAGCCCGATACCCACCAGGACTCCATGTCTCAGCATTAGGTTCAGCACAGACTTTCCTTAAGGCCTGACTTTGCTAGGTGCGAGAGTGTGTTTGACCAGAGACCCACAGAGACCTTCAGAAGATGGGCAATTCCAAAAATAAGTGGTGGGATCTGTGCCAGAGGTAGGAGTGCTGCTCTCCCTCCCTGCCAGACTGAGATCTCCTGCTTTCTTGCAAATTCCTGTGAACTATGGGTGATGTGCTGAAACTGCCCTTTTCACTTTGGATCAAGCAAAGCTTTCTCTATATCAAGTCAGGTCTGGAAAGGCCAGCAGTAACTTTTGCTAGTATGTGAATATTAGCAAAGATAAATGCCAAAAAATGAGGGGGCAAACCCTTGCAGTGAAAGACGTGGGCTAACATGCATTTCACAAGTATCTGCAATAGACTGTCTTCCTCTGTGCAAATGTGTTTTCCTTTTACTCTATCCCAGGCCAAGCACAAGGCCCAGAGAGACAGCCTGCTCCTTCTACTTCAGCCCAAGCTCCAGGGGCGTTAGCAGACAGTCTGGCCAGGGGATCGCGAAGTCTGCAAGGATGCTTGCTTGGTATTGCCACAACAGAGAACTCGAAAGATTTTGTGTAGTCTTGGTCAAGGAGTTAGCAGCATTTCAGTGAGCCAGGAATTCATACATATATGTTAAAACAAAATACATATTCCCCTCCCATCCATCATTTTCAGAAAATAAGAGTGGAGCTATCTTAATTTTAATGCAAATTGAGGACTACTCAGCTCTCGTGAGACCCCACCTAGAACACTGTGTTCAGCTCTGGAGTCCCCAACATAAGAAGGACATGGAGGTACTGGAACGAGTCCAGAGGAGGGCCACGAAGATGATCTGAGGGCTGGAGCACCTCTGCTATGAAGACAGGCTGAGAGAGTTGGGGCTGTTCAGCCTGGAAAAGAGAAGGCTCTGGGGTGATCTTATAGCAGCTTTCCAGTACCTAAAGAGGGCCTACAGGAAAGCTGGAGAGGGGCTTTTTACAAGGGCGTGTAGTGATAGGACAAGAGGCAATGGATTTAAACTGAAGGAGGGGAGATTTAGATTAGATATAAGGAAGACATTTTTCACTCTGAGAGTGGTGAGGCAGTGGAACAGGTTGCCCAGAGAAGTTGTGGATGCCCCATCCCTGGAAGTGTTCAAGGCCAGGTTGGATGAGGCTTTGGGCAACCTGATGTAGTGGAGGGTTTCCCTGCCCATGGCAGGGGGGTTGGAACCAGATGATCTTTAAGGTCCCTTCCAACCCTAACCATTCTATGATTCTATGATTCTATGACTTGCGGTTCTCATTAGAGCTAACAGGTTCTCCACTCTTCCTGATAATGTGTTTAAAAATAAACCCCTCAAATCTCTTGCCTAAGAAGCATTAATCATGCTAAATCTTAACCATCAATCATCAATTGGCTGTTATTAACTAAGAGGTAAACGAAAAGCAATGTGATGTTTTAAAACTGCTGCGACAGACCATGAGCTACAGACATCTACTTTCCCTGTCTCATCTTTGACTTCAAGGGAGTATTATTACTGAATATCACAAGGTAGGATACGACTTGCTAGCGATATTTGTCCATATTTTACATCGAGCATCTGTTAAATATCTCATTTCAAAGTATCCAAAATTTCACGCAGGTCAGATCCCAGACATATTTCACACGCATAGATTACCTGAAGAAAATCATTAAGAGGCAAATACCCAAAACATTAGCAAGTATAATGATGTACAAAAGGCCAAAATTTGCTTATCTCATTTCAGACTCTACTCGTACACCTGTTTGCATGTGTATTCCTGATTTTTTTTTCAATTTCTGTATCTTCAGAAGGTATACGAAGAAGGCCATTACATAATCCAGTGTTCTTTATAGCAAACTGAAACTACACTGAAGAGATTAAATGTTGGAAGCTATTTTTAGCCAGACTAATTGTAACAACTTCACTAAGAACATAAGCTGCAGATGTCTCCTAAGGTAAAAAGCAAGATGATGGAAGAGCTCGTAAGTCGAAAGGCTACTGACTACAGGAAAATAGCAGATCCAAATTACCTTAAATTGTGCAATTCTGCCCAACGCTCCCTCTAGTGGTTTTGCCCACAGAGATGATCATGAACTCCCATACACGCAAAATCCTCTAGCCTAATGACAAAACGTCCCATTAATAGGATTAAGTACCTTCTCATCAGATAAGTAGAACATGGCAAAATCCCTGGCACTCCCAGCAATTAGATCAGAACACAGCCCGACCCATTCCTGACGCAGGGAGCAATTTGCAGAGGAGGTATTTCCGTATTAATGGTAAATATGTTGGGGATTTTTTACTTTTCTTTGGTAATGGGTTCATATTTCGTTGCACATTTAACTGGTCTTTTGCTATAAATGTAAAGGTACAATATGCAAGTAATATAGAAGTAAATCCAGGCTATAAATAAATCCAGACTCATAATTTACGTATGTACTTGCAGCTGGTAACGGCATCTCCAAGAGGGCTATAGTGCCTAACAAGAAGGCACTTAAATACTGTATTCACTTAATCAGATGAAAACTATGAAGTGCAGTTGCATGGTTTCTAAAAAATAAACTTTTCTCTTCTAACTGCTCTTGGGAGGGAAATAAAGCAAATGGCATTTCTTTCTCTTATTTTGTAGGAATTTCTTTCAATCGCTGATGTGTTTGTTTACAAAACTGATCTAATTGCCAATTTCCTCGAACATCTATTATTGTGTCTGCTATATTAACCATTATCCTGAAGGACAATGAAAGTGATTGCATGTTTGGAGACAAGGAAGGGAATAGCATTCTAGAAATCTCTTTTTAAATTTGACAATAATGTTTAGCATGGATGCATTTATAATAGGAACTAAGAACACAATGTGAGATCAGTAGCTAGTGTGTTTCACAAGGTAGAAGAGACAGACTGAGCTGCATAAGCTTCCAGTTTTATATATACATGTCTCGATTCTGTTAAACCACTGTGCAAACTCAGTGGAATTTATTTAGTCTGAATAGGTAATTGCAAATGAGGTCAGGCTTCTTACTCATGTGTTTTCATTAACAGTAGCATTTAGGTGCATATTAAAGATCTCAGAAACCATAGTTAAAGTCAAAACTAACAGGATTTTTATAATACTTAGTAAAGATTACACCTAGGCATTTAAGCATCGTGAAGACACTTACATTTAACTGCACCAACCTGCTTCTTTAACAGAAAGAACATGAAGTCTTCTTGGTTATTTGTAATATGTGTGCTATGGCTGAACGGTCATCAGTGTGCACCGACAAGGCAGGAGGAAACGAATCTCCGCGAAAACCTGAAACGTACGTATGCTTTTCTTACCAGAAGTGTGCTTGAAGCCCCTGGGCTAGGTCTCCAGTCTCCTAGTGCATTTTGACTTGCACACTCGCTAGCGTCAAGAGGATCTGCTTTCATGTGTGGAGCTTAGAAACCATCATACATCTGACTATACGCACAATGGGGAGATAAGAACAACTGGGATGAGAAAGTAAAGGGATTAGCAGATAAGCATCCCCTTACAAAAAAAGTATTTACAGCATTTTTATAGGTTATTTGGTCCTTCATAGATCATTAGAATATAAACTGAACCCTAAATTCAATCCAACAGACTTTGAATTATTTTGTTTGTTTAAATGATCTTTGAAAATGTTTATTCTACAATTATATGCTTTGCTGGAAAAGACGGTTATTATAAATAATTGAAATAAAATTACCTAATTTAGAAAAAAGCAGCTATTCTGCACATATTCACCTTTAAGCATGGCTGTATTTTGTGGATAGAGATCCCAAGAAGGTCAGCCATGAAATATTCCTTTGCTTCAGTCTACATTAATAATATTTCTGTAAAGAACAAAAAGTTAGAGGAAGGGAAGAAAGATTTAAAGGAAGGAATGACTGATGTGCTTTTGGCAGTCTCATGGTGATGCTTTCTTCACTTGGTTTGTATAGCTCCAGTGATACTCAGGGTATTTCTGCAAAGGCAACAAATACAGATAAAGGACAGACAATCATGCAGAGCTTCAACGTGCAACGTGTGGGCCAACCCGGGCTTTCACCAAAACTCTACAGTCTTTACTTCACAAGAAGTCTAGAGATTGCATTTTTATGAAAGCAAGTTGAAGGCACCAATAATCTACGTTTTCAAAATGTAAAGGGAAGTTGTCACAGCCTGCTTTCAGATCAAATAAATATATAGGTTATGTCATTAGGAAACCAATGAGTAATTCTGGAAATATCCAAAATCCAGATGAGGTCCCAGGCAACCTGCTCTAGTTGACCTGCTTGGAGCAGGGGTATTGGACTTAATGATCTCCGGAGGTGCCTTCCAGTCTTAACTATTCTGAGATTCAGTGACCAGAAGTGGGACAGCCAAATATATAGCTGAGTTACACACAGCTGTTCCCTGGCAAGTGTGTGGACCAGATCCTTATTTGATAGAAATTGACTTGGCTCTGTATTATTCAGGATTTACTATCTCAATAATTTGGCTGTGCAACTGTAAGGAGACATAGAGCTGTTTCACTCTCCTTCGTCATCAGTGCATGACAATTTGTGCTACTGTTAAAATCTGATTAAGTCACTATATAATTTGGCTTTTTTTAGTACTATCTGAAGTTGGAGAGACAGTACGTAGATGAAGAGGTAAGAAAGCTTTGATTGGTATTAAGCAGATGAAAATTATGATGGAAAGAAATGAAGATAAGCACGTAGATCTGATGAAACATTGAAGAAAAGCAGTGAGAAAAACAGGTAACTAAAGTGCATCAGGTTTTTTTTGTTTGTATTTTTGTTAAGTTGTGGTTATTTTAACCAAAGATGAGGCAGGTTGTACGCAGATTTACCCTTCCTCCAGGCAGTGGTACAGTGTGCCATTAGGCCAATAAGTAACCCAGAAGGGAGTCCCTTGGTGTCTCCCATTTTCTGGGAAGAATGTAAAACCACATTGTATGTACACTCTGAGCAGCATACATCTCTTTATGTGGCAAAGCCATGACTGACAGGAAATCTTTGCTTCTCCCTTTCTCTCACTAGTGGAAGAAAACTCTCAGGGCATCTCTTACCAATGTTCTCACTGCCTGTCTCCTGGAAGCTGGAGTTGGGCTAATAGACATCTTTCACTAGCCTATCAGGAACCCAGATGTTCACATTTCAGAATAATTTAAAATATTAGTTTATCTTTGCCAATTTCTTAAGAAAGAGCTTGCTTGCTGGCAGGACCCTGGCAGACTGAGGCTTTAACCTTGAGGGACACTTTCAGACTGTGCTGGAATAAAGCACTGAAAAAGAGCACTGCCTGCCTCGCTGGTGACATCTTCCAGACTGCATGGTTCTTTCAAAAGCTAGAGATGAAGATTTTCTATCTTTCCTTAGAAATACAGCTTTCTAACCAAGTGACATCCCGTTAATTTTTCCCTACAACTGAATGTCTAAGCTATTTCTAAATTGAAACTAAAAGAGAACTAGAGAACATACAGCTGAGTTACCACAAGTTAGCAAGTTACCTTCTCTCAGTCCATTCTGGTTGTAAGGTAAAACATCATCTGACACCAACCCTCTTTGGGATTTGAGGTCTCACATTTTATTCTGCGGTTGGGAGGTAACTAGCAGCAGCCTAGGCATAGTCAAGCTGATGGTGACCACCATGTGGCAATGGAGAAGTTGTGCAGTAAAAGGAGACATTAAATGATGTATGTAGACTCAAACATTACTTTGGAGAGACAACCTGAGTCTTGCAACATCCAGAAGAGCTGCTGCAACAGCAATGTATTGAATAAAGTATTGTGCTTACTGCTCATTTTTTGAAATCCTCTGCTTCACTGAATCCAGACCAAGGTAACTGCAAGGAACTGTATAAAGGTGTTTCATACAGGAGGTCCAGCAGCTCTGCCTCGCATGTCTCAAACTTCAGACCTTCAGAAAAATATCAAAGCCACAAATTATAATGTGCTCTAGAGAAAGTACAGGGAATCAGGGGAATTTCCAATGTCCTAGCACAATGCCTAGGCTCAGAGTCACATCCTCAGATGACCCTGAGAAATAGAGACTACTGTATATTTAAAAAAATATAAAGACTCTCAGTATTGCTTTTGATGAACTTGAAAGGCAATTCTCTTGGCCCAACATCCAGTAGTTTGTTTAAACTATTTGTATTAGCAAGCCAAAAAGTTCCTGATAGTTTTCTAACATCTTTAGGAAACACCAGTACACTCCTATTATCTACACTGCTGTTAGTTCTTCCTGGATGATTTCATTTACATGGAACTTATATCCACAGTGAGAGTTCATAAAACATTGCATAACTATATTAGAAAGATCAGAAAATAATTAAACATAAACTATGAAGACCACAGTTACTGTCACCACCAAGCACATTCTGACAGAATTTTTCTTTTCTGTGAGCCTCTTCCCTATTGAAATGCCACCAGAAAGGAATAAGACTGACCAATTAAAAGGTTTCTGTCATGCTTAGGAACAACCTGGAACATTGTCTGGAAATGTAAAGCATTATAATATCTTGTACTTGCACAAAGAAATTCATGATGTGAAATCTACTTCATTAGGAAGAACTCTTCTGTCTTTCCATTGCCAAGTCTATTCTAAAATGCTGCTTCCAACTTGCTCAGCTTTGTGCTTTACCTGATGAAGAATGATCCAGTAAATAGAAGCAGCATTGTAAAATGCATCTTTACTTCCCTCCAGCACAGAAGGAGTGCCTCACACTTCCACAAGAGTGGGAAGAAACCCCTTCACTACAGTCTTTTGATTAGTATAATCGCAAACAGAGGAAATGCGTATTTCTGCATTAGGGAAAGAATTCATGTATGGCAAGGACCTAACCTGATGAAATATCGGTCCCTTAAAGAATAGAGCAAAGCAACAAAAAAGGGTCATTTGTGAAACAGATGAATACTGCAGATATGATACGGAGAAAAAAGATCTGAGCTGAGCACATGATCTTATAAGAAGGTTCATAGATTCATAGATTTCATAGATTTCTAGGTTGGAAAAGACCTTAGAGATCATCGAGTCCAACCATCCCTAATCCCCATTAAACCATATCCTCAAGTAGATCATCCACCCTATTCTTAAACACATCCAGGGATGGGGACTCAACCACCTCCCTGGGCAGCCTATTCCAGTGGCTGACAACCCTTTCAGAGAAGAAATACTTCCTAACATCCAACCTGAATCTCCCCTGACTAAGCTTATGCCCATTTCCTCTTGTTCTATCACCCAACACTAATGTAAAGAGTCCTTCCCCTACCTCCCCACCATCTTTTCTCAAGTATTTATAGGCCGTAATCAGGTCTCCCCTCAGCCTCCTCTTCTCCAGGCTAAACAGCCCCAACTCCCTCAGCCTCTCTTCATAAGTTTATTTTCCAGCCCCTTGACCAGTTTAGTCGCCCTTCTTTGGACTCACTCCAGGAGCTCAATATCTCTCTTAAAGTGAGGGGCCCAAAACTGGACACAATATTCCAGGTGCGGCCTCACCAGTGCCGAGTACAGGGGCAGGATCACTTCCCTGCTCCTGCTGGTCACACTATTCTTGATACACGCCAGTATCCCATTGGCCTTTTGGCCACCTGGGCACACTGCTGGCTCATATCAAGCCGGTAGTCAACCAAGACCCCCAGGTCCTTCTCCGCCAGGCAGCTCTCCAGCCACTCTTCCCCGAGCCTATAGCGATGCTTGGGGTTTTTATACCCCAAGTGAAGGACTCTGCACTTGGCCTTATTAAAGCTCATGCCATTGGCCTCGGCCCAACGATCCAGTCTGTTCAAATCCCTCTGAAGGGCCTCCCTACCCTCGAGCAGATCGACACAGCCTCCCAGCTTGGTGTCGTCCGCAAATTTACTGAGGGTACATTCAATCCCCTCATCCAGGTCATTGATAAAGATGTTAAACAGAACTGGACCCAGCACTGAGCCCTGGGGAACCCCACTGGTGACCGGCCTCCAGCCGGATTTAGCCCCATTTACCACCACTCTTTGGGCCCGGCCGTCCAGCCAGTTTTTAACCCAAAGGAGGGTGTGCCTATCCAGGCCAGCAGTTATCAGTTTCTCAACCAGAACACTATGAGAAACTGAATAGTGTTGAATATTCAACTGAAAGGTTGAATACTTCTTGCACAAAAAGACGTGTTTATTTTTTTCATAACCTCAAAGATACAGGTAGACTGTACAGATCTGTTTGGTTTTGTAGGCTGTGCCTTCTGAGAAAATGATATCAGAAAAATCCTTTAAGGAATAGTTTTTCAATTTTCAGTTCCCTCCATATGAGATTGCAGCTGAGAAGACAACCTACTCTAATGGTTAGAGATTAGCAAAAAAAAAAGAACCACAAATAGCTAAAATGAGCGATCAACACAGGGATAAGTATTTAGAACATTAATCTGAAAATTGCCCTCAACTGAATCTTTTTTCTTATTAGCAAGCCTTGCGACTTATGGATGAAGTAAGGAAAGATTAGAAGAGGAAGAAAGACAATGTCAAATATCCTTGAAAACTTATGGATGAATGTGAATCTTGTTTAGAAAGTGCCTGCATGAGATTTTATACAACTTGCAAACATGGTTTGCCAACATTTAGAAGAAAGGTAGGAACAAATTTTGTATCTGGAAAATACTCTTGAATTCACCTAGCAGTTTTAGAGACAGCATATCTTAGTTTCTCAATGCCAGCTCTGCCACTTATACCAGGTTACTAAAATTATTTGACTTGGAGGGTGTGGAAATGTGAAGTTATATGGCAGAGATTACATGCAATTGTATTCATTGAACATTGAGCCAAAATGAGATCAGTTGCACCCTGGCGTGACTCCATGGACACTGATTATTGCCCTGACTCCAACAGAGTCACGCCAGATACACTGTTGTCTCTCACAGTAGAACTTACATTAAGATGCTCAATAACCATTTGTGAAAAATACCACACAGATTCTTTATGGTCCATCTGAAAACCAGCAGAGTTGAAAGTGTAGATATAGTCAGCAAAATTTCATGGGGAAAAAATCACCTATTTATACAACATCATTCTTTCCTATACTTAATTTAATCTACTCTTTAAGTAAGAAAATAGCTTTAAAATGCTTAACTGTTTTTTAACAGATAAAACTGTCAGCAAAGGAGATTCCCCTAATTCTGTCAGAAAGAAAATATGCTTTCTTGGCTGGTACATTATTATTACAAGATTTAACAAAATCGTAATCACATTTTTTATTTGGGCATGTGCTTTAAGTGCAGCTTACAACCGAAACTGCGCAATTACTGCTACCGAAATTTTAGCCAGATTACCTAGCTTTCATATCCCCAGGCACTGAAAAATATGATAACTTAAAAATGAAACATAGTATGTTTCAGTAATGGCAAACTTTAGAGCAAAGGTGTTTAACGTTTGTGCATATCTTTAAAATTGTTCAGGTAAAAATGTGGAAGATACTAAATTTAAGACTATTGGTGATACTTTTGGCTTTTTAGATATCTCTCATGGATACCTCAAACATATCTCTTAGATTTTGAGGAGCCTGTGTATGTCAGGTTGAAATTATTGCAATAAAAGTCATATACTGCACTGTCCCTGTCTTTGACCCTCTTGGTAACTTCCTCAGTGAGCTATACGGTTTATTTGAAGCATTCGAAGAAAGAAGTGTGTTCTGACCTAAATAATTCTAAAGAAAGAGGACAAAGACGATAGCTGTGGCTGATGACGCAAAGGCAACAGGGGCAATCCTGTTTTAGGCTGTTCCTGCAGTGCCATTTCACAATGCGTCTTCCCTCTGAGCTGCACTGTTGGTTAGATCAAGCAGCTGATCTGATTTAAAAAAAAAAGGTATACGTGTATGTATACATATGTGTTTGGCAGGGTGTTTCTTAACCCCTACCAGTTTTCTAATGCCATGGAGTGTGGCTCCAGAAAACATTGCATCTTCTCAGGTGAAGGTGGTACATTAAAGCAAGGAGCAGGGAACCGGTGGCTGAGGGGGACTGGGAAGGGAACTCTGCAAAGCAGAGTCAACGCTGGGTCTCTTCCATCATCAAACCATGGACTCTGGGCCACTGCTTCATTGATTTTAATGGGTTTCAGTTTGCACAAGCACGTGAGGACTTGGCCATTGGTGAGAGAGGGTTGGGTGTTTACAGATCACAGTGAGAACAATCACCCTCTGTTCCTTACGCTGCACATGAGTACCACAGAAACGCTTCCAAGATAAAGTCCAAATTGTTTGTTGGAAGAAACCCAAACACGGATACTAACTTTGAGCCTCCACAGATTAAAGACTAACTGGCAAACCTTTTACTCCAGATCTGATTTGGAGCTAATGATTTAGACTGAATGTACTTTCACTCTTCAGAGTCTAGTGTCTTAAATTACTTTGGAGAATATGCTGCGTATGCAGTTATTAAGAGGGCATTGTTTCTATGGGTACTTGAAAAATTAGAGCCACTTCCTTGAGACATGAAAAACTGATAACCCATCAGGCAGCTGATCTATCTCCTTCTTATACACAGGTTGAAGATTTCTTGAGGAAAATACCTCCACTCATTTTTACTTTTCATGAAGATCAAGGAAAAGACACCCAGTTTAATGAAAAGCCTGAGAAAGAGGATACTCAGCTAGTAAAAATGGAAGATTTATTTAGCCAACTATTATCAGACATGGGCTCAGTATTTGACAAAAGTTTCATTTTTTTCAAGCAGATGCAAAAAGAATTTGACCAGTCTTTTCAGACTTATTTCATGTCTGATCTGGACTTGAATGAGTCTCCCAGCATGCCAGCTTTACCTGAGGATACTACCAGAAACGACGGCTCACAGAAAGGCTGGGGTATACCTGGCTTTGTACAGATAGTTTTTGATTTCAGCAAGACGGTGTTTGAAGGTGTCAGTGAGGTGATTACCGAAGTATTTGATGAATACAGAGATAATAGAAGAGATGTGCCAGAACAAGCCAAAGGCAAGTGTTAGAAAATTAAAATCACCTGCACTGTCAATGTGATCAAACTCCTCGGGATTGCTAAACTATGGTTAATGATTCAGTTTGAAGTATGTTAGTGTGAGATGCAGTATGGGAGCATGGGAGCTCTGGAGGCTTTCTTGGTTAAACAGGCATGGGTCAAGGATAACTTTATCAGTTAAATTAAAAGGTACAAATCACCTAGAAATATCAAAGAAGTATCACAGGGGGACTTACAGGTCCTACACAGCCTGATTTTTACAGCAATTCTCAAAGCATTTGCAGGAGTTTCTCAGAAGCACTTGAATTCATGACAAATATAGGTTTTCATAAGGCTGACTGACGGGTCTGGTCTCAGCACTTGTCAGGCTACAATATGTACCATATCATATTGAGATGTCACCAATTCTAAAAAATTAGAGTAAATCTATGACATGTCAAGGCATATCCCTGCCCTTGTCAAAAGCCATTAAGCTCAGCCAGACAGCTGCAAGCCCTGTTTCTAGGCTTCCACAGCAATGCAGTGTGCCAATCAAACACAGACAAGCCATCAAGTTTTCCAGGGACCAGAAAAATTCTGGGCGTAACACTGGTTTCAGCTGATAACTCTCAATAGAGGAAGCAACCCTTGGTCAACTTTTAGAATACAAATAAGTCTTATCCTTCATATCTTACTAATGCAATCAGAAAAACAAGCATCATTCAAACACATGCTGTTGCCTATCTATAAGGAGATCACAGTAAGGACATGCCAGAACTCTGAGTGGTAGGAGACATAACCACTAAATGGTCACCAGGAAATACAAAGTTAAGTGATCCTACAACAGTACTTTTCAATTTTTCCTGTATCATGACCCATGTTACCTCAGAAAGAGCTTTGGTACTGTTCTCTCATCTAGCTGTATGTGATTATGAAACATCTTGACTTGTAAGGGTCAAAAAGATCTTATCAGAACTCACATGTTTTAGAAACAATGTGTGATAATATTAGCAATTATTTGGCTGTTAGTGGGGAATACACTACTGTGCCTTTATAAGGGAAAATACTATAGCGGCATGAATTCCTTGAAAGAAAATATGATTTGTATCTTCTCCTGATTTCTGTTTTTTAATGTTTCATTCCTTTTTTTTTTTGGAGTGGAGGAGGGATGGATTTATGCCAGATGTTTTGGATTAAGGGCAAGAAATTATATTCTAGCACACAGAGTAGGTAACAAATGTGTTTATTTATCAAGACCCTAAGCTTAATGGCGGTCTAAAAATACTGTGACTCCATTCTAGATCCTGACAGAAGTGGCATGTTCTCAAAAGCTGCGTCAGGGCGCCGGAGGCCTCTGTGCAGGGAGCTTCGGGAGAACTCCTCTGGATGCCCACAGTTTCATGAGAGATGTCAGAAATGTCAAGACAATCTTTTGCACGGTAAATAGCTATTTTCTGATTTTTTTTTCTGTAACGCATTAATGACCAGTTTTTAGATTTTGAGGCTGTCATCTTCCATTGTGCTGTTTCCATATTTTTGGAATTAACATTCAGTCACTGAGTTTTTACTGTAACTACGGATACAAACACTGCTCCTCGTTCCAGACGACTTCAATTACCTTTTCCCACTGTCTCCACAGAGTGTCAGTATAACTCAGTTGTTAACATACCGCTGGAGGTCCAAAGAGAAGTTCTACTCTCGATCGCAAAATGCCTATATATTTTGTTAGAGTTGCCATCCTGCAGAGAAGCAAGAGGTCAGGCAGTAATTGATCCCCGCTGGGTGCAGAAGTGCTGCACAGAAAGTGAGGAGAAGCTCAGACTCCCGATGCTCGCTGCTCCTGCAGACAACCAGACGTAGCGTCAGGTAGCATTCGGCTCCTCACAAGGAAAGCAAGTGCTGAAGAGCCTGCAATTACTCTTTGTCGAACCATGTCAGCAAACAGAGCTGACATGAAGGACAAGAAGGTGACTGCTTGTCAGTACGTAAGGAGATGGCAAAGCTCTGGCATGTGCTGCCCATGGGCACCTGGAAAAAATTCAGACTGCATCATCTAGAACTGCTTTCAGGACTCCTGCTGCAGCATCACACATCTGTGTTTCCAGAATTATTTAGGTGTTAAAAGCCACAGAATATGCTTAAACCCAAATATCTTCAGAATATCTCCAGTGCAGTAAATATTAATGATCCAATGACACATTTTGAAAAGAGTATCAGACCACTTCCATCTGACTAAAATGATAATTTTGTCTACAGCTGTGTATTATAGATACCAATTTGTATCTGTGGTTACTGTACTATCAGCCTGAAGGTCTCCCTTGACAGTCCCATTTGAGAGAGAATAAATGGAATTTTTCCATAGTAATTTTTGTATAGGTTTAATATCACGTTCTTGTTTAAAATCCGTATTTTAGTAAAGAAAAAACCAGCAGTCTTTAGTTCTGAATTAATGGCAGATTATACTAGTCAGATATGAATCTCTACCTGTTGTTAGATAAATGTTAGGCCTTAACACTCAACACAAATACTAACATACATTATGGGCTTTCTTGTAATAACCTATATACTTGGAAGGATTGATAATTAAAGATGTGCAATTAAAACAAAAGACAATGTACAAGGAGATTATGAAGTTGCTACATGTAAAATCTACCAGTTCATATTTAGCGTAACAGATAACCTATTGCCATGAAATATGATATAAACCTGAAAGTACTTGGTAAATCATTGTAATATAGCAAACTGGATAATTAATCCATTTAGTCATTATAAGCCTAAACTAAATATATCAAAGTAGGTCACAAAAAATTACTTTTTTTTTTTTTTAAGCATTATTTTAAACACCAACCCAAAACATGCCCCCTTGCTAGACTTTTTTACAGTAGTTTCCTATAAGCTTCATGCTGTCTGTCTTTTTTAACAGATTGCCCAAATGTTCCTGAACTGCACATCAAGTTCGATGAAGCCTTTAAGCTGGTTAATCTCTCGGGGGAGCAGTATGAGCAGATACTCCAGGTGGTTCAGCGTCACACAGAAGACACTTCCTACCTGTTGAACAAAATGAAAGAAAGATTTGGGTGGGTGTCTGAGTTATCCAATATGACCATTGGACCAGAAAACATTTTCAATATAGTTAAGGTAAGGAATATCTTCTGAAGGGAACTATTGCACAGTAGTGCCTTTGACCTATGCTTTGCTCATACTTACACTCTTGGGGATTGTGGATGGTTAGACATGTGTAATGTTTGGGTTTTACAACACAAAGATCCTACCCATCTTGAATTTATCTATGCTTGATAATCCCTTGATGAGCTGAAACTCCAGAGATTAGAAACTATTTTCCTCTAAATCCTTTTAGTCTGATGGATGGCTGACAGGCTAACCTGAATCACTGTCTCATAAGAGTAAATTGACACTAGGAGCTTTGACTGGCCTCAGATTCCCTTCACAGACAAATTTCTCTGTACCAATCAGTAACACATCCTTATTGGATCACTGAATATCTAGCTATATGTCTCTGCCTCTACCTATATTTCCCAAAGCTCAAAGGGGGCAAATGTTATGCAGGTTATTGCAGTGGAAGCTGCCTATCTTTAACAGCATCTATCAATGCTCCAATAAACATGTCATGATTAACTGTATCTTGCACACAAGAATGTATCTAAGGTAAATTCAATCAATTTTCTTGGGCCAGGAACAAATCCTATTCTCCCTTCCAACTCAGAAATCCAATATACAACTATTACTACAAAACTTTACACAGAATGATTGTCCAATCCACAGAAAATCACAAAATCAGGAACAAGGGCACAGGTGATATTTAAGTAGACTTTCTCAGCAGGATCTGAGCTATCTATCTCCTCTAGAAAAATAAAGCTACGGATCTAAGTCTGACTTAGAAAAACATACAGAAAAATTCATAGGACTGAATAACTCCCATCACACAACCTTTCGTCTTGAAATTCGTGGGACAACTCACACACAAGTTACAGAATCATAGAATCATAGAAAGGTTTGTGTTGGAAGGGACCTTAAAGATCATCTAGTTCCAACTCCCCTGCCATGGGCAGGGACACCCTCCCTAGATCACGTTGCTCAAAACCTCATTCAACCTGGCCTTGAACACTTCCAGCGATGGGTCATTCACAATTTCTCTGGGCAACCTGTTCCAGTGTTTCACCATCCTCAGGGTCAAGAATTTCTTCCTTATATCTAACCTAAATCTACTCTCTTTCAGTTTAAAGTCATTGCCCTTTGTCCTAGCACTACACGCCTTTGTAAAAAGTCCCTCTCCAGCTTTCTAGTAGGCTCCCTTTAAGTACTGGAAAGCTGCTACAAGATCTCCCCAGAGCTTTCTTCTCCAGGCTGAACAGCCCCAGCTCTCTCAGCCTGTCTTCATAGCAGAGGTGCTCCAGCCCTTGGATCATCTTTGTGGCCCTCCTCTGGACTCACTCCCACAGCTCTATGTCCTTCTTGTGCTGGGGACTCCAGAGCTGAATGCAGCACTCCAGGTGGGGTCTTATGAGAGCAGAGTAGAAGGGCAGAATCACCTCCCTCAACCTGCTGGCCACGCTTCTTTTGGTGCAGCCCAGGATACGGTTGGCTTTCTGGGATGCAAGAGCACATTGCTGGCTCATGTTGAGCTTCTCATCAACCAACACCCTCAAGTCCTTTTCCTCAAGGCTGCTCTCAATCCATTCTCTTCCCAGCCTGTACTTGTGCTTGGGATTGCCCCGACTCATGGGCAGGACCTTGCCCTCGCCCTCCTTGAATTTCATCAAGTTCGCACAGGCCCACCTCTCCAGCCTCCTCTCCTGCCCTCTGGATGGCATCTCTTCCTTCCAGTGTGTCAACACCACCACCCAGCTTGGTGTCATCTGCAAACTTGCTGAGGGTGCACTCAATCCCACTGTCTGTATCACTGACAAAGATGTTAAACAGCACCAGTCCCAATACCAACCCCTGAGGAACACCACTCGTCACTGGCCTCCATTTGAACATCGAGCCGTTGACCGCAACTCTTTGAGTGTGACCATCCAGCCAATTCCTTGTCCACCGAGTGGTCCATCCATCAAATCCATGTCTCTACAATTTAGAGACAAGGCTCTCATGTGGGACAATGTCAAATGCTTTGGACAAGTCCAGGTAGATGATGCATAGATGATGTCAGTTGCTCTTCCCTTATCCACCAACGCTGTAACTCTGTCATAGAAGGCCATCAAATTTGTTAGGCACGATTTGCCCTTACTGAAGCCATGTTGGCTGTCACCAATCACCTCCTTTTTTTCCATGTGGCTTGGCATATTTTCCAGGAGTATCTGCTCCACGCTCCTGCCAGGCACATAGGTGAGACTGACTGCCCAGGTCTTCCCTTTCTCCCTTTTCAAAAATTGAGGTTATGTTTCTCCTTTTCCAGTTGGTGGGAACTTCACTAGACTTCCATGACTTCTCACATATGATGGATAATGGTTTAACAACTTAATCTGTCAGTTCCTTCAGGACCCATGGATGCATCTCATGGCCTTGTACACCTGTATGCACTTCCAGGTTCCTTAGATGGTCTCGAACCTGATCCTCTCCTACAGTATGCGGTTCTTCATTCTCAGAGTCCCTGCCTTTGCCTTCTGTGGTTTTTTAAAGTGGGTTTTTTTAAGTTTTCATTAGGAGATTGGAAACTCTTCATAGATGTAGTTAATGGTATAAATATTAACATGCAGTTCTTTAACACGGTCTTGCAGTGCCATGTCAGCTCTTCTCACTGCCTACAATAAGCTTTGGCATAAATTCAGACACCCACTGTCTTTTGAGAAGAAAGTAATTTAAAGAAAGTAGACAAGTCTAAAATATTCTTCTATTTAATTTTCCCCTGTCAAAGACAGTAGGCACAGCAGGTGTAAACAAAACTGAAAGTACGCAGTAGTTTGTAGTGTCTAAAGTACTGATTTGCTCTCTTCTAGGTGGTACCTGGAGATCCCTCTGCTAAAAATGAAACTGTGGTAGATGTGAATATTCTGACTTCACCTACTTTCACCATTAAAGTTCCTCCCAACTTAGACCCAAAGAGTGCTGAATTCATTGAATACATAGCTGGGAAAGCACTGCAACTATATAAGCAGAATTTTTAAGTGGTAAGTTCATTCTTTCTCCTTTTATAGAGAATATAATTCTTTGTAAGAGGTGTTTACATTGCAATAAACTGTCATTGGAACAGGATCCAGTCATGGTATATTCCAGACCATCTTCTCAGAAAGGACACATTGATTGAGAGACAAACACAAGCATTACAGAAAACAAAAACAAATGCTCAATGTTCTACCCTGCAAAACACAGACATGACAATATTAAAAGACTTGACTTATTTAGCTGTGAAACCCTCAATCTCTAAGTAACATCTGGGATGAGGTAATGTGATAATAAATGTTCCTTCAGAAAAGAATTGCCTCACAACCACAGTCTAGAGCCTTGGCATTGGAAGCTGTGTCTTTATATTCATTAATCATGAATGAACTAAAATTACTACTATTCATTATGGGTTTTATTTTAGGTGGTGTTTAAGAGCATGCTCCTTACTATTTTTTATGATAAAAGCATGCAAAGTTAGAATCAGCACCAGGACTTGAACGAGCTGTCTTACCATAACATTTCCCCATTAGCAGTGCTCTACTCAGATTAAGTGTTAGCAGTGTCTGCAGTTGGACTTGTAGGAATGTGCACAAAAAGATCCTTCTCATGCACTCATAGCTAATTTTGTAGAAAGGGCTCACAGAGGCCTCTCTCCATGCTTAAGAGATTTCCGGACAGGGAGGGAAGAATCAGGCAGAGGCATGGGAACACAATGCTTCACGTTCCCTAACTCCATGGAGGAATCTCCAGGAAAGATGGGGTGGTTTGAGGTGGCATCATGTTGCTGTGGGGCTAGCCAGCTATCCAGGGAAACCCAGGGGGCTCTGGGGTGCACAGCTCCAGTGGCCTCCGATTCTCACAGCTGGCTCTCCCAAGGGCCAGAGCCACAAGAGATGTGAGACCTACAGGCAAATCACTGCAGTGTCCCCCCCAGTCTTCTGAGGAGGCACTAGACTTGGACATGGCTCCTCTTGAGGTCATGGGCGTCTGATATCCTCATCTCAGCATATAAAGCATGACTTGAATGCGCACAGAAGTCTCAGGAGGTAGACAAAAAGGATTCAACATTTATAAAGTACATTAAGAAAATAAAATTTCAGCATTTTATATTGACTCTGGTTATTCTTTTGAGTTCAGACTCACAGTTTTTAAAAAGATGAAAGAAATTGCTTCCACCAGAGAGGCTAAGGTGGGCTGCAGAATTTAGACAGAATATAATAAGCCTCACCATGAACTTCAATGACATAAATACTGGTGAAATTATGTGTATATTATACTTAAAACAGAAACTTTTAAAAAGTATTTAGAAACATATAAAATAAAATGTTCAGCACAGTTTCTCTACAACTTTCCTTCAAAACTCTCTGTAATTTACATGCAGTTATTGATATATACTGTTTCAGATGATCTAAGACTAATCTTCAAGGCCTAATGTGACACTAATTTAATTAGTCTGATTATGATTTTTAGCCTGAATCTTGGTCTGAGTCTTCTGTGCAACATATCTTGCGTAGCCATTTCATACCTAATAACAGTAAGTAGCTTTAATTTCCAAATCACAATACCATTTTATGTTCAGTTTGCACAACAGATTCAAGGTACATGAAAGCGTGACGAAAGCAAAGAGTTAAAACACAGAAAGATCTACAAGAAGGGAAAAAGAGAAAAAAAAAAATCTGTTTCAGTCTGGTTTTTATGTCCTGTATGTTTCTACAGCAGGACACTGGTACATTCCCCATACACTTATTTTTCTAACATCTTCTTCTCAGTCCAAAACCAAAATGTCAAAATGTTTAATCATTTTTTTTTTCTCTTAGGAAAGAAGATGTGTGAAGTCTTTCTTCCTGAAATCCAGTCAGGTATACTCCTTAGGTGAAATACCCCTAAGCTCAACGTACAGCTAATTGTTAAATGACTATGGTTAAAATAGTTGCATATAAATAAAATTTTGCTTAGTAAATACTGTGACATGCGCTAGCAACCAAGGACTGTAGAAATCTTTTAATTCAAAACCAAATTCAAATCCATTTCAATATTAATTTATTTAAATAAAATGTTATTTATGTTGTAAACTAGGTAATCTTTGATAACCAGCTATGGACGTGGTTACACAGAGATTTAAGGAAATAATGAGCTGTAAGCGTACAAATAATTCCTATTTGCATACTTAAATTCAAGCACATTCTTAAGCCTTTTCAAGATTGGTCCCTACAGATGTTGCATATTCAGCTAAGTTTGAATCAACCAGATTTCCATATGCATGTAGCATATTATTTTCCAATGAAAATGTTCCATTTCTTCTTCTAGTTGCTTTTGACGTTTATCACGTACATTAAATGACTTTTCTGAATAAGCAGTAATGAGCAAGCCTTCTGCCTTTGGCATGTCTTACTTGCCATTCGCCTCTGGAGTCATAATTAACAGGGAATCTTTTACCAGAAAAGATGTTTGTTTTTCTCCTACATTACACACATTAGCTTGCAATGGTATTTGCAAATTATAATAAAGGTTAAGAACTGATATATCTCTCAATTAGAAGCAGAGCTCTAGGTGATTTGGTTTCATTTGCTGTGTCTGGCATTTCTAAGCATGTTGCACACAGTTGTCATTCACCATTTCTAAATGTATCTCTGCTAAATGAATGGTATTCATTTCAAAGTGTACAAAATCACCTATATGAGGTATGAGTATAGAAAAATAACCATACCCTAACTACACCATACCTTTTCCTTTACTTCTATACATGCAAGTAAGTACACACGTTTTAATTAGTGGAATAGACAGGTTTTCCTGCCGGCTGTGAGAAGTAGCGTTTTCTAATCCACAGTCGTCTTGTTCCCTTCAGCCTCCGTTGTACACGCCCGTGTTACAGGCTCCTAATCGCCAGAGATCAGAAGTCGTAACGCCTGTAATCACACCAGTTGTCAGAAAATTGGGCTTTATCTGAGGGATAAATGACTCTTACAACATGCTTGACGTATTAGATACACTAACGAAGAGACGTTCAGAGGAGAGTCAGTCGGACTAACAGTAAACCTAGAAAATTTCCAAAGGACACCACCTTGGGAACAGAGTAAGGCAAAATGTGTGTAGTTGGGAGCACACACGCGGGTCCGGCGCCCGGGACGGCCTTTCGTCAGCGGAAAGAGCCGTGCGGGCCCCGAGCGGGCGGCGGTGGATGATTTCCAGCGTGAGGTGTGGCAATTTACACGGGCAGCAGAGGAACCGACACGGCAGCAGAGGAACCTCTCGCCTGGGCGCGGCCCGGGGGCTTTCGTACGCCCCGCCGGACCGCGCCAGGTGCCCGCCGGCCCTCCGCCGTGGGGGCGAGGGCGCCGCTGCTGCGCTCTCCGCCACGGAGGGAGCGGGTGGCGGAGCTGAGACGTCCTGGGCGATGGGAGGGCCGCGACCGGGAGGGCGGGAAGAAGAAGGGCGGGAAGAGGAAGGGCAGGAGGAGGCGGTGGCGGCGCCCCGCTCCGCCCGTCCCTCGGCACCGCTTGGCGGGAAAGGCCGGGCTTTGGCGGGCTCGGAGGAGAGGCGGCTGGTGGGAGGGGGACAGCGGGGCAGCCGGAGCCTACCTTGGCCCGCAGGGAATCGCCCGGGACGCGTCTCGCCCGCCATGCCTGCCAAGGGCGAGCTGCCGAGCGCGGTCGCTGCCGACCCCGAGCCCGGCGAGCCGCAGTACCTTCAGCAGGTCCGGCACATCCTGCAGCACGGCCACCGAAAGGAGGATCGCACCGGCACCGGCACCATCTCCGTCTTCGGCATGCAGGCGCGGTACAGCCTGAGAGGTCGGCACCGCCGGGACCCGCGGCTCCCGCCCTAACCCCCTGTCCGCGCCCGCCGCGGCTCCAAGGGCTGCCGCCGTGCGCCGGGGGCAGGGACGCCATCTTCTCCCCCGGGGCTGTTCCTTTCCCGCCCGCGGAGAGCGAGGTGTCCCTCCGCTCAGGGCCGGGACTCGGACCCGCCGCAGGGGCCTGCGGAGGCGTTTAGGTCGGTCCCGTCAGCTCCCTCGCCCGCTCCCCGCCAGCCCGCCGCAGCTCGGACCCTTCCTCTCCCTCGGCCCAACAGCCAGGCCGGGCCCTGCCCCGTAGCTGTCACCTGTTGAAAAAACGGAGCAGATACTGAGATAGCCTGTCCTGGACCTTCCTACCATTGAAGCATAGTAAGAAGGGTGGTTTGTGAAATAGATTTGGCAAGAATTTTGTCTTAAGTCTCTGCTTTCTCTTGCGAATGCCCACACATACGCTGCAGTGCGTACCAGTGGAAGTTTGTCCAGGTCCCCTTGGACCATGGATGATTCATCTTCCCTCTCTGTCCAGGAAAATAAAAGTCAGATTCTTGTCTAACTTGACATGAATATGAGAATTACACATCCTGTACCAACTTCTTGCTTTGTATCCAAACCTCTAAATGTGGCATTACTCTGTAGGTGGAGAAAAACCTAAATTGGGTCACTCTGAGAAATTGCTGGTCACCTCTGACAGTCTGAAACTCTTTTTCAGATCAGTTTCCACTGCTAACAACAAAGAGGGTATTCTGGAAAGGGGTGCTGGAGGAGCTGCTGTGGTTCATCAAGGTTTGGCATTTGGATGTCTCTGTGGGTGGTGTGCCTGAGGGTGATACCAACAGAACGAACTAGTGTGGAGTGGATTAAAAATTTTGGAGTAGCTGCAAATGCTTCTGTTCGTATGAAAGAACAGAAGAAGTATAACCATGGAATATTTTGACTACACATGGAAGGCCATTGTCTTCAAGACATTCTGTACATTTTAGTGGAGACTATTGCATTGTTACCAATCAGAGGAGTTCTTCTGTTTCTTTTTAAGGGAAATAGTCTGAAATAGTGAGGGCTTTTGACAATTGCCTATACCCCACAGTTATAAAGCCTAGTATAGTCTCTTTTATTAGTGTTTGAATAAGAAATAGTAATATGAAGTAGACTGTAGGCAATTTAATGATCTGCTTTTTAGTATTGAGGTAGCTTTCATTGATTTGAACAGAAACAAGAGCTGAACCACAGGTGAAGTAAGACTGATGTAAGCACTAGACTTTTTAGTAGCAAAAACCTGAGATCTTATAGAGCTGATAGCTGTAGTTAGAGTATTAAGATTCACTGTAGATAATACATTACGATGTAAGTGTTGCTTTATACGTTGTGACGTTGTCCAGGTATGGGAAAGTCTAACCATTTGCTCGTTTGCTAGATAGCAGGACTCAAATACACTTTTTTCTTTTTGAAGTGTCTTTTTTTAAAATATAAAACACTAGACAGTCCCCAAAATGGGACACTGTCTATGTTGGATTTTTGAGTGTGCTAATTTGGACATGTTGCAGAACTCAGTGAGATTTCTCTGGGTTATTTTGTCATTTTTGTCACTTTAACAAAAGGATCTTTAAGACCTTAAGCTCATTATAGGTGTCTTGGCAAAGACAGTGCCTAGGCTCTAAATTTTTTGTTTGTCTGTTTTATCCATCTGTAGAGTAAAATCTTGTTCTCTGCAAATTTGTGTATGAAATGATATACCACAGTTGACCTTGAGACTGTGCTGTTTGTGCATTCACAAAGTTAGAAGAATCCTGAGTTAAATAATAGCAGCGTGACGCTTCAAACTTCATCCTAGTACGTTCCTGATAAGTTTTATTCTGTCCATGTGCAAAAACTTCATCCAGTACATTAATCAAACTGTTCATCCTTTGTAAGTGGATAAATACTGTAGACTAGCAAAGCTTAATACAGCTGTTTCAAATCATGTCCTCTGTGTTAGGATTAGGATGTAGACTTCTTACTGTCTGTGTTTTGTAGGGTTCTACAAACGCTAAAGAGCTCTCTGCAAAGGGTGTGAAGATTTGGGATGCTAATGGATCGCGTGAGTTCCTGGATAAGCAGGGTTTCAGCACCAGGGAGGAGGGGGATTTGGGACCGGTTTATGGTTTCCAGTGGAGGCACTTTGGAGCAGAATACAAGGACATGCACACAGGTAATCACATACAAATACAGTCTTGATCACTTAGTGATACGACTGTCACCTCCCTTCCAGAATACCAATGCAGGGTCCTAATTTCCGTGATATAATTGTGCTGGCAAGAACTGATGTCAGTGCACTACGTTCATTGGAGACTATGGAAGAGAAAGATTTTTCCATTCTGCAGCTGGAACGATATAGGATGTATCCACAGCTGATGATGGTGTGGACAGAATAGCTGTAACAAGTTATGATGTGATGCAGTACCTGTTGCTATTATTTTCAGGGAAACTGGTTCATTAAACTTAACTGTGAAGCGTCTTGATGGCTCTTTTCTAACTTGCTGAAGAAGAGGATGTGCAAAACATTTGGAGGACTGCCATTAAAAAAAAAGACTCAAGAAAAGATTGTCCCTACCTGGTTGGTGTGATCTTTAACTCAGAATAACAACATGGTTAATTATATTTTCTCCTGTTGGTTTTTTGTCAATACAGTCTCAAATTAAAATTCACGTTAGTTACAGATAGTAGATTAGTATTGGCATGTTGACCGCTGGCAGGACACAGTTTTACGCTAACAGAAGTGATGCAAATTGTGAACTGACATGTCTAAATACTTAAAATGTTTTAGCATTCCTGAACTTAAAAGGTCTGAGGCACCACAGTTTGGAAAAAACGAACAAGATAAATTCCCATAGGTTTCATTACCGATGGGTTTCCTTAAGTCACATTACTAATGGATAGGTAATTAGCTTCAGGAACTAACATAACCATTTGAGAAGGCTTCTGGCACAGCATTGCTGGCAGAAGAATTCCCTGAGATGCTAATTATATATTACTAACTTGTTTGCCAGCTTGAGTCTCCCTGCAACCATAATTTGGTGTTGCTTTGCAATAACAGTTATTAGAAAAAATTAGTTACCAGCCATACCGATTCACTGGCATGAGTCAGAACAAAACAACTAATGACTCTTTTGTTCTGGAATCCATTCTAACGTTCAGTTAATTCCAGTGAATTTCTCATATAACTGGTATTAAGCCTAAAAATCATCCTGCGAGCGTCATTGGGTGAAATGTAATATCCTCTGCTATACATGATTAAAGTTCCCTTCTGGCACTGAATGCTGTGGAAATTTAGTTTTCATACATGACCTTGTGAGTGCTGGATGGATGCGTTTATTCATCTGTCAAAAACTTCCTCCTTTTGAGCATGCAAAGAATGCTGGCACCCCATGTTACTGGTCTCGGCATATTTTAGTTCTGTTTTGGTTTTTTTTTTCCAAGAAGGAGCACAAGTAGCATGCAAGTTTAACATTTAGAAAGACATCTTAATCCAGAAATGCAATGAGCAAATTACTTTAAATACCGTGAATGACTAGGTGGTAATATCTTGCCCATTCCAGTACAGCTTTTGTCCTCTTTAGGTAACAAGTCATCGTGAGTGATGAATTAACATGCTTTGTCCAATTAGGTTTTTTGTATTGCAGCTTTTGTTTCCTGGGATGTAATGTTGATGCAGACTTCTTACTTGGTCTTAAAAAACGGCTAGTTCTTGAGGCTTGGAATAAAATGTTCTAAACAGGAATGGTCCAGTTTCAGTGGGTGCTAAAGGTACTCAAAGCACTCAAAAGAGATGGAGGGACACAGGAAAATGTCATCATGAGAGTATCACAAGCCTTAGAGCACCCTAAGAAGAACCAGGAATAACCTACATTCGGAGGCTGCCAACAGATAAATTTAATCCCTTTCAAAGTTACAATAAAATCTTTATAGAGGTTTTCATTTGGGTATTACTGTTCAGTGGGATGTGGGCTGGGCTTTAAAAAAATATCATGACTTGAATCTGTCTGGCTTAGATCATATTTGGTTTCTTTCTTCAGATTACTCTAACCAAGGAGTTGATCAGTTGCAAAAGGTGATTGAAATGATCAAAACCAATCCAGATGACAGAAGAATCATTATGTGTGCTTGGAATCCCAAAGGTATTGGAACAGCAGACTTTTAAGTTAACACAGTTGTACGTTATCTTGCTGGATGCTAAATTATGTTCTAATCCTGTGTCAACAGTCAGGTCCATTTGGTGTCCTTGCTTGTTCTTTATAAAACTATCAGGAATGCAGTAAAAGGCAAAGGATAATAAGCTTGGTTCTCCTTCTATTTAATTCTCATGTTCAGACCTCAAAAATTTTGAACCATTACTTCAAAGTTTTTCTCTCCAGGATAAAGTGAGGGATATACCTGGCTACCAGCGTCTTTGACATACAGTCTCTGTTAAAACGCAGCAATTCTTACTTTAAACAGGTTAAAAAAACAAAACCAAAAAAGAGTATACTGAAGCAGTGTGTCTGTTTTTTAGCCATATAATAAATTCTAAACTTACAAAAACTTTAAAACTAGAGAAAAAAAAATTATTTGTGTTTTAATGACTTCCTTGAACATAGGCTGTCTAGATATCCGTTCGCTTTGTAGGGCTGCTTCTAAATAAGAGCTAATGCCAGAGAATGTGTAACCAGCAGCAGTAGAGCTGTGCACAAAAAAAATCACCTAGCATTTTCCACTCAAGGCTCTGAAAGGGGATGCCACATGCTGTTGCTGTTATTTTCAAGGTTAAACATTCTCAGATATCAGGAGATGCCTGGTTAAAGTTCTCCTTACCTAGCTGTAAATGCGCTGTCTGCGCTTTTAAGTGTAGATAAACGCTCAAAAGATCTTTTTGTTTTCTGGTTATTATTTTTTTATTGATCATTACTTTTATATCTCAACAAGCAGTAAAGGCACGTTGTGATGGGAAGAGAGTAAGATGAAGCAGTTGGAAGTCACTTTAGGGTACATGTTTAATTTTACTCTTAATGTCTTCCTTTAATGAAATCAACTGTTGCACTGAGGTGAGTAGAACTAAACTGCTGTGCAGCATTATGGCATAAATCTGTTCTCTGGAATATCTGTTTATGACTTTTCTGGTCATACTGCCCAGGAGACAGCTTGTCATGACCCAGACTTAATTGCTTAGGCAGCAGGTGCTTTTAAAGAAGAGAAAAAGCAACAGAATGACAGTGCAGTTGGATTTTTGCTCTCTACTGTATCTCATTAAATGCTTGTTCGGGTTTTGCATCTTCTACATTTGTAACACACTAATGCTGCTATGATTGTTTTTTTTCCCCTCCTTCCTGTACTGCAATTCCCAGATATTTCTTTGATGGCTTTGCCTCCATGCCATGCCCTTTGCCAGTTCTATGTTCTAAATGGTGAATTGTCTTGCCAACTCTATCAGAGGTCTGGAGATATGGGACTAGGAGTGCCTTTCAATATCGCCAGCTATTCACTGCTCACATACATGATTGCCCATGTCACAGGGCTAAAGGTAGGCTACTCAGTCATTTTACTTAATCTTGTCTGAGAAGTGAAGGACTAAAGATAAGACTCTGGTCTTATCTCTTGATTGACTCTTAATAAAACTCATGTCATGTCCAAGAAGTGCAATGAACATACTGTTCAAAATCTTGCTGAAATATGTGTGAGAAAGGGCCCCCTGAATTTAATGTGAATTGTTTCTGTTCTCTATGGGCAGATAAGATGAGCAATGTAAGAGTTCCTAAATTCAGGTCAAACAGATAGAAGATTCACCAGGTCTTTTTAACAGAACATGCCAAAACTGACCTGTTCCACTAGACTACTTAGAAACTTGAACTGAGCACTTGTCCTTATGGAATAATAATATACAAGTGATTAAATTTTGTAGCTTGTGTCTTTTATTGGAAGCAAACAGTAGCTCAGCGGTTGCTGTCAAGGTTCCAATTTGGGTATTCTGCCCACCTAACTTCCAGCCGTAATTTCAGTTGGGTATTTTTTTCATTTCTTGTTGTAGATGATTATATGGAGTGGTAGTGTTTGCTCAAGTAGCTACTGCCCTGACTCCAGAGCTATATTTTGTGATTTGGCAGAGTAATATAAATGTACCACAACCCTCTACAAACAAAACGTGCTTTTCTTTAGAGCATATGAAAAATTATACTATCAAGGCCATTTGGACCTGATCCTCCTCCTACCAGTAACACAGAATCATAGAATGGTTTGGATTGGAAGGGACCTTAAAGATCATCTAGTTCCAGTGCTGTTGCCATGGGCAGGAACACCTTCCACTATATCAGATTGCTCAAAACCTCGTCCAGCCTGGCCCTGAACACTTTAAAGGGGAATTTAAAATAGAGAAGTAGGGAAGAACCAGACTTCACAGCAATTGCAGACCTGCTTAAGAAATTAGGCCAAGGTACTAGAAAAAAGTGAGGTTTAACATTATGTCCATAAAGCAGCTGTTGCCTCTCAGCCACCTCTCTCACAGCTTTGGTGGGTTTTAGCAGGATATTTCCAAGGGCTGATCTACATTGGTCAGAGGCCAGTAAAACAGACACCTATTTTTAAAACTTACCTAAGTTAAATTAGATTGCTCTGGGGCTGCTGAGTTACAGAACTTGCAAGCTTGCAAAAATCTGGATGCTTGATAAGTGCTTTGGGATTTAGCCTGTGACTGACACCTCCACTGCCATAAACTATGTTGTTTAGTAGTGACTAAGGCAACTAGTTTGAAACCAGCTTTGGCAAGTCCTGCCTACTAGAAGTGGAGTGGAAAAGTTGAATGTCTCTGCTCCATCTGTTTCCATCTTGGTGACCAGATTAGTAGTACTCCATTCATTTACTGAAGCTATTATCCTAGCAGGATTTCAAAGATAGGTTTTTTGTAAGATAGTGGAAATTTCACTATATTTTTCATGAATTATGCATTAGTCTGGGAAGATAGTGTCCTTTGAAGCTTGCAAGGATGTCTTGATAATCCAATCTAGAATCCAGTACAGAAGCTGCAGTTCCGTACTACATAGATGTAAGACGCCAGGAATCAATAGTGTAAGCATTGTAATGTTTTGCTTTCCTGAAACCTGACTATTTGAAGACCACATGTATCCTCCTTTCTCTTCAGCCTGGAGAGTTCATACACACATTAGGAGATGCTCACGTATATCTGAATCATGTGGAACCTCTAAAAGTTCAAGTAAGTACTTATCTGCATTCTTGTATCCTTTTATCTTCCACAATGCTTATCCAATACAAAGTTGTCTTGGTATTACAAGTATCATTTTGCAAATATTAATTTGTGTAGCTTTTC
Organism: Tauraco erythrolophus; assembly: GCF_009769465.1. Lineage (NCBI taxonomy): Eukaryota > Metazoa > Chordata > Aves > Musophagiformes > Musophagidae > Tauraco > Tauraco erythrolophus. Next base: position 51,390,668 of record NC_141467.1, on the reverse strand, counting down.
TTCTCATTTCTACCCTAATAATTGTAATACCTTAACCTCTGTTGAACTCAGGTCACAAACAGAAACACAACACAAACGTGATTGAAATGTACATCAGCGTACTACTCTAGAACCAAGTTAGAGATCCAGAATCTGTACCTCTACTTTTGACTTCATCATTCCAAAACCTTAGCAAACCATCCCACCTAATACAGATAAACACAAAATAAAATGTCTTTATCATATATCAGAAAAGGATAACTTACCAATTCACAGAGTTAATCAGTATGACTGTTTGGCTGAATGAGGCTGTATTTTCTTCAAACCATCCAGAGAACTCGTTGTTGCTTCGGACCCGAACATACCTGTGAGAAACTGCAGCATGTTTGTTGCACATCTGGGCCAGAATTTCCAATTTACTTTTCTCTGGAAGGAATCTAATCTGTAACCACCAGAATTTCTCTGCAGACTGAAAGTGCTTGCAGTGCATTTGGATGATTGGGGAATCCACTTTAAAATTATGCTACTGCTCCCTGTCAAAACACTGAAGTAGATTCCACCTATTTGTATTACAATTATTTTTTTTTTTTAGTATAAGTCTTCTTGGGGAGGAGGGAAAATCTGCATAGCATAATCTGAATCGAGATTAATGAGATCTGATTTATAACACAAAATCTCTGCTTCCAAGTATTAGCTTTGTACAATAAGCTTGCTTTTTTTTCAGCTTCAGAGGGAGCCAAGACCTTTCCCCAAACTTAGAATTCTTCGTAAGGTTGAAGACATCAGTGACTTTAAGGCAGAAGACTTTCAGATTGAAGATTATAATCCTCATCCACCTATTAAAATGGAGATGGCTGTTTAATGCTATAAACCAGCTTCTATTAATATGGAAATGTACCTAAGCTACTTAGCTTTCGCTGTGCTTAAAGTTATGGGGGTTTTATATCCTTCAAAAGATACAAACTTTATTATTGCAAAAGAAAGAGATACTAGTAGACCAGTACTGCTTTCATTACTAAACCGTAGTCACACAGAACAGATGATTATTTGTTCCTGTTGTACTGCGCAGATACTAACCCAGTTTTACATTGTCAGTGAGATAGTTTTCTACACGTTTCAGTTACCATTGGCCACTTCTGTTACCCTTCAGTTACTGTGTGTGAGTAGCACTTGCTTACATGCTTTATTTAGTACTGAAAATAGAGAAGGCCTTCAAGGTTGTAGAAGTCTTTAAATATGTTCTGAAGAGTATATGTTTAATAAAGCTTTCTAAAAAAAATCTTCTGTAAGGGATGATGCATATGTGATTTTAACTATGTTTGTTTATAGGTAGTAGTAAATAAGAACTGGAAAGCAAAGGTAAATTCTGTTTTACTTCAGGATCTTGGAGGGTGAGATTTAGCAAGGCAAAACAAACTTCCCATGGTCTTCATAGATGAACAAGACAAAAGATCTTAATGAGCCTTGTCTGAAATGCCATCTCTGCCTAACATCTCTGTATCAGCATTTTTTTTTAATTCCTCAGTTCTACATGAATGATGAATCTGGTGTAAATCAAACAGAGCTGTAGTTAAACAGAGGTTACCAGATAGTATTAGTAATAATCTGTCTGTCATCATTTAAAACCAGAAACCACAAACATATGGACTAATTTTGCAGCATGGAGCAGTAAAAGTTAGAGATAGTTGTATTTGTAGGATTGGAGCTTATTAATTTAATCTCAGCAGAATTCAGCTTTCATCTCTCCTTATCCTTGCAACTTCCGCAGTAACTTCAGTCTTTATAAAATTCCTCTTCAGGAATTCAGCTGTGGATAGGTCTATGGTTAATACTCAGACATAGCATATTCAATACATGTTTGAACACATGGACAAATGCATAGTGATCTTTTGATTAATTTTTGAGGTCAGTAAACTGGTAAATATCGTTGTAAAATTCTACAATTTGATATAATGCTAAGAATTAAATAAACAGTGTGCTTTGATTCCAGTCATTCAGAGGCCTGAAAAAGAGGACCATTGCATCTTTCTTGAACCAAACTGCTAATAACTTTCAAAAGCATATTTTGCATCAAAATTATTTGTGAATCTCATTATACTGATATTCATTATACCAATCACTGATCTTAATACTAATTTTTTTGTAGTGCCATGTCATGTGCTCAAAAAATAAGTTGTTGTTCTCTTTTCCTGACAGCCCAGCACAACAAAATTGCAGAAAAAGGATGTCATTACCTTTTGTAAGAAGTACATCAAATGTAAATAGGCCACTGCTTATTAGAAAGATTCTCCTCAATATCTACTGTAGTCCATCTTTCTTGGACAGAGGTGATCAGACTACATGCTCTTTCAGCTGAGATCATATGAGAAGCTTGATACATGGAAGGATCAAACCTCTCTTTTTCTGAGGCTGCATTAAATGGACACTCAGTAGCCAACCTGTAGTTAAACCCACTTGGGTCTTATCTTCTTTCAGATTACTGAACTCACAGATAGTAGCAGTATTCTTGTTACTAGACCTGAAAGCCATGTCACATGCTCCTTTTATCAGCTCAGCTCTACTAGTCTTATATTTTAAATATAAGTCACCTAGTTCAGATATTTCAGGTGTCATCTGCATTAATGATACCTCCCAGCTGTAGGTTGTCAGCAGCTCATTACCATGTGCATACTTTTGTAAATTAAAGGTTCTTGAGTGTATTTACAGTCCTCTAAAGTACAAGAAAACCGTTTAGATTGCAAATTTGCTTAACAGTTCTGCCTACACTTAGCAAGTTAAGTTCCTTTTGCTGGAAAGCGCTTCATGTCACATGTCTGATCAGGTGGAATCTGCAGGGCATTTCAGCAATCATGGCCAGAGAGGACATGAAACAAAATGTTGGCCTCAGGGCTTGACTAGTGGGAATTAGCAGTGTCAGTGAAGTTAACCAGGAGAGGAAGACTGAGCCAAGAGAAGAATTTGGAATGGGAATCACCTACTGCCTTTCACAAATTAAAGAGGAGTTAATCCAATCAGAAGGAAAACATTAAAAACCCCTTTAAGTATTACCTTTATGAAAAATGACAAATGGTCTGTTCTCCCATAGGTGTACTGACATACATAGCATGCTTAAACAGACCAATATATAAAGCTCTGGAAGAGTTACTGCTTTTCAGTACAGGAATTAACTACAACTTCCCCTTAATCAGTGCAATTTACTTACTGCCAAAAGCAGTTGTTGAAATGAAGCCTGGACCTTGAAGTCCAAGATTTATGCTGCTTAAAAGATCAGAAATATGTAAAAAGCAGACTTTACACAGAAGACTTCGATGTGAATGAAAATGAAAATACACTTATTTTAAATTAGTGGATATGAGACTTCTGTGATTTCAAGGAAAAAAATTAATATTCAAAGAATTTGAATATATAGACTTAAAAAGGAGATACTCAAGGAATTTTTATTTGCAGAATATGAAAACTGTTCACTGCTGCAAAGATGACTAGTATGACTGCAGGCTATATTCAGAGCAGCATTTTAGACAAAACATGGGACACTTAGATCCTTTTGGGAAGATATGAAAGGAACCCATAGGCCTACTGAGAGAAGGGAGTATTTGTGGACTTAGGTCCTGATGAATAAGCTGTCCCGGCAGCTCTCTGTCCCTCACACTCTCCCGCTGATGACTTAAAGAGCTGTACAGGTGGCATTAGAAGTCAGTTCCTTACCAGTTCTGCATATCCATAGCATTTTGAGTCCTTGCTGTTTACCCTGCTGACCACTACACTCTTTCTGCCTCACAATTTGGCCTTGAAGAGTTTCTTCTCTTCTGTCCTTCCTCCTCTGAATGCATCCTTTTATAATTTGCCAGCTTTCCAAGGGCAATTCAATCAACTTGGAGATAGCAAAGAAATTTCTTACCACTTTGCTCAACTCCCTCTGTGCTCTAGCTTCTTAGACAAACTTTCAAAACCCATGTTATTTCTGACATGTTATATGTTGCAGAATTGGCCTTACTGCAATACCAGAAAGAATATTAGTTACCTGATCATGATAGATGAGGGGTCAGAAAAGAAGGAACTCTTTCTGAATTTTGACACAAACACCTACCTGATCAGCCATGAAAATCAATAGCCTGACTAATTAATTAGTCTTGACTTGGTAAATTTGCCACCATAGTGACTGCCATCTGTGATGTGTCTGACTATGGAATACAGCCCAGGTTTCAAGTACCTTTATCAAACCCACAAACTGTTCACTTTCACCTGCTTGAAGTTTAATCCCCACTTCTAACTTCTGTTTGTAGCCCACAGGTAGGTGGGCATGTAGGGTAACAAGACAAATGCATGCTGAGACCACCATGTAGAAATATCTTTTTTAAGGAAAAAAAAGCACAATCACCATAGTCAATTGCTTCTGGAGTATTTTTTATAACTAACCTGCTGTCATGGTTTGATGTGGAGGGGGGGGTGGTTCTGGTGGCAGGAGAGGGATTTTGCTCCCTGCGACCTCCCCGGTTTTGGATCCGGGTTAGGCTTAGTTCTGGCCACCGGATCAGACTGCCATCCCCCTCGGGGTTGAGCCAATAGGGCGCCTCTGCGAATTGCCCTATTTAAGTCAGGACAAGGGAACCGGAAAAGGTGCTTCGCCCAGGATCGACCAGAGAAGGGAGGAGGGCACTGCCCCCGCTCCCTGGCTCCCGGCCGGGCGGCTGCCTGCGTCGGGCCGGCGCCGCCCACGGAGAATGGCGGCGGCGGAGCCAGCTGGGGAACTCGGGGGCACCCCACTCCCAGGGTGCCTACTGGGCTGAGTTCACCTGGAGAGGACTGAGATCTGAGAGAAACAGCCGCATCGACAGCAGGTCAGTGAGGATGGAGCGGGAGGAGGTGTGCCGGAGCCGAGTTTCCCCTGCGGCTGATGGTGAGATAGCAGGCTGCCCCCCTGCAACCAGGACGGCCTCGGTGGAGCAGCGACCCACTCGCAGCCCGTGGGGAGAAGATGCCTGAGCCCGAGGATGGTCGTGTTGGGGGCACGACAAGGCAGAGAGGCATCTGGAGTCTTCGTGACGACCCACGCCGGAGCGAGTGGCTACAGCTCCCTAAGTACCCGAGACTGTGGTATAGCCCACACCGGAGCAATCTGTGGGGAAGGATTGTTTCCAGTGGGCTGGACTCACGTTGGAGAAATTTGTGGATTTTTCCTCGTGGGTAGGGGATCCATTGGAGCAGGGGAAAAGGGTGTAAGGACTCCTTCTCCTTTAAGAAAGAAGCAGCAGTAACAGCACGGAATGAACTGACCTGCACTCCCCCAGTCCCTGCCCCCTGTGCTGCTGGGGGGAGGAGGTAGAGCCGGGAGGAAAAGGAAGGTGGGGGGGGGGGAAGGTGTCGGTTTTAAGATCTGGTTTTGTTTCTTTCTGTCCTCTCAAGTAATCGGTTTTTATTTCCCTTTGTCCTTCTAAGTAATCATTAATAAACTGTTTTGCTTTGAGAAAAGCGCTGCCTGTTTTGCCCAGGACCATGGTTGGTGGGTGCTCCCTCTGTTCTTGCCTCAACCCTCAGTCCTTTTGTTTTTTTTTCCCTCTCCTCTCTACTTTATTGGAGAAGGAGAGACTGTGTGAGTTTTAGTTGCTGGATCAGCCTAAAACCACGACAGTCCTTTTTGGCGCCCAACGTGGGGCTCGAGGAATTTGAGATAAGAATAGTGATTGGGAGAGGTAACGGGCAAAACATGGACTTCACAGTGCTGAAAAACAGAAGGACCTTGGGAAACTTTGATTGTTGTGACTGGTGAAGGGACAAGGGGTGGATTGTTTGTAAAATGTGTGTTCTTCTTCTTCTTCGATGTTGTTGTTGATACTGTGTTCTTTTTCTGTAACTCTGTGTTCTCTTTCTGTAACTAAAGTTGTGCCTAAATATGGAATTCGCAGAGGCGAGGGGTGGAATGTCATGGTTTGATGTGGAGGGGGGGGTGGTTCTGGTGGCAGGAGAGGGATTTTGCTCCCTGCGACCTCCCCGGTTTTGGATCCGGGTTAGGCTTAGTTCTGGCCACCGGATCAGACTGCCATCCCCCTCGGGGTTGAGCCAATAGGGCGCCTCTGCGAATTGCCCTATTTAAGTCAGGACAAGGGAACCGGAAAAGGTGCTTCGCCCAGGATCGACCAGAGAAGGGAGGAGGGCACTGCCCCCGCTCCCTGGCTCCCGGCCGGGCGGCTGCCTGCGTCGGGCCGGCGCCGCCCACGGAGAATGGCGGCGGCGGAGCCAGCTGGGGAACTCGGGGGCACCCCACTCCCAGGGTGCCTACTGGGCTGAGTTCACCTGGAGAGGACTGAGATCTGAGAGAAACAGCCGCATCGACAGCAGGTCAGTGAGGATGGAGCGGGAGGAGGTGTGCCGGAGCCGAGTTTCCCCTGCGGCTGATGGTGAGATAGCAGGCTGCCCCCCTGCAACCAGGACGGCCTCGGTGGAGCAGCGACCCACTCGCAGCCCGTGGGGAGAAGATGCCTGAGCCCGAGGATGGTCGTGTTGGGGGCACGACAAGGCAGAGAGGCATCTGGAGTCTTCGTGACGACCCACGCCGGAGCGAGTGGCTACAGCTCCCTAAGTACCCGAGACTGTGGTATAGCCCACACCGGAGCAATCTGTGGGGAAGGATTGTTTCCAGTGGGCTGGACTCACGTTGGAGAAATTTGTGGATTTTTCCTCGTGGGTAGGGGATCCATTGGAGCAGGGGAAAAGGGTGTAAGGACTCCTTCTCCTTTAAGAAAGAAGCAGCAGTAACAGCACGGAATGAACTGACCTGCACTCCCCCAGTCCCTGCCCCCTGTGCTGCTGGGGGGAGGAGGTAGAGCCGGGAGGAAAAGGAAGGTGGGGGGGGGGGAAGGTGTCGGTTTTAAGATCTGGTTTTGTTTCTTTCTGTCCTCTCAAGTAATCGGTTTTTATTTCCCTTTGTCCTTCTAAGTAATCATTAATAAACTGTTTTGCTTTGAGAAAAGCGCTGCCTGTTTTGCCCAGGACCATGGTTGGTGGGTGCTCCCTCTGTTCTTGCCTCAACCCTCAGTCCTTTTGTTTTTTTTTCCCTCTCCTCTCTACTTTATTGGAGAAGGAGAGACTGTGTGAGTTTTAGTTGCTGGATCAGCCTAAAACCACGACACCTGCTTTCAAGGCTTTCACGTACTGGGATATAATCAAGTGCTGGACTAATTCACATAGTCCATTCTAGAGAAAGACAGTGCCCAATACCAAGACATCAAAAGCTTTTTGGTGCAGCCCTACAGCATGACATAAAAGAAAGGAAATTACAGCAGTGCATGCAAGCTTATGCTCAGAAACCGCAAGCACGACAGCTGAAGAAACTAATCAGACTAGCTTGGAGGGTGGGGAGATAAAGATTTTTGCCTTGCTGCTGCATTTTGCAGAGCCTTACTCTGGAACTTTTTGGCTATCAGCAGCACAGACAAGTTTTTGTTCACACTTCCAAGCCTGCAGCTGTCAATTTGGATATAACTCAAGGCCTTAGCTTGCAGAAGCTGTTTAAATATCACTCTGTTGTGGCAAAGTAAGGGAAAAATAAAAAGTTAAGACCTGAAGTCTCCCAGATTAACATATTAGAAGAGCTGCTGGCAGCTCATATAAAAACATTTGTACAGTGTCCCTCCTGAGTGTCTCAATAAATCCAAATTATTTTAATTACTTGAAATGAGACATCACATGAGAATTTGGATGAAGTGAAGTTGAAGGATGTTGCCAATATTAAAAATAATCAGCTTCTACTTGTAATGTTAAAAGCACCACACCTGACACAATGAACTGAGGTACACTGAAAAAAAAAAAAAAAAGTCACTGTATGCCAAAGGGCATAGCTGTACTGGAATGAGTTTGGAAATGACTGCCCCTTAACTGGATGTTGAACCGCATAAGTGAAAGTGAAGCGAAAATGCCAAGTGAAAATGGCTCTTCCATTCCAGGACAAGGACAGGGGCTTAGCCTGCACAAAGGCAGCTGAGTTTGTAGCAAAACTATTAGGTAATGCTGATCAGGCAGCTCTGCCAGATAATTGCCTCATAGGCTACCTCAAAATCTTTTTAGGATTTAGACTCCTTTAGGAGCCAACTCAGCCACCTCTGGTCACCCAACTGTGTCCCCAGGCAGGGACTTGGGATATGCTGAGGACTGGACTGTCATAGCCCCAGTTCAGCATGCTCAGGACCGCATAGCTTTAGGATGTGCTTGTCTATGTGAATGAGCAGCTATTCCCATTTTGAGACAGCTAAAGTGAATATAACAGTGATCCTGCTGTAAGAAATCATTCCTTCTTCTGGATACCAGTGCAGCCAGATGAGAGATGGCCTTGTAGACATGATACACTTGGATAAGAGTCAGGATTCAATTTCTAGCTGTGCTACAGATTTCCTGTCTGGAGCTTGGCTAAGTGGTTCGGTCAGTTCAGGCCTCACGTTAATTTTCTGTGTTTGTAATGCAGGTAATAGTACTCCTCTTATTCACAGGGGAATTCTGTGGATAAATACATTAAATGCTTATGTAGTTCTCAAACATTATGATGAAAGAAAAAAAAGGTTATACAAACCATCAAGTAAAGCTAGTACTCAGGACTGGCCTTTACTTTGTAAAGCGAAGCTGTACTGACAAGTAATTCAAACCCATCCAAATAGATGTTCATTATAAAACACCCACCTCCCCAAATTAAGTGTCCTATCTACTGGTAGAAAACAGCTGAGAGCGAGAAGCACAGTGAAATATGCTGATAGCAGGGCTTGGCATGAGAAACTGGCAGCAGAGAAACTATGCTAATGCAGTCACTGTTGACTCCAGTTGCTGCAGAGAACCGAGAATTTGTTAATTCACATTGTTTGGCTCTGTAGATTTGGTGTCAAGATTTGGCAAAAAGATGGGTGAAGTGAAAAGCAATGTACTTTAGGTTGAAGACTGGTATTCTAAAAGGTACCAGCCCATCTATTGACACCTCGCTATTTATGATATATCTGGGAATTAGTGCTGGTCTTTGGACTTGCTAAAAATATTTCACGTGAAAAGTATTTAAACATAGCTAATGGCAGTGACTTACTGCTAATGCCAGCAATGATTTTCCTTGGGGAAAGGAAAGGTTCCAACCTTATAAAATGCTGCACATACACCGGCCAAATTCCTCCTAAGGCCAGGCAGGGCACTAACTCACCCTGACGAGTCTCAAGTCGAGGCCTGCACACTCTGCCCACGGGCCTTATTTCTGCCTGGGCTGCGTTACAGGTGTGCCTGCTTCCAGCTGTGGCACAGCTGTGGATGTGCCTGGTCATGGACCAACATGCCAGCCTGTCCTGGTGATGGTGGCCCTGCCTGGACACACCCTGGGCTATGTCTGACCTTGGTTCCCCTCAGCAGGCCTGATCCTGAGCCTGCTGCCCCACAGGGACCCTCCGTAGCTGCGGGTCCTCTGGGAGCAGCTGGCACCAGTGGCGCCCTGCTGGTTACCTGGGGCTGTCTGGCGCCCTCCGCCAGCCCCGCAGAGCGGGCCCGTGCTGTGAGCGGCCATACCCTGCAAACCTGGCCTGGCTCTGCGCTCCGATCCTCCCGCACCACCGGCCCCTGCCCAAACCCAGGCCTCTGAGGGAGCCCCTCACAGGGGAACTCCAGGGCTCCTCAGGGGCCATGTGAGAACCGCCCCCCCTTCACTCCCCATAAGCCTGCCCAGCCTCTGGGGCGACTCAGGGTCTGCCCAAGCCTCCCGCCTGGCTCCACCCCCTCCGCCACCTTCCTGTCCTGTTTCCTTGTTTCCCTGCCCTGGTCCTGTGTCCCCTGAAATGCACCCTACACCCCATGGCAGTTAAATCACTCTCAGCAAAGTCCCCTCTGAGCCCAGATCTCTGCCAGGTGAGAGGACACATCCCTCGGGGGAAGCTGCTGTCTGGGCACTGAGGGCAGCAGCGGCCCTGTCTGGCCCAACCAGAGACCTTCCCACCCCACAGCTGCCCTCGGGACCCCACCTCAGCTCGGGCCATGGCCCTCAGTCCCACCCGAGCTGCCCCTGGATGTGACTGTCTCCTGTGGCACTGCAGCTGTGCCAAGCCATGGACCTCCCTGAACCGCAGGCTGAGGGCCCAGCTCCACCTGGGCTCAACTCCGTCATGGTGGATGGGCTGGCAGTCACTGGGCTAGACCCAGCCCTCAGAGCCATCTCCTCACCACGACCTCATCCAGCAGCCTTCTCAGCTGACCTGGCTGGGGCTCCCAGACCTGCCTCGCCAGCCGCGGTGTTGGGTCTGGGCTGCCCGGCTCCCCAACAGTGCCCCCGGTGCACTGAGAGCTCGACCTACATCTTGCTAACAGCAGGATTTTCTGGGATTTTGATCTTTACTTTTGAGTTAGTGCAGCACAAATACAGTTGGTACAAGAAGAGGAGCCAGGAACCTCTCCACTCTGAAAACCACTTGTTCATGTAGCTGCTGCAAGGTCATGTCTACACACGCACCACTGTGCTGAGCAAAACACTCGCTCAAGCACCAAACCCACAGAGAAAATAAGAGCTGTGATGATCATCCTTGGGCTACAGGGGATATCAGTGTCAGCAGCCCTGCAGCTGTCTGCAGACCGCATTGTCCAGCCCACGCTGCTCTGCGCAGATGTTATCCAAGTTTTCTCGTGAAGCTGCAGCGCGCTCCATGGAGCAGCATGGTTTTACTCTTTGTATTTTGCTTCTCTGCCTTTCATATGGGCAATCATAGTCATAGGTGCATTCTTCTGTATTTCTCACTGGTGTAAGAATATGAAATTTTAGCACTCTTGTAATAATGATTTAAAAATCATGTATTTCCAGGTTGTTCACAGAAATCTTGTGTGGGAAGAATGAACCAGAGAAATAAGGTGAAGGGAGGCAACTGTGGCAGGGAATAGCTGAAATAGAGACCGAGTAATTTTCAGCTGTAGTATTTAACTTTAGTGAGAAACGCAAAGGAGTTTTGGCACCAGCTCCAAAGGTTATGCAGTAGTTCCATTAAGCAAGTAGTAATTAGGAAAAAACCTAAAGCACGCACACGTATACTCACATGTTCTCTGGTTGCCACATCAATTCCTAGCAGTGCTAAGGCCTGCAAGGAAATAACAAACATTCAAAACTTGCTTCTGTTTTTTAATTTCCAGTGGAGTTACTCAGTAGCATAAAGGATGAGACAATAGTTGATTCAGCATACTGTTTTCTACTCATTTTATAGAAAATGTAACACATGTTATAAAACTTTTTATTGATTTTTTTTTCTGCTTTCTCTGCTTCATAAGCAAGGTAAAGAATTATATAGCAGGATGTGTGGAGCAGTAAAGAAATGCACATACTGTACATCTGGGGTTTTAACAGTGCTGCTAAGTATAGTGTGTTGGGAGCACAAATTCTGAACTGAACTTCCAATTTCACTGGAAATTGCACATTTTAAAAAAAAAATCATTCACATTTCATACTAAATGTCGGCTGCCTTCCTCATGCAGGCATTACAGTCCTTTCATGTGTTTTTTGTTGAAACGAACTGTTTCTTTATACTTAAGGGAATACAGGTGCAAAATGTATGTCAAGGTCCTGTAGCAAATACATTTAATAGTACTCTGAATAACTAGTTCAACCTGAACTCTGAATACATGAAGAAATAGTATCAATATTACATTACAGTACTGACTGGAGTCACCATATTATTACTGAAATAAAAAAATTATCTCTCCAACTTTTGAAATGATTGCAGGTCCCGTCTGGACATGCATATCCTCATCTGGAAAAGTTGGCTTCTTAATCCACAAGGGTTTAAATTCAGCTGTTTAGTGACCTGCTGTATTGCTTCCTTTATTTCCCATTGTTGGTTTGCATCCAGCATCTGGGGTTAAGGAAAATAAGAATCAAATACACTAAGAATTCTATTGACTTTTTTTCTGTCAAACTCTCTTCATAAAAAGAGCTGCAAAATTGATATGAAGTTGTAGAAATTCAGGAAATAGAAATCAAATGAAAAGCTGGAATTGCCATTCTGTCCATTTTATGCTTTTGGCCACACTTAACACTGAGTTGCAATGACTATAGCAATATCCAGACTAGGCTTGAACCAAGCAGATCAGGAGCTGTAGGAAGTAGAGCAGAGTCTTCTGTGGGAATGAGTGTATCTTGGCAGCATATACTTGAGTAAAGCACCCTAAAACATGGACGTGGCTGCCTGAAATATTCAGCAGAAAAGCTTCTTGACAAAAAAAAATGCAGTAGTTTAAATAAGATGAGTTTCTCAAGCAGCACTTCTCTCCCACGCAAGGGAGAATTTTTCTCCCTACGAGAAGTGAAACATCTGAAAATGACACCACAGTTCCTCTGCAAGCTCTTCAGGTGCTTGCCATCCTGTACTCACAGAGTTCTTCGTTCAGCATTTCATGATGTATGGCATCCCATGAAAGCCCCACGCTGCACTGCAGCACCCAGAGTAGGTCGTCAGCTGTGGCGTGTCAGGGAACATATGGGGCAAAGAATCCAGCTCATAGAAGCCAACAGAGTAACATTTCCAAGTCAAAATGTGTGCCTTCCATCTAGTACTCCTTTTCATTCAAATATTTCAGTTTGAAAAACTTCTTTTCCAGTTTATTTTTGGACAAACATAGGTGAAAAAATGTTAACAGGCTCTCCTGTGGAAGCCTCCCTGGATATAAAAGGCACTTTAAATCTTCTAGAAGACAGTCCTAAAAGTGGGTTCCCCTGTAGACTTGAAAGGGAGTTCTGGCACAGAAATACAGGATAAAATTCTTAGTAACACATCTAATTTGGTTATGTCCAATACTGCTCTTTGTTGATATATGTATCAACATTTGTTGCTATCATTATTCAGGACTTGAAGAACAAAGAAAAAAAGTATTTGTCAAGAGTATTTGTCATTTGTATATAATGAGAGATATTTTATCTAATGCTTTTAAATGGAAAATAACATAGTATAGTAGCAAAAAGTGATATTCACCATTATTTTGTCTGGGCCAATAATTTCTTGTATAAATTTGCATCTGCAAATATCATCCTGCAGATCTGCACCCACCTTTACTTTGAATGTAGATGTGTATTTGGAACAAGATATAGATAACTTCTGAATGATTAATGAAGCAATAAACTGGAATCCATAAACTAGAATTTACAACTTCAGCATCACTGTCTTACAGAAAGAACTTTCTTATTACTTCTCTTCCCTTGTGAGTAAGCCTCATCCAGCAATGTTTTTTTCATAAATCAATGGAAACACATTTATCTTCACTTGTGATCAGCCCTCAGCTTTGCCATACCATTACTGTTTTCCTGCAATGCAGCATTATGCAGTAGTAGAAGGGAGAAGTGTCTGAGAGAGATACAGAAGCAAAGTCATCAGTACCCGTATCATAGACCTGAAAAAGTAAGACTAGGTCTAAGCCATCTGTTCAAAGCATAAAACACAGAAGAATAACACTGAGCACAAGTGTTTACTATACATTGTCCAGCCTTCTCCCAAGGCTTATCTGCATAACTGCAAGCAAAGTTACATCAATTATACACCTCCAAATAACTCTACCACACTGCATCTAGAATCGTACTAACTTACACATTTTCAGAATAACAATAAGGTTTTAACTTCTTCCTAGGAGGTAGCTGAAAACCATCAGAAAATGAGATCAGATACCTGAATAACATCCAGCTGAACCAAACTCCTCAATCAGCTAACTGTAACGTATGATAAATTTTTCTAATCCAGGTATGAACATCCCATGACTCGGCAACACTATTTCTAGACATACCAAGGTGTATGTTTCCCAGACGATAAATCTCGACTATATTAACTAAATCTGACACTGATAAACTGTCCAAAGCTTTCACAATATTTTACAGAAAGCCAAGCACATGCAACTTTCTCTGACAGTAAGGATGCTGCTTTATGAAGGAAGTTAAGGACCTCCTGCTCCTAACAATTTCAGAGTATCCCTCAAAGCCGAGGCAACCAGAAGTTCTAGAAGAAACCAGAAATTATCAAACTTTTGAGGTTCATCTTGCCTGTGAAGGATACATCCCTTTTTCTCATCTATGAAGTTACTGCAGGTTAAGGGCACTGTGCTTCTGAATATAGCTATCCAAGCACAGATTTATGTGTTTTCATTAACACTCTTAATGATCACACTTTTGATTAATTCATGTCACTCTCCTGAGTATCCCTATGTGCATAAGCTCCTTGCTTAAACCAACACAGCTGCACCCATGCAAACTCACTGTTCTACATGATATACGAACATAAAGAGACTTCCGTTTCTACCTTAGTACCTTATTCTCAATACTTACATTCCTTGTGTAGATCCTCGATCACAGTCACGACTGTAACACTCTGCCTTACTGGGAAAATCACTTAAATGGCACCGGGTGTGCTTTTTACGTCCCCAAATGGATCTACAGTGTTACATTTTTACTCAGTCCAGCAAAACTTCTATAGTGTTCAGGAGCAAGCAGTGAGAATTGATCATCATCTGTTAGCATTTCCCCACTTCACACACCATTTAAAATCTTACTATTATTATCTCCTTAGTAACCCAACACAAAGAGTTAAATGGTAAAAAGTCACCAATACAGTGCAAGCTGAATGTCTTGACTTGCAGTCCTGGAACACTTGAGAAGATGCTGGCAAGCAACATGCTTCATCTCACATAGTCCCCTTCTCATTCTCTAAGAGACAAAGAATAATGGTTTTCATCAGGTACAGGTCTGTTTAAGCTCACCCCTTTAATTTTTCCCAAGTATGCCATTTTGGAGTATTTCGGCAGAGGTGCAAGCATAAATATCAAATTAGACTGTACAACAACTTCTCCTCACCCTCCAGGTTTCATCATTACAGTTGTCGCTCCAACCTGTCTTAGTCTCACAGGCTGGTGATGTACTCCCAAGTGAGCTACAGCCACCAAAACTGATGAGACAACTCAAGGATTAGGAAGATGGAGAGTACCAAAGTCCAGCTTTGAAGGAAAGATGACTTACCATAAGCTGCTTCGTCTGTTAGCACATCAGTAATATATCTGAAATCCATGCAGAATAGCAATTGTTTAGCATCCTGATTCATGGGTGACATATAAAATAAAAAGGCATAGCATAATAAAACAGTACAATGAAAAAATGATTAAGTAATGCTAGTCACTTGAGGAATGGCAGTTAATTTTTTTTCCTATGTCTCTGAAGCAAGCAGAGAGTTCAGACAGCAGATATTCTAAACCTTCCCCGCAAACCACCTTATCAGCCTCTGTTGCACTGCCAAATGTGTGTGTGCTGAATTTCATGGCTGTGAGGAGTTGATAATAAGCCCTTTTTAGCTTCCTTTTAAACTCTATCCAAGCAAGAGTAAAAAATTAAACAGGAAAGCCAAGTCACACTTTTCAGCTGTCAAATTAAGACAGAGAAGCACCCCTGTTGTCACACCTCCTGCTCTCAGGAAAGGAAAAACCAGGTTATTTTAGAACAGGCTCTTTTAGATCTTAATACTGAACGGAATTCTCCCGAAATGACTGATCACTTCAGCAAACAGATAACACACGAGGCCCACGCATTTGCTAGCAGAAAATGATAGCGTATACAGTTCAATTACTGAGTTTTTAGTTTTCAGCAAGGAATTAATTTTGGGAAAAAGCCCTCAGGAATTAAAAAAATTAAAACAAACCCTCAAATACCCAGACTTAAAGAAAAGCAGCTCCTTGGCCAAATCATAAACAAAGATGTACAGATTAAAGCATAATCTTTAAGAACACGTCTTCCTATTAGCAGCAGACATCAGTTCCTACTGCCAGCTATGATGCTGGAGTCAGACAAGACAAGCTGTACAGCTTCCCTAGAAGAGGGGCTAGTTTCCATCTCTGCATGAGGGTAGACACATGAAGAAGGTATGTTAGGAGGAAGGACATCTCTGAGCAGAAGGTAACACCCACTACCAGGGGAACAGCTTCTGTCTGAAATTACCTGTAAGAGCGTTTTAGTTCGGACACCAACTAAAACGCGTACTCTTCCAATACAGTTAAAAACAATAGGACCCAGTTGCCTTTAGACTGGAAATGTAACAGAATTTCTTTACCATGTCAACTAGTAACTTCTACATAAACTAGAAAAAAAAACAAATTAAGTAACTGGAACCACGTGGATGCCATAAAAGAGAGAGCATTCAGATGCTTTTTTCTTTTAGAGGAAGTGTCACGAAGTGCAATTATGTTTACATTTGGCACACAGAATTAATTATTGATGCCAAAGCAGTGTGGTTCTCAAACCCAGGCAAGAATATTTGACACTTTCCCCTGAAAATCATTAAGGATGGAGTATCGTTCTTAACCTGGTTTTATTATGGAAGCAGTATTG
Source organism: Tauraco erythrolophus (assembly GCF_009769465.1). Lineage (NCBI taxonomy): Eukaryota > Metazoa > Chordata > Aves > Musophagiformes > Musophagidae > Tauraco > Tauraco erythrolophus. Next base: position 51,374,347 of record NC_141467.1, on the reverse strand, counting down.
GGAGAGTGATTATTAAAAAAAAAGAAGTGCTTCATACCAGCTATCTGAAATGATGACCTTCCCTCTGGCCCCCTCCCTTGCTGGGAATCATTATCATACAAACTACCCTTTCAACATGCAAGATGTCTCTGTGAATTTTTTGATGCGCCTCTTTTTTGGACTGTATTATGCTCTTGGACTTGGGCAATGCTACGTGAAGGCTCAATTCAACAGAGCAGAAGTGAAAAAAAGAGCGAATGCTGGCAGGTCTGAGCCAGTGGGACTCAACCCAATTTCCCCTGCAAGCTCTACAGTCAAAGCAGTGTGGTGGCATGTTCCAAGCCACATGGTACGTGAGCGTGCACAGCAGCGACTCCAGCCAGTGCTAGCTGCAGCTTTTTGCTTCTTCTCTCCTCTGAAATCAGGTGTGAAAACAGCAAGCATGTCCGACCGTGCCTGTCAGGATACAGCCACAGCAATATTGTACCAGGTATTGTTTGTCCTCCTGCAGCGGTCCCAAGTGCTGGTTCTGGACTAGGAGTCCCCCCATTCCAAGGGTTTTAGGCTCACATGACAAAAGGCCAATTTCTGACTCTTACAACCTAAAGGGTTACCTGCCCTGCAGGTGTGAAGAGATCATGACCATGGGTTTGTAAGATTCTGTAATATGCAAGGACATGGAAGCTTTACCCTCTAAATTCCTCTGCTTTATTACAGATTGCCACAAATACCACAAAAATCACCACAAGTGAGTATACTACTACAAAAATCATCACTAGCAAACATACCTATGATTAATAAAATGAATATGAGTGAATATATATCAAGCTATTACAAATTACTACCAGCAATCAATACTATTGTATAAATCAATAGTATGGTATCAATCAATAATAGCATCATTCAGTGTTATAGTACAACCAATAACAGCAGCAGCCAAGTAGCTGTATACCATTACAGATTACTACAGCGTATCGTTAACGAAGCAAAGCTATCAACCATATAATAGCAGATATATTTAGGATAGATTACTTCTATGAAAATATGTAGTATCCATATGAAGCGAATTAAACTGGTTTCAGAAGGAGCCAAACCATCCCAAAAGGTGGGGACAAACAGATCCCAGAGGTGGACCAACCACCCCCAAAAGAGGGGAGGAAGACCAAGCTAGTAAGACAGCAGGCAGAGTCCCACTTTCAAAATGATCTGCATCACAGGCTCTGGTTTCAGCCAGGCACCCCTGGGAGAGCCTAAGAGCTGACAGAAAGTTCATGTGTGATTCAACTGGGAAGTTCTCTGAAAAACAGACTCCATTTTGGATAAAAATTCATAGATTCATAGATTTCTAGGTTGGAAAAGACCTTAGAGATCATCGAGTCCAACCATCCCTAATCCCCATTAAACCATATCTCCAAGTAGATCATCCACCCTATTCTTAAACACATCCAGGGATGGGGACTCAACCACCTCCCTGGGCAGCCTATTCCAGTGGCTGACAACCCTTTCAGAGAAGAAATACTTCCTAACATCCAACCTGAATCTCCCCTGACTAAGCTTATACCCATTTCCTCTTGTTCTATCACCCAACACTAATGTAAAGAGCCCTTCCCCTACCTTCCCACCATCTTTTCTCAAGTATTTGTAGGCTGTAATCAGGTCACCCCTCAGCCTCCTCTTCTCCAGGCTAAACAGCCCCAACTCCCTCAGCCGCTCCCCATAAGTTTTATTTTCCAGCCCCTTGACCAGTTTAGTCGCCCTTCTTTGGACTCGCTCCAGGAGCTCAGTATCTCTCTTAAAGCGAGGGGCCCAAAACTGGACACAATGTTCCAGGTGTGGCCTCACCAGTGCCCAGTACAGGGGCAGGATCACTTCCCTATTCCTGCTGGTCACACTATTCTTGATACACGCCAGTATCCCATTGGCCTTTTTGGCCACCTGGGCACACTGCTGGCTCATATCAAGCCGGTAGTCAACCAACACCCCCAGGTCCTTCTCCGCCAGGCAGCTCTCCAGCCACTCTTCCCCGAGCCTATAGCGATGCTTGGGGTTTTTATACCCCAAGTGAAGGACTCTGCACTTGGCCTTATTAAAGCTCATGCCATTGGCCACAGCCCAACGATCCAGTCTGTTCAAATCCCTCTGAAGGGCCTCCCTACCCTCAAGCAGATCGACACAGCCTCCCAGCTTGGTGTCGTCTGCAAATTTACTGAGGGTACATTCAATCCCCTCATCCAGGTCATTGATAAAGATGTTAAACAGAACTGGACCCAGCACTGAGCCCTGGGGAACCCCACTGGTGACCGGCCTCCAGCCACATTTAGCCCCATTTACCACCACTCTTTGGGCCTGGCCATCCAGCCAGTTTTTAACCCAAAGGAGGGTGTGCCTATCCAGGCCAGCAGTTATCAGTTTCTCCACCAGAACACTATGAGAAACTGTATCAAAGGCTTTACTGAGGTCTAGGAAAACTACATCCACAGCCCTTCACTCGTAACCAGGCGGGTCACCCTGTCATGGAAGGTGATCAGGTTTGATTGGCAAGACCTGCCTTTCATAAACCCATGTTGACTGGGCCTGATCACCCGGTTAACCTGTATGTGCTCATTAGTAGCACTCAAGATAACCTGTTCCATGACTTTGCCCGTCACCGAGGTCAAACTGACAGGCCTGTAGTTCCCCGGATCCTCCTTCCGCCCTTTTTTGTAAATGGGGGTAACATCCGCCAGCCTCCAGTCCAGCGGAACTTCCCCAGCGAGCCAAGACTGTCCAAAGATAATGGACAGGAGTTTGGCAATTACATCCGCCAGCTCTCTCAGGACTCTCGGGTGGATACCATCAGGCCCCATAGACTTGTGGGCATCCAGCCGAAGGAGTAGATCCTTGACCCGTTCCTCTTGGATCACAGGAGCTTCGATTTGCTCTCCCTCCCTGCACTCAGACACCGAAGGCCAGCTCACCTGGGAACTACTGACCTTCTTATTAAAGACTGAGGCAAAGAAGGCATTAAGGACCTCAGCCTTGTCCTCATCCCTAGTGACTAACGAACCCCCTGAGTCCAGTAGGGGCTGGAGGTGATCTTTAGCCCTCCTTTTGTTATTAATATATTTATAGAAAGACTTTTTGTTGTCCCTTACGGAGCTGGCTAGTCTAAGTTCCAATTGGGCTTTTGCCCCCCTGATTATCTCCCTACATGTCCTAACTTCCTCCCTGTGTTGATTCCTGGATGCCTGCCCATTCTTCCAAGACTTATAGACATCCCTTTTTCTTTTGAGATGTTCCCAAATCTCCTTTTTGAAATTGGAGATTTGAAATTGAATCTTTTTATGTTACAGAGATAGGGAATAAGACGTTGAGCAGCCAATAGATGTTGTTAATTTCTATTTTTCATCTGTAGCAGCCAACAGATGATGCTGTTTTCTGTTCCTTCAGAGCAATTTTATTTTTTTTGACTGTTTTCTACCTTCTCAGATCATAAATTGCCGTTACAGTCCCTTGTTTTGTGCTTATCAGTGGTATTTGTGGACGTCTCTGGTTTCTAGGTACTCTGCTGCACTTCAAAGAGGCCAGCTGCAATTTTCAAGGATGTTTTTTTCAGGCTTGCAGTTTCAGGCTGGCAGCCCTTTCTCTGTCAGTATTTTTGAGCAGACAATATCTTTTGTTCAGTAATTTCCCCTTCTAACCAGGCTGCCTTTATGGCTGCTCACATCACTGCCTAAATAGGTTATATTTAATATCCAGTAACATGCTAAGTGTACAAGATTTGGCTCCCAGATCAACAGCGTATTCAGTAGGGAAGTGGCTAAAAGATTCAAATCTCGGATTGAAATCTCCAAGTAAGAAAGACGAAATCAAGAGAAGGGCATAAAGAGAAACATCTGAGAAACAGGGCTAGGCAAAAATCTTTTCTGTCAGAACTAGAGTTCCAACAAAATGACTCTGAAATGTTCTGATCAATTCCACCACTAAGCACTGTGCAGTTGCTACAATTTTCCATCCTGCAAAAATCAAGCATGTGCAGAGTCTCCAAGAACTCAATGATGCCTGTACTTTATCTGATATTTTAAAGCTAAACATATGTATAAATTACTGCAAAATCAAGACCAGATGTGGAAATGAGGGCAACCAGGAGCAGGGAATGTCTCTGAATTAATGAGCATTCTTATATTGAGATCCCATGAGCATTACCTTTCCCTCTCTCGTGGCCCGTGGAGCGTTCAGGACAGCAGCTACGGCCAAGTGCACAGCACCCTTCTCCGGTCCAATCTTTCGAGCAAACAAATGTACATCCACCAGTATCATCCACAGTGGTTTGATACTCACTGAAGTCTCAGTTTCTGTTAAATGATGTTTTGCCCACCGGAGATTAAAAGACAGCACTGTTGATAACACAGCAAGGGGAAAAGTCACTGATACTGGAAAAAATGAGGAATCTGTATTGGTTAAAAATTACAAAAGAAGTAGATGCTGAAATGTGTGACTTGCGGCAAATACCCACTCTCTGAGTGGTCACTTTCACCCTGGCTTGCCTTAGCACCAGAAACTGTTCCCAGTTCACAAGAATAAAAAAGAAAATATTTTGTGAAAATGCACATGTTTGTTACTATCCTTTTCACAACAGCATCCCCAATGTGTCTTACCCAGCAAAGTTGCCTGTCACTGGTGAGCTCTCTGCAGAAGCCTCCAAAGTTGTTGACAATTTCTCCCATGTCTCTATTGACCATGTGAATAAAGAAAGCCTTGACAGCACATACGACTGCAAAGCATACCAGAATTTACTGCCTCGTTACAGCCAAATGCCTGTAATGGAATGACTGTGGGCCCTTTCCTCAGCTGATTCTTTGAGAATTAACCTTTTCTGACAGTCTATGAATTTGAATTATCAGCTTTGCACCATTCACTTTGCTCCCAGATCTGGGTGACTGCCGCCAATTTAGTTGCATGGCCATGTTTGATCTTATACTTGTCTGTCTCCAGATGCTGATCTCTTCCTCAAAAAAATTAATAATTACATAGGGCTTTCAAGATGAGAAGTTGCTCCTGTATCACCTCCCACTCCACAGAGGAAGAAAATCACCACCTTAGACTGACAGCCCAGTACAATGTTAAAGAGACAGAGGTCATCGGATCACATCTCCTCTGAGGAAAACAGCGTTTCTATAAATGAGGGAGTCTTTACATACCATCCCTTTCAAGCAACTGCTGCATCTCCCAGAGTTGTTTTGATTCTCGCAGTCACGTTCAAGTTCTCATTTCCTCATAAGGCATTCTGTTTCTGGCGGTGACATAATGGCAGTTGTGGTCCAGCTGTTTCAAGTCCCCAAGACTCGGGGCTGAGAGTGAATTCTATTTTTTTTCCAGTCCCACATAACACTATTCAATGTCAACATACATTCCCAGCAAGGGTTTTTGTTAGGGTAAACCACACACAAATCATGTCTAGCACACTGCAGAGTGTCAGAGAAAGGACAGACACAGTATGAAGCCTCGTGCCAACCATCATTTTCTTTAGCAGTGTGGATAAAGAGAGTCTTAAGAAACACGAGACCATGAGCCCAATTCTGTGAGGTCTCACCTGTTCAGGGTATTTGCTCGAGATCTGAGAAACCAGCGTCTGAACCTCAGTTCTGTAAGAAGCTTTTTGTGTGATTCTGGCTAAGACATTTTACTTGCCTGTGTCTCAGTTCCTCTGCTGTTCCTACCGGCACCATGGGAGGAAGATCCCACCTCACTTTTCTTGGATGTGATGAATCAAGTACTACAGAGGCTGAAGTCATTTATGTATCTAGGCAGATCGTACCAAGCACATTTTACTCATGACGATAAAAGGATGTTCAGCATCTTGTAACAGAGCGGGTGATACACGGACTCCAGTCTTGGGCTGACTAAAGAGAATGGTTTATCCTTTATCCTATTTTTAAGAAGCTTAAAAATAACTGAGTATGTACTTGCCAGATTGCTAAATGGTTTAAAAAAAGCTCATAGATGTTTCTGTAAAAACGGTTGCAAAGGTAGATTGAAGGAGGAAATGGCATGATATTGTCAAGTCACAGGTTTTGTGGGCATTCAGCTGATTGCTTAGAGTGTTTTGATATTCAGCAGTATCTGTGAAACACCAGACTTGAGTGGCAAAGAAGGAATTGCTCATTCTATGGTCTAGGGCACTGACTGGCTGAAAGGGCATTAGAAAACCCCTCTAAAGCAATGCTGCAAACCAACTGAAAGATGGTAGATTTAGATTAAATCTAAGGAAGAAATTTTTCACTCTGAGGGTGATGAGGCACTGGAACAGGTTGTCCAGAGAAGCTGTGGATGCCCCATCCCTGGAAGTGTTCAAGGCCAGGTTGGATGAGGCTTTGAGCAACCTGATCTAGGGGAAGGTGTCCCTGTCCATGGCAGGGGGGTTGGAACCAGATGATCTTTAAGGTCCCTTCCAACCCAAACCATTCTATGATTCTGTGATAATTACATATGGAAGTTACATCTGGTATGAGAAAGGAGCAACGACAACCGCAGAGGAACTCGTGCGTGTGCTCTCTGAGCACTGCTTGTGGAACACCATTGCAGTCCTGTCCTATTGTAACAAACTGCTTTACATAATGAAAGCCTCCTGCCCACCTGGCCGTGTGTACTGCAGTGTCCAAGATGCAGCAGCCCAGCGAGCTGGGAAGGCGGATGCCACTGAGAGTCGCTGCTATCCTCAGAGGCTGAGGTCAAGTGCTTACTCACACATGGACTGTCTGTGTGGGGGCTAGCTGCACCCCAGGGCCAACTGGGCTATCCCCAGGCTAAGCATGCAAGGGGTTGGCATGGTTTCACCGCTCAGCCTTCACTCTGTCTGCATGTAATGATTGATACACCGGATTTGCGGCAGCCAAATTGCTGTACGGAGCCCACAGGCTTTACTCAGTTTTTTCCTTTTTTTTTTTTGAGTAGCTCAGGTGTCTGTTGTGGGGCATAATGGGAAATTACTGCAGGCTTTTCTTAGGAAATCACCTCTCCCAGCTCAAGACCAGGAGTTGTGGTTGGTAAGAGATAATAAAAGCTGCCCATATGAAAGGAAAGTCCCAGTAGACCAAACAGTAGATTCTAGCTGCTCTCAGTCATGGTCTTCAGCTTGATCCTGGATGATTCAAAACAGCTCTTCTCCCCTTGCCTTAATTTGCCATCCAGAGATAACGAAACTGATCTCATTTGTGAAGTGTTTGAGAGTGAGAAATGCTATATGTCAGGTAGTAAGGGTTGTTGAGCAACATGGCAGATGCCTTTGGAAACCCCCAAGAGAGATGCTCTGTATCAGTAGATTTCTGCCTATTGCTTGGCGTAACAGTGTCTGTCTTGGGAAGAAGAACAAATGAGAGTTGTGCTCTTTTGTCAATAAATCAAGAGCACTTGCACAAGGCACTTGGCCTGTCAAAGTGGATGTGTATCCTACTATCTTTCTGAATGTCATCTGTCATCCCCAAGCTGCAGAGAGGATCGTTCTTTCTTACCTAACCGTCAGTTGAACTCAAGGAGTGTATCTATTGCTAAGTATACACACACTTGCTCTTCAAAACACTTAGTAGCAGTCTGAAAAGGCTGGGGCCATTCTAATGACAGTGGCACCAGAGATTATATTTAGCCTATTACTAATATGCTTATTATAACCTTAAACCCATTGAAGCCATTACCATTGAAGCCAAACCCATTGATTGAACATCAGCTTCATGTGGAAAAAATTCTCCCCTTGCAAATGGTAGTCCTTTGATAAAGACGGCAAGAAGATTAAATGCACAGATTTTGATGTAGTCACCTTAACAAGTAATACTAAATTAAAATTTAAATACAAAAATTATTTCTATTGTAGTTGCCATCTTTTAGCACAAAGAATATACATTTACTCTCATCATAAGCCAATTTGAAGGACAGAACCATTCCAGAAGTGAGGAGAGCAGTATAGAACAAAATCAAAACTCAGATGAAAGTCATATGGATATGACCTTCCTCTAACAAGACTGCTCAATTTGCCAGGCACCTTCCATTTAAAAAAAGAAGAAAGAAAAAATGGTACATAAGACTGCTGAAGGCTTCTTTAATTCTGTGAATTGTCATATATGTTCATGCTATTACTGCATAACCACATGATGGAGAATTAAAAGCTGGTCAGTTGTGGTGAAAAGCAAGCACCTGAGCTAGAACTGAGAGAAGAAGGTGGGTAGAGGGATGTAAGGGATGTAAGCCATCTAGTCACCAGCTTCCACTCTTAAAAACATGAGCCAACACTCTTGCCTTATCTTGGGAACTCTCCAGAAGGACAGAACCACAAACTTGGCCTCCTTGCCAGGATCAAACAGGGGCTGCAGTACAGCACAGTCATTCACTGTTTGACAACACACCTTGAGCATCTCCCTGAGTGGCGTATTCCACAGTTGCTGGAGGAGCAGGGAGCCATCCTTACTGTTTTCATGATGAAGCAGTCAAATGATTAGATGTTCTCCTTATTTGTGGCACTTTTTTCATAGGAGTCAGGCTGAACTGAGATTTATTCTTCCTTGGTTTTGAAAGAGCAGAAATGCTACCTTACCCAGCAAATACAACCCTGGCTCTTTCAAACACTGAAGCTGAGAGAAGCATCATCAGCCACGGAGCCCCTGGAAGGCTGCGCCAAATGTGAATAAATGTGGGGGTACTGAATGAATGGTGAACAGCAGCAGCAGCTCGCATCTGTTGAGGTCCAGGAAAAAAGTGAGTTGTTAGCACACATGGGATGGATTTTCAGGGTCAAATATAAGATGCACAGATTTCCCAGTATGCACTTAATCAGTAGTCTCAGCTAGAGACTCAATAACCTAGCAGCATGGCACAAAGGAGAGGGGTTAAGTGCTCCTCCTGGGAGTAGCTTTTTGATAAAAAAAGGAATGCTTTCACAGCAGTCAGCTTCAGTGTTGGTACATGATAGATTCAATTCATCAAGAGTACTTATATTCAGGTTTCCCTTTTAAATTTCCAGTCTGTTCCTCAGACCCTGCTGAGTTTAACGAGGTAACTGTCCTCTCTCCTTTAAGGAGAACAAATCGAAAGCAACACGATGGCCAACATGTGTTTCTGCTCACTTAAAGTAAATGAAATACTGAGAGAAGATGGACAATGTTCTGTAAAAATAGACAGTGCTATGAACACTTTGATCCTCAACAACAGTGGTTATTACAATTTGACAAAAAATATGCCTTTAAATTAAAAGAGAATGTTAAAACCCCCAAACTAATGAGCTACCTACAAGAAGCACATGTTTGCATGCAGAACTAACAAGGAAAATGAGCTCCAAAAGTAAGACCAGTAAAGAACACGGGTCCCAGAGGTAATGCCTGAACATTGTTCAGTTCCTAGGCACACCATACCTCCATGGAGAGGAGGGAAATTTAACACAAAATCCTACATTCACATACATCTGCTTGAAAAGAAACGTTAAGCTACTTGCCAGTGTCTGAAATACCATCACTCTGGGGCTGAGCTTCATAGGCAAGCATCCCTGTCAATTTGGATCCAGGGACCAGCATCTCTTGTTAGGTTCATTGCATAACTTTTTTTTTTTCCGTAAGAGCTGATCAAGGTTCACTCTTACAAATGACAGCAGAACGATGCTTGGGACTCCCCAACTGAGCTGAGCTGACTAGAACCACCATAGAGAACAGAAGCAGCACTTGGCATTAGCCTTGCTCCATTTCCACTGTGCACAAGGGAACAGATGCTCCTCAGTTCCTCTGCATTTCTACCTCCTTTTCAAAATATGACAGAGAGGAGAACCGATGACACCTGCCCTGCTATGCCATAGCCCTCAACCTGCTTCCCTCTGCCCAGTGAAGAAGTGCAGTACCTCAGCTGCTCACCTCCATCCTTCCATCTCACTCTCTCCTTTTCCCTCCCCTATGCTAAGGGAGAAGCAGGGAAGCTGTCGATGTTTCTCCAGCTAACGCTCTCCTTCTAAGTATCAGTAGGGAAAAGCGCAGAGGAAAAAAAAACAACCTGGTCCTTGAGCAAATGCTTAAACCTGTGGCTGTGGACGAACTCTTGTAGGGGGCTCTGCTCCCCACTCTCAACAACCTCCTAACAGTCTCTCACAGCTGACAACCACCTCTATAAGATTCATCAGCTATCCAGGATTCTTGATCAGAGCCCAAGTTTTCCACTCAAGGCCGTTATATCAAAAATAGATACAACCATCCCATTCCCACCTACTGATTCTTCCCATCCTGTCTTGAAAAGGTGTCTGCCAGAGATGCCCATCAGAGGGGCTCTCAGCCCTGCGCTGCCTGGAAGGTCAATGGCCATCTTCTTCCTGCACTAGGATCAGGCTGAAATGGGAGCAAGATGGGTGGATGGGAATGCATCTGCACTTCCAGGCATTTGCACAAATAGACTCCAAGTACCTACCACACAAGACAAAAGCTATTGCATGAATCACAGTTCTGGGGTTCAGCAGTTATCCTCCCAGACCTGCTTATGGTGCCCAAATCAGTTATTTGAACTTAGTCTTAAATTCCTTAGCGAAGTGTGAGAATTTGAGACTCCTGTTCGCAATGTACCGCTTAGCTTAAGTGAGTGCTCCTGTGGCTTAAACCCAACATGACTGCGTAGCTCTAAGCAAAGCCTTGTGTGTTGAGGGAAAGCTGGCACTAATACAAACATCTACAGCATCTTCACAGAAATCTTAAAAACTGAGTAGTTTATTGGATTGAACAGATAAAAATAAGTAACAAAAGTGGGGGTTCATTAAGTTGTTTATATTAATTTATACTCTTTCCAGCTGTGGATAACGAGTTTTAGAATAAACAGTACTGTAGATGAATATGGCTAAGATAGCATTCCAGCTTGTTTCTACCCATCAGCAGACTCTGAAATATTTTAATTTTTTTTCAAAAAAACCCTCCCACCTTTCCAAGGCTACTTTTCAGTGGCAAGAGCTACTCACAAGCCTAGTGAAACTAAAATTCACTGGTTGCAAGGATAAGAACACATAAGGTTCTTTTCATAATGCTTTTTGCTAAAATAGGTATGTATTTTATCTAAATAGTAGGATCATACACATTTTTATGTTTGGAAGTTTACTCAAAAATAGTATGAAAATAGTCTTAAAATACTACAGCTTGAAACAACACATGACAGAAACAATCTGCAGGCCTGGCATGCAGAACAGGTATCGCAAGGTTCTGATGGACAACAGGGAGAGTACAGAGTACCAGAAATTACATGATCGTTGTCATTAAAAACAGTAAAACATTAATTACATTACAGGAAATAATAATACACAGTAAACTTTGCAGTTTGTAGGTTTTGTAAGAAGCATGGTCTTAGTGCTGTATTAGTTATTACTGAAACTCAAGCAGTACTAGCTCCTTAATCTACAGTGGCACTGCGTATACGTGTCAGGATTTGCGGTTTGAGGAGTACTGGTCGTTGAGACAGGTAACGGTCAATGAAGCTGAGATAAAACATCAGCTATCACAAGAACAAATGTATAAAATTCCCTGAAAAATTGCACAGAAATCAACAGTGGCTGCTAATACCCTATAAAGCAAGAGAGAAGAAATGTGTTTTCCCCTACAGCGTGGCGGTGACCTTCAGCTAAGAGTCTACGTTGGACTTTGTCACAAGAAACCCAAGCCTGTCTGTCGGGTACAGAGATTAGTTTTAGGTCCAGACAGAACTGTTCTAGCCCATTCCTGCCAAGGACTTCTGAACTGCTCTAAAAAAAATGTCTTCCTTTTCACAGTAATAACGCACCATGAACTCAGCATCTTGTACAAAAGGACATTAAACTAGTTTAGAGAGGATAAAAATACAGCCAAAACTCATGAAGGCTTTATTCCCCTGCTTTTCCCCTTCAACATGAAGGCAACTCTGCTTTTGTCCCCCTCCCGCCTTCCCCACCCCCCTCAAATAAGCAGATGCAATCAAGGAGAAATTTATTTTGAACCAATTCTGCAAAACAGTTTAACAATGCCGTACTTTATAAAAATACTTAGTTACATAATTAAACTTATTACTATTTATATAAAAAGTGTGAATGTGAATTTTAAACTCTGTTAGGGTAAGAACCACATCAAGGTCTTCAGGTGAAACAAATACATTTTCATAAACATACAAACTCTTTTGGAGAAGTCTTATAATACACAACCATTTACAATGAACACGGCTCATTAAATTAGTGTTTTATTCCTTTACTATACAAGTGTTATTACAATGAACTGTTCCATTCAGTAATTAAAAATCCAAACAATGCCAGTGTCATATTTTGGCATTTTTTGTTATAACTGTATTAATACATAAACTCATATGATTGTGTTATTCATTTTAAAATATTTAGAAAAATTAAAATGCCATTGCATTTTTTGGGGTTTTTGATTATTTTTGTGTGTGTGGTTTTTTTTTTGTTTTATTTTTGTTTTTCTTACATAAAGCCCTTTTAAAATTCGATAACCACAGATGTACAGGTGATGAGCGATGATGAGGGAAAATGAAAAACGATGGCACTGTTCTTACAAAGATCTGCTTGGTAGTTGGATTCAATGTAGTGTAAACCCATGAAGAATGTTCAGTTTAGTACCAGAACTATATTACCAGCTTTTCTGAAATTCATTCGTTGGATAGCTTTACAATGATAATATGAATTCCGATCTGGTAGCTAAGTTAAGAGTTTAGTGTTTCAAAATTAAAGTACATCAGCTTGATCAGAAATTCAAGAACCTCATGCAAATTGTTGAGTAAAAGACATGATGTTATTGCTTGATATGTCAGTAGCCAAAGAAAATAAATCTAGATGTAGTGTCAGCTGGGCTGAATGCCAGCAAATTTCAATGTCACTATTTTCAGACAGTATTAAATATATTTTATCCCTTTAGTTTTTAAACTTTCACATTTTTTTTTGTTTATTTTCTGTTAAATAATTTCGTAGGAAGGGCAGAAGTGGGAAGAGCAACTGTGTGTAAGTGTGTCTTAATAGTCGAGAAAAGCAAAAGTGCAATCAAATCCCTGAACTAGTGACAGCTAGCATTTGTGGCACCCACCCTTGTTAACACATATAAGCCACATACAACAGTACCAACCCTGTCTCTGAAAATGGACTAAAAACTGACCATTTACCAGCTTCAGTCTTGCTTTCCCTGCGAGCTTTGTTCAGGTAGTCTTCCTATACAAAAGCTCGCTGTTGGATTGGAGCTTAAAAGATTAAAGGCTTTCCCCCCTGATTGTATTACATAGCTTCAAGTTCAAATATCATCATACTTTATCAACACAATTTTATAAAACATTACCTCATTTTCTAGTTACCTTAATTATTCTTAATTAGCTATGCAGAAAGAAAAAAAAAGAAAAATCTCTCATGCTACTTTCCAGTTATATTAATACAAGAATTAACACAGTGCATTATGCTAATTTCTCTATTGAGGTCTACCATTTAGATCAAGTTTGCCATTCACTGTTCCGATTTCTCTTTCAACCTGCCTACCCTAATTAAGTCCATGCAAGAGGAAGCTTAAAGATCAAGACTATATATCAAATACAGTTCTACCATCTTTTTTTTTTTTGGGTGGGTGAGGGGCACACACATGTAATTTTGAACACAGGGAGTTTTACAGAACTGGAAAAGAATTGCTTGGTCCCGCAAAGTTTTTCTGCTTTAAAAATATCTTACCCCAAGATCACTTTAATGCCAGACAATTCCCTCTTTAGTAGAATGATTATCAAATGTTGGGAAAATAAAGGATTTGAAGCATTGGTTTTTCTGCTATTGTTCACACCAACACTCAATTTTTTACCCCATATTTTCAGTAAGCTTCCTTTGGACCCTGAAAATAAGTTGGGAAAGAGGAAAAAAAATAAAAACATGTCATTGGTAAATTAGATTATAACACTTTAAAAGTGGTTTTGTGCAACTGCATTATGAAATTCCAGTTTGCCATTAAGAGCATGCAAAGTAGCGAAGATTTTCTTTCCTTTGATTCCTTACAGACGTCAGGAATTCTTTGCAAGTCTTTTACATTTGGCAGATTTGTGCATGTTATATAGACTGTTGGCTTATAAATTGTCTCCAGGCTGGTACTGTGGTTCTGTAGCAGTAAAGTAGTCCTCCAAGAAAGACTGTATATATTCAAATGTTGGTCTCTCATCAGGGTCCTTCTTCCAACACAGTTTCATTAACTCATGGAGAGACTCTGGGCAGCCTTGCGGGCAAGGCATCCTATATCCACGTTCCACTTGTTCCAGAACTTCCCGATTCACCATCCCTAAAAAGAAAGCATTTTAGCTCTGAATGACCTTAGGCAAAGAACTGTTTCCCAAAGTTTTTCAAGCATCTCTCCAGCCGCAATACATGTGAATCTACCATAATAAAACCTTTAATGAACGTGCTTTATGTTCAATTAATTTTTCACATTTTGCATTAAATACATTTTCTGAAAATTAGTTCATTACACTGGTAATGCCTCAATAGCTGTTACTTCTTCCATTTGTATGTTTTCTCATTTGTATACTTTCCCACTGCCTTGGGCCTGTCCTTTCAAAAAGGAGACTCGAGCACAAATACCTTCTGCCTGCCTTGGGTTCCATTCAAGCACCACTTAATTTGAAATCAGGCATTTTATACATCTAACAGAACCTCCTTACAAATTCCAGTCACAGCAAAATATCTGACAAAATGTGTTACATATAGTTAGTTTCAAAAACTGGTCTGGCAGGTTCACTCTACTGATGCTCGCTGTAGCCTGGGAAAACGTCCAAAGTAGAAATTTCAGGAACAGATAGATAGGAAAACATAAGAATACCCACTAATCTGAAATGAACTATCAGTCACATTTACAAGTGCTATTATCTTAAAACACTTAAAAAAATATCTAATAGTTAATCTGTAAATAAAACAAAGTAGCTTTGAGAACGACGGAACTGGTGAAGCGTGACTAAGTTTTTGTCTCTGCCTGCCAACTGTGGGCTCTGAATGAAGGTAAAAAGTATAAAAGGTAACTTCAGAAGCACAGAATACAACAAAGAAAAGAAAAAACTATCCAGTTTTTCTCTTACCTGGGTATGGCACTCTCCCCTTTGTTACCAGCTCTGTCAGTAAAATTCCAAATGACCACACATCGGACTTGATGGTAAACCGACCATACAATGCTGCTTCTGGAGCAGTCCATTTAATTGGAAATTTAGCTCCTGCAAACATTGGAAAGACAAGATACTCAATTCTCCCTTGCTTATGCATCACTTGCTTATACACTTCAAAATATTTATAAAGAATACTACACTCAAAATTTTTTACATTTTGCTTTGTTGACAAAATCGAGGTGGCTTAGTACTTTAATATTTCAAACTGGAAACCAGTTTCAAACTAGGGCAGCAAATACTGGCTACAATTTTTAAAAGCAGCTAAGACATCTGAGATTCTTAACTAAATATGTTTCAAGAAGTGGGATGATATTCAGAATCTGATAAGCAACCTCTCTGGAATCTCAGCTTTCTTCAAACTGTAGCAAGTTTTACCCCCAAAAAATAACTAAAAACATTTTTTTTAAATATAAGGAAACTGGGAGATAATTTTGAACATTAAAAGTTTACTAAAATTGCAGTTAGGCGAGGGAGACACCTAAACATAGCTGTGAAAGCACACATATGCATAATCTTTATTCATGCGGGCAGAACACACAGACACATTCTGCTAAATGTGACAGTTCTAAGTAATTTGAAGGTAACTGGTCTTATTTATTCAGCAAATAAATCGGTCTTACCTTGTCTTGCAGTGTACTCATTGTCCTCTATTAACCTTGCTAAACCAAAGTCTGCTATTTTACACACAAGATTGTCTCCTACAAGAATGTTAGCTGCCCGGAGATCCCTGTGGATGTAGTTCATTCTTTCAATGTAAGCCATGCCATCAGCAATCTTAAAAATAAAGTTTTATTAAAGATTATTTTTCATTACTATATACATTTCTCCCAAGCATTAAGCTGTACCCCTTTATTTTAGCTCCATTCTTGTTGTAAAAGTATAGGAGGTACAGAATAGCAAGAGCTTGTGACAGCACTGAGTGTGTCTGGCTATAGAGTATCTGTTAATTGGGAACTAGACTGTTTCTTTTTGACAAATCACAAACCTACAACAGAAGATGGAAGACAGAACAGCATACAATAGCCAGAGCGTTCAATTTTACATTTAGTTGATATCTCATATAGTTTTAAATCTCTTCTCTAAGCACAAAGTACAGTTTTCTTGGTTTATACAATGTACCTGAGCAGCCATGTCAACCAGCTGTGGAAGTTTTAAGTATTTCCCTTCTCCTTCTTTAAGGAAGTCTAGCAAGCTGCCTGTAAAAGATGACACATTTTGGGGGTGAGAAGGGAGGGAAAAAAAGAAAAAAAAACAAACATTAATTTGACCTGAAAACATGAATGAGATTTTTTTTTTCCTAGACATTATGATTTACATGTTCATCTCCCAAAACCTGTGTTTGAAAACCCATCATTTAACAAAATCCATGACTCGATGACTATGCCTGTAGTTGACTCTGTCCTGATAATTAGTTATTGCAAGTTTTATCCAAGTATTTTGGAATCCATTTCAATAATCCAGGTAACTGAACACTAATAAAACAGACTGTCGCTTGATGATTATATGGCAATACACAAGGATTTTTCCCAATATTCCCAGTATCAATGCCCTTCCTAGCTGGACTTTTTTCCACAGTGAGATTTATAATTAAAGAACAAAAAAACTCCTATCCTTTACTTAAAATTTTTTCTGCCAGCTCCAGTTATATACTAGAGAAATTATTCTGAAATTGTTGGTTTACTTTTGTTGCTTTTTCTTCCTTATAGGAGAAAATAAAAGTATCTTCCATTCTTTATGATATATTATCTTCTCCCATTTGTAGAATACAATCATGTCCAGAACATTACAACATGAGTAGTATTTGAAATCAGTTCCAACAACCTGTGCTCCTTTGAAGACAGTAATCTTTACATGTGTGGTAAAACTTTGTCTCTGATGTAACACCTTTCCCTATAGGTGTTATTATGCCATAAAAGTATAGGAACATGACCTCTTTCTTAAAAAACTCATGAAGACTGATAACTAATCAATCTCACCACAGCCAAAATTACGACGACAAAATGACAAGTGTGGTGACGGTGGGAAAAAAAAAAACCAACACTGAACTGCAGATCTTGCAGCGGATTCACAGCTGTAGCCGTGATATAGATACCTCCGATGTGGTTTGAGTCACTTGCTGTATTTTTGCATTGGAAGTAAAAGTGTGGCAGGCTGGACCCACACTGCTGCTGATGTTTGTTGTGTGTGTTTGCACCAACTTTTTCCCAACTTGGTTCATGAGCTCAAAGGACCAACGAGGGGCAAAGATTTCACATTGATCTCTAGTAACCTGTCCACATCGGCAAAAATGTGGGGTACTGTGCAGTTCTTGCCCATCTCTTTTCACTATAAAGAGAAATAAAAGGAAAAAAAAAATTGCTCTACTAACTTCCAAGTATGAACTACCAAAGAGGTTTAATGTTTTCCGGTAAAATGTGAGAAGTTTTTCAAATGAAAACAGAGGCTTCCGAAAGCATTCTGAATCCATAACTTAAACATGCAACTACTTTTCCAATTCTTTACTTCTGCTTTTGCAAGATAACATCCCAGTTCTGGATTTAATCTTAAATTTTCTTAGACAGAATGCTATAAAGCAGTTTTTTTTCCTGATTGCCTTGCCAAAACCTGATTTCTGAACAATGAAAACTGATTTTGCATGGCAGCTTTAAGATCTGACAGAGAGACTGTCTAGTGTTATTGAAGAACAACAAAAACACAGAAGGAACTTTTTATATTTTTCTATTCCTTTCTACCTTTGCAAACTTATATAACCCTTAAAAACCCCAACCAAATAGGAAAAAAAGCCCCATACTGAACACGAGCAGCCTCTCTTGGACTTTAAGATTTTTTTCTATTTCTTACCAGGATAGCAAAATCTCTGTGAGGTGAACAGAAATCTGCATTTTATAAAAACTGGAATAATTGACTAGAAAATCTGCTGCTTCTTAACACTAATATGCTTATGATGTTTATTTCTACTTTCAGCCTAAATCTCTAAATCTGTTTCAGCAGCAGGGGGAGGAGGAAACAATATAGAGCAAGGGAAGAAGGATGAAAGAGTGAAAACAAGGAGATAAAGGAAGGAACATGGAAAAAAAAACTCAATCTTTTTAAAATTTACTATTAACACTGCTGGAAAAGAAAACTGAAAAAAAAAAACCCAAACCCAAGTGATTCTGTCGCTGTGAGCACAATCTGTCTACAGGCAGGTGCATTCTCATAATAATATTCCCAGCTATATCATCCAATTTAAATGTAACATGCAGTACACACTAAAAAATGAGGAGAAAAAACCACAATCTTGTACCTGTAAGATTAGCAAGGGTGACACAGATGTGCAAAAAAATCATGTCTCCACCCACGATCTAAATCAGGACTGATTTAGACTTCAAGTAGGTCAAGTGCTGCTCATTTTAATTTAATCAAAATTACCACTTATACTCCAGTCGGCTTAAAACTAACATTAATTAAACATTTAATGTTACTGGGATCTTAAATAATTTTTTACATGTAGTATCTTTAAACTAGTCTGTCACACACCTTTTGTCATGAATTCAGTGACGATGTAGATTGGTTCCTCAGAAACAACAGCATAGAGTGGAACAAGTTTGTCATGTCGTAATTTCTTCATGATCTGAGCCTCCTGCAGGAAAGCTTCTGGCATCATTGTACCAGGTTTTAGTGTCTTGATTGCTACTTTTGTGGTTCCATTCCATGTTCCTAGAGAAATAAACTATGTTTTATTCTCCTCTATAATATCAAAAAGATTTTCTTCTGAGACTGTTTGCTTTTTGCTTCTGTTTTGTTAGCTAACAGTGTAATTATAAATTAGAACTATATTGAACATTATTTTTACCTTCATGTGACTGATCGTAATCGGTACTTTTTCTTTTCAAGCCTTTATCAGATTATTTTTCAGATCCCAAGACTGATTTACTTAAAATACAATTAAAATGTTGATACTGAACATGAAAGATGTCATGTTAAGCTCTTACCCATCCATACTTCACCAAAACATCCTTGGCCTAACTTAACCTCCAGCCTCAAGGATTCTCTAGGAATTTCCCAAGCATCTTTTGCTAGTCCCTGTGTTTGTGGTTTCACAGTGGGACACACAGTTGTTAGCTTATGACACAGCCCATCGGCATGTTCTGGAAAATTAAAGAAAAAGAAAAAAAGAAAAGCTTTGTCATTAAGCAAGGGTAAGACTATAACAAAAGTAACATTCTAGTGTTGATAAAACAAACTAGTCCATCTACTGTTTGTTGAAATAAAAAAGAAATTTTATAACTGTGAATTTTAAAAATAAGCTACATAGACCGTTTTTCTTCCTCATGAGAGGCACAAGGTAGCATTGGGACACTAGAAATTGGGCTTACCTCTGTAGTGTTTCACCAACTTCTGCAGAGATTCAAATTGTGCTCTGGTTGTGATATAGTATCCACCATTGTCAAGTTTTCTGATTTTGTAGTGTTTCACATTATCACCTCTGACCTCATCCCAGTCACGTATGGAAAGGGAGTAAGCACCTAGGAAACAAGTCACACTTGGCTCTTCACCAAAAATTTAAAAACGTATTTACCGTATCTCTCCCACTGTTACTATACACATACATGGGTGCACACACACATGTAAAGTGTGATGGACATAAAAATGCTTATTATGTCCATCTTGGCAGAGGATGGGGAACGGAGAGAAGATATATACATATACATACCTTTAGTGGTTTCACTCTCTCTTACTAAGAAAATACCACGCTGGTTCCCAGGATTTAAAAGTAGCCTTTCTGCATCCTTCCTACCCATCTTACCAAAATACCACCTAGAAAATGTTGAAGGAAATATGTTTAAGTAAAAGCTTCCTATGCTTTGGTAATCATATAAATACAAGATTTAGAAATCTCAAGCACTGACTGGACTACTAATATCCCAAAGCAGATACAGATCAACAAAAGAAATGACATCTATAAAATCAAAGGATTAGGATGACCTATTTCTACATGACTCTCATTGCTATTGTTTGCAAAATACATGTGAAGAGGCCTCTATCTGCAAACGCTATGTTTTTCTGATGATTTAACAATGGACATCCAACAGCACTGAACATCGAAAGTAACACTCCCTGGTTAAGAAGCTCACAGGTCAAGCTGAATCAGATGACATGCTCTCATAGCACACTCAAAACACACCACAGCAGCTAAAACTACCTTCTCTAAGAAGTTTTCTCTATATGTTAGAAAATAATATTTAAAGCAAAGTGGGAATGCATGATTCTGATACCAAAAAGCACACAAATGCTTTAAAACACCTGTGTGTTTTCTTGCCTTAAGTTCTTTCATAAAAGGAATTTCTTCTTTCATGCTGTCGCAGTACATGCATCCTGACGAACAGCCTCCACAAAGCTCTGTCCTGAGCCAGTGATGATTTTAAGGTCTATCTCCCAGTGAATCCCCAGACTTTGGAATAACACTTATTTCTAACCACATTTTATTTTGATTGTGTGCCTCAGAAGTCACAAAGTGGCTTTTTCATTTGGCACTGTCATAGCATCAAGCAAATCTGGCTTCACGAGTGTTGGGAGAAAAAAGTAGTACTAGAAACTGCTGCAGAACTGTGGTTTTGTGGGTGAAACTTTTTGTGGAGGTAAGGAGGGGAAAAAAGGAGGTAAGGAGGGGAAAAAAGAAGGTAAGGAGGGCCATTTTGTTGGCCTGTGAACAGACTGGCCTGTGCAATCACTTGTGAATTTGAAATTTATTCTTACTTTTTATAGTATTGATTTTATAGTTTGACTGTTTAGATGTGCAAAGTCAGAATTGGTTAGGAAAGTACATACACTTGAGACAATCTGGATGTAACCTATTATCTTACTGAACCCTCGTTAATTACTTCACATGAAAATGCCACTTCCCCAGACTGCTACAACAATTTACAAACTATGTTGTAAAGTGCTGTTTTATTTCATTACCTATAAAATAATAGCAGGGTTTACTCAGTCTTTTTATGAGCATTAAATATTTATATTATGGTATCATTCAAAAGGCACATGGATAATATGGATATCGTCACAAGCAGTTTGTGAAATAAATGCCTTCAGGCTTAGAAGAGACCACCTAAAGAAAATCCTAGCAACTTGGGGCTGAGTATTGCTTTTGCACTTGTAACTCCAACTGCAGCCACAACACAAAACCTATAAACGCTATCAAAGCCCAGGGCTAACAAATTAACTTTAAAGCAAATGAACTCGATTCCAAATGTTGTGGTGACATTTAATAAAATTCACACTTGTTCTTTAAAACAGTTTTAAAAAGCTTCCTCATTCATCACTCCTCCCTCTCACCTCCAGTCATCACATAAACCTATGAGAAATCCCACAACCCTGTTTTGCCAGTCTTTAGGAGCAATACTCTCTTTGCAGAAACACTGCATTCTTAGTTTGCAAAGGGCTACCATTTCCATTTTACCACCATTACTGCAGCTGTAATGAGAATATGATTTTATTGCATAGTGTTTTTTTTTTTTTAAATAAAATCTCAACTTTTTTTCAAAATATCTGAAGTCAATAATTTTAAAAACAGCTGAAACTCAAGGGCATAAAATAACAGTGCATCTTTGATGCAATCACTTTTCAATAGCAAAGAGCCAGGTGACAGCAGCAGCAAAATGCTACAGCCTCAGCAACATGCTACAGCCTCAGCTTGAGATTCAGGAAACACCTTGGAAATCAGGCACTTTTCCCAGAAGTGCAGTAGCAAACACAGAAGCGCGCAGATCACGTATCAGGGAATTGCTTATTGGCAGTACTATGCCTGTATATTGAAGCAATAGCTGCGGAGCTTTCTATTTCTAGTACAACAAATATAATTAATCCCTTGGAACAAGTATAACCTGAAATCATATCCCAACTCACAGTTCCCAAAATAACTTTATGTGATTCTGTAAATGCTCTGGGATCTCTGTTCGTAAATAAATGTAGGAACTACTGGCACCCAAAGCAATACAATTTTCTCAATTCATGTTAGTCCTTAGCGTGCCTAACAATTTTGTCACCAAAAATGTTGTTATAGATTAATAAATTAGCAATAACTGTCCATACAAATTTTTTAGAATGTAAGATTAGGTGCCACCAAGCATATAGCTGATCTTGAATTAGTGTTTGGTAAAATAAGGATAAAAAACCTAGAGCTGATGGTGCGTGAACTCTTTTAAATAAAAACTATCCATTTTTGGTTTATATGAAATACAAAGCATGTCCGCCAATTCTTATCTTCATTATTGCATTGTCCCATCCTTTTTCCTTTAGCCCTACATACAGCAAGCAGGCATAAAACATTTTCATGAGTGTCCACCTTACGCTTACTAAAAATTATACCTTTGACATCATCCAAGTAGCACTGCTATCCTTTAATTAGTAGTATTGTCCTACTTTACCCTTAAATGTTATATATACTGAAATAAAGGAACAGTATCATCACAGGGCCCAAAGTGTAGAATGGATAATGATAATAGATTGACAAGATACGATGTCTTACTCTTCTGCTTGAATGGAGTCTGCAGGAGCTACATAATTGCTGGGGATGTAGCCTGTTTTTCCTGTAGCAATGGATCTTGCTTCCCACCAGTCTCCTTCCCTGCAATTCAACATCAGTTATCTCTTCCACATATAAACAATACATCATTCTCTAGCAGCTATAACATCCTCACATATGAAAGGTAGGTTAAATTTAAGTAACATTATTTTAATCAAAGGCATCTAAAATAGTTTGCACTGCACCTAAATACATTTTTCTTTTAATTGTAAGCAACACAAGTGCCTCTTAGCAGAATTTTGTAAACATTTTTTTTTGCTTTGTGTGTTGTTTTTATTTTTAATGTAAAAGGAATTTACACATACAAAATGAAAACCTACAACAAAATGTTTTATGGCAGAGGTGTGTAAATAAACTTCCCAGTTCTCTATTCTTCATCTGCCTCTCCCATATCATTCTGTTTGTATGCTGACAGTGAGCAGCAACAAAGGAAGTAAGAAGTCAACTAATAAAATTAGAGA
This sequence comes from Tauraco erythrolophus, assembly GCF_009769465.1. NCBI lineage: Eukaryota > Metazoa > Chordata > Aves > Musophagiformes > Musophagidae > Tauraco > Tauraco erythrolophus. The sequence continues at coordinate 51,351,208 of NC_141467.1, read as the reverse complement.
ACTGGATAAATGAAAACTGCTACATGTATGAATTAGAACTATTACCACAGCCAAAAGTTGCATGGAAAGAAATATCCAAGGTGAACAAATTATTTCCTTTACATAAGACTTCCACAAATCAGGCCATAATACTGTAATGCTGCTGCAATTAAACTACAATATCAAACTACTCCTGAGCTATCTGAGCATGGATTTGCTGTGGAGGCCAGCTAGATGCACTTCCACAGCCAGGAGTCCCTGCCTACAGCCAGGGCGCTTGCCTCTGGTATTTGTGGAGCAGTGCTGCCGGCTGCTCCCATGTTCCCCTCAGATATGGAAACCTGTCAGAGAACCTGCAAGGCACAGAGTCTGGGATGCAGTTAAAGAGCCTGCGTCTCCACCTCTGCTGCCCCAAAGCGGGTAGCCGTGTTTCGCTGCAGCAGCAAGTGGAAGGATGTCACCCAACCAACCGAGGAGAGGGCTTGGGGCTGCCCCAGTCACTATGGGTCTACATCTGCATCCAAATCCTGACCTCAGCCTGAAGATTATTGTCTTATCAGTATAAGTATTTTAATGCCATGCTTGTTGAACATTTCATCCATTTGAGAAAAGAAAAAAAATAAAAATCAATCTACTCTTCACTGAACACAGAGATTTCAAGAAGAGTTGAAGATCTATTTACTCCCCACAACAACCAAGTGAAGTCTGTGAATGAGAACACTTACGTGTTATTTATTATCTGGAACCGTTCACCTTTCTTAAATGAAAGGTCATCTGTAGTTCTAGCTTCATAATCATATAAGGCCACAAATACAGTAACACCACCTTAGGAAAAAAGAGAAAAAAAAACCCATATGATATGGCAGTAACACTGCAACACTTGATTTAAGGACTTGTCCGTGAAACAACTCGTCAATTTTGATGTGGAAACAACTAACCACTCTGGGTTGCATCTCATTTTGGAAGCTGGATCAATAATCAGCTCATTTCTCGAGACAGAGGAGAGCCTATAAACAGACACTCTAAAAATATGCTTCCACACCACAAAAGGCAGCGAGCTACATCACTGGAAGTACTTTAATAATTAGAGCACTTATATACAGAAACCTGCAGAACACATCAACAATACAAAAACCTAGCTTCCTTATGAAGCTAGCTTCTTATTAAGGAATGCAATTCTAGAAGACCCCTTCAACACCACAACGGTGAACCATCAGCCACTAATTTTCACAGTAGTTTCCTGTTGAACTTGGCTAGAAATGACTGATATGTTCCCAACTTTCTGAGGTTACACATCAAGACCTACTCAAGGAATTGAACCAGAAATTGGAAGGTGGTAGAGAAATCTGGGAGCAAAGTTGAGCCCAGGAAGAAGAGAGGGGTGAGGGGAAGGTGGTGTTAAGATTTGGTTTTATTTCTCATTATCCTACTCTGGTAGGCTACTCTTGGTAACAAATTAAATCAGTTTTTTTCTCCAAGTCAAGCCTGTTTTGCCTGTCACCATAACTGGTGAGTGATCCTTCCCTGTCCTTATCTTGACACATGAGCCTTTCGTTGTATTTTCTCCTCCCCATCCCAGCACGGAGGGGAGCGAGCGAGTGGCGACTTGGTGCTGAATTAAACTATGACAACATGTGACAGATGGATGGTAGGGAGGAGGCTCCTATACTGATGGTAGGAAAACTTTTTCTGTACTTAAAAGAACTGATCTATAAAACTGGGCTAAAAGAGAAAGAGGCAAAGAAGAACAGGCTATATGAGATCCACAAGCTGCAAGCAAAAATAAAGAACAATGTACCATAACTAGGAGAAAGTTAAAACAGAAAACTGCAGATGGGCGATTCCAAAAGACCTTTTGAGCTCTAGAAATGCTACTTCACAGTCTAATGGACATTTAGGAAGCCTAATGATAGTCCAAGCAATTACTTATTTTTAAATGTATAATATTACATCTCTAACATGCACATACATGTACAAAGATACACATAGAAGATCACCAACAGAAACCTGTTGCATCTCATTACAGATATTAAAATTAACATGACAGTGATCAGAAAGGAAGAATACATAATGCAATGGGTATCTAATATTCTTCTGCAATGTATACTTTCTAACATAAGAGCTCCTAATCATTTAAATGTTTTCATCTGATTTAGAGTCTTTCTGTGATTACACTATCTCAGCAGGCCTCAGCTGGAAATGAATTTACAGTTCCTCAAGGAAAAACAGAACAAAAAATCCCCAGAGAAGGTTAGAGTAATTGAGTTAAAGTGTAATTTATGAACTGAAAAATAATTAGAATATTCCCTAGAAGTTAACATTTCCTAATCTAAGTTAAAAATCAACAGAGTTCTACGAATTTTTGCCTGCATTACTATGTTACTGCATTATTTTGATGACACAAACTGCTACACAGAGCAAGAAATTTGTGGAGATGCATACCATATTCGCACAAACAGAAACCAAATGTTACGGAAATAAACCATCCCCAGAGAGTTCTTCAGCAGACGAAGAAAATCAATACTCTCAAGCCACAGTATTATAAAAGTTTTTAACTGTATATAAAGAAACTGTGAGACTCCAAGAACTTTGAAACAAACTGTACTATAAAGATACTAACGTGGGAACAAGAGATTAATTCCTCTAGACATTGTAGCACTAGTCAAAGTAATAGATTTGAATGTAAACCATGGAATAAGAGAATTATCAGTAATTATCATTCTTTGCGTACTCTTAACTATTTTTAAAGAAAGAATTGGAAAAGCTAATATAAACCTTGGAAAGTTTTGATTTCAACACTTCAGCTACCATGTAACCTCTTTTTATTCTCACTCACAAGTGCTATTTATTTCCTAGCAAAGAACAATAAAATACTTCAGGAGAACAGCACCAGTACAGAACATTTTACACAAACAGATACCACTCAAATGATTTCTTAAGTCTCTTGCAGCCGTTTTCTTTGTGAATCACTGCAAGGTGATCTAGTTTATCTGTTCAAGCTATTTGTGGTCATAACAGCTCCCTTAAAAGTTATTCTTTCGTTAGGTCAGTATTCCCGTCCTCTAATCTAGGACTGGCTTTGGAGAGAAGACTTTACTTTCTTATTCAGTATGGGGATTACAGAGCACAAGTGCTTACATGCCTTCACAGAAGGCAAGAACAGCAGTTCATTTTTCTGTTTTGATTTTCAGTAATATTCTATGAATTCAAAGTATCTGATGACTGAGTATGTGTAATATAGGAGCAGTGTGACTAACTCAGATTTCTTCTCCTGTTCTGCTCTAGAGGAATAAAAGATGGCTCAACTCTTTTCAGCCTCATTACAGACCATGATGACAACCATATCATCCTTTTGTCAGATAACACTGATGGACTGGATAAGTACTACTGACAGTTATGTCCTGTTTGACAAGCCCATCTATTCTCTCTTGCAAAGGGTCACAGAATGCGATCCAGTGTTTTATTTGTCACAAATATAGAAAGCTTACAGCCGGATGAAGTTCATCATCTTATTCATTCACAAAAACACTCAATTTTGACTGATCTGAAAAATGGTACTGAATGTACCAAACAATTGCTGGTGCTTTTTTTTTTTTTTTTAAGTGTGTGTGTTTGTGGATGGGCTGGTTTTACAAAATGAGGATGAATAATTACATATGCAGTATTATTTTACCTGATCACAAAACAATGAGGGCGTTCAGCCAAATCCGCCTGCCTGCTGATAACTGAATCCACACTGATGAAATTCAAGACTATCTTTTCATGGGAAATCTCTTCTGTTGACTCTTGTTCAAGATATAGCATGCTTAACTACCAGAAGGAACAAGGACAGGCAAGGGAACATCTCTTCTGGTCTCTGCAGCAAAGGATTTGTGGTAACTGGTGGGGGGCTACATCCCTAATGTCTGGCAATACCCAGGAATGCCTGCACGCACTGCTGGAGATTCCCACGTGACCAAGGAACCAGATCTAGTAAGAAGAAATACACATTGGTTCTTGGAGGAGATGAGGACTTTTTTAAGTGTGATAAACTTTACTTAGTGGAGCTAATGAATAAATAGAAGTGCTACTCTTATTTTGTTTCTGCATCTGTTCATCTGAAACAGGGATTCAGAGCTGACTCAAAATTTTTGAGACTGGATAGATGCTCATTTTAATTATTTGGTTTTTAATGAATTCCCAAAAAGGGAATATGAGATGATCATTACCTGACAATTCATATTTGGTTTCCTGAATTGCTTAATGTCAAGGCCACAGTGGGTTTTCATGGATTTCAAATTTCTTGTGTTTATAAGATTTTAAATGCCACCGTAAAGAAGCAAACATTTAAGCACTGTAATTGTGCTAACAGTAGAGATTTGTGGGAAAACTGGAACTAGGCTAATAAGGAATTATTTACCTTGTTTTGTGAAGTGTCTGTGCAAAGCTTCTGAATAAATTACTTTCTCTCTCAAAAAAAGACTAAATTACATATTCCTCTCAAACATACAGCAAAACTACGTGCACAAAAGCAACGTTTTTGTACTGAAGTTTTAAGATTTTGATATAAAGATGGCTTTATAACATCAAATGCGTGTATTACTTTAAAATGCTGTATCTTCAGAGACTTTATGTCTCAGCCAAGAAGGTCTCTGCACCTTGTAAATTCTATTTTCACATTTTCAACTTTGGTTTTAATATAACCTCCAATAATGGGAATTCTGCTCTTTTGTTTCAGACATATTGTTCATATAATAAAGTACACAGAATATACTGCATATCCTGTTTAGCTTTATAAATGAACAGATTCAATGTTGCATTAATATAAGTAACTTACAGCTAATCAAGTAAGTCTGGAAATCAGTTTAAAATATCAATTTCCTGAACCTGAAGTTTTTCCAAAAGTTTAAATCCATTATCCCACATGCCATAACCCTTCAACAGCTTAGAACTGCTAACAGAATTTTATCAACTATTCCTACTACCATCTTTAATAAGCCTTGAGTTTCTCTGTGCTGTGATCCTAAAAAAAACCCTGCAAAACAAGAGCCAAAACACCCAACCCTCACACCCCAGTCACTAGTGAATATGGGCTGAATTATTATTTGAGCAGTAAAGATATTGAAAATCAGAAATCCCTAAAAGGCAATTTATTTTAAATTTGCAAATTATTTCTGTGTGGCAAGGGGTCATAATTTTTTTAATATGACTGTCAAGCAATAATAATAATAACAACAACAACAATAATAGCAGCATGATTTTATATAACACTCACCTGTTAAAGTACTAGGATATGGACTTGGCACAGCTGAAAATGAAGACGATGCTCCTCCAAAGGGTGTCATTCCTGAGGGCCCTCCAAAAGGAGTTATGGAATGACTATTAAAATTAACTGCTGATCCCTTTATTGATGGTGACTGTGTTGCTTGGCTGGAGTCTGATCCATAATGGCTGACATGGGAAATAACAGGTTCTGGAGTATTATCAGTTCTGTATTTCATGGCTGGACCTTTATCTTCTTTGCTTTTTATGCACCCCATGGTTGATTCTGTGAGAATGAGAGGAAGAAATAAGCTCATCTCTATGTTGCGTCTTTTGATAGTCAGCATAGAAGATTCCCAAAAAGTCACTAAAAATGTGGATTTATTACTGGTTAAAAGACCCAGAAAAACCCCTAGCAATTACTCGTATGTGCGGTTTATAAACTCCGATGAAAAAGTGTTCTGGAATAAAATCTAAGTCATTCCTAGACTAGAAAGGTCACTTTCCTTACAACAACACATTCTGACACACTGCCCTTACAACAACACAAACTAACAGCACTTTTCAATTATTCTTCATCCCAGTTCATTGGTGGACTGTAAATGGTAAAAAAGTAAAATTAAAAAAAAAAAAAAAAAGAGAAAAGAGGGATTCAGGTAACAGATCAGGAAAACACACTGAAGACTTCTATAGGAGGGTGGAAGGAGAAACAGAGGTGACAAATTCCTAGTCAATTATAAGAAGCCGTGTGGGGGGTGCTCCTGCTTTCTTTTTTAAGCACCTGTGCAATAATGCCCTGACCTGCTTGTGGTATTACAACTAATATCTTTAAAGATGTAGAGAAGTTTTCATCCATTGCCAGACCCCCAAAAAAAATCTCACAAACCAACCTGGGATATTCACAGCCATAGGATAAACCCAGAGTCTAACTAGAATTTGAAAAAAAAAAAAAAAAAAAAAAAAAAAAGAGTATCTACAACATTCATTGTAGTTTAGAAACTGAACTGTACCCGGACAGGTGACAATTTATAGCTCCGGTGGCCCAAAGTTGCCAACAGCTCCCACTACGGACAGACTGTGCCAGAGTTGTTTACCACTGGGACACATATTACCTGCTGATGGAGGTAATCCGAGAGCAGACTGTGTCACCAACAATTAAAATGACTGTGTCTTAAGGAGTCACCACCTGCCATTTATTAGGTGGTGACAACTGATAGCAGGCATTTTCTGGCTTAGCCCAGCTAGGAAACAAACCAGGAAGAAAACAGGAGTCTCTATCAGATGCAGCAATACTCTGTCATGAAAATATCTATATGCTTGGGGAAAAAAAAGTAAAAAAATCTACTTTAACTTCAAAGGTAGAAGCCTCCACAAAAATAGGAAATCAACTGCTCTACATTCTCTAATGAATCAGTTAAAAAAAAAATAAACAGCAGCAGTCTGAAAGCATTAAAAATACGTCTTTTGATAACTACGACAGCTTCATGGACTCTAACACTTAGAGAAACTGTTTCCCATTGTGTGTCTAACTATTTTTTTCCTTTTCAATTCTCTCTTACCTTGTTGACTATTAGACACAGAAATACAGAACAAAGGAAATCTTACTAAACAAATACTGCCTTAATATGGCCACAATAAGAGAAACTAATTCCCTCTGTATAACTAACCATTACAATATTAAAGATACTGCAATTTCCTCAAGAACTGTGAATCAGAGTTCCTGGAAAGAAGGAGGTCCATAGCCAGTGAAACACCATACAAAATTTACTGCTCATAAAATTAAGAATATTCACCCTGTCAATTCAGCCCCTAATGCTGTAATGTAATACAATTACTGGTGCAGAAACAAGCAGCAACAAAGTTAAATAACTGCATTTTCACAAATCTTGTCTGAGCTTTACATAGAATAATGAATCATCCCAAAAGCACACCTTATGCATTTTTTTTTTACTTCTGATACTATTATTGCCAACTTATTAATTGTGCAGAAACATTAATAGAGCAAGACTCAAATATATGCATGAAGAACACAGTATGTCTAAATACCTTACAAAAGAAGCCCTACAATCTACAGTAGAAAAGCCAGTTATTAATTCATGGTATGAGTCAATTGAACACTCAATCACATCCTTTTAATTTCTCTTCCACTGCAAATAGATGCTGTAATTTGAATCACTTTTTTTTTGTCCATGTGGCTGCCTAGTGTGAATTTTTGTCTTACTTTCACCTTTCTTTGCTTCTCTTTAAAAAACTGCAATCAAAGTTTTCTGCTAGTACTGCATACAAATCCAATCACCTTTGCCAAAACGTGTTTGCTAACAGCACTGATTCTCTGCCTTTGCCTGAAAGTTAAGCATCACACACAATTCAAAAGTCCAACAAGCTACTTACATTAATGAAGCAGATTAAAAAGGAAACGTATGGACATTTGTATGATTAAGTGTTCATCACAGATATTTTTCCTCCCTTACTTCTTACAACAGGCTGATTAAAGATTAAAAAAAAAAAAAAAAAAAAAGAGATAGAAAACAATTTACCAATTCCAGTAAAACTGCTGGATTCTGCCCACAGTATTGCTGATTTGATCAAATGGCCAGTGGCAAGGCTACCCTGTACTGCAATCCTAACTGCTGTCACCCATACGCTCCCTCACTTAAGGTGTGATTAGCAGCAAGAAGCTACCATTGGTATACTTGAGCACAGCAAAGAAAAGCCTTTATTGAAGACCTGAATTCATTCTAGAGAAACAGTCAGCCTCTCCTTTGCTGCTCCCAGCCACTTCACTGTTAAAGTAATCTTCTTTCAGGGGTTAAAGAGATTAACAGAGATTCAATCAAAACTTCAAAGAGAAAGACATTCAGGAACAAGCAGATAAAAATTTAAAAGCTTTACTTTTATAACTGCATACCCACAAAACAAAATTAAGGAAGCAAACTCCTTAGCTTTTAGAAGTCAAAAACATAGGCGGAACTTACTACAAAATAGTGTGTATGCATTTATGAGAAGGAATTACAGGAAAGAAGGGAGAGAAGACGAGATAAGCCAAGAGTGAGTAGTAGGGAAGAGAAAAATGATTGCCTACACGATGGGGAAAAAAACCCCCAACGACTTACTACTCTTTAGTCTTGTAATAAATTACTGGATAAAGAAAAAAAAAATCCCTAAGCAGCTGGTATGCAATGTTGGATTCGATTATTTTGGTACTGTATTTGTTATTAAAAATTTATGTGACTGAAAAAAAGTGTGATGAAAATAGCTGTAAGTTATCTGACAAGCAACAAACTATTAAGGAATACATTTCTGTCATAAAATTCATGGCTCTCCTTCTGAAGCACTGAACTCTTTTTAGAAACAGATACAGATGAGAAGTTCCTGTTAGTTTGTGGTTTGTTTCTTTGTTTTTTTGTTTTTTTTTGTAGAAGTCCATCTATTCAAATAAATGCTGACCCAAGGTATGTTGTTCACAAACTACTAGTTAAATCATTATTTTAGATCAGACTGGTGTCTGAAGCAAACTACTCTAGTATCTTCAGTAATTTGTTCTTTCTTTGAAACAAATACTCTTGGTTCTCATCAGTGTGCCCATGCATTAGGAGTCAGGTCTATGAGGAAATCAGGTCTATCAGGAAACCATGTTTAGAAAGGTATGAACCAAAAGCACAGATGCCTTGTTCTGCTTTCTAGATGAAAACTATCCAATGTTAGAATTCTTTCAAGAAGAAACAGAAGCTAAAATGATTACTGGAAGGACATCTGAAGGTTAGCAGGATGCCCACAAAAATCAATAGAATGAGAGTACTCCAGGAAGTAGTCATCAAATAAGATTTTAGTGACATTTAATTTGACTCGGGCTTTTTAGAGAAGTCATACAAAGGGCAAAAGTTCACTGTGGTTCAATACTCAACAAACAACTCAAACAATGACAGAGGACCCTTAATAACCCCTCTGCCAAACAAGAGAGCTCTAAGAAAGTCAATGCTGCCCTCTTATCTTCCCAACTCTGTTTTACAGCAGAGTGCTGGAGCACCAGGAAAGCTTCATTCAACAATAATTTAAAAGTGTGGCCAGTAAAGTCTTCATGGCTCTTTTTCTGCTCTCCTTTCAGTAGGATGACCTATCAGCCCCCAAAACCCAAGCTCTTCCTTAAGAGCCATCATATCCTAGGATACTGACAAATGGCTCCCTCAGGGTGTCTGCAGCCTCCTCCACCCACCACCCTAGAAAGGTGGGTGTCGCAAGGGAAACACTCCTTCGTCCAATGCCTCTTTGCTCTTCCGAGTTGATAGTTGCACAACATTGTTGTTTAGCCCCAGGTGGCAACTAAGCACCAGACAGCCACTTGCTCACTCATTCCTCTGCTCCCACCCCTACCCCACTCCCGGTGGGGTGGAGCGGATAAAATGTAACAAAAGGCTCTAGGGTCGAGATAAGAACAGGGAGGGATCACCCACCAACCATGCCCTGGGGGGCAAAGCAGACTTGGCTTGGGGACAAATCAATTTAATCTATTACCAGTCACTTCAGACAGGGTAACAAGAAATAAACCCAGATCTTAAAAACACCTTCTCCCCACCCTCTCTTCTTTTCCACCTCCTCCACTTAGTGGTACTGGGAGACGGCAAATGGGACTTGCAGGTCAGTTTGTCACACACTGTTTCTCCCGCTCCTTCCTCCTCAGGAGGACTCCTCACACTCTTCCCCTGCTCCAACATGGGGTCCCTTCCCACAAGAAACAGTTCTCCATGAACGTCTCTGACATGAGTCCTTCCTGCAGAATCCAGTCCTTATCCATCAGACTGTTCCAGTGTGGGCTTTTCCCATGGAGTCACAGCTTCTTAAGGTGCAGTCACCTGCCCCGGTGTGGTGTCCTCCACAGACTGCAGATGTCTCTCTGATCCATTGTTTCTCTCAGCAGTGTGGAGTCCCTTCTTATGGAGACAGTCCTCTAAGAACTCCTTCGGGCACAGGCATCTCTGCTCCAGCATGGGTACTCCACGGGCTGAGGGTGGATCTCTGCTCCACCGTTCCTCTCATGGGCTGCAGAGGGGCCACCTGCCATCTCACCAGGGGCTGCAGGGGAATCTCAGCTCTGGCACACCTCCTGCTGCTCCACCTTCACTGACCTTGGTGTCTGCAGAGTTGTTTCTTTCATATCTCAGTCCTCTCACCACTGCAGCTCTGCCAGGCCCAACCAGCCTGATGAACATCAGTGGTCCCAGCAGAACACACTCTGCCCAGTGAGTGCCTCAGGAGCAGGGCGCTTCAGAGCTCTCCAAGCTGTGCTGCCGCAGCTATCTCCAGTTGAGTGACAGTGGCCCAGCATGGGCAGCCGCCCAAGTGGGAGGCCAGGGGCCAGGCCCCCCGCCTCCTCTCTCTCTTTGCTTCAGGTCCCACACAGAGCAGACTCCTTTGTCCCCTTCTTAAATATGTTTATTCACAGAAGTCCTGATTGGCTCAGCGGTGGGTCTGATGACTTTTGGAGCTGGGGAAGCTTCTCACAGCTCCTTACAGGGGCTATTCCTGTAGCCCCTCCCCTGCTACCAAAATCTCCACCACATAAACTCAGCATACAGAAGTTATCAACTCATTGGTTCCTTGGGACACAAGGTTCTTGGGAATGCTTCAAGAAAAGTCTCGTACTGGCATGAAGGAAGATGCTGGAGCTTTCTTTGAAAGAGTTGATTTTAGGTTGGGTGGATAAATTGACAATCTGTTACAGCTAGCTGCCTCAGAGCAAAGCAATCTGCAGATGTCTCCGAACTCCATATTAGTTTCTCCCCCCGTAGTCTACTCATCAGCATCAAGATTTTCAGAGCCAGAGATTAGTCTCGGAAACCCTGAAGACCAAAAGCTGGGAGAGCTTCATGTTTGTTTCACTTGCTGTCACTGTTTTGATAACAAAACCCAGGAACAAACAAGGAGTTTCCTCTTGGGGCCAACTGGAGGTAGTCTTATACTCTTCCACTTCTGTTACAATTCAGCACTTCCTCAGATGTCTTCTGGAGACTTCATCACGACATTAAGTCAGTGAACAACAGTCGCATGGAGCCATTCTGACATGCCACAAAGGGAAAGACACCCTAGGGAGTTGTTCTCTTTTCAACATCTAGACTAAACTGAGTACTAAAACCATACAAAAACTAAATGCAAGAGGTAGGGCAAAAGAAAAATCACTAAGGGGAAAGGTGGGTTGCAACATTCCTTTTGATTACTGAAATTGTTCATACAGCCAAAAAGAGCACATAAGTCATTTTTCACTATGAAGAAAGAGTCAAGTTAGAAGAAGCAGCAAGTCAAATCTCTTTCTGGAAGGATAAAGCAAGACTGCAAATGTCCTCCTGCTTTAAAAAAATAAACAAGTAACAAACAACTCCCTCCCAAAAAAAACCAACCATCTCATGCTACATAACATAAAAAAAGAATTTTATCTGATGTTCACAAATTGCTAATAAAAAGACAAAGAAAAACACTGAAGATTTCACTGCTACTCTATGTTCGCTTCTCTGTGTTAGAAAAAAAAGTGTTTCTGTCAAGAAAGGCACTTTTACTTCTCAAAAGTGAAACAAATATCTTACAAGAAGATCCTCTTAACTTTCAACTAAAGTCATGATTTAAAGTCATTAAAATTTCATGCAATGATGAAGACAGGATATTCTGCAGAAAGTTTGCTAATGGATCCATTAGCTGACAGCTGACTATTTGCTCAAACAAGTGCAGAACTGACTCCGTCTGACACTGGAGACATGCAACCTATACTGGTTTTTCATAAACTAGGCAAGAAACATAGAGCATTCGCCAAACAGCTGGTTTCAGCTGGTATCAAAAACTCATTTACTAGAAGTGACATAGACTGAAAGACACAAAGATAACCAGAAAAGAGGGTAACAACCCCTTTGGCCAATACTATAACATCCAACTAATTCAGTCCACCTTTAACAGGTCAGTTGTTCTGGTATGAAAATAAGGGTGGGCTTTTTCGCCTACAGAGCAACCTGCCATGTTTGTAAAGGAAAATAAACCAAAGAATTGCCCTGTGTTCTTTGCAGAGTATATGAAATGTTTTAAAATTATGCAGTTTTTATCTTTTATGAGCTGTCATAAATTGCAAAGTTTGCTTATTTTACCATGAACAACCCATGGCATTTCAAAGAATGATGTTCTACTGGATTTAGTTTTATAATTAGCAAGAACATTAATGTAACGACACCTTAGAGAGTCTGTATCATTATGCATATGCATACAAAGTGCAATTGACGTGACCTTGTAATTAATGATCTAATAAGGAGTAAAAAGTGAAGATATAGGAAGTATATAAAAAAAAATAGGCACCGAATCAAGGATTTAGGTTACTAGAATTTCACTGTTTACCACATCCTTGTGCAGTTCTACCCAGAAAAATAACTATAAAACAGCACTATCAGACCTTAGGTTGCCTATACACTAAAAACATTTAAAAGTAAAACAAAATCCTCTTTATCACTAACGCAGTCTGAAATTTTTGATCATAGTGTTCCCATAGACCAAATCCTGCTCTTATCATGACTATACAAACATATTCAACGAAAAATTCTGGGGCTGCTGTGGTAATGATTTTGATTTCATAGAAGCAGAACAAACCCCAGATTGTTTGCTAATAAAGCTACAGATAGCAAACCCAGCATAGCAAACAGAGGACTGTACAAAGAGAGAAAAAACAATTAGTATAAAACTGCTTTTCTAGTTGGACATTTTGTATTTCAGAGTTAAATGTTGTTGGAAATATCACATATTTCTGTCCTAGTTCATGTTTTCTTACAGGAATCAGAATTTTAAATTTGCATTAAATTTATGATTAGAGACTGATCCTTCTACTGGAGGAGCTAGTTACCTGGCTGACAAGATCAGTACAACAGCTGTGCTCTGAAGGAGCAAGAGATCTCAAAACACTACCTGGAAAACCAGGCTAAGTAGGAATTGCATAAAAAAGAATAAAGTCCTTCCATCTTTCATGTCCTTGCATGATTTCTTGACCTTTTTTTTGAATGGAAGTGTGCTTCCTCTGAGGTTTGAATGGCTTAGATGCAAAAGACTTGCTCAGATGTATCAGACTTTGGATATCATATCTAAGAAGGAGACTGAAGATTTCCAGTCCTCCGATTTGATTTGTCCCAGACAAAGGCTTCTCTCCTGAAGAAATACTGTCCTTGTTGGAACCAAGAGGTAGGAGATGGAGCTGCCCCAGCAGTACAACCAGGCCCTACTATCTAACTGCAAAGTCCCATTGAATGACAGTTTATAAAGCTGAAGGAAAAATTAACCACTGCAACAAGTTCTAACAAAAATGTGGAACTAAAGATTATCGGTGAGGCAAAGTCAGGAGAGATGTGAGCACTCTCAGTTTGCCCTCTCAGTCACATCTTCCTTTTATCTGGACTAAACATGTAGCATTTCCTCCCACTCACTCTCTATTTGGACAGCTGAATTTGTAGAGGCAGTCTTGCATTTTCAAGGAAAAGGCTGCAGGAGCATATTGGAGACAATGATCATGTCATGAACAACGTGTGGCTGGCTCTGCAAAATACACACTCATAAAACTGCATTTATTTATAATCAGAGTTTCGTTTACACTATCTGAAATAGCATAGGTTTCCTTTGACCAGATGTTGTATGCAAGCATAGCAAGAAAAGGTGGCTTTTCCAATCAGACTAGTAAGCTGTCAGGAAAGACAGACTAGAGGTGGAAGAAAGCAAGCCTACTGTAATTTTAAAGACTTTTTTAATCAAAGATCCAGCACAGTATTCTGTCTTCAGTGGTGGCTTTTGTCTCTAACCAGGAGCTTCTCCTTCACCATGGGCCTGGACATGGATTCTGGCAACGAATAAATTTGCCTCTTTGTAGAATGAGTAACCAGCAGGAGATGCCTTGGAAGATGAGAGGAGCAGAATGAGCACAGACTGCTACAATCTCTACCAATCTGCAGCTCAGAAAGTCCACAGTCAGACAGAGACTAGGGACTCAGCTACACATGAAATGTCCCACAGATATGACCTAGCTTATGAATTTAAACTAGTGTAGTTATGTTGATGCAACATCTGCACAGAATTTGCATTCTATTGTAAGTATGAGTTTACTTGTATTGCTTTATGCTGCCTGGTTTAAGTCAGAATAATCATATCCAAGAAAATAATAACAGTTACTACTATAATGATATAGATATAAACATCATAACTTTCTGTTCTAGACAAGGCTTCTGAAAACCCACAGGAGGCGAGTGTCACAGTCAAGACCTGGACTGAGATCTTCCAAGTGTGACTGTAGTGGCCCGACTTTTAGTCTGATACACTTGAGCAAGGCTTCCTCAGCAAAGCTGTTCAACTACCTGAAAAAACACACTCCCATCCATCAACCTCCTTGTCTTCCAGTTGCTCACATGAGCAGTCTCCACTTCAGCTGGAAGCTGCTTACCCTGTGTGCAAAGCAACATAAAGTACAAAGGAAAGAAGATGCTAGGTGGAAAAAAACAACCAAACAAAAAATATCCAACACTCCAAACCCACCTGCAGTAGGCACCAAGTGTAGCTGGGGGTACCTGACTGACAGTCAGAGGCAGTTGCTCCTAATTGCCACAGCACAGCAGAGAAAATATATCAAATGTACTTCATAAAAACCAAACAAACAAAACCCAAACAACACAACTATCAATTGCTAAATAGAACTTCTATTTTAAGAAAGTTTATTTCCAGGATCTATTCTGAATTTTCAATGAAGTCAGCATATTGTTCACATCCAGAAAGACCGAAAAATAATTTGTGCTCTTGTATATCCAACAAAAAACCTGCTGACAAACCTAAGGCAGATGATGCAAAATACACAACACTGACGGATTAATTTTCTTTATTCCAGCAGTCAAGATCACAAGGGAGAGATTAAATAAATATCAAAATTGCAAAAGCAATTTTATGTGCTGAAATATATAATACATATACAAGACCATTTTTAAAATTTAGAGTTACAACGTCCAGTCATACAATTTCAAGTCTTCACCACAGACATTTTCTCTGACAATAAATGATACTACAGACAAAGCAACCAATATATTGTCTAGACAGCATTACTGCTGCTCCATTGTCCTGAAAGTTTAAATACACAGTCAATAAATAAACACAAGTAGAAAAGGACAATTCTGGGTTTTTTTTCAGTGTAACTGCTATTTTTTATTAATTTGTAAATAATTATGATTATCTTTAAAACTAAAAGTCTGATATATTCAGGAAGTCTGGCCAAAAGATTGTTTCGGATTACAATAAAATGCATGTCATATCTTGTCAAAGCTATCTAGCCCATTTCAGGCAGGATTTAGGAACCAATTTAAAAATAAAAAGATTTTGTTTTCATTGAATCCTATTTGGAAAAGAACAAAAAGTATGCTGGTATCATAGAACATTTTCATACATTCAGTTTTCAACAATTCTATTTAAGTATACCATCTCCAAAAAGATGCCTCCAAAAGCTATTTTAAAAACAACTTTTAAATATTGTTTACTAAAGTAAACTAATGTTCTGTTTTACAGGTCTCACAGCAGGAAGCATGCAAGTCTTCCCAAAGGACATCTGCATATAGAAAAAGTGAAGTAAAACTTCTATGGTAGAAGAACAATTTGCAGCATTTTTGTTCTGAAAAACTTACGGAAATTTAAGAAGTAATTTCTTTCAAAGTTCAACTATAAACTACATATGAAAAATGGATTACAACACTTCCAAGCTCTCAAATTCAGAGATACTGAAATTCATACGAATCTATAGTATTTTTCACCTTCTCAGCTGGGCATACAGTTGAAGTGGCAATTACCTTTTAGAGATAACAGAGGAATTCAATTACAGCAAGAATCCAGTTGCAACTTCATTTAGTCAACTCAGAAATATAAAGGAAAGGAATAGTAACAGGAACTTATAAGATGAATCAAAAAAAGACCCTATAATAAATGACTGTTATATCCACCCAAAATATAACACAGGAACACTGCCAGGGACTCTCATGGAACTTAAGAGGAAATTTACTTGGTGTGCGTTTGACACACTGTTACTTTACATTTGTACACACTGCTTTGTAGAGGTGAATTTTCCCAGCTACTGTTTGCCAAACGTCACCCTAAGTTGAAAGTAAATTCCTCTTTATTCTAAATGCTATTTTATCCGAATATAATTGACATGATTAGCATGTTAACAAAAAGCAGTAATTAAAGTATTTAAATCCAATTACTAACAAAACGTTGCTGCTCATTTGTTCAAGGGCCATATACCCAGATCTCCTTCAGCAATTAGCTCTTTGCTGAACAACAGGAATTTCAAGAAGCCAGCTGGAAAATATCAACCTTTTGACTAAAACAAAAAGTAAATGTATAAATAACTACAACCACATATGTACACTGTTCTGCATGATTCAATAGCTTGTGTTTTCCTTTGTACATAAAAACAAGTGAAAAGTACAATTAAATTGTAAAGAAATTCAAAATGAAACAAAAAAAGTAAGGTGACACCTGCTACATAACACCCTTATTAAAAGGGAAGGGCTGGATGACGTTTTAACTAAACAAGAATTATTACCCTAATAACTATCATTACTGCTTTCCTATCACTTTCTATACTGACAGATACAATAGTGTTCATAGGCAAGAAGACCAGGAGAAATTACCTTAATTAGCTTGTCACATCTTGCACAATAGAGGTCATAGAGCTGCCCTAAATTAATTCCTCTTTTTATGGTTTTGAATGTACTCACATGCTCAAATTAATTCAAAGTGACCTGTTATGGAAAGTCCACTCACACTGGACAAGTCCTAAATTTTAAACACAGTAACCTCTAAAAGTATAAGCCCCATGTCCCACCTGAATCTAACATCCAGCCAGCAATCCTGTTACACCGTTGCCTCGGAGCCCTACCGCCACCCTGTTTCTGTTCCCTGTGTAAGGAGATCATGGCACTCCGACCTTCCCTTGGCAAGACTGATGCAGTCCCACTAGACTCCAGCCTAGAAAGTGTCTTTCCAGTCACTCAAGCACCTCATTTTCTCCAAGGTTTCTCATTTTTTTCAGCGCCTCCCATTAACCGGGATCACCAGGACAGATATGGTATTCCAGGTAAGGGATATTTCTTAATCTTCCTTTCATAGAATCACAGAAGGGACCTTCAAAGATCATCTAGTTCCAGCCCCCACGGGCAGGAACATCTTTCACTGATCAGGTTGCTCAAAGTCCCATCCAACCTGACCTTGAACACTTCCAGCGATGTGGCAATCTATCCCAGGGTCTCACTACCCTCATCATAAAAAATTTCTTTCTTATATCTAATGTAAATCCACCGTCTTTCAGTTTAGAACTGTTAGCCCTGTCCTGTTACTACCGGCCCTGGTAAAAAGTCTCTCTGCATCTTATAAGCTCCCTTTACATACTGAAAGGCCATAACAAGTCTGCCTGCAGCCTTCACTTCCCTGAGCCGAACTATCCCAACTCTCCTAGTCTTTCGTCATAGGAGAAGTGTTCCAAGCCCTCTGATCATTTTTGTATCCCTCCTCTGGATCCACTCCAACAGGTCCATGTCTTTCTTGCACTGTGGACCACAGAGCTCAATGCAGTACTCCAGGTGGGGTCTCACAAGAGCAAAGCAGAGGGAGAGAATCACCTCCCTCAACCTGCTGGCCACACTTCTTTTTATGCAGCCCAGGACACAGTTGGCTTTCTGGGCTGCAAGCAGACACGGACAGCTCATGTCCAACTTTTCATCCACCAGTATCTCCAAGTCCTTCTCTGCAAGGCTGCTCTCAATTCATTCCTCCTCCAGTCTGTACTGATACTGTGGATTGCCCTGACCCAGGTGCAGGACCTGTTACTTGACCTTGTTGAACTTCTTTATGTTCACATGGGCCCATTTGTGTCTGTAGTATTTATTTTGGCAGTAGCCACTGTCCCTCAAGATCTTCAGGTCTTTTTCAGTACTGCTCTAGAACAGAGATTTCCACATCCTGAAAGCATGGACCACATCTTTCTTGCTGCAAGTACAATAATAATTTTGTCTCACCATGACCCTACCCAGGGCTTCTTACAATTATCTCCAGTAGTCCCTTGCCCTGTTCATCATCTGCCCTGCGAGCACCTGGCACTATGTTTTGCAACATGCATGGACTCCATCACGCAGCAGCTCTACCTTCCAAGCTCATCTGCTTCTGCAGGAGAGAGACATCTGCTGCACTTCAGCAAGCACACCGCAGAAGGAAAGCGCCCACTTTCTTCTTGTCTGGGGAGGCAAAACTGGCTTACTTGTAGGTTACAGTCACTTATCTTAGGTCAGGGTCGGCTCCTGCAAAGTAGGCGTATTCTCTGTCTTCAACAGAAAAGTTTTGTTCCAAATGCAAGCATTTCACTAGTGATTTTGTGAGTCTGCTATCAAAAAAACCCAACAAAAACCAAACCAATCAAACAAAAAAACTCAACACCCTTTAATTCTGTGCTTTCAAAACCATAGTGTTACTTTCCCCTCACATTCATGTTGTTTCATTTGCCTAAGGAATCAAACCAGTCAATTCTTTCCAGCTCCAGACTAGCAATTAGAATGACATGGACAGGGTGTACCAAGCCTGCAATGATGGCATGTAATGGAAAACCACATAGTGTTCGCTTACCATTCCTTGTTGGTTTTCCTCTAGACTCATCTTCCGTTGATTTTTCCTCTACCACTTAAATATGTTGAAAGGGCTTTAAACACAGTTCATAAAAGCATTTCTGAAAAAAATGTCAAAGACAAACTTTTCCCGAGAGTGTTCTTATTTGATGGAGTGAAACAAAGGGGAACCATCTCAGCATTTCCTGTGATGGGGAGGTTTACCAAAATACAGCTCAAAAAAAATGCTGAAGCCTTCAGACATCTTCTAAGGATATGTTAAAGATGACATCAATTTTGTGTTCATCTTTTTAAAAGGTTTTACATATTAGGCAATGGGCCTTCCCTCTAATTTAGAATTCTCCAGTTCAGATTACTTCCTACCATGCAGGCAACAAAATCCAAGCATGAACTAGCCAGCAGCACGTAAATCACATTATCAGTCACTACTCTCTGAAGATGTGCAAAGTGAACACAACCGACAACTTTGGTAAGTTAGCCACTGTACAGGATACAAAAAAACCAAACAGGAATAGATGAGAAAAGGGTGTGAAGAGGAGAGTGAAGAGATGCTAGAGCAGCAACTGGAGTGCTGTGAGTTCTCTTTAGAAAAGAAACAAAGAAAAGAGCAACAGAAAATAGTTTTTATCTATTTCATGTTGGTAAATACTGTTAACCTACAATAGGGTACACAACAGCATAAAGACATCCTTCAGTGTTTATCGACAGGTTCAGACAACGCTTTTCTAAATAAGTAAAATGCCTTGGCAATTTTGTGTTGTCAATCACTCTGGTACTTTATTTTTCAGGAGTAGACAATATATATTTAAAGATTCTCTTCAGGCTAAACAACTACTGTTTAGTAGCAAATTTTCTTGTCTCTAACCAGTAAGCAGAACTTTCAGCAATACTCTTTTGACTCCAAAAGTATTGCCAGAAGGAAGGATAATTTCCATTTTAATGTTAAATGTTAGAGGTAGAAACATTGAAAAGTGGGGGGAAGATCTTAGGGATTGAGCAGAAGCGTATATGTCAAACAACTTATTCCTCAAAACGTCCATTTTTTGGTTATAGGTCAGAAGCATTTAAGTTATGAGTAATAATGAAAGAAACAACACATTAACAATATTTAAAAAGATTAATGCTGCCTGATAGAAACATTGCAATGACAGAACTTCTCATCTTCAAAAATATGCAGCATGCTTAAAAGAGCTGAAATGTGTACCTTGCTGCAGATTTGACAAGCTCCAACTGAAAGTTTCAATAAAACCAAGTATTTCTTGAAAACAAATGTAAAAAATATAAACATTTAAAATAATTCTATTTTATCATGTTCCCATAAAACAAGAGAAAGGGAAGAAAGCCTTGTTCCATGTCTCTCCTGGAAGGTGAGGGAGAGGAATTAAGTCCTTTTAAGTGGTTTTCTTATTCATTTCAGTGTTCTGATTCTTCTTATACTGACCTAAACTGATGGTTTATAAATATGTCAAAACTTATATTTCTCACTTCTCATAAGCTTAAATAGAAAGCTGTATCTGAGAGAACGTTAGAGGTGTTCCCTATCCAGCAGAAATGGGATTTCTTTGCTAAGCCTCAAGTCTTCTGAATTTCAAAAACTTCTTAAGTCCTCATCAGTTTTATAAACTTAATGCTTCTAAATGTCATTGCTTCAAGCAGGAAGCAATGCAATAGGTTAGCTTTAAGAATCAATTTTGCATATTTTTAAACACTGTCTTCTAGACTAAACATGAAATGAATCTGCTGAAAAATAGATTCTGCTCTTTGGAGCTGGACTGCTCACTGCCAGAATCCACTGCTATTTACAAAGAATAATATAGTAAGAGTGATAACCCTGAGGCTGAGCAGTGTTAGCAGAAGTAAATACCTGTACCTTCAGCCACCAGAGGAGTGGCATAGATCACTGATGACTGGTCTAAAGACAGGTTAGATTTGCACAATACAGCACTAAGCCCCAAATACACAAGTAAGAAGAAAGGAAAAACCACAAAGAGTAACTTCCTTGGAACAGTCTATAGTGAAGGAGCTGGTAGCACTTCATATTTCTACCAAATACTGGTTGTAACTCAAGCAAGGATATTGTCCCCAAGCGAAGTCCTACTTGATATCAAGTGGGAAGCTCAGCAATTGCTCCTTATCACACCAACTGACAGGTTTGTATTTCCTGCTCATACAACTTCTAGCATTAAATTGCCAGACTAAGGATGGGGAGAATTATCCAGCTATTCCCAACGGGTAGAGACTAACAGGTTTTTTACGTCCCCCTTGCAGGGAAGGCATTTTTTTCTAGGAGTGCCCAGCAATTTCTATTTGACAAATGCCCTGCTAGTGTTAAGGGATGGTGATTTGCTTCATCTGTCCTCATGTCTTCCTGGAGCATGTCATAGCTGTGACTTCTGAATTTTGCTATTTTTGTTAGAGCGCTGAGAATTGGTTTATATCCTTGTCGGTACAAGTCTGGTACAAGGAGTCCACATAATATCTGTAGAGCATCCAGTTCTCCCAGTAAGGAACCCCAATAACCCTTCAGTTCCAAGTTTCCAACCAATAATTTTTCCTAAGCTCCTAGTGAGGAACTCCTCTTCCCCTCGTGTTTGTATCTGGTGAAGGAAAATGTTTGAAGGATACAGGTTTCTATAACATTCAATGTTGTTGTGAGTTATTTTCTACTCCCAAACTACTTTTTTAGAATGTTCAGGCTGATGTAGGAAATAAAAAAATGCTCATTTTAATGTAAAAAAAAAAAAAACACCAAAACCCAACACACTTAACAGAGCTCCATCAGCCTTTTATATGTAACTGAACATAAATATAATTACTAGGATAGAAAAACAGAAGTGATACAATAGCAATGAGACCGTAATAATTTCTTATTTTCCATTCGGGTATAAGGATAGAGTCTGATGGTAGGACTTGATCAGTGTGTCAAGAGGACAAAGTTCCTACAGATTATGGCATAGAAAGCAGAGTTCCCAAAAGGAAAGAAAGAGGAAAGAACAGGAGATTGCCACTGACAGGAATCAAGACCTACAAACAGGAAAAGAGAAGGAGGGAGGAGCAGGGTAAGCAAAGAGTTTTCGAGCATGGCAGAGTGAGCAAGCATGGCACAGAATGAAAAGTACTTTAAAAGGATATCAGCCATTCCAAGTGACAAACAGAAACAAAAATTGAGAGTAGCCCTGAAGAGAAGGATTTGGGGGTGTTTATAGATGAGAAGCTCATCATGAGTCGGCAGTGCGCTCATGCGGCCCAGAAGGCCAACCGCATCCTGGGATGTATCAAGAGAAGCGTGGTCAGCAGGTCAAGAGAGGTGATTCTCCCCCTCTACTCTGCTCTTGTGAGACCCCACCTCGAATACTGCGTCCAGTTCTGGTGTCCCCACCATAAGAGAGACATAGATCTGTTGGAGGTGTTGAGAGGATGGCCACAAAGATGATCCAGGGGCTGGAGCACCTCTGCTACGAGGACAGGTTTCGGGAGCTGGGATTGGTCAGCCTTGAAAAGAGAAGACTTTGGGGCGACCTAATAGCTGCCTTCCAATACCTGAAGGGAACCTACAGGAAGGCTGGGGAGGGACTTTTTCCAAGAGTGTCCACTGACAGGACAAGGGGAAAAGGGTTTAAGTTGAAGGAGAAGAGATTTAGATTAGATTTTAGGAAGAAATTCTTCAGTACAAGGGTGGTAAGACTTTGGAATAAATTGCCCAGAGAGGTTGTGGATGCCCCTCCCGGGAGGTGTTCAAGGCCAGGCTGGACGGAGCCTTGAGTAGCCTGGTCTAGTTGAGAGGCGTCCCTGCCCATGACATGGAGGTTGGATTAGATGATCTCTGAGGTCCCTTCCAGCCTATGCCATTCTATGATTCTATGATCTGCACTGCCTAACTTTTGGTCCTGAAGATTTGAAGGCTGCACCACCTTACACAGGTTTCCTGTACAACCAGTGGAGATACACAGGCTCCTCTAGAGAAGCAATGATTTTAAGGACACCTAAATATATATTTATCTATTTTTTCATCCCTAACATTTAACAAAGTTTAGAGCAGAAAGAAAATTGTTATACATCCTGCTCCTTATGCTAGTGTCTGTCACCATAACCCCACCCCAAAAACCAAACCAGTTGACAACAAGACTAGTCAGATAGCCTCGCAGAGCCAGATGCTTATAAATTAAGCAATGTGCATATACCCTACTTGTTAAGTTTCAAATCTGCCATAAAAACAGAGCAGCTTCAAGCAACGCAAAATACAAAACAGGCTAGAGAGTGCTGATTTTAAATCTCTGAAGCTTAATTTATGGAAGAAAACAAGAGACTTCTATTTAATCGCCGTGCCAGTCAAGCTAGTGTCCTTTCAAATAATTCCCCAGTTTAAACTAATGACATTTATAGTCAGTAATGGACTTCAGGTGGAATTCATCTTCCAAATTTAGACATCCATCTGGGGGTGAGATGAATCATGCAGTGAAAGTGCTTATTTTTCTCCACTGACTCTAAAGGGAGCCTACAGAACTAGCTCATGTACAGGCAGCCAAATCTGGTGTTCACCAACCTGTCTGCCAATAACTAACGCTCAAGCATACATGGCAGAGCATGCCTAATGGTCGTCTTGTATCGTTGAATCAAAAAATTAGGCTAGAAAAGTTTTCTTTCAACAAGGTGAGAAGCAACACTGCCCTAAATTAGCATCTGGAATTAGCTTAAGTTATATGTAAACGTTAACAGTCACTATTTTCCTCTTGCACAACAGTTAGAGGTCTGTTCGGGGAAAAATAAGCACACCTTTCAAATAAAAACCCCACACATTTGACATCTTTGTACAAATTTTAACACCTGTTGAACATGAAAGAGCTATTTTAAAATGAAGAAACCACATATAGAGAGCTATCCAGAAGCCCCTATCTTCATAAAATGACGCATAACTGGATGAAAATACATTACTAAGTCTACTAATTGCCTGAACTCAGCCTAAACTTTAAGAATGTTTTTATAGAAAGCAGAGACTTAGGACTCAAAAATCAGCAACACGGTATACTATTAAATCAAAATAATCTATTAAGATTGAACCAAACAGTAAACATCATCTGTGATTTGTGCAGCTGCCACCTTAAAAAAAAAAGGAACAGGGCAGCTATACTAAATAGCAGCCTCTTGTTTCAAATAGTGTGAACCTTGTCAAATGCAGTATTTCTGTCCAGCACAATGTCCTCTTAATATCACTTCTCCATTTGCAAGTAGAGAGATCCCTTGATTATTTCAGTAGTCACTACTACTTTAGACACCTCTTTCCCTAAAGGGCCTCTGTTGTGCAAGGAGTGCATGAGAGAAGTGTGATTGGAAGTGCATCCATTACGTGACCAAAATAGTACTATGCAGCAGTAAGAGGAGAAATTCATAGGAAATTAAGGCAACAACTGACACCTACCTACAGCCCTAGACCTGCCCTGAACATGACCCTTGCTTCATGGAGATTTTATATTTTGGTGGCACGTACAAGGTCCCACAAAGAGAAGAATATGTAGCCAGTGGCCCTAAAACACCCCTTAAGTTTGGCCCCATTTTGGGCCAAAGTTTGAGCACTACTGGTAGAAAGGATTCTGGAAAACAAGTAAGAGAAATTAAAAAAAAAAGGGGGCATGGGAGTGTAGGCTTTACAAAAAAGAAATGGCTGTACTGAGCAAGACTCTAAGGTCCATGTCCATTCAAAGACGACCCTCTCACTCACAGCAGCTAATAAGAGATACCGAGTGAAGCGTCTAAGAACACAATAAACAGCTAGTAATACTTCCCCAGAATACTCCCGGAGCCCCCAACAGTTTGCAGAAGCAGCATTTCCTGAACAAGAGTAGGTATTTGCATTTGATGATTCTTCTTCCATGAAACAGCAGTTTCCCTCTACACTGATGTAATGTTTAGCTTCCTTAAATTCCTGAGGCAAGAAATTCTATAGCTTAATTACACATTCTGTAGATAACCACCTCCTTTTGTCTGCTTTCAATTCATCAGCTGCTAGTTTCATTAGGTACCTCTTAGCGTATGCACACTAAAAAAAGACAGTGAATAAATACTCCTTATTTATGTCCTGTTGGCTACTGAACACTTTATAGAATTCTGTCACTCCACTTTTTGGTCACCATTTCTACCCTAATGAATTCACGCTGCTCCTCTTACAGAATTTTTTTGTATTTGCTCTTCCTTAAAACTTCAACTATGTTCTTTTTGAGAAAATGACAGGGTTAAGGATGAGTGGGGCAGAACTGCATAAAATAATTCAATTTTTTAATTTTTTTTTTTTTAAACAGTGTAATCATTATTCTCCCTTTCTTTCCTAGCCATTTCTAGTGGCAATAGTCAGCTTTGACCTCATCTTTTGATATGCAAAGGTAAGCTTGCTCCTCCCCACCTTCAAATACACCACATAAAGCTATTTATGGGAAATTTCATCTGCCATTTTAACGTCTTGTTGCTGGGCTCTGTCAAGTCCTTATGCAATGCTACAGTCTGCCTTTGCATCTACTACCCATCAGTAAAGTCTGTGAGCTCACTTTTCTTCAGTATACTTTATGAACTTGAACATTCACCATTAACATAACCCAGGATCCCTGTCTACCCTATTTTCTCCAATTCTCCATTTCTTCTACATTAGTCAATAATTTAACCATGAAGTCCTTCTCCCCCATCCTATGGCTGCTTAGTTTCTTCAGAATTCTTATCAAACGTCCTTTGGAAATCCAAGTAAACTATTTCTGCCAGATCTTACTTATTTCTGTGCTTGCCTTCAAAAAACCTCCAGTGAGTTTGCAAAACATGACATCCCTTCATAGCAGGCTCTTAATTCCTCCTCAATATATCATGTTTATCCATGCTGTCTTCACTATTATTTCCACTGACTTAGTACAGTTGTCAGGCTTACTGATCTGTAGCTCCCCAGATCTCTCCTGAAGTCTTTTTTTTTTTCTAAAATCAGTGTCACATGCAGACTAAGACATTATAGATCATTCATAAATAAATTTATATCTTAAGTAGATGCTGTATTTATTGCTTACTGTCTACACTACAACGAACCTTGCTTGCTTGCCATTCGGAAAGCTGTAATTCCAAGTGCACAAGCAAGTCTCTCTAAAGAGATGTAAGCGTTGGCGTTATTTTCCCTCAGAAAGTTTAAGCAGCATGTTTGAGAAAATCAGTACATGATAAAGATTTACTGTAAGAGTAATACTACAAACATTTAGCTGTATCAAAATAACTCTCTTATCTTTCCAGTTTGTAAATGACAGTTCCATAAATATGTGCTCCTGTGCAGTAGTAGCCATTCAACTATTTAATAGCTGTCCTAATTACCAGAAAACACAAATGAGCTTGTGAAAACAGTTATTCATTTGCAAATGAGATACTGTTCAAAGAGAAGTATAACTTTCAACTTCTTGCTAGAAGACTGGAATTGAGAACTTCTGTGGAAATTACAACCAACGACCAGGCAACTTGAGACAAGGACTAAACCAAGCCAATTTTCAATATTCACAAGTATTTTTATCCTCACCAATTGTGTGAATTTGCAGTTTTGTTTCACAAGGTTTCTAAGCGCCCTCTAAATTTCAAGTCCAAGTTCATGCAATTTTTCTTCAGCATAGCATTGACTTTCACCTCATTTTCTATTCAAAAGCCCAAAACCAGAGTTGAAAACGAATGAGCTCCATCTTACTAAACTGATCAGGTGCCTTTGTGTGATACAAGCTCAAATGTTAGATTTCATTGTGACCACATTTTTATTGGTAATTTGTTAAACATAATAGTGTGTTTAAATCCATACGCAACTGATTCAGCTTCTTTTTCACCTCTGTATTTTTGTATTAGTCTAACAAAAGTTTGTAGTGCTAACACCAACAGAATAACAGCATGGATTCATCATTTCAGTATGTTTAGCCAAATGCAGGGACAAAACCAAAAACACCTTATCACCATTGGTAAAGAAATCATTGGGGCAAGTGTAGCATTCACATTCTAAGTTTTGACAGCATTAAGAAAAAAACCCCATGACATTATCACAAATGTTGAAAAAAAAACACCTTTCCAAATATGAGATTAAAACATTTTGTTGACTTGAACGCCTCTGGTGCTGCGATGCAAGCTCATGCTGGAAGACTCATTCCAGGCAGCAGAGAAATTAGCAGTACTCGACTTCTCACCACTGCTGCCATGTGGGTGAGGAGAGGACACAACGGACAATAAAGCCATACACAGACTTGATATTAATAGCAGAAAGCAAACAAACCCAAGAGAACAATATAGTTGCAAAGAGTTATCTCCTCTCTTCCCAAGTTGTCATAAAAAAGCTGGTAGAAACAACAAGAAAAAAAATTGGCTGCCAAAACAAACAAAAATATTTTGCCTTTCGACACCTGTGTTTTGTTTCATTTCAACTACCACACTTACTGTTGTGGCTCTCTTAAATCCTTTCATGAAAACCACAGAACAGCTGAAGTTGGAAGGGACTTCTGAAAGTCGTCTACTCCAACCCCCCTGCTCAAAAACGAGTCAACAACAGCAAGATGCTCAGTGCTATGTCCAGTTGGGTTTTGAGTTATCATCAAGGATGGAGACTCCACAACTTTTCTGAACCATCTTTTCCAGCATTCCATCACCCTTACAAGACAAAACCCCACATTTTTTTCTTAAGTTTAAATGGAATTTCCAGTATTACAATTTGTGCCCATTGCCTCTTGTCCTGTCACTGGACACTAACGAGAGAAGCCTGGCTCTGCCCTCTTTATTCTACCCCATCAGGTATTTATACACATAAGATCCCCCTAAGCCTTCCTTTTTTTCCTCCACGCTGAGCAGCCCCAGCTTTCTCAGGCTGTCCTCATACGACAGATGCTCCTAGCCCTTAGTTGTCTTTGTGGTCCTTAGTCAGATTCTCTCCACTATGTTCTGGTCTCACTTGGACTCTAAAACCCAGAAGCAGACACAGCACTCCAGGTGTCACCTCACTTGTGCTGAGTAGAGCAAAAGAGTCACCTCCTCGACCTGTTGGTAACTATTCTCCTAATGCATCCAGGACACCTTTGGCCTTCTTTGAGGCAAGAGCACATTGCTGGCTTACGTACATCTTCTCCACCAGGAATCCCTGGTCCTTTTCTGTCAAAATGCTTCTTCCCAACCAGGCAGCCCGGCCCCAGCACATACTGGTGCCTGGGGCTGTCTCATCCCAGGGGCAGGACTTGGTACTTCCCGTTATTGAACTTCATGAGGTTCCTGTCAGCCAATTCCTACGGTCTGTTGAGGTCCCTCTAGATGGCAGCACAACCTTCTGGTCTATCAACTGCTCCTCAGTTTTGTACCCTCTGCAAGCTTGCTGAGGGTGTACATCTGTGGGACCACTTAGGTCAGCAATGAAGGTGTTAAACAGGAGTGGCCCCGGTATTGAGCTCTAGGGTACACCACTAGTGACTGGCCTCCAGCTGGACTTCGTGCCATTGAGGACAATCCTTTGAGCCCAGCAGTTCAGTCAGTTTCCAGTCCTCCTCACCGTTCACTCACCTGGTGTGTACTTCATCAGAAAATCTATGAGGATGCTATGGGGAGACAGAGCTGAAAGCCTTACTAAAGTCAAGACAATCAACATCCGCTGCTCTGCTCTCATCCACCCAGCCAGTCATCTCATCACAGAAGGTGGGTTAATGTTGCTGTCTTTCCGGGGACAGAGAAAAGAACGATTAAGCATGATTTCTCCTTCACAAATCCATGGTATGCTAACAACTCCCAATCACCTTCATATTTAGAAGTTATTCTAGCTCCTGTTCTTCATCTTTTCCAATCTATATACTTTTTTTTTCTGATGCATACAATACACTTACTCATTAATAGTTGCATATCTACTAATAGAGATGTCCTTAAAACAACTAACAAGCTCACAGCACTGCTTAACAAACTACTTACCCCAGCCGTCACTGAAATAACAATGCGTCTTTTTTTCTCCACAAATGTATCTAAACCAGCAGCAATGTTGTTGCAGCTGTAATGGCCTAATGATCTCAGAGAAGCAAGGAAAACACTCTTCTCCCTGCCCCCAATACACTCATTAATATCAGACCATCATGCCTGTAAAATTTTTTCTCTCCTTTAAACTATTTCGTTAGTAGCATTCTTTCTGCACATGTAGTTTAATTCCTGTATTTTGTCAGGCTCTTGACAGAAGTAGCTCCTTTTCTCTGATTTCCTGGCCTCCACGAAACAGACACATCAGGAATTTCAGGGAGCATCTTCTTCACATGGTTTTTCCTTTTTTCACCTTCTTTTCTCTTCCCTTTGGAAGTGCAGTGAAGACCTATCAGACCCCAAACTATGCTAAGAAAAGGCCTGTGGCTATACTTACTGGGAGAGAAAGAATGCACAGCACCCCAACCCTCTGCATTCAAGTGATGGTGTACCTAGAAGGTAAGCATCCTTTCAACCTCCGTTAAAACTAAAAATGCATCAAAAAAATTTGGCCAGCAAAGAAGCGATGCAGTTTTCTTAGGTCTTTTACAGTTCCAAATGTTTCCAGGTAGTGGGTAATCCAGCAGCTGGTTTGGTTAAATGGTAGCTCAGTTCTGTAAGTCTTACAGTAATGACAGGATACAGTTGTGGCTTGACATCCGACTAAGCACTTCAAACACACGCTGTGGCATTACACCGAACTGGAAGAGCAGATTACAACACGAATCCCGTATTCTTTCACCAATTTAGCAATGTACTGCCCAAAAAGAGACCATTTTAAAAGCCATGTTGTACATTTGACCAGGACACGTCCGCTGCAGTTCCGACAGACCAAGTACGATCATCTGACAACAGTTTCTGGGGTACTAATGCTCTCTGTAGCCAAGCGATTGACTAAAACATTTTAAACAAATTTGGACGTACTCCCAATCAGATTACAACAATTTTCAGGCAGCTGAAGCCCTGGGCCAACACTAGTTGACAGCATCCGTTTAAAAACTCTTTCACACTTGTGCAAAGTTAAATCAACTTGGCACTCTCTCTGGTAGGCAATTGTCTCTTTAAAGTATGAGCACTATTCATCCAAGTGAATTGCTGCATTAAGGGGACAGTTGGCTGGTGTGGGGAGGACGGGACTGATTGACAATGCGCCTTAGTCACAAAGAAGTTGCAGCAAGAGTTTCTAAAAACCAAAAAGCAGTAAAGGCCGTGAATAGATGAAGCTAGCTGAAGACGACAAAAGTACAGGATGTTTCCGGGAAGAAGCTGGTGGTTCAATAAGCTTCCTAACTATGACTAATCTTAAAACACTTCTTGTGTCTTGTTTTGTAAATTTAGCTCCTCAAGTGTTTCAGAGAATTTCAGTTTACTACTTAATCCCTTAACACCAGCTAAATATTGCAGCAGTAGTTATTTGTGGATGGTTTTTTTTGCAGAGCTATGTGTGCTGAACCCCGAAGAGCTTTGTGGATCCGCATTCTTCCCAGGGAAGGGATTTTATTTCACATGTGAAACGTTAATAAAGAAACGCAGAGCAGCATTTAAGGACTCATTCTCAAATTATTCTAGGGAGATTACAATGTTTCAGCCCTCCTTCCCTTTGCGAAACTTCAAAGAGAAAGTACAAGAAAGCCATACAGTGCTTACGTGAAAAATAATCACACAGACTGTTGAATTAATTCATGATCCCAACAGATACCAGAAGCACTGAAAGAAAAACTTGATACACAAGAGCGACAAACGATACATTTTACAAGAAGTATAGCAGAGTATTACATCAGTAATCACTATATCTGAGTTCATTTTTCAAATGCTATTTCTTCATTGTTTGTGTACACAATACAGATACTATTGTGTAAAGCATAAAAAAAGATGCCAAAGGCACTGTGTCTACTGTGGAAGTCAGTGGGATTATTTTGGATACCACTGGCAAAAACACAGGATAACATCCAATTCAATTTTTAGCATAAATGAATTACCCTATTCCCACCTCGGCAAGACTACAGAAAGCCACTCAGGACACTAGCCTGATGCTGAAAATACAAACAAAGCCCCCAGATGCCACACAACTTGTCATACAAAGCCTATCAAATGTAAACGGCACGGCTCTTTTTCAGCTACTTAACGATAAACTGCTTGAACATTTGCTAACAGTTTATAAAGTGTTGGAGTTTTCTCTTGATAATTCTTTTGCCACACAAACAAAAGAGTTCATAAACAGCTTCTAGCTTCTGTAAAATGTTTGTAATCAAAAATAAGTGCCATCTTATTCACTGCTCAATGCAGTGAATTAGTATAACTGTAGTATCTAATTGAAAAAAGGAAAAAAATCTTTGATTCAACTGCAAAATTAACCCAGCTGTTTGAGCTTCCAGGCGATGAAAATGGATCTGTGAAGGCAGGCAACATTTCTTTGTCTTCATTTTATACCCTGATGAAGTCTACTTCAATAGAGCTGCCTCCACTTATCCCAGAGGACAATTTGGTGCTTTTGTGTAAAGCTAATCCAGCTCTCCCTGAAGTCAAGGGAAATTTTGTACTTGACTTCAGCGTGAAAAACGATCAGGTCCTAGAACAACAAGGCTAAAATATCTGTGAATAAAAATAAGTTCAGATTTTCCACTTCCTAATTAGCTAAAAAGAAATTAAATATATATACACACAAATACATACAATTGATTTGATGAAATGAACACTTAAAAAAAATTGAAAAAAGTCTGATTACATTTCAGTTTAAAGCATGTGAAAAGTTGTTTTACATGGTAACATTTTTAAAAAGATAATATAATCCCATTCTAATATTCTGACTGTAAAACTGTACTGTTTAATGCATCTGTCTTGTCTTTTCAGTTTCAGAGGAACTGAGGGGGAAAAGTAACAATCCCTCAAGTCTAGGAAATATTTTAAGAGAAGTATCAGTTTAACGGCATGGTTTCCAAGCTGTAGAAACCACGCAGCTACCGCTTAATAATTTTTCAACTCTTTGTCACCGCTTGTAGGGTTTCCTCAAGAACGTTCTCACACCATGCTCAGTCCACCGGCTCAAAAGTTTTGGCAGGTTACTCCATCGGCCTCAATATGATTTGATTCCATCACCTAAATCACGTCGTTACCTGGCTGTACTATACTATGTATAATGCAGTAAACTATGTTTACTTTCAAGTATTTGTATAAGATCAAAAATAAAACACAACAGACCTGAACTGTCAAATAAAGTCATATATTAATTGACCACATGCTATGTTGTAATGGAAAGTTACCCATCTGATAGCACTTTTTTTTAATATTTAAAATGGAGAAATAGTTTTTAAAATGTTAACATCAATTTATATTAAGACTCAAATTTACTGTTAGGATAGCCTATATTAAATTTAAAAATTACTCAAACTATGGTGTTAACCACCAAAATTTTAAACAAATTCAAATCACCAAACCAGCAGAGCTCATTCAAAATCACCTGGAATCAGAATTTGACCACTTAAATACCTGAAGTAACATAAGCTGTTACAAGTGTAGAGGATCCCCTGCCTCAATTAACATCATTTAGACATCGGTTTACTAGAATCTGAGAAATATTTAGGGAAGACAAGGCTAAAAGACAGAGATTTTTATTTGTATCTTCAAAGAAAGCAAAATCTTAGAAGTACGAGATCTACTCATTCTAGCACCTTAGAGGTTTTCGTGACTAAGATTAACAAATCAAAGCTAACATTCCCTTTTGAAAATAAATCCACCAGATTTAAAACGTGTTTTGCATTTAGAATTACTGCCTTCTATATCCTTATCTAAAAGGCAACATATTATTAACTTGTACCTTAAAATGTAATGTTAGTTATTTACATGAATTTCAAGCAAAATTTCCATTCAAATGCCTCTGAATACAAATTAGGAAGAAAAAAGTCTTCCATATAAATTAGGCTTTCATTGCTTAAATATTAAACAAATAGCTTAAAATAAATTATTAGGACACTTTATTAATGCATTAAATACACATGCAGAAAATCCATGCCCCAGCAAAAAGCTAACACAATTAGTGTAAATCTAATATATAGTTAGGGTCAACGTATTTTACTGACCAGTAAGACTCAACTGCTTTCTTTAGGAAAAGAACGAAGAAGTAGTGTAAATTTAAGTTAAAAAGCATTTAAAATAACCACACAAAATCAAGGTGTCATGCTTGTTAACGTAAGTCACTTTGTTTTAACTTGGCTATGGTTTTACCATGTATGCATCAAATTTAAACAGTATTCTGAAGGTATGTCAGACCTAAGCGAAAGGGAGGGAGGGGAGGTAATCAGAGCCCTAGATTTAATAACCAATGCAAATTAATTCTAGAATATTTAAATACACCTACTTTGTATGAACAAGTAAAACGTTTCCAGGGAAATAGTTTTTAATCTATGAACTATCACTTGTCTCATTTTATGTACATCATGACAGCCTGAATCAATCAGTTCTACAGGTTTCTACAATACACAAGCTAAGAAATATTTCCTAAAATGAAAAAGATCGACATCTTTAGCAAATTACATAATATATATAATTATTCAGCAAGCTATTTTTGAAAGCTTATCACTTTAAATAACCTCAAGCACTATGATTTATGAATTGTGTTTTAAGAGTATAACTGTACTTAAAATACAGTACCTGAAAGTAAAAAAGTATCCATATTACTATTGCATCTTAATCTCTAAAGCCATATATAAGTTAGCACTTAATTTTTGTGTCTTCTGAAGTTGAGAATTTTGTACTTGCATTTTGCTCACTCATTTGAAAACCACAGAACCAAAAAAAACAAAAGACCACCCCAAAAAACCACAATCCTTCTTTTCACCCCCTACAGAATATTCATACAATACTTACTTTTCAGGTTTGAAAAAGCATGGCTGCTGAGAAAAGGAATTTTATTCAAGAAAATTTCCCCAACGGAGGAGTAGTAACAGCTCAGGAATTATCCTGGTTTTCCTTCTCTTTCCTTCATGGGTAATTGTTTTCCAAAGGAATAGTGTTTTGCTCTATGTTTTAAGCGTTCCTGAACAGAGTATTTAACTTTACTATGAAAACAGAATTAAACATGGGTGTTCAAACTGAGACTAGTATACTCTTTTTCTCTCTCCAATGCATGTTTTTCAGTTAGGTATGGATGAGCTGGTCTGGCCAATACTATGATAACTTTTAATAATCCTTTAAACAAATATTTAACATCAGTATCAGTTAAACAAACCCCTCCCTCTCTCTGCTTTCAGGACTTTGTCATTCTATTAACGCATCTTCTACCTATAACTTATGGCACAGGGAACCCAAAAAAAACAAAATCAAAGAACATACTTTGGTAAAAATCCAAAATATCACATGTCTTAGAAACCAGGGATCACACTTACATTTTAAGATATTACTGCTGCACGAAAATCTGAATACTTTTTATTTAAAACAAGCAGAATCAGAATTGCCATCTGTTGCTGAAAGAACCCATTCTGAAATTTTCCCTTTAACTAAACTTCCAAAAACTTTTACTTGAGACATTAAGAATTTATCCTGAATTGAGGGGTGTAAGGGGGTGGGAATAAAAGTGAGATGTTTGCATAGACAGACTTCTGGTCTAATTCATGACTGCTGTTCTTTCAGTAGACTTCACTTAATGAACATGGGCATCAAAAAGGAGAAGCACTGTTAAGATTTGCGATAAAAAAAACAACAAACAAACAAGAAACCCACAAGTCTTCCATCTCCATGCAGTATGGGATAGCCTTCTTACAGGAATGAATGACACACAATTCACCTGGGCTAGTCATCACACAAAGTAGAGAATGGTCTTTGCCCCACAGATCTTATCTGAGTCTTGCACAAATTTGCATTAGGAAAAGAAAAAAAAAAAAATCTGTATTTTCAGGTTCACTTGTCACTAAAGTATTACAAGATTTTCTACTAAATCACCTACAAGTGCATAAGATGCACTATTACATATGTTTGCAGCTTCATCATAGCACCGATTTAAGTCCACATCTCTAAGGAAATGTGGAGTATTTCAACTGAACTACTGGAAGTGGAGCTAGTCACAAATACTTAATAGTATGTATCAACAAAACCAGCAGAAGTAGTAAATGTTCTGCTGGTACGCTCTGTTTTCAGCTCAAGAAGTTATGGGAAAAAGGACACAAAACATTCGGTTTTATCACCATAAGCTTTCCTCCCATTTCATCTCACCCTTGCTTAGTCCTCACATGATACAAATGCCACGTCTTTACAGATTTTTAAAACGTGAAGTTTGCTATTAGGTTCGGTGCAGATTTTTAAGACGTTTGGAGACCACTGTTCTACACAAAATTCAGACCTACATGTCACACCTAATTCTCTGTTTCTCACAGACTAACCTTGTTAAACTTTTAACTGACACACTACAAATTTTGCCTGTATGCTTCTGAAGACTTCGGTTTGGAAAACAGTAAGGTAAGGTTTTGATCTCAAACTGCAGATATTCAGAAAACCAGCATCAGAATCAAGGCAAAGAAAGGAGATACAAGAGAACTGAAAAAAAAAAACCACAACTTGGAAGATGTACTACTAAACTTATGGATTTGTTTTAAACACTTTACAATGAAGCACAGAACTTTTGTTATTTATGTTCAAATTTCCTTCCTCAACCACAGTTCTTTGCTAATGTTTTCTTTCCTACAGTTTGGCAAACAAACACGACTTTTAGATAAATGTATATTTTGAAAATGAGAATATTTTCTAGACATTAATTCTACATTCATTTTTCAGTGAAGCATGCTTTGAGCAAAGCCTTAACAGTGTTGCTCATCTTTGAGGCACGTGTTCACTAAGTTGAGCCTACAGAAAGACCAGCTGTTTTAAGTCAGACCAGAAGCCCACTTAGCCCAAATACCTCTGAGTCAGACCAGAGGTTCACCACCGGTCCCAACCATCTGAGATGCTGGGCAAAACTGGGTGCTCTGGAAGGGGGTTAAGAACCAGGAGAACCTGTGGCCATGCTATCCTTGGCATAGTCTTTTAGCTTTTGGTCTTTAGGGTACTGTTGCTGGCAAAATTGAGTATTTATGTGGAACAAGCTAAGCTGGTAAAAAACAACCAGAAACAGGAAGAGTGTAGAACAGAAGAGCAAGGTATACAGAAGGACTTTGGAGGGAAGGTTTTTTTTTATTCTTCTGTGGTGACAAGTGTCGGTCACAATTTTAGTTTCCCATAAAATGTTCTTGAAAAGCAAGAAGATGCACATAACTCGGACCTGTTTTTCCTTTGTCACGTTTTAAGTATAAATACTATTTTTGTTATCTAACCATACTTAAAGTTACTTATTAAAATTGGATTGTTCACTATTAATTTGTTTTAAGTCTTCTTTTCCTGGCTGAGTGCCAAAACAGTTATAATGCTATACAATTGCAATACACAAGAGATTCATAGTACCCTCTAATTACTCTTTACAAGCACTGCCTTTTCTTACAATTGTGAGGGCATTAAGTGCGGTTGAAAATTTCAAAACCTTTAGCCCAGATACTGTACTTTTCTTCCTGAAGCTGAACTTTACACACACCATCAAAAAGTTTGCCTTAACTACAGGCAAACATTTGGAACAGGAACTGAACAAGAACACTGTCCTCCACTCAGACCCTTCTTTTGCTACAGGGCCATCAGTTCTCGTAAGCATACCTGAGACCTGACTGCATTTATGCTCCGTCATTCACACCATGAATAACACACTACTACTGTCTCAGTTTTGCAAGATTGGAAGGTGCTTTGGGCATGTGAAAACAAAGGAAATTAACCCCGTTGAACCAAAGTCTTCCAATATGAAAACTGACTTTAAATGTCTGATTAATGCCACAAAACGCTCCTGAAAGTTTACCCGAAACAAAGTTAAAGGCCCTTATCTACAAAGATTTATTTATGTGGGTGTGTTTACTCAACTTCACTGTCAATGGAAGTAAATGAAGTTATCCACTTGTGTAAGCCTGGTCTACCTGATCCTAGAATCTGAACTGGAGGGATGACTCAACACTTCTGAAGAATTATTTATTTTCCCAGACTTCTCTAGGCTTCTGGTGTGAAGAAAGCCACAGAAACACATATCACAGAAGTTTTTCATCCCAAGTACCAATTTGAAAGAAATTATTTGAGGTTCAGTAGCACCATCAGAATTCAACATTTACGTAAACATTTAAGATATCCATGTAGTCAGTATACATGCTTTAATATTAGAGTCTCATATAACACTATCGTAATAGCATTTGCCTTCCAAAAATACAAAGATAAAAACTTTTGCCAGGTTAGCAAAAAAGTAATCTAATTTCCTATGCAACATTTTAGAGCACCCAAGCAGACGAAATACAGATGATGTCAGTCTGAGGTTTTAGTGGTTGTTACTTCCTCGGCACTCTCCAACCATACCCTGTAACATTACCTAACACTACAGTCAAGAAAAATCGAATCAAACCCCCAGTCTTGGCCACAACAGTCAACACGGCCTCGGATTTGCTTACTGATGATCCCTACGGCAGTATCCTGCTGGGCTCTGGGGCTCGGATACAAGCCCGGGATGGCAGTCCTCACAGGAGACCCTCAGCTCGAGGGCTCATCTCAGCTGAGTGAGACTTTGATCCACTGACTTTTGGGACATGGTGTGAAACCTGGTGCTCAACCAAAGTGACAACAGAAAGAGTATTTCCCATCTTATTTCCAGTTGTCCTTCACATTTTTAAAGAATATGTATTTAAATCTAAAGGGAACAAAACTCAGGCATAAGTAATAATGCTCACTTACTTCATTTCTAGCATTAATGTTACTAGCATCCTGAACTCTGATCCTGCAATCTGCCATGCATGTTAACTTTACCTAAGGGTGCAGTCCCACTCGTTTCAATAACTTGCTTCAGTGCCAGTTTCTGCTTTGATGCATTGGCACCATTGAGAACAAACCCTCATAGGTGAAAAAGGCGGTAAGAATGACCTCTTAAAGCATAAAATTAAACTCTTCCTACAGTTAGTTGACAGCAGCTTTTCAATATGACTTTTTTCCCCTGTACTAAATTCAGCATACACATGGGAATTTGTCCAGGTTTGCCTTCAAAACCTGGCAATTGATGATACAATCTGGAACCCTACAACTTTAAGTCACTGGTTTGAATGCAGCCGGGACTGTAGTGATTGAAAGAAGTTACCATATGGCAACCGTAAAGCAGTTTGTATTAAAAAAAATAAATAAATTAGTGGCTGCCATATCATAAAATCTATCACTATAAAACAGCATCCTACTGGCATTCTCAAGGAGAACTAAAATGAAATCAATACTGAGAATAAGCTACCTAGTTGTCTTTGAAGGTGGTTCCTCCAGGACAAAACCTAAAGCACTGTTACAGTAGTTTGAGAAACTACATTTCTCCCCCACTAATCAATCTGTTCCATCAACTAGCAGAGCACTTCCAGTACTAGAAGCCCAAAACCTTTCATGAGGACTTCACAGAAACCACGGACTGTGTATGCATGCACAGAAGGTGTCCTATTGGAAATAGGCTGCTTGATGTGACACAGCAGAATAAGGACACATTCCTGAAGTACTCTTTGTGTTAATACTGACATCAACTTTTAAATTAACATCAAGGTAGCTTACTCAAAACTGTGATCAAAGTATGAGGCAAAACAGTTGGATCCAAGTAGGGAATACAGATGAAAGAACATATTTCTTTTAACTAACCATTTGAACGCAAGGAATTATCTATTGAAAATACACAGCTTTTGTCCACAGACAGCGCATACAGAAAAGTAAAATCATGCAGTTACTTTGTTCATAAAGTAAACTTTGACCACATAAACTGACATGTGCCACACCACAGACTTTCACATCACTGTCACGTGACGGTCATCATTTATCAGAGCGAACAGAATGCCATTTTCATTCTTTGGGAGCTGCAGGAAGTATGCAAAGCTCAAAATAAAGAATATTCCCCTAGAGCAGAAGCATGGTTCTCTGTTCTGCTACATTAACACTGATAAAAAACCTAAATTGTGAACTGCAGTTTTTCAGTAATTCTGTTACACAGTACGCAGCACACCAAATATTTATTAAGTATTTTTCTAGCGATTTCAAGTAACATAGCAATTTAAACAGACTTTCAATTTCGTTCATTTGCTTCATAGCCAAAGACCTGCTGTTATGCAATAAACATTCCCCTTACAGACTCTCTTCATAATACATAACACAGATTAAAGCTACCTCGGGCTCACTACTCTCATTCCAAATGAAGTTCTCCAGATTTCAACAACAGCTACTGGATTCCAGATATTAAAAAGTTATTGAAAACTGGACTGGTGGCTCTGCGAGCAGTAAAACCAGGGAGGCCCCATTTCCTGCATCCATTTCCAGCCTGAGATAAATGTTGACGTGAACTCTCCAGTGCGCAGGTTAAGAGCTGTCTTCTACCTGGCTTCCTTACTTCCACAAATTTTGTAGAAATTGCTCACCTGTGAGACCTCTGCTGCCAAATTTGTTTGAAATCGGCTAAGAGCCAGAAGAGTTATCAGAGGGACTGATGGCACACAGGTACTGCAGCTGCATTTGAGCTGCACCTCCTGAGGAAACAAAGGTAACGAAACCTGTGGAATAATTACTGGCAATCGCTGCTACCAACTATTGTCACCCTTTCACACGCCTGGTATCACAGGATCTTTTTCTTTGAAATTCAGCACAGTGCCAGCGCTGTGCTCTTTCTGTGCCCCTCACAGATGCTACCTTATCCCAAACTTAAACTGGACACCCTGGCTGTGCAAAACACATCCATAGTCTCTGCTCTATGCCCTTGTTCAGCAGGAACCCCCTATAGCTAAATTTACAGACATGCATCAGAAGTGGAAGTGCAAGCTTTTGTCGTCTGGAAAGGAACCGTTCTTACAGCTATGAAGCCTGCAGAAACATATAGTTAAGGCAAAACCATACTACCTACTGACATAGGCACTGCAAGTGTAACTGACAAGGCAATTTTATTACAAATCCCTCTTCACGGGCTTACTTTCCAAAACTGAAAGAAAAATACTCTGAGGTAAACTTTCGTATCTTGCTTCCCTGACTAAAGGTCGATTTTGCTTCCAAAATTCGCCTAATGTTTCATTCAGCCGCCTATGAATTATTAAGAGAAAGACGACACACCTTCTTTGGCAACATGCTCCAAGTTTTAAACTGGTTTTGGATCATTCTGCCAGTTTAAGTAAATCCAAGCATCTATTTTCTAATTAATGACCAGCCTCTCCTTAGAGTTAAATCCAGCAAGTAAATCTGAATACACTTTCTTAACAACCACGAGGTTCGGAAATATTTATAACCTAGTTTTCCCAGCGCAAAGTGGCCCGCACCTACATGCACAGCAGACACCTGGAACGGACCATTCCGAAATGAATGCGATAAACCCGTGTACTTGCAGTACTGACTGATGGAGAAGACAGGCTAGCCCTTGGCCGGAGGGACGTGCGCTCGGCTTTACGCACCGCGCAGAAAGTTGCGCGCAGCCTCCGCAGGAACGGGGGCTCCTGTGTGTCCTATACATTTTTTTTTTTTTTTTAACCGTAAGGAAAACGAGGCGCCTTGATGGAGTGTGATGACTGAACATTACAATTAATGACTCAGAAATTTAAAGCAGTCGTGTTCCTGCTCGATGCAGGGATACAAATCAGAGCAGTAGGAGAAAAAAAAAGAATTAATAGAAAATAATTCCACGCAGGTCAAGCCATAGGCGTCTCGCAAATCAGTTTCCTGAATTTCGCCCTTTTACCTGCGCTGCGCCGAGCGGTGCCGGCACTCGGCTGCCCGCTCCCGGGAGCGGCTCACGCCGAGCACCCACCGGGCGGTAAAAGCCACCACGGAGGAACGAGCAAGCGCCCTGTGATCGCGGCAGCCAGGCGGGAAGGGGCCGCGGGGGGACCCCGGCGGCGGAGGGGAGGGGGTGAGGGGGGCCGCCCCTCGCAAACTTACTTCCCCTCCGCCCGCCCCCCGCAGCCGCGGAACGCGGCGGCTCCCGCCCGCCTGCCGCCTCCCGACCCCTCCGCCCCGCGGGCGGGGGCTCGGGCCCCGAAGAAAGTTGCTGAGAAACTTTCTGTAGAGGAAGGGGCCGGGGGTGAGGGACGCCCCCCCCCCCCCTCCCCGGGGCGCGGCGGCGGGGAGAGGCCGGGGGCGGGCGGCTGGGGCCTAGCGCCTCGGCGGGCGCCGCCGCCGCCATCGCGGCCGCCTCTCCCGCGGGGCGGGGGAGCGGGGACGCGGCCGGGTCCTCACCTGCCTCTCCTCGGCGTGGCGGGTGGGAGAAGGAGGGGGGAGGGAAGGAAGCGGGGCCCCCCCCGCTCCTCCCGGAGCCGCGGCGACCCGGGGAGGGAAGGGGGGGAGGAGGGGAAAAGGAGGAGGGACGAGGAGCAGGAGGAGGGAGCCGGGCGCTCCGGTGCCTGCGGGGAGCCGGAGTCTCGCTGCGGGAGGAGGAGGAGACTCCCCGCCCCTACGGCTGGGCCCTGCGCTGAGCTCTCCGGCGGGCACCGCAGCCCCTCCTCCGCCGCTCGCTTCCCCCCGCCCCCGCGGCCGTCCCGGGCCGGCGGCTCCGCGCACCAGTCGGAGGCCGCGGGGAGGAGCTGGGCTGGCGGCGGCAGCCACCTCCGCCGCGCCGCTGCGCACGGAGCCAACATGGTGGAGGCGCGCGGAGCGGCCGCGGCTCCGGCGGCCCCGCAGAGCGAAACGGAGCTCCCGCGGCTGCAGGGGCGGGGCGCCAACCCCCGTCTTTGTCTCCTCGGGATGGACCCGGGGTCGGGTCGTGGGACCCTTGTCGGGATAAATACGGGGCGGGGGGGGCGGCGGGCGAGCGACCGGGGACGCGTCAGGTGCCGCCTGGGCCGCGGATCTGCTTCACGCTGTCCCCGCCGTGCCGGGCGGGTGACCTCGATGAACCTCTCTCGACAGAAAAGCTGAACCTGAAACGTTTCGGCAGCCGGAGCCTTTCGGCGTGGTGTGGGGAAGGTGGACAAAAATAGCCTGAAAGAACGCCTCAGCCGCGCTTCGCCAGGTGGGCGACGGCTTAGGCTTGGTGAATTTAATTTCTTTCGGTCAAACATGCAAAACGGTGCTTCTGAAGAGTGGGTACTGCCGGGGACTGAGGTGCTTGCGGCCTGGGATCCCTCTCTTGGGAAAGCTTAGTGCTGCGCAGAACAAACCTGTCACTCGAACACTGGGCAAACAAAGAACGAGCTTGTCAGTAACGCACCACTAACTCCGTGGTATTTTGTGTTACAGGTTTCCCGCTCGTCGCAATTCCAGAAGTCAGCGTTTTGTGTTTAAGAATTAAAAAATCGGATTTGTGTCAAGGTTGGCTTCACTGAGAAAAGTTGTTCAAATGCATCCAGCCTTCAGAATTGCAGACGGTGGGAAGAAGCGAAAGAGAAGAAAAAATAACCCTAAAGAACCAAAGTTACTGAAGTTTACATGGGCAAATCGGCAGTTCTCATTCAACATCATCTTTTATCGTTTCAGCTCTCTAACAGTCAAATTTGGCTCTGGAATAGCATTTATGTTTCTCACCTCTTCGTTTGGTTCACAGGCTGAATATAAAACAATAGTTGTCATGATCCTTAATGATAATCTAACATAATATATATATTTTTTTAAATGGAAATGGGATGTCCCATTTGTCTTCCAGGCAATGCTGTTGAGTAATGCCATTTGTATTTTTTAATTTAAGATAAAGCAAATACATGTATTTGCTTTTAGAGGACCATAAATAACACTAAGAAGTTACCAAATTAAAAAAAGCAAAAGTGTTTTAGATTTCGAGACTCCTTACTATAAATCGTACTCACGTAATCCTGTTAGCGTGGTGGAGTTTATCATGTTCCTGTTCTGTCAGGAGCCTAAATCACGTTATACAGAATTGATTTTTAGTTTAGAAATCAACAGCGAGTTTTACAAATTGACCTGGGCGATGAACTTCTTAACTGAGGAGGAGTGTTTGCAGCCTGGTCGGAGCTCTGGGTCTGCACTGATTTGTGGCACTGGCTGGGCTTACGGTAGCCTGGAGTGAGAGCGAACTTTGACTTCCAGTATTAGTTGTGGTTTTCCTACACACAGGCAAGCGTTGCTGCGTGGTTAACAGTAAAACTTGTGTATCTGAAAAACAGACTGAGCCCTAAGTATGTCATCTTCATTATATTTCAAAGTTACTTATTTTTCTTAAACTTTTCAGCATTGGGCTAAAGTTTTATAGTTAGAGGTATGTTGGCTCTTGCTAGCTGTCACTGTAACTTGACTTGTAGGTTTCAGACTGGGGGTATATGGATGGGATTACAGAGCTGTCCTTTCTCCCAGTGCCTGGCTGTGCCTGTGGGGCACCAAAAGGTTCATTTGGATTCTCGATCCATCACTCCCATTACTTTCTCTCCTTGGGACCAATATAAGGAATGAATTTGTTGGTTTCTGAAAGACTGAGCTGTTAACCCTGGCCTCTGCTTGCCATCTTAACGTGCACGTGTGCTGTCGGCTGCCGCAGATAGCACTGGGGCTGCACCAGCGATTGACTTTGGTGGATGATGGAAAGACCGGCACGCTTAATTTCAGGCACAGTGTGATTAAAATAGCAGAGCAATTGGGGAGAAGACAAGACGACCAGTCTCATAACTAAGAACGAGCTTGGGTGCACCATATGGGTGTGGAAGAACAGATTAGGGTTCGAGTCTGGAGCCTCGGAGGCCAGACATGCTTTCATTGCAGTGGAAAAATTGGCTGCTTCTTAAATTGTCTTGCACTTGTTACTGACAGTCTGAGCATTCCTCATTTTTATAAGGAAGTGTTGAACAGGTGACTTAAACCCATCAAACTGCTGGTGGTCCAGTCCATTTAATCCTGCACGGAAGGGCGCTTGGGCTGTCATTGCCACCTTCTGCCTGCGAGCCAGCCCGCAACCTGTCGCCACGTTCTACCGAGGTGTGACGGCCTCACGTTTTCCCAGGTGTGACGGCTTTACGCCCCTGCTCTGCGGCTCCCGAGTGGGCTCTGCAGTCCGTCGCAGTGCTGTGAGCCATGCGGGTGGGCTGACACCGCTCTGTACTCGCTCCGGGGGCATCAGCTGCAACTGGCACCAGCCTCAGCTGAGAGTCAGTGCAGGCCGGTGCCTGCTTTTAGGAAATTTCTCATCCCTTTTATTCTTTTGGTTTGAATTAATATTTTTCACTTTGTCCAGCAAGAGCAGGGAGGAGCCGCCCTCATATGCTTTAGCGTGGCTGGGATATGGTGTGAGATGCTGCTGCTGTAGGGGTTTATTGCTGCTGTTTGCTGGATGCAGTTTCCCCGAATATCCCTTCAAACAGGCTCCAGTGTTCACTAACTCCTCAGCTGTGTTGTGTTTTTCATTATCATTAATGCAATCTTCAAGATTTGTGCAAATAGTACAGGTGGAATGCCTTCCTAAATGTAGGCTTTTAAAATTATCGTATATGTGAATTAATTTCTAAAGAAGGTGATAATTTTTACAGTCCTAAATGGGGTGGAGTTTTTGGTTCAAATTACTAAATGATTGGTAGGATTAAGTACATATAACACTGAATGAAGTATTTTCAGGGATATAAGGGGTAATACAGGTGCAAGATCAGAAAGAAAGGAGGAGGAGCAGAGCAGAGATGGAGGAAGGCAGTCTAAGGTATTTCAGGCATTGATGTGGGATTGCTGATTTGTGATGGAGAAATACAGGAGTTGTATCCTGAGATTTTGAAGGAGATGGGCAGATTGATTTTTCTGAAAAGCTTTAACAGTGCATGTCAAAGGTTAATTTATGGTACATGTTATAGTGACTTGGAAACATTGAGACATTCTTGAAAACATTTGGTGGGATTGTT
Source organism: Tauraco erythrolophus (assembly GCF_009769465.1). Lineage (NCBI taxonomy): Eukaryota > Metazoa > Chordata > Aves > Musophagiformes > Musophagidae > Tauraco > Tauraco erythrolophus. Next base: position 51,306,501 of record NC_141467.1, on the reverse strand, counting down.
CTCCAATAAATTGGAATAAACAGAAAAATATTATGGTCATTGATGGTCCCCTGTAAACTACTTTTTCTTTTGAAACAAATAAAATGTTTTTCTCAACCTAAATTCATTCCTTCGTTTTGAGAAATAACTATGGTAATCAAGGCCTCATCCTAGCTATCACTTACTCTTTAAAAGCATGAAAAAATAACGGCATTTTGTAGCAGCATCTCCCAAAATTCATGGGCCAAGTCCCTGTTGCTTGGCAAAAAGCAGTTCTTCTTAGAATTAATTAGTATTAGTCACATGCTTACGTTTAAGCGCTTGCATAAATATTGTTAAGAATAGGGAGTTTAGCAAAGCATAGATATTTCTTTTGAAAATATTCTAAATGTTAGTCAAATAAGTGGGTAGTTTTTGTTTTGTTAATTTCTTCAAACAAAGCTATTAATATAATTGTTGATTTTCAAAAATGAAAGTGAAACATCTTCCTTGGATATAGTGCAAATTACATAGGAATATAGTAGTTCAGTAGGGAAATAGAATGCTAAGTCACGATGTGATGGATCTGTCATTGTTTCCTGTTCTGAAGCAAGTATTCAATTTAAGCTTTGTTAAACTTCAAAACGTTTTCATTACAAATGTCCCATTTTGCCTTAAAATGCTTCAGCGTGTCCAAATGGCCGGGATCTTTGCATTTGATGTACACATCTATTTGCAAGGTTAAATATTCCCTTCTTTCTCAGATAGCGTTTCTGTTTGATCTTGTGTAACATGACTAATTACTTACGCGTATTATAGTTTTAGCAAATGTGTGTAGGGTTATTTTTGAAAAACATTGATTCAAACATTGTTTTGGAAATTATTTAAAGTTACTTTTGAAAGCATGCTAGAATTTATCTCGGAAAATCTTGTACTTCCAAACCTGTTGCTATTTACATTTGTGTCACATCCAGTTATATCAGACACGCTGGATTACATTGTATAATGAAAGCCGCATTGCTGTACTCTAATCTTTATCTCTTTATATCCGATCTCCTTTGAATTGCACATGAGTATTGCTTATGGTTACTTAAAATAACTACTGCTTTTGTTTCAAGGGCAGTGCTATATGTGGTGAACGCAACACTCAACCCTGCTTTGGCAGCAGCTACACATCCTGTATCTTTGGTTCTTGCATGGTTTAATTTGGAAGCTGCAGAGATAAGTTCGTTTTTTATTTTTAATTTAAATTTCATATTTGAAAAAAATGATGCCTGTAAAATCATACGTGTCTGGAAAAATTTAATGCATTTATTTGGGCCATTGTGCTCTGCTGAGGGTTTTGGAATGTGTGCTGTTCTCCTCACAAAGCAGATCATGTACTCTTTAGTCAGAAAGGAAAGGCACAAACAGTAGAAGCAGATGAAGTACATGTGGTAAAGCTGACCTGGACTGACTTTGGTTTTGACATCACTGCTAGAGTCAATCACAGTATTTAAGAGACTTCTGACCTCATTTGTTATCCAGTATAAAGGAGCAATTTCTGCTGACTTTGGGAGACTTGTGCGTACATGTATTGGTTATACTTAGTTATTCTTGTGCTGACTGCCTAAGTAATTACTGAGGATGAAATGCTTAATAATGTTATTAGATGCAAAATCCAAGTTGATACAGCATTTAGGGAGCACTGGTAGGCGATTCTGCATCAAATTCTCTTCTTTTCCAGGGCACCCTGAATTTTAGCTGTTGAACTCACATGCAGTTGCAGCGCTTTTATACATAACTTCATAAAACGAAGCCAAATGAAACAGAAATCAATGACTTTCTTTTTACAAAGACACAGCAACTATATGCATAGTCTTATTGTGGCTCTGTGGGACCATCCTTTCCTAATCAGCCTCTCCTCCATCCACCCCATCATTCTTGTCCCTGCTGTATTCTCCCATCTTATCCTCCTCATCATCATAGCCAGTTAGTTCTTATGCTCAGCCTGGCTCAAGACTCTCTGTGGTCCCTTCCTCTGAGCTCCCACCCTGACTAAAGAAGGACAAATTCCTCAGGCCTGTGTTGGTGCCCTGTATTATGCATTAATGCTTAACATATTTTCCTAATTTTCTGTGCCAGGTTGTTATTCTTGCCCTAATGTTTTGAGGGATAATTGTCTGTCACAACCCTGGGCACCAGAAAGCCATTCTTCTTAATGTAAAGATGAATGTGATGAAGTTTATTGCTTTGGGAATTGTTCCAGGAACAAAGTCATCCCCTCAGTCTGGGATGCCAGACAAATCCTTAAGAGTAGAGCTTCAACCAGGATGGGGGTGTTCACTATCACAGGTCAGTATAACTGTTGTGTACCGTTTAGAGATCTCAGAAAAACTGGACAGCCATCAGATTTATGTTTGTTTGTTTGTTTGTTTGTTTGTTTTTTCTCAGCATGCCCTGTATCTCTGTTGTTTCTCTCCCGTCTTCCATTTTCTCATCACTGTTCCTTCAGCTGGAGGCTACAATCTCCTCAGGTCTACTGGCATAACTACAACTGTAGTCTTTTTCCTGTAGTTTTGCAGTTCTGCCAACATGACCTTAGTCAGTTTAAATCTCCTAATAGTTTTCTGAAAATTGAGATTGTGTTGATGCAACTTTTCTAGGGAGTTACATATATACAGTTGTACTCACTGATACAAGGAAAGAGGTAACAACATAGAGAGGAGACCAGTGACTTCTTATCCCACCTCAACTGCAGCCAGAACAGTCTGAATTTTCTGAAATTTCAGAATTTAGGAAAGCCCAGTGTGGCTGCATTGATAGATGAGGAGAGAACAGTGGTGGTAGGGAATAGGAAAGACTAGATGGCTCTGATTTCCTGATGTTTAACTGTTAGTTGGCTCTGCCTGCATCTTTCTCAGTTCCCACCCCACTCCAGATAAAGGTCCTTTTGTTTCCTTACTGCTCTCTGCTTTGCTCCCCTGAATCGGCCGAAGTCTCTTCCATTCTTCCCTGAGAATCTGTGCCAGGGCAAATGAGGGAGTCATGAGCGAGGCATCCAAGGTAACAACTACTCAAGAACAGACACCTGTGGAAAACCTGATTTTTAAAATCTGAAAAACACATTAAGGGATGGAAGAAGCCTGGGTTTATTAAAAGCCGGGCCAGTAGCTTTCCTGTGGTTAATGGTCACTAGTACTGTTAGTAAGAGTTTTCAGTCACTTATAACCACCCAACTTCAACTTTTAGGCTGAAATTGTTCTTGGCAATTGCCTACCTCACTGCTCTGACACTTGCAATGTGAAAATATGCTGCTTTTTCGTGTGTTAAAAGATGCAACTTTGGCAGCTGAGTTGTAGAGAAGCACCTCCACCTCCAAACTGGGCCCAGTTGTTTGAAAATTAGCAAGTTTCCCATGCAGATGTCGGGGATATGCCTTTTGCAATATGTGTTAATAATATGTCCACGTCTGACCTGGTGGTGAGTAAGCCTCTGCACAGTCTCACTTCACATGTAGGGGCTTAGTAGATCTAAGGTGAGTTCTCCAAAAACTCTATCTGCATATCCTCCCACAAGTCCTACTCTCCAAGGAGGCTGGAGATGCTCCATTCCAAGGCTTCAAAGCCAGCAATTCTTTGCAATTAGGTAGGAACGCAGACTGGAATGCATCTCCCACCACGCAGCAACTATTGTGGGAAAATGGAGCGGCCCTTTGCTTCCCCACCCCTTGCTTAAAAAGAAACGAAGAGGAATGAATAAGTAAGGGAGACTCTGCTTCTGAATTGCTCTCTTTTTGTTTTGCAGGTGCCTGATGTGTTCTGCTGCTCTATCACTGTGCTTCTCTAGCATCTGGCTCTCAGTGAGGGGCAAGGAGCAGCACAGAACCCAGCCTGAGCGCCCTGGCACGGATGCCGAAGCCGGTGATGATACGTCATGAGCGCTCAGAACCTTTTTGTTCATGTTCTTCAAAAGGGGAAAAAAAGGCTGCTATAAAGGTTCAGGGGAAAACTAAGTACATGCCATGAATTCAGAACTGGAAGCTATAAAAAAGACAATTTTAATTATTTTTTTTTTTTTTTTTAGAAAAGAGAGTTTTGCCAACATACATTTCTCTAAATTTTAAGTTTTTCTGAGAAAGGGAGCTGGCAGATTTTCTTTTTTATTTTTTCTTTATTTGAATATGCATGTAATCGATCCTGTTGTTTCAGAGAACTGCAAAACTTTGAAGGGAATATCAAAACCGTTGAAGTAACATCATATTTCACCATTATCTTATGTTTCCTACATTTCATTAAGCAGTTTGTGGAAGCCAGATAACATCGCATAGCTGATATTTAATTGCTCATGGAAAAAATTGTAAATGATGGGTTAAAAATATACGTTTATCTTTCTCCTCATAATAATGGGGCAACTTTAGCTATATGAGACAAATGTAACTAAAGGAAAGAAGAAAAATAGTAGCTGAAGAAAAATAGTAGCCAAAGAAAAACACATGGCATTAAAGATTACATTAGTGTGGCTCACATGCTGCTTCCTTCTGCTTGTTTTTCCTTTCACTTTTGGTTATAGTGGGATTTTCCAAAGCACAAGAATTTGCTTATCCTACTCCTCATTCCTTCAAAATAGACCCTGTTGAAAATCAGACTGTCTGTTCTTCATTGTCCCATATTTTTGCTACTGTTTTCTAATTGTGAAGGAAAATGAAACATGGAAAGTTCCAAAATATTTTGGTTTTAAAATGTGGGCTTGGGACATCTCTGATGCATCATCGTAACACAGCTAGAAGGAACTCTATTGTTCTTGATGGAAAATGTAATCCATTCAGGAACCCCAGATGATGGAGGGAAACGAGGGACCTAAACCATGACAAACTCATGATGAGTAATGACAAATCATCCTGAAGCAAAACATTTAGATTTGCTTGGACAGTTAGAACCATTTTGGATTCTTTTTTATTTTCCCAAAGGGACATTACATTGTTTCGGCATAACCGAATTTTGTGGACTTTCCTGTGGAAAAAGTCAGTATTACAGAAACCACTTTTCTATTAAAAACCATGAACAGAAAATTCTGGAGCAGCAATAGAGGGAAGCAGTCAAGCCAAAAGCAAGCACATTTGAAAACGTCCTCCCTAGAGAATCTTAGGACTGCTCCAACCTAGCAATAAGAATTTTATATGAAGGTAAGTATATTTCATAGACACCAAGCATAACGTGATGAAATCCATGTGGCATACTATTTCAACACATTTTAAATGTGATGTTTCACAGAGGCACTGGAAAACTGTTTAAAAAATGTGAAAGAGCTCTGGTGGAAGGCTTAGGCCTTTGAGGTGAAAAATCACATCTGAGATTTCACAACTGTTTTGCTAGGACTGGGCATTTTTAAAAATCTGAACACTGTTTTTTAAAGAAAGAAATCTCTGTCCACCAAGCAAAAGCTTGTATGTTTAGAAACATACTTTTAGCTTTAGAAACATCCAGTGAAATTCATGGGTGTTTAATATTTAGAAACATACTACTACCTTCAGTTCTAAAAAATGGTCGTAAACCTCTTATTTTAACAGTGACAGCAAAATATTTTTGGGAAAAATATGGAATGTGCTACTCTTGCTGAATTTTTAGGATACGGGTAGTTAGGCTAACCTGCAGGCCATTTTGTAGCCTTGACATTGTAAAAGGGGCTGTGAGTCACTGACTTTCTAGAACTGACGCGCATCACACCGTCTGTTTTTCAGGGCAACTTCTGCTTTAAATGTGACAAGCTTTCTCCTGGCTTCTTCTGCATCAGGGCAAGCTTCAAACTGACAACAGCGGGTAGAAGACAGACTGTTGTTTTCCATTACCCAAACTAACCACATGCTTTTCTGAGTACAATAAATAGGTAGCACACCAAGTCTAAGAGCAGATATGACCACCAGACCAGCTGGTGTCAAGCTCTCTGAATATCTGTCACTGCCTCTCAGATTTCACCCACACTTGGGCCCGGTCACTTATGCCAGAACAAAGTGTCCCATATTGATGAGAAGGCACAGAGGGATGGGGAGAACAGAGTTTTGGGTGGCGTGGGCTTAAGGGACCAAAGAGCAAGAAGAGCAGAGTAACAAACCAAAGGATGAGCTCGACGGGTATTTGAAGGCAACTGTTGGCATCGTGCCTGTTGGCACATGGATTGTGCGGCCAGCTACATTACATGGTCTTTCACCTGGTTCTTGCAGGTGTGTATCGCTTTTTTTGTTCTTTATGTGTAGAGTTATCACAAAGGGATGCTAGTCCCCATGGCGAGTCTGTTAGGTGCTTTCATAAAAAAATCTGCAGTAGTATAAACAACCTTTGCTAGTCCCACATGCAAAACAGCAGCTAACAGCTCTGAGTTTCATCACACCCCAGGGAATGCAAGGTGAGCTGTTGAAGGGCCCAGGGTAACTGCAGGTTTATGCTGGTAAAATCAGAAAATGCTCTGCTTGCTGCATGATGTTTCTGAGAATGTGTGTGAAGTCAAATTAAAATGGGAGAGTGGATTTCATAGCTGAGGGCTTCCCTTTGGAGCACTTGTGCCTCTTCACTAGCTCAAAGAAATTGCAAATGGATCTTGCTGAGGTTTGAAAGATATTTTAAGTGTATTAGGGCTTTTAGTCAACATCAGCTGACAAACACTGTTGTTTATTAATACATTCAGTGTGTTTTAATATAATTTTTCTTATGTTTCAGCGCTCTTGATGAGTTTGTTTTGTTTTGATTTGTTTTTTTTTTTTTTTCTATCATTGTTTTGTTAGTCATTTCTGTAGGCAGCTAGGCAGCTGTTGCTGCAATCCATCTGTTAGTTGCAGTTGGCTCTGGATTTAACAAAATGCAACTGCACCCTCTTGTGGAAATTACCAAGGAGATTGTTTTGGTTTCCTGGTACCGCCTGGTTTATTTTTTCTGAACAAGTCAAATAAAAACAAACAGCAGAAGTGTCCTGAGGCCACACAGCAACAAAGCTTCCTGGAGAACTTAAAAAAAAAAGTTGCAACTTAGGAATGTCTGAACTCAGACAGCCTTTGAAGACAAACTTCTATGGGGAAGACTTTCAAAGGCACCCTGGGAGACCTTCCTGCCCTTGGCTTTTGTGGGGATCCCTGTCATAATATGTTCTTCAAGAAAAGCACAGTTGATATGGCTATATGCATAGAAATGGTACATTTACAACTAAGTCTAAGGACAATAGTTCGATATGAGTATACAGCATGGACTTGAAAAATAGTTTGCATTCGTCATCTATATGTGCAAATCCATGAACACAGATGTCCGTCTCCCTGTGTGCACTGCATGTTCTTGAGTGCAAATATGCTTGTGAAGGGAGTAGGTTAGGTTGGCTGCACGTTAAAGGTTTAACTTCAAACACTTGTAAATCTCAATGTGTCCATTTTTTTCTGTGGCTCCTGTGGACACTTCATTTAAAATAAGCGCGTTTAAATTAACGAGCATATTTATGCTCTGGTCTCTGAGGAGTGATGGCAGGGGAAGCAAGCATATCGCGTGTTCAACTCCCACTCTGCTATATAGGGGCTCACAGAGAGAGACTCATACGGTGTTTCCCTTAAAAAAAAAAAAAAAAAAAAGAAAGAAAAATTATATACTGGAAATTAATTTTCCAGAAAAAAAGCCTCAAATTTTTTTCTTCCCCACTATTAGTGTAAACACAAGGAGTTTCTGTGTAAGATAAAATGAAGGAAATACAGATTTTTAGTAATAATTCACCATGTCCTCCATAAGCAAAGATAATCACTGATAAAAAGGTAAAAATGCCCCCAAAGTAACGAGGTGTTTGTGAAAATACTTGTTTCCACAAGAAAATTTTAAAAAATGATACTGAAAAATTTTGTATAGTTTTAATACACAAAGTATTCAGATGCGTTAAACTCTCATGTAAGCAGCAGCTGGTTTTTATGGGCCACAGCAGTGCTGTTCTTTCTCAGAGCAAAGAATTAACCCAGAGCCTGCTCTGATGTCAATGAGAAAGCTGGAAGAATTTGTCTTAGACTCTGCAAATAGTTAATTTAAAAAAAAAAAAAAAAGAGTAACTGTTATACAGCATTTGATCCACTGCTCTATGTAGAATTTAATGAGATGAGTTGGTTTGCATTTTTGTGTCTGAACATGTTTTTGCACTGCCAGCTTGTCTCACTGAGTGGTGAAATACAGCCTGCCAACACCTCTGGGTGGAGTAAGAGAATTCAAGATACTGGTCTGAAAGTCACATTTAAGGAGTCCTGGTCAGATGCTACCCTTGCCTTACCTATGACAGGGCTTCCACGCTTTCTGAAATTCTACAGCAATCATCAAAGTGTTTAAAATCTGTATTTCTACTTGCTTTGCTGTTGTGTTTTCGCTCTGTGCTTGAAAGGCCCCTTTACCACCGTCAGATCGTGTACGTTTCTGCAGTCAGTGATACAGTACTTTGCATCAGATGTGGATATGAGCCTCATTTTAGTATCTCTGTTGGATATTTGTGCTCATCCTGTACGCTGTACTTTGCGTATTTCTGGCAGAACAGCTGTAAGTCTGGCACTGTGCCGGCTGACCCAGCAGCAGCAGCTATGGTTGCAGGGGGTGGCTCACATGGCCCGACCGGCTTTGGGCTCCATAGGCTATCACAAAGGGGAAGAAAGAGGTCAAGTACTCTCGTGATTGCTGAGGTTATAATTTTGTTAACATCTCTCCAGAGGGCATGCAAGTACGCACAGGTGGATGGGCAAAAAGAGTTACGAGCACTCTCATATACAGGAAAGCTGCTGCTCGGACCTCAGCGTGCATTGCTTCATGCCACCAAACGCAGAAGGGCTCCTTGTATCACACTTGCTCCTTCTCTAGTGTGAGCATGGATGTGAAGTTTATGCAGCTGCATCTCTCTTTCAAGTTAATTATATCACTCCGAGCACTTCAGCTGTGATCTCACACTGCAGTGCCTCGCGCTTGAACCAGCCTGCCTATTTCCCTGGGTGCCTGCCACGGAGGTTACCTCCCTGCTGAAATCCTGGCACATGACCTAGTCCTCTGTAATCCAAGTTTCTCTCAAGCTCACATACCCGGAATTCGTCACTGTAGCCATGCCTCATGTCTCTGCATGATTTCAGCTGATGTCCCAGTCTCCCTCGAGGAAAGGAGCACGTCCAGTCTCATTTAAAAGAACCCATTGCTGAAAGCCAAGGATCTACAAGCAGATTCAACTACCTAAAACAGTTCCTGTGTGGCTAATACATAATGAAAGCCATTTTTGACTCCTAGTATTGATTTTCCAGTTTATAATCCTGAGCATCAGATACAACTCCACATCCCTGGCCCCAGCTCATCTTCCCATACTCCAAATGTGATGCCATTTCCAAGCCTAACATAAATCAAAAGTTGACTTTAGGATGTACTGGGCTTGAGAAATGTAGGAAGCAAAAATTTTCTCTCTTTTCCTCCTAGAATCCAGTCCTAGAACAGCTACAAAGCAGTGGCCTCCATTTTTCCCAACTCATCTTGAACAAGCCCACTGTGCCCACCCCACTCTTTTTCACAAGGCTTCTGGCCTTGGAAAATCCACAAAAAACCACAGATCTTTGTTTACAGGTGATTTAACCAAATATCCTATCCCTTCTTCCAGCTTAAACATTAACCGTGGATCCCTACTTGTGCTCCATCCTCCGTGGATTGGTGGGATATATGTAAAATCTGTGGTTGGGATAGGGTTAGTTTTAAGGGTTCCATTCACGGGGATCTGAAGAATTCAGGAAAGTTCAGGAGCTTCCAAGACTTGTGGGACTTTGATGAGGAACAAAGCAAAGGTAGGCTGAATTTAAGTTCAGGGTAACAAAAGCTAGATAGCTCGATCTGTTCTGGGGCAGAATACAATCGGTTTTATATCAAGGATTTGAGATTAGATTTGGGTTCAGGAAAACAGGAGCTGAAGGTTTCAGTTTACTGATGAATTCTGCAAGATGTACAGGAAAAACGATGCACGCTAGCAAATAATTTGTAGCTTATTCAGAGTCAATTAGGAGTTTCTGGATGATGGTTAAGTGTGAGGATTAGGACACTGAAGGCTAAAGTTCTCAGTTTACTTCAGGTTAAGTGCAGCAGCTGATTTCAAGCAAAGGAATGATTGACACTTAGTTCTACACTTCTACTACATTTAAGGTTAAATACAGTAGGGCTTAATTTCTTTCTACTTTGGTACAAAAGAGTTTGGTTTCTTGCTGAACCTGTTAAATGTGGATGCTGAGATGAGGAGAAGTATTAGATGGGTTTAATATTATTTTGGTTAGTGTTTGCTTCTTTCTATGTCGGCTCTGACAAGGGAGGCAGGAACCTCCTAATGAGAGTTCAGCTACTGTATTTTTGGGGAAGGAGAGAAGGAATTAGATTGGGCAAAGCCAATGTTGATGAGTTTAAAGCTAGAATTGGTTCTGAGCAAACATAGTCTGTGACTCCACCAGTAAATAATACTTAAGTGTTCTAAGGTTTTAGTCAGATTTCAGGTATGCTCACTAAGACCGGTAGGGGTAACACAGACGCTTACACATGTATAAAAGAACTTGTACAAATCAAACGCTAACCAGCATTCTTAGGATCCTATGCACACACGCACATATATAAAACCACGTCTAGTTTATTATTGAGGCTCTAAGAAAATTGAGGAATCGAAGCATCACTATGGGAAGGTTTCAGAAAATGAGAATACTTCAGCTCAAGACCTAGCTACCAATTGTAGCAAAGACAGTGGCTACCACTCAATTAAATTCTCATTGAGTCCTGTAGTTACCGTCACAGAACTCAGGCAGTAGTAATTACCGATTTATGTATACATTTTCTGCAGTTAATTTGAAAGTAAAACACATTTACCCATCTTTCTAAGTACTCTGAGTTACAAGTCCTTTTACCAATGACTCATGATGGATAAGAAGTATCATACATAAATAATAAATTTCATAATGCACGTTGCATAGAGGAATGCAGCAGCCTGTGCACTTATACAATTTTGTGGCTAACGTGATTTGGTATTTATAGAAAATCCTAGTGGACCCTAAATATTGTGGAATCAATATTTCAAGAATAGAAATTTACAAAACTGTTTAAAGTCATTCTTTCACATGATAATATTTAATAGTACAATTTGGAGGTATATATTCAATTTCACATGAAGACCACAAATCTGTTTATGTATTATACCTCAGAACAGCCCCTGGTGTCATTTAGATTTCTTATAAAACCTTTATTCAAAAGCCAGTAGGCTTTTTTGCTGGCCTGTTTTTGGATAACTACTTAATTCGACAAGAATTCAATCCTACAGCCCGTAAAGCAGTCTCACCAGCCTCAGTGGAGCTACTTGTGAGAGAAAATGCTGTTGAGGAGAGCATATCCTTTAATAAAAAGGAATGTAACTTGGAAAGTACCAAAGTGCAGTTACACCCTTCTTCTCCTCACTGCAACAGGCACGAGGTCTGTTGCCTCCCAGGAGTCAGAGTTAAAGATGTAAGGAAGAAGCTTCCTTCCCTAGTACAGCCCTCAGACTATTACCCCCTTCTGTTGTTTCAGGTAGGCAGTGAGGAATTAGGAAGAACCACTCCAAGGACAATGAAGAAGGACTTCAGAGCTTTGGAGCGCCTGGTCAAGGGATCAGGAGCACAGGTTGTGTTCTCCTCTATCCCTCCAGCTGTGGGCAATGATGAGGGATTAGGCAGGAAGTACCAACAGATTAATACCTGGCTCCGAGCCTGGTGTGTCTGGCAGGGGTTTGGTTTTTTTGACAGTGGCTGGATCTACAAGAGGCCAGGTCTGTTAGAAAGGCATGGTAATAGCCTGTCCCACAGAGGGAGAGGAGTTTTGGGAAGGGAGTTGGCAGGGCTCATAGACAGAGCTTTAAACTAGATATGAAAGGGGTTGGGAGTGACATCAGGATCACTGGAAGGGAGCTGGAATGCAGTATGCCAGTGCTTGTGGGGCAGGAATGCACTAGCAAGATCGCGCAGTCTCGTGAATTAGCAGTGGATCAAGGTGTCATGCCAGGTTGCAGACAGAGCACAGGGGTTGTTGAGGGGTTGGTTACTGTGGAAACATCTGAGCATCATCAGGGGGCTCCAGGTACCTCATCAGAGACCCAACTCAAATGTCTCTATATGAATGCCCGCAGCTTGGGCAATAAACAAGAGGAGCTGGAGACACTTGTGACCCTGCAGCGCTATGACCTGATCAGCATCACAGAGACATGGTGGAATGACTCCTGCGATTGGTGTGTTGGACTAGAGGGGTATAAACTGTTCAGGAAGGATAGGCAGGAGAGACGAGGAGGGGGTGTTGCCCTCTATGTCAATGAACGGCGAGAATGCATGGAGCTCCACCTGGCAAGTGATGACAATAGAACTGAGTGCCTGTGGGCCAGGGTGAAAAAAAGGGTAGGAGACTTTACAGTGAGGGTGTGCTACAGACCACCCAATCAGGAGGACCAAGTGGATGAGGTCCTACATAGGCAGATAGGAGTTGCTGCTCGTTCACAAGCCCTGGTCCTCATGGGGGATTTTAACCACCCTGATATCAGTTGGAAAAACAACACGGTGGGGAACAAGCAATCCAGGGGATTCCTGGAATGCATTAACAATAACTTCCTTATCCAAGTGATAGAGGAACCAACGAGGAGAGGTGCCATGTTAGACCTCATTTTCGTCAGTAGGGAAGGGCTGGTAGGTAATGTTGAACTCGTGGGTAGCCTTGGCTGCAGTGACCATGAGAAGGTGGAGTTTGAGATCCTAAGGGCAGCTAAGAGGGGTAAGCTCAGCAAGCTTGAAACCTTCGATTTCAGAAGAGCTGACTTTTGCCGCTTCAGGAACCTCCTTGGTAGTGTGCTATGGGATAAAGCCCTGGAAGGCCTGGGAGCCCAAGATTGCTGGTTGACTTTCAAGTATCATCTCCTCCAAGTTCAAAAACATTGCATCCCTAAAAGGAAGAAATCAGGCAAAAACACCAGGAGACCTATATGGATAAACAAAGAACTCCTGGCTAAAATCAAATACAAAAGGGGATTACACAAAGCATGGAAGCAGGGACTGGTAACCTGGGATGAGTACAAGGAAGTTGCTCGTGTACTCAGAGATCAGGATAGAGAAGCTAAGGCCCTGACAGAGTCAAATCTGGCCAGCGATATTAGAAATAACAGAAAAGGATTTTATAGGTATGTGAGAGAAAAAAGAAAAACGAGAGAGAATGTGGGGCCCCTCCAGAAAGATACGGATGACCTGGTTGCTGAGGACATGGAGAAGGCTGAAATTGTCAACAACTTTTTTGCTTCAGTCTTCACTGGCAACCACTCGAACCACACCAACCAAATCACAGAGGATGTTGGCTGGGTCTGGGAGAGTGAAGAACCACCCAGGGTAGGAGCAGATCAGGTCTGGGAACACCTAGAGAACCTGAAGGTGCACAAGTCCATGAGACCTGATGAGATACATCCACGGGTCCTGAAGGAACTGGCAGCTGAAGTTGCTAGGCCACTAGCCATCATATTTGAGAGGTCCAGTCTGGTGAGGTTCCTACAGATTGGAAAAGGGCAAACATAACCCCATCTTTAAAAATGGGACCAAGGACAACCCGGGAAACTACAGACCAGTCAGCCTTACCTCTGTGCCAGGTAAAATCATGGAACAGATACTCCTGGGAGCTGTACTAAGGCACATAAAAAATAACCAAGTGGTTGGTGACAGCCAACATGGCTTCACTAGTGGCAAGTTGTGCCTGACTAATTTAGTGGCCTTCTACGACAAAGCTACAGCGCTGGTTGACTTGGGTAAAACAACGGATGTAATTTTCCTGGGCTTGTGCAAGGCGTTTGACACTGTCCCACATGACATCCTTGTCTCTAAAATGGAGAGACACGGATTTGACAGATGGACCACTTGGTGGATAAAGAACTGGCTGGATAGTCGCACTCAAAGAGTTGTGGTCAATGGTGCAGTGTCTACATGGAGACCAGTATCAAGCGGTGTCCCTCAGGGATCTGTTCTGGATCCAGCCCTGTTCAACATCTTTGTCAGTGACATGGATGATGGCATTGAGTGCACCCTCAGTAAGTTTGCCGATGACACCAAGTTGTGTGGTGCCACGGACTCACTTGAGGGAAGAGATGTCATCCAGAGGGACCTTGACAGGCTTGAGAATTGGGCCAGTGCAAACTGCATGAGCTTCAACAAGTCAAAATGCAAGGTCCTTCACCTGGGTTGGGCCAATCCTAGGCACAAACACAAACTGGGCACAAAGCGGGTTGAGAGCAGCCCTGAAGAGAAGGATTTGGGGGTGTTTACAGATGAGAAGCTCATCATGAGCTGGCAGTGCACTCATGCGTCCCAGAAGGCCAACCGCATCCTGGGATGTATCAAGAGAAGCGTGGTCAGCAGGTCAAGAGAAGTGATTCTCCCCCTTTACTCTGCTCTTGTGAGACCCCACCTCGAATACTGCGTCCAGTTCTGGTGTCCCCACCATAAAAGAGACATAGGTCTGTTGGAGCGTGTTCAGAGGAGGGCCACAAAGATGATCCAGGGGCTGGAGCACCTCTGCTACGAGGACAGGTTGTGGGAGCTGGGATTGTTCAGCCTTGAAAAGAGAAGACTTCGGGGGGACCTAATAGCTGCCTTCCAATACCTGAAGGGAACCTACAGGAAGGCTGGGGAGGGACTTTTTCCAAGAGTGTCTACTGACAGGACAAGGGGAAATGGGTTTAAGTTGAAGGAGAACAGATTTAGATTAGATTTTAGGAAGAAATTCTTCAGTACAAGGGTGGTAAGACTTTGGAATAAATTGGTTTGGATGAAGGTTGTGGATGCCCCCTCCCTGGAGGTGTTCAAGGCCAGGCTGGATGGAGCCTTGAGTAGCCTGATCGAGTTGAGAGGTGTCCCTGCCCATGACAGGGAGGTTGGATTAGATGATCTCTGAGGTCCCTTCCAGCCTGTGCCATTCTATGATTCTATGATTACAGGTATGACACGTGCTTGTCCCATAGAGCTAAAAAGCAGACAAAGACAGGAAAGAAAGGAAGCCCTTCGGCATCCTTAAATTTGGTAGAAGAAGCAGCCTATTGCTGGGCTAGGTGCTCTAACAGTAGAGTACAGGGCTTGTGAAGGAGGGGAACAATCTAGCCTCCTCTCTGTGGTGGCTCTAATTTAAGCACAGCCTTTGAGAGCTAATGCTGCAGGCCACTGTCCTCAACGTGTTGCTGCCTGTTCCTTAAGGTTCGTTCCCCGCAGAGCTTGCTGTCTGAGGAAGAACCGCGGCAACTGCCCCGACACTGATTTCGGGTAGGAAGCCTGATTCAGAAATCTGTGCAGGTCTGTTGATCTGGTACAGCATCGGTGATCCTGAGAGCAGGGTTTTTTCCTTGCCTTCCTCTCTGTGAGTCACGGGAGGTCTGTCAAACTGAATGATGCAATTAGTATTACTTAATTTTTTTTGCATGCCTTTGTGCCTTTCAAGCTGAAATTATAAATTATAAATATCAATTGAATGACATGCTTGAGAAAGTGTATTATTTAATATAACGGACACTTTTAATTTTAAGAACTCATTTCAGTTTGAGTTTCTTCCAGCAAAAGATAATTGATGAGGACAAAAATATATGTTTCTTCAGAAGATTTCTAAAGATTTCCCAGTTACTCCAAAAAATTCCCCAAACGTCAAGCTGAAAAAATACCAATACATTAAATGTATTTATTTTTTAAGTAAAATGTGCTGACTTTCTAAATACAGGTATTTTTTCCCCGTTCTTTTTTAATGGAAAATTTTAGAAACAATACCTTGGCTAGCTCTAACTTCAAAGTGGACAATCCAGTTACATTGCAAGTCATGGCCAGTTACATTCCTAAAAGGAAAACCTACACTAGAAACAGAGCAGTCCAAGGGCAAGTCCGCTCTTTAAGGCAGCATTAGCATACGGATGAAGAAATGCATTAACTAAAACATTGGCCACGCACTGAGATTCATCGGACATGAAAGGATGAATGCAGCTGAAACCAGGACACACACACACACATCTGCTTCACTGTGGACTGAGACAATAACTAGAACTGGACAAGCTTAAAAATAACTCTGCTACAAGAAAAGCTAACTACTTGCTATGTTCTCACAAACCAATTTGTGCCTATTCTTGAAGCTTTTATCCTGGAAGTGTTGCAGTTCAAGGAAGTTCTTGTTTCTGTGCATATCACTGTATTTCATGACCACTTCTCAGCACCTTGCGTCTGTCAGACTTTTGGTCTCTTATTGCACATAGGGTATTTATAAACTGCCTCTGTGATTACTTACAGATTGTTTCAGTTCGTCTGTTCCTCCAAGGAGAAGCTTAAGCAGATTTTTCCGTCTTTTTTGAAAGCTGGCTATTGCTTGAAGGGAGGCTGTTCTCTTGGACCGGAAGTGGGACATTCCTTGGGAAGCTCCTCTCAGGTGCTTTCCGGGAGGCTGCTTGTTGTGATAAGCTCTCTTTTTACCACCACCACATGGGGACTGAAATTTTCATAGCATTTGTAAACTTTTACAGGCAACTAATATGAGGGTTAAAATAAGATTTAATAATCCTTTCCATGCTCCAGACCTCTTGTTGGAATTTCTGGAACAAGCAGGATGAATCTGAGTCGATTTTCATACTAGGTAGGTGTGAGACAAACTGAGCCCGAGTGCCAGGCCTGCGTACCGTGCAGGTGTCCTGTCCACCTCCCTCGTCTGTCCGTCAGCCTGTCGCTGTTCCCATGGTTTGCAGGAGACCTCTTGTGGTAAAAAAGCAAAATCGCAGAGGGTGCAGAGCGCAGCCTTTCTTCTGCGAACGCTGGGAAGAGTAATCGGGCTTCCGCTGCCTCCCAAGCCTTTAGTTTTCTTTTCGCTGCCAGGGAATAAGGGAAGGAAAAGTCACCTGTCTGTTCTGAAGGGGGTTTTTGAATCAGGGCAGACCGGCTGAGCAGGGGCAGAAGGGAGCTCTCAGGCTATGGAGGCAGCGTGTGGGACGTTGTCAGCCTTCTGACGACACCAAGTTGTGTGGTGCCGTGGACTTACTTGAGGGAAGAGATGTCATCCAGAGGGACCTTGACAGGCTTGAGAATTGGGCCAGTGCTAACTGCATGAGCTTCAACAAGTCAAAATGCAAGGTCCTTCACCTGGGTTGGGCCAATCCTAGGCACAAATACAAACTGGGCACAGAGTGGGTTGAGAGTAGCCCTGAAGAGAAGGATTTGGGGATGTTTATAGATGAGAAGCTCAATATGAGCTGGAAGTGTGCTTATGCGTCCCAGAAGGCCAACCACATCCTGGGATGTATCAAGAGAAGCGTGGTCAGCAGGTCAAGAGAGGTGATTCTCCCCCTTTACTCTGCTCTTGTGAGACCCCACCTCGAATACTGTGTTCAGTTCTGGTGTCCCCACCATAAAAGAGACATAGGTCTGTTGGAGCGTGTTCAGAAGAGGGCCACAAAGATGATCCAGGGGCTGGAGCACCTCTGCTATGAGGACAGGTTGTGGGAGCTGGGATTGTTCAGCCTTGAAAAGAGAAGACTTCGGGGGGACCTAATAGCTGCCTTCCAATACCTGAAGGGAACCTACAGGAAGGCTGGGGAGGGACTTTTTCCAAGAGTGTCCACTGACAGGACAAGGGGAAATGGGTTTAAGTTGAAGGAGAACAGATTTAGATTAGATTTTAGGAAGAAATTCTTCAGTACGAGGGTGGTAAGACTTTGGAATAAATTGCCCAGAGAGGTTGTGGATGCCCCCTCCCTGGAGGTGTTCAAGGCTAGGTTGGACAGAGCCTTGAGTAGCCTGATCTAGTTGAGAGGCATTCCTGCCCATGACATGGAGGTTGGATTAGATGACATCTAAGGTCCCTTCCGGCCTATGCCATTTTATGATTTTATGATTCTGTCTAGGGAGGACCTGTGAAATCTGCTGCAGCTTGCTTGAAGTCAGATGTTTCTTAGGTGAGGTGATGGCCTTGCTAACAGCATGTTTGTCTGCTTGCAGCCGCCACTCTCCAGCACGGAGCACTGATGCAGGATGCTGCAGAGCATGGGAAATGAGGTGAAGCACAACAAATGAGAGTGCATTCATTTTTGACTTCAGTACAGTATTTTTTCTGTGACTCTATGAAGATGGACATCATTCAGCCAGTTAACTAAATCCCACTTACAACTATCTGTGAGATTAGGATGCTCCCACACTCCTACCAGATAAGTACAGAGGGGAGAGTTCCGCTGAGGGAGCCTGTTATTTAAAGGTACCTATTTAGAAAAAAAAGTGAATTAACACAAACATAAAGAAAAACAAGAACGAGGAAGATAACACCACAGGGAATCAGAAAGACAAAGCTGGTTTAGACATTTTTATGATTAGTAATAAGTATCTATCTCTCATGATAATTACAACTATTACACAATTGTGTAATAGCATTTCTCAGCTGGCCTGGCCTTTCGCTGAAGCAGATGCCATTCAGACAGGCATAGAAAATGACAGTATTTGCCTCAAAGAGAGTATCAACTAGGAGACAAGACAGAGCAGATGAATGAGAAAAATAAGTGAATTGTGATGGGGCGATGGAAGACATGGTAGCAGTAATAAAAGGATGGGTGCAGTTCTAAACTTATCACCACACCATGCTGTGCTATTAAAAAACCTTGTAAGAGAACAGAGGAATAACAAGTGTCCATGCTAGGGGGAGCTGGGAACAATAGCGGCAACAAAAGGTAACTCCTTGAAGATGGGTAACAAAAGCTGCCTACAAAAACCATTCAGCAGAAGCTGTCTCAAGTGAGGTAGTCTGGTAATGAGATCGGGTAGTAATCATTTGTCCCCAAGCTGCTGTTATCCATGGTGAGAAAATCTAATTCTTGCAAGTGTGCAGTAAAAAAAAATCATAACCTTCCAGACCCCATGAAGTCGCAGTTTATGAATAGAGCCTTGCAGAAGATGGAAATTCCATTTGGCAAAGGACTGGCCACTTGTCCTCATTAGCTATGGCACCAGTAGCTTCATAAATTCTATGCAGAAGGGTATTTCATAAAGGATTAGTGTCAGGTCGACCTGGATATTTCATTTTGAGATGTGAACATTTTAGATTTTATAGTAAAATATAAAATTAAATGAACAGTCCAGTTGAAAAAAAAAGAGGGAAAAAAACAAAGCTCAGAATATTTCCACAAGTGACAAAAGAGCGTTTTGCAAAATTTTCACAACTTCTCTCCCTTTTATTTCCCTTTTGTTGGGTGATATTATGGAGAAAATTATCCTGTTTTGCAAATGTGTCAGTGATAATGAAAGCGGATTCTCTATTCCAACATTGTTTTCCCAACAAGCTTTATAAAACATCTCTCACTTGTCTTTCAGAGCCAAATTTTGTCCCCTTCCTTGAAAATGGAAACAATTAATACTTGGCCCAGCAGTATACAACTGTAACAGCTCTGCACACACTGCCTCGGAACAGAGCAACCCCTCTGTACCTGAGTGCAAACTACACATGTGGGACACAGCCCCTCTGGCAAGATCTCCTTTTGGAGTGAGACTGAGGAAATGGCACGAGCACAGACTGGTCTTTCTAGTCTCCTTGGAGCTTGCTGTGGCCCTGCATGCAGAGTAAGCCTGCCCTGATTTAAATCATAGAATCGCAGAACCACAGAACAATCTAGGTTGGAAGGGACCTTGAAAGGCCACCTGGCCAACCTTTCATGGGAAAGGGAGCCTCAATGATATTATCTCCACCCTATTCGATTGCATCTTGAAAACCTCCAATGATGGTGGCTCTACCACACCCCTGGGGAAGTTGTTGCAGTGATTGATCGTTCTCACCGTAAAGTTTCTTTCTTATATCACGGTGAAACCTCGCCCGGTGCAACTTGTACCCACTGCCCTTTGTCTTTTCCATGTGGCTCCTTGTGAAGAGGGAGCCTCTGTCCTCTTTGTAGCTGCCCTTTAAGTACTGGAATACTGTGACGAAGTCCCCCCGAGCCTTCTCTTCTCCAGAGAGAAAAGACCTAACTCCTTCAGTCTTTCCTCATGGAGCAGGCTCTCCAGCCCTTTGATTATTTTTATAGAATCGTAGAATCATACAATGGTTTGGGTTGGAAGGGACCTCAAAGATCATCTAGTTCCAACCCTCCTGCCATGGGCAAGGACACCTTCCACTACACCAGGTTGCCCAAAGCCTCATCCAACCTGGCCTTGAACACTTCCAGGGAAGGGGCATCTACAATTTCTCTGGGCAACCTGTTCCAGTGCCTCACCACTCTCAATGTAAAAGATTTCTTCCTTATATCTAATCTAAATCTACCCTCTTCCAATTTAAAGCCATTACCCCTTGTCTTACCACGATATACCCTTGTAAAAAGCCCCTCTCCAGCTTTCTTGTAGGCCCCCTTTAGGTACTGGAAGGCTGCTATGAGATCACTCCAGAGCCTTCTCTTCTCCAGGCTAAACAGCCCCAACTCTCTTAGCCTGTCTTCATAGCAGAGGTGCTCCAGCCCTCAGATCATCTTTGTGGCCCTCCTCTGGACTCGCTCCAACAGCTCCACGTCCTTCTTGTGTTGGGGACTCCAGAGCTGAATGCGGTATTCCAAGTGGAGTCTCATGAGAGCAGAGTAGAGGGGCAGAATCACCTCCCTCGACCTGCTGGCCACGCTTCTTTTGATGCAGCCCAGGATATGGTTAGCTTTCTGGGCTGAAAAAACAATTTTTGTGGCCTTCCTTTGGACCCTCTTCAGTCTGTCCATGTCTTTCTTGAATTGTGGGGACCAGAATTGGACACAGTACTCCAGAAGCAGCCTGATCTGTGCTGAGTGGGATGATCACGTCTCCATCTCTTGCTTGTAATGCCCCTGAGGATGCAGCCCAGGATCTCGTTTGCCTTTGTTGCTGCAGCGGTGCTCTGCTGACTCATGTTCAGCATATTGTCCACCAGGACCCTCAGGTTCCTTTCAGCAAGGTTGCTCCCCAGCCACACAGATCCGAGCCTGTACTGGGCTCTTTGATTATTTTAAATCTGTGCTGCAGTTGCCTCTCTTGGTTGTTGAAACAGCTGGAAATGGCCGATATAAGTGAAAGACCCATACAAACCAAAATCTGTCTCTTCTGAAATGTTGCTTGTGCTAGGGGCTCCACCAGAGGATGAGCTGTGGGCTGAGGGCTTTTCTTTAGTTTCTCTCCATGTGGCTCTTGGCTATGGCCTTCTTTCTAGCCAGCACTAACACTGAAATGGGTGGCCTAATACATCTCGAAGACTTTTTCAGCCCTCATTCTTACTTCCTCAACGGTGGGCAGATCTACATCAACTCTGTTTCTTCCAAGAAGTCCTTATAAACTGTGAGAAGGGAATTCTTGTATCTCAGAGGCACCTGTATGTGCTCCAGGGTGGCAGATTTGTCAGCATACGGTAGGAACTATATATTACTCTGATGTAAAAACTGAGATGTAGTGCTTTGCCGTTGCTACTGCTGACTGGTCCAGGACTGAACACAGGAAGAAAATAAAAATGGCAAGCACTGATAATCCAAACTACTTTCTTTCCTTCTTCTTCCTGACTCTGCTTGTGTAGGATGGGTATCATTTTTCATTATGCAATTTTCTCTGTGAAGTGAAATAGTCTCTGTAACAGTGAAATTGTCCCTTTCTTAGTCTTCTCCATCAAGTTCTAAGGATAGACCAAAAAAAATGCTTAAAACCCATGTTGTATTTGCAAAGATGATGTTTAAATAAAAAAGTCTTCAAAACAAAGAATATCAAAAGTGTTTACTCTTGACTCCACTAGAAAACGTTGTTGATGACTTAAATACAAAAGCTATGCCTGTTTATCAAGGTGACAGATTTTGTACTTTGGTCATAAGATTAGCAAAGTAACTGGATAAACACAGTTCTCCATGTAAAACGGTATTATAACCAGTGCAACTTAGGTATTCATACTGCAATTGATCGCCTCGGTGCAAGCCCAGCTTCATTCTAGGCAAGAATATTGTTTCAAAAATACAAAATATAGATGTGTTCTTTGATTCAGGACATTTTATTTCCGTTTTCTATGCTACTACAGTCTCTGTTAATCTACATCAAGTCACTTGATTTCTGTGCTACACAGCTATATAGATGTAAGATAAATATCAAAGGCGAATATAGTAAAATATTTAAGTGGAATAACAATAGTCCCCTTTTTAACAGCAGTAATTAAAGTGTAAATTAATATGTTGTAAATAATTACATGTAAATATTAAAAGCTACAATATTGACTGAATTTTGCTTATATGCAGGCATTGCTGACACAGTGTTAACTGAGAAGGATGAGCCTGATCAAACAAATAGCTTATCTCTTCCCTTGCCTGATAAGAAGAGTGTAGCCACGATCAGTGTGGAAAGCTTGTACATTATCTGCTCTGTTATTTACCACCCGCCTCAGTAACAAAACTGTAATTTAAGTTGAACCTGCTTGGCAATCAGTCCTGAGCATGTCTGTCTTCAGGCCCCTGCAGGGAGCTCAGCACCAGCTTTTGCAGTACCCAGTCTCCAAGCCACACTTGGTTATATTTGAGGGACAAGTCAGTAATCTAATAATATGCAGATGAAGAATTCAGTTGCCATCCACAGAGGGCAATTTTGTATTGCCCTGTATACCCAAGCATCGCAGCAAAGCGATGAAACGGGCGGAAGTTCTACTTTATGAATAGTGTTGAACTTTGAAATTCTAGTCACACTAAAGATGCCTTCAAAATAAAATGAGAGGAGGGAAAAAAAATCTTAAAGTCCAATCCAGAATAGGCACTAGATTAGGCACAACTCCTAAATAAGCTGTGAAACTCATTTTACATACCTAATGCAAATCAAAGATATAAACCAGTTCAAAATGCAATTAGACACATTCATAGCAAAAAGTCAAAAGAAGACAGAACATCAGAATGAGGATACACCTAACAGCTCAATAATTCCTTAAGCCATGGACACCCAGAAGCTGCAAGTGTGTGAGGAGAAAGTATCAATACAGGCATGTTGCTCACCAGCCTGGGCTGCAGCACCAAGGACACTGTTACACCTTCCACAGCCAGGAAGAAATGGCCTGCCTCTTGTAGGCAGGGTCGGTACCTTGAGTTGATTAGTTAATTAATAGTTCATTATATTCAACTCAATCCAGCTGGCTAATAATGACTGGATGCCATACAGGCATGCCTTGTTCTTGCATTCTTTCCTAAGCATCTGCTAGCAGCTGCTGTTGGAATTAGGCAAGTATGTTTGGGTACCACTGGTCTGAGACAATGCTGCAGTTCTTATACTCTTACATTCCCAACTCTGCTCACTACAACTCTTTGGTCTTCTAGTTCCAGGGACTTCAATCTGAGTGTCCTGCATCACAGACACATCAAATGTGGGGCTGTATGCATTTTTGTACAAGTATTCTAAGCAGAGCAGTTTTCATAAGAAAATACAGAAAATTATAGAATCTACAAGGTCTTGTGCAGCTCCTCTAATGTCTCTGCAAGCAAATACTGGAGTGCTCCTAGAAAATCAGAGCAGGGTATCAAACTTGTATCTCAGCAGACTGTTATTAGTGTCTGCTATCAGTGTTTCTGCAATAAATTCCTCTCACCAAAACTTTGTCTTACGAGTAGGTGAAAGCCTAGATTTTGACAGCTGCCATTTTCTGTTGACAATTCCTTAAACTCTTTAACTACAAATACACTTGATAGTTCCTTTCAAACATGTAGTCGAGAGCTATCACATGAGCACAGTGAAATTTCTGCACAGCAGTTTTCTCACAAGAGACCCGTTGGTAATATAGTATAAATACTGCTAAAACTGAAGGCCTAGGGCCACGTAGATTGTACTAACCTCAGTTAAAATTCATTTTATGGGAAAATGTCTACTAACACCAACAAAACAGTGATTCCGAAAATGGGAAAAATGCTAAATACAAACTCTGTAAAGTAACAGCAATATTATATGTATTATGTATGTACAGAAAAGAGGCCAGCTGTTTATTTATGTTTTGCTGAAAAAGAGACAATTGAGGGACTAGTTTCTGGTAATATTAAACATGGTTTAAGTAGATTTGACCGCCCCCCCAGATCAATTGCTGTTTTCAGGAACTGAATACCACATGTGACATAAAAGCATTCCCACAGGAAATCTATTCTTCTCTACCCAAATGTCATTATCTAAAAATGGATAAAGATTATTTGCATAGAGAACTTGAAGAAGATATTTTTCAGCTACTATAATGCCACTGGGATTAGCACTTTCAGAAGGGATTATTTCTTCTTCCTTTTATTTTTCTTTTAAATGGAAGAATAAGTCAACCTCTCAGTCTGAATTTTATGTTGTTTTTATTTTTTTGCAGGTAAGAACCAGCTAAATTTTCTGCTTTTCACAGTTTTGTTTTAATGCAAAGGTATCAAAGACAAACCTTCTTGTAGGAGTGGGAAAAGCAAAATATGGTTTGTTTTTTTTTTTTTTTTTTCCAGAATGCCACCGGGGGCTCATGGTGCGGAATACACATGTGGTTAGATATTGTTTAAGAAATATGGATAAGATACTGTTCATAGCTCTGCAGTGCAAAAATACCATGCTCTTAGGAGTAGTAGAAATAGAAATCATAGAAATCTTACATGTTAAGGACCTCAATAAATCACCTAATCTAATCTAATTCTTTGGTGAAAGACATCAAGTATATCTAGGCCACTGGCAAAGATGTTTGTCAAATTATTCCTAAATGCCTTGAATGAAGAAGGTCCCTCAGCATTTCTCTTCCCCTTGGTCCCGAGACTCATTGTCTTTCCAGTTAGAAAGTCCTCCATATATCTAATTTAGCTAACCTTTGCTGAAAATCAAAATGATGTCTTCTTGACCTTCTTTCGACAGGTCAACAGCACTCTTGTTCCACTAAACAGCAGTTCACAGCTTGCCCCATCCTCCACATTTCTTGGGAAAGTCAGCAAGTCCAGAAATAAGGCTCTGCGGTCACCTATGTGGACACGCTGGCGTTGCCCCTGTGCCGCAAGCTCCATGAAGGGCTTGTCAGCCAGGGCGGGCTTCAGCCCTTGCAGAAGCACCTGCGGGGACCAGAGAAGCTCCCTGAGCTCCACGGCTGCTTCTCACTCCTGCTGTAGCCTCAGGTTGCCCATGTGTTTTAATCAAAGAAGACTTGCAGATACAAAAAAAAAAAAAAAAGTTCAAAATTAGCTTTCTCTGGAGGAACTAGAAGGGTAGTAGAAGCAGGACGGGGCTCAGAGGGTCTCTGGCAGCAGCACAGGGACCCCTCGAAAGCGTTCAACTCAGGGATGTATTGCAGCTTTCCTCAGGGAAAACAGCTGGCAAATCCAATGAGATTTGCACATGTCGGAAATCCCAGCTCACCTGCCTACAGCTGTGCAGATTATTTCCCTTCCTGCCCGGGTGTCGCAGGGGTTGGAGGCTCCCCAGAGGCCAAGAGGGCACCTCGTGAGGTCTTCTAGGGCAGGACCAGGCAGCTGGGGCGCGTCCCACCACTGCAGCCAGGAGCAGGGCAGCTGGGGATCACCGAGGCAGCATCAGCCCCGGGCATCGGGCACCTTCCTGCGGACAGGGACAGGCTGCGGCCAGGCGGGGACGCGGGCTGCGAGCTAGATGGGGGGAGCACTGCGGGGGTGGGCAGGGACGGGCAGTGCTGGCGGTGCCTCGGGGCCATGGCATTGCTTGAATATTCAAGCATTGCCACCTCTCCATCCTCCTCAGTTACTCACACTTCTGGCACTAAAAACTGGTGGATACAGGAGTCTAACTCAGAAACTCTTGAGATTAATCAATTTCAAATGGTCCTTTGGCACAAGTGCCATGACCGACACACTTTTTACCTACGTTTTGTGAGGCAGAGAGCTCAATTTCTGTTAGAGATGAAACACAATCTGTTTCTGTGCAGAGCTATCAAATTTTGAAAAACATGAGGAACACTTATTCAAAAGCGCTTTTTATGTGTCACAAGATATGGAAAGCTGAAAAATGTGATGCTGGTAAAATATCTTTATAGCCATATCTCATCTGAGGTGGGTCATGTTTTAGCAGTGTGTAAAATGCTGAAGCAGCAGTTGCAAGTGGCTCAGCAGCGTATGTCCTGAGAACACCTGAAGGCATGACACTCACCTTTGTCTCAAAATTGTCTGTGTGCTACTCAGATGTTGTCTCCTCCCATATCTTTGCATGAAAAACTTGAAACTAAAGTCAAATGAGTTCTTCAATAGTAAGGAATGAATCTCATAATTTCTTTCTGTTGCCTGAATAATTTTCAGGTTGTGTCAGATTTCTTTCAAGGTTTTGCCAGGTTCTTTGAGACAAGCCATGATGAAGAGAGAACAAGTTTTATTTACTTGAACGTCTTCAGATCAAAGCCAGGGGCTTATCTGTTTCTTTCACCAAACAAAGTTTGGTCAACTCATGACTTATTTAGTTCAATATTTGGCTAAATGAGACTGAAGAATTGAAACTAAACAACTGAATTCTCCTTTCTGGCATGAAACAAAAAATGTTTAAAAACACGGATCGGAACTACCAAGAGCAGAGCTGTGGTTCCTCCTGCCCTCTGGCGTGGGTATGAATCACAATTCTTTTCTCCCTTACAAAGCGGGGGCTGAAGAAAGCCACTCATGACTACAGGGATACAGCCCCCTGTGTAAAAGCAGAGCTTCTCTCAAAACTTGGTTCTTAAATTCACAAAGTTGCAAATCGAGGTGAGACACGGTGTCAATCTGCTGACAATTACTATTTTTTCTCTCATCTTTGGCTTTGTTAGTTGAAATGAACTGTGAATTGTCTAAACGCCAAGCTTGTTGTTTACATTTACTTGAAAATAAATACCTTGCTGTTAGAGACTATTGTATGTCTGCAGAGAAGTCTATTTTTTTCCCGATGTCACAAAAGCAATTTACCAGAACAAGATAATTTTTTTTTTTTCCCGGAATGATGGTGCTTAATAATTTCAAGCAAATGTGGGAAAGAACTGTCATGTGTCCTTTGCTTTGTAAGGAACCATTAAGCTTTGGACCTATTAGCTTGTGTTTGGAGGTTTCGTTTGTCGCTCTTTGTAGTTATATAATAAAATATTTATTGAAAAAGAAGGAGTAACAGTTAACTCCCTTCCATCAGTAAACAAATGTCTCCTTCACCTTGTGAAAATGGAGGATGGACGGTTCTTCAATTAAACAACAGTGGATACGTGGGTTTGCTGAACATATTTTATCTGAAAAGTGGAACATCTGTTCTGCCTCTCAGATATCCTCAAGGAATTCCTCTTTTAAGCTATCACAGTTTTACATTCTGCCAAGGATTTTATTTGTCACTCTGACATGTTCAAAATTGCTAACCTGAGGTCCATCCAAACTGTAACAATGTAACTGCGGTAGCTGAAGGATTTTATACTTGGTTTTCTATCTCAAAGTTTACAAGCATATGTTTTCCCATAAGTATGTACACAACTTACATAAGTAATTCTCTTGTGTCCTTTCTCGTCGGATACATACAGAATTCATTTGTTAATAGTGTCTGATTTGCTTTTAGGCATTTATGGTCTATGATTCTTTACATATTTTTTTATATGTAGTTTCCATTCCAATGTTAACTGACACTGCTTTGATGGTTTATAGGCTTTTATTGTGCAACTAAGATAAAACTGTTAAAGACAAAAAAAAAAAAGGAATACTAACTTCTGACAGTTCGGATGCCTAAGAGAGTCATAGAGGCTTTCAGCACATGCCTATGTCAAATTATTTCTCTAACAATGTGTTATGATTTATCTTTTCTGACATACTGTTTGTTTCTTCTGCACGTCATTGAACATATCAATTGTCAACTACTTACTAAAAGACAGATTATTGAAAGGATTCTGCACCCACCTTCAAAAAGATAATGATTTTCAAGACCTTAAAAACTCACCTTTGCACTACTTTAGTCCAGATTTTCAAATAAAGCCAGCACCCAGTTCCCAGTACATGAAAATCTGGGTACCTCGTCTGATGCCCAAGTGGGAAATGAGTATTTCTGAGAGTCTATTCATATGCGTCTCTTCTTTTACATCAGGCTCCTAAAACACAATGTGTAGTCCTGAATGAAAGATGACTTATCATGTTAAATTAAACGCAGTCAAAATAAGTCCCGTATTCCATTAAAAAAGTCTGTTCCTGTACATGGGAATCACCTGAAGCTCTGACAGTCTAAGCCTGTATTACATCTGACTGAATTCTGATTCAGAAATTAATAACGTTAACCTTTCATTAGACATGGCAAATGAGTCTATTGTGTAAAATCCAACTCTGGCAACATACCTGAGCCTGACTTTTAAAACACCTACCCTTTCAGTTGTGTCTCTTTCTCAGCGTCACCATCAATCTCTCTATTTGCCTCTCTAGCTTTCATCATCTGTCTTCATTGCAAATGTTTTTGGTTGGGGAGGAATGGAAATTGAAAGTTGAGCTGGTGGGGAACTGAAGAAGTCTTCCCTTTAGGGAAGAATGGTCTAACATCACCAAGCTACATTCCTTTCTTTACCTACAAAGAAAACTGCTTCACTTTCTGCATCTGATGTCTAAGGACTTTATTGTATTCTTTTTAGTTCATACACCTTGGCTAAACTTTCAAGGCATGAAATATGAGTAGAAAATTCAGCATATTAGATTTTTTTCTTTTTAATATTTTAGAACCTCAAAGCAATTCCGAGTGGTCTGAATGTGAGAACCGGGACCTCTTCAATTGTAAAGCATGTGGAGGAAAATACTGATATGCTCAATTCTTATGTTAAACAGAGAATTTTGCAATTCTGTTTGCTTAGCTGTTTTCTCTTACCCTTTCTCAGTAT
This sequence comes from Tauraco erythrolophus, assembly GCF_009769465.1. NCBI lineage: Eukaryota > Metazoa > Chordata > Aves > Musophagiformes > Musophagidae > Tauraco > Tauraco erythrolophus. The sequence continues at coordinate 51,277,732 of NC_141467.1, read as the reverse complement.
CTTCTGTCAGGAATGAAATTAAGTACAAACAGAAATTATATGTCTGATCTTTGAAGCACATTATATGGAGAATAATCTTTTAAATGAGAACATACTGCGCTGTCAACCTTTCCTCCTTTTTCATCATGTTTAAGGACAGTTGATTTCAAACTGCCTCAGTATGTAGTATCTAAACAATCATTTTCTCAGGAGAATGGGGAAATGGCAACTGGAATAATGACCTTCACTATTTTGGCGCTATTGGTTAAATAAAATTTCTATAAGCATTCTTATTCATCAGAAATTTGCAGATTGAGAAACAGCACCTTCAGATACTTTCAGCTTCATAAAAATTATTTCATATCCTGATCTCTCTCACTGCTGAGTCTGATCTTTTATTTTGCTTATTACCTACCACCTGTGTTCTGGGTAAAGCTACTCATGAGAAAGTACATTCAGCTCCCAAACCTAGTTTCATACGTCAGTTAACTGCACTTTTTTGTCTTGGCTTAAACATCATACACTGCAGATCTGAAATGAACCATGAGGAGCTGGATAAAAGCAATTTGAAAGAGGATTTCAGTTGTGTGGAGTTCATCCACCTGTACTTACACAGGCACCTCTAGAATCTCCAAAAACAAATGATCAATTTACAGAATAATATCAAACTTTTATGACAGCATAGACACAAGTATTTAGAAGGAATCGTTGATGCTGTCATTCACATGTCTGCAAATGTGTTTCCTTCTTAATTTTACCCATATACAGCTGCATGTTCTCCCTAATTAATGAATTGCCCTCAGGTTACTCACCCAGACACATCTAATCTATCTCTGTCCAAAATGACTAAACTCTGTCTTATATTAAAGATGCAAAAGGCCAGAAATTACTTTCTTGGTCTTTCCAACAAGAAAATCACTGCTTACTGAATGGCATACTCTCCATGTGGCATTCAAGGTGATTTCATCACCTCAGGGCTGAAGCTTTCAGTAGAAGTAAAACATCTACTGCTAAAAAGTTTCTCAGTTCAGATTCCAGTTCAACAGAAGAAATGTTCACTTCAGGTTTAAGCTTACAATAATGCTATGAATGCAAGAAAATGTGTAAGTGTGCAGTTCTTTCATCTTTAAAGGACTTTATAAATATTAACCAATCTTTCCTGAGAACAGTTTCCGACTAAAGTTATGTGATTAAGATGAAGGTTCAACATATTGTTACAGAAAGGTATTCTTTTCCAGACCTTATAATAAAAAAGTGTGTGCAATTAGCATATAAAGTGAAATATGGATAAGTATATGTCATCTTTAATACCGGCTGACCTCCACTGCAGTTATAAAAAATAAGGATATACGCAATTTTCATGTGAATTTTGCTGCTCCTTTCTTACACATCTTGATATTTTTTCCTCCTTAAGGCCTCTGAGAGGATTTACAAGCTCGTCAGTGAAAAAATCACCTCATGCTTTGTCTGCTACGAAATAAAACGTCAACAGTACTCAATAGGTTTAGGAATTGGAAATGATAGCGCTGAATTTGAATTCCCTGCAGGAGTGCAAGCAGCAGGAATGCTTGTTTATCAAAGTTGAAGGGAAAAAAAAATATCCATATGATTTGACCTCTGTTTCAAGCGTGAACACTGCAAGCGAAGTAGTTAACACCACAGTAATATTGCGAGTTAGCTGGCAGCCACAAACTTGGCCAGAGACAGTGGACTTGCATTTAACAGAAAACATTCCCTGTGATCTCTAGCTGGAATTTGCCAGTGAGATCAAGCCTTATTAAAACCCCAAACCATAAAAATTAGAAGAGAAAAAAACAGTTATGTACTGCAAAAGAGTGTGCTGAAAAAGACAAAAGAGCGGACTTGGAGATGTGGAGTTGATCTCCCACTTTGAGACCAATTTCCCCGCATAATCACAGGGAAAGCAATCTGTCTTCTGCCTACAGCTTCTCATTCATGCCTGTCCTCTCTGTTCAGATTGTGAAGCCTTTGGATGAGAGCCGTTTCAAACAGGTGCATACAGTGCCTGGCATAATACACTGCCTGTACTAGACGGTACGTTGTGATTTGATCATAATACGAATAAAAATGTGAGAGGAACGTTGAGAAACTCTCTGTCAGTGTAATAAACTGGTATTGGAAGAGAATTCACTGTTCTTCGTTTGTTTTAGAATAATGCAAGGTAGAAATGTGAGTGGAACAAACCCATCAGCTATTTAGAACGCTTAAAGGCTTTTGTTGGTTTCAGAAGTTTACTTTTCAAGCACCCTTTGATCAAATCATGTATGCAAGACAAAACTAGAACTTTTTGTTAAAAATAGGTTAGAAGAAAATGAGTTCTGATATATGGTACTTCAAGAATATGTGCATTTTTTTTTTGCATTGGAAATAACTACAAAAATTGCCCAATTGGGAGAAACATGTGATACTGCAGTGCTTTTCTAATTTCCAAACTATTTTCCTACTCCTTTTGTAGAAGGTGCCTTGAAAATCACAGGTGTCACAGCTGGCATGCTGATAGCCTTGCTTCGTTACCCCTCCCGATCGGCAATTCTGGACTGTTGTTACTGTATGCCATACTGTATACAGGCTACCATTGTATATTTCTGCTTCTCTAATCATGTTTGGATTTCTAAGGAATAACTACAGTGTAAAGAATTTTGGACATCAAGCAGTCACCCACATTTAGGACAGTGTAATCAAACCCCCAGGAAGATAATACAGGAAAGCTTGATTGCTGTTGCCAATTGATTTTCTTTTCCAGGTCACTGCACAGGGTGAAACCTGGAAGGTGGATATTTTCCATTTTGTTTCTTTTTCTAGTCATTAAAGAGGCCAGCTTAGTCATGTCCTTATTTTAGACTTTTCCACATGATCTGGAGTTAATGTTCCTCAGATGCCGAACGTTCCATATGGATCCTTTATATTCTTCAAAGGTTAGTATGTTGCAGTCCTTGCACAGTTCTTCAGGGTCTGTATGGCACCAACATGACGTGGTTTTGCTTTTTCTTTGGAGACATTATTTTAATCCTAAAAAAATCCAAAACAAAACCAGAGTTGAATTTTGTATTATGCATTTTGCATTTTTTATAACAATGTCTTATGAAAGAATGTTCTCCAGTGATTGCCTCTGAGTTCATGATATAAGGTCCAAACACTAAAGCCCTTTTGGGATCTGTTACTGCGTAACATTGAAAGTAACTGCTATCGGCAGGTGTCAGGGTCAGCTGTCAACCTGAGCTCCGAAGTCTTTGCAGACTGAATCGGTTCTGAACATCTGAAATTTCATTTTTCCTAGCTGTCCAGCCAGGTTGGCTGCTCTCTGATTGCCAAGATATTGATGCGAGCTGTGGATCGCCCATTTGTTAGAGATTAAAAACTCTTTGCAAAGCAACAGCTGACCCGTGTTTTTATCACTTGCACGATTGTTTCTGAAAGCAAGATATTTTGGCGCAGGGTGATTAATTTTTAGCTGTTAACATCTTTGATGCTTCCTATTGAATGTACAAATAAAAACCTTTTTAAACACAAAAGAAGCTAGTGGTTGGTATTATTCCAAACCAGTGAGCTCTTCCTACTGTAATACTAGCTTCTCTCAGTACCAAAACTGGCTACAGCACACGATTCCCTCTCAGCAGTACCAGCACTAAGATCTTCTAGTCTTTTCTTTCTTAACTGCATGCTGCAGCGGCCAGAGCTGTAAGTAATCTCCAAAATATGGAAGACTGATAATTTATAAACTAATTAGCTGGTTTGACTTGCAAATTCCTATGCTGAAATGGCTCTATAGGAAGCATTTTTACAAGTTCTACAGTAATGAGATGCTCAGAATGAGAGCCGAGGGAGAAGTTTCAGGAGACAGAATTCTGAGTGCCCACCCCTTTTTAAGAAAAATTACTTCTCTAATTGCTGAGAGATTAAAGGGGTGAAAATGGTGGCCCATCCATATGTTTTCCCAGAGACAATAATGGTAGCACTGTACTTGAAGTATATGAGATGGGCATGTTGCTCTCTGTATGGCAACTTGCCTCTTAATAAAATCAAAAGCAGAGGAAAATCTGTGTTAGAAAATTTGTGCATCCTATCATCCAGTGCCAGGATGACAATACATGTAGATGAAGGATAAAGGAGAAGAGCAAGAAAATACAGCAGAGTATTGACCACTTGGTGACGTGACTTGGGCCATGGGCACCAGATGCTCTTGGGACTCGTGCTCCTCTCAATTTCTCTGGTAAATTTTCCCTACAGCAATTTTATACTATTACTGAGGCAAAGATCTGTGCATTTGAATATCCATTTTGTGAAGAATATGTTTACAAATTGTTTTAAAAATTGTTATGGGAATTAATCTCACGATACATTTTCTTAGTCATGCAATTACAGAAAACATTTCTCTGAAGCCTGAGAGTAGATCAAGTCTGGAAAATTTAAAAAAAAAAAAAAAAAAAAAAAAATGAGAAGCATCTTTCAGAGTTTGAAGAATCAAGTACTTTTAAAGGCAACTACTGTCAATGTTTGCTTTTGTGTTGACAGAATCCTTTTAAAAGGTTTTGTGGTGCGAAAAGCTCCTTTTAGTGGGTTCTCATAATGCACTGGGAGAGAACAAGAAAATGTTTTTCTCACCATGGCCAGCCATGGAGCTCACTTAGAACATCGCGTACCGAAACCAGGAGGCGGTTTTCCGTGCAGCTCCCGGGCAGAGCCAGAGGGATTGGCACTCATGCCTGCCTCCGCTCACCTTGGAGACCCGTTTGTTTCTTCCAAGTACTCCTCAGGATGACTCAGGTCCCTTAATGTGCCTGAAGGAGACACTCTGGGTGAGGGCTCACACCCACCCGAAAGTGATAGATTGACGTCCCCATGGCTTGCAGGAGGCAAAGCGCTTTTATTCTAAGAGCACATCTATGGAGCAGAAGGAGGGGTGGCTTCCCCCTGTGCCAGCCAAAATCTAGCAACCGCACAGTGGCACAATGGCTTTGTGCTTCCTCTGTGAAATGTCTGCCATAAAGTAGCATCTGGCCACGTACTCCCACTGTGTGCTGATCTCCCCCAGCCTGCAGAGATCTTTACGGGGACTCTGAGGATTGCTGTGTGCAAAAGCCAGGGCTGCTATGTCCTTGGGGCTGCTCTTTCTCAGTCTGGTTAAATAAAGACCAGCCCAGGCATACACCTACTCCTGCACAAATCCTCCCTTCCTGCTGTCACTCAGATGCCCTACGGGAGGGCTACCGCTTTTGGTCTTATCGGGTCAGTGGCGTCTGAAGACGCCTCGCAAACACAGTCAAACGTCGAGCCCCCGGTGAAGTCAGCCGGAGCCCCAGCGCCTGCTAGTGCGAGTGTACCCTGTGCCCACAGCGCTCGCGTGGCTGCAACAGGTCTTGTGCAGCGGGGGTGTGAGAGCCTGAACCAGCAGCAGATATTCCCAATTCAGCTCTTCTAATATCGCTGCTCTCAACCTCATCTGCAGCAGATCTAACAGCCAGCAAAATGAGAAAATCACAGACGCAGGAGGCTGCAACAGTCTTCTGCACCGACGCCTTCGTGACGCTCTAGTGGGAGCAAAACTGGGTTTTTCTCTCACACATAAACCTGTCCTTGGCATATTCTTGACACTTCTGTTGTATATGATGCATCTGTGACATTCAGCAGGTTATGGCGGGCTGGGGGTGGACAGGATAGGATGGGACGGGACAGGATGGATGGACGCGTTTTGTACTGCTGTAGCTTTTGCCAAAGTGACGAGGATGTGATAGAAAGAGAGGGAGTCTGGGGCTGGGTTGTTAAAGAGTGCATCAAAGGATTTCTTTGAAATACTGTTCTTTGTTCAACACTGCTTCATTCACAGCCAGGGTTCTCCTTATAACATACTTTCAGGTCATTTGTACAAATGATGTTTAGGAGTTTCCATCAGAGGTACAGCTTCTGCTCATCTCCTTGGGAAAGTTCTGCAAAGCTCTTAGCCCTGGAAAGTTTTCCTTTTACCCCTGCCTTAACATTTCATTTAGAAGACAATTTGAAGGTGTAAGATAATGTGAAATAAACAGCTCCTACACCTGGTACTATGCAGGTGCCATTAACAGCCCAGTCCCAAGGAAAGCAAGCATTCAACACTCCTATTCATTGTACTTGTATGTTTAAAATTTGCTGCATGTCTAACCAGGACTCCAGGCCATATAAGGATATAAGCGACATGTAGTAGTTCACTGGGAATTGCAGGTATGCAGTGCTCAGCAAAAGTCAGGCAGTAGCTGTGAGTTAAAACAACTGTAAGTACTTTACTCACAGGTCTCTCTGGAATTCAAGCACCATACCTGACTTTTCTCTGCTTTGCTCCTTCCACAAAAACATCTGAAAAGAGAAACCCACAACCCCCTCACCATTTCTCCGTTTCTTACTAGTTCAAAAAATTTTAGTTTAATATCTCCATGACCTTTCAGTTTCATATCTCCTAAGTGGAGCAGAGAAGATATTTGCTTCTTCAAGATGAGCTTCCTTTTTGTTGCAGGCTCATTTAGGCTTAGGACTAATGTAGCACAGCACAAAATACCACAAGGATTTGATGTTTTGCAGTGCTGTTCCCTGTTAACCATTCCCAAGTTTTATAACCATGAATCACGTGTTCTGGGGTGGTTTGTTTCCCATCCTGTGAGTATCTATAGAAATGAAGAGGAATGATACTGAGAAAGTATTTACTACAGGCTTAACTACTTAAACCAAATGCAGACTTTGAAAACAGGAGAAATCATTGGATACTATACTTCTCTTCACATCCTACTAGCAAGTCTATGCTTTTAGTCTGTGAATCGATGTTTGGGAACTTTTGTAATCTTTCTAACGCCCTCCAGTGACTGTACTGACATTACCTGATGCTGTGTTCCAGAACAGCAGTGCACACTATTATTCATTAAGAAAAAATATGAGGAAAACTCATGATTCAGCTCTCCCTACTGCCTCTTCTTCCCTCAGGAAAATCAAGGAAGGACATCAACTATATTGAGCGTAATGACTAGCAGTATTGTTCAGTAATCAACACTGGAAGTTGGGGAGTTTTCTTTTGAAGGACAGCTTTTGCTCAGTTGCAATGTCTCCTTTGATTACCTTGTTCTCTAAGGATGAGTAATGTGTTTTTAATTATTTTTAGTTTAGTTCAAGGTTATTATTCATCTTCAAACTAACAACAACTACAGGAATTCACTAGTGTTTCAGGTCATTCACTGTATATTTTTGGTTTTGGAGGCATAGTTTTCTTTGCCATTTAAGTGATGCTGATTTCTACACACTCTGGTGGAGACCATCACCCAACAACTACAATTTTGGGGAATGGGACAAGAATTTCTTCAACTAAAATCACTCTTCATAGAAACTAAATACTAGACTCCCCTGAATCCATGACAGAAGTTGTCAGCAGATATTTACTCTATAGTAATAGCATTGAGTGTTTGGAGGCGTGGGGGGTGTTACTCCTGAGAAGTAAATCTTCACCAGTGGTAAAACAAAATGGAGTCAGATTATCAAAAGTGATCGTCTGGCCCCACTTAAGTCATTGGGATCCTTGCATTTGACATCAATAGGGTCAGGTATTTATTTTAGACCCATTTTGTTTTTCAGCCATGTGCTCCCAAGGAAGTCACCGAATTTGATATATTTCATACTATACTGCGTAAAAAAAATGCAATGTATTAATAAATATATGCCTTATAAGATCATTGTGAGATTAGTAGTAATGTTTTTGAGTGAAAGTTATTACATAATCATAGCATATTTTATAAATATGAGGAACCCACAGTAAGTATGCGCATATCATCAGCAAACCACGTGCAGCTCGTGTTTCATCTAGAAAGAAAGATAAATTTTCTTCCTAAATCTATGACGTAGGGTTTTTAGCATACTTTTCCCAGTATTGAATAAATATTAGCCCTTTTCGTAAATAGAACTTTATACCCATACTCCAGTATTTACCTTGTAGTTCAGGCTCTGGGATAATTTCATTAAAAAGTATTCTACGTTAGGAATGGGATGAAAGAAACAGAGGATATGTGGCAATGAACAGTACACCAGAAGCAATCCCTGGCTCAGAACAGAACCGGTAGAACTGTTCTGAGGAGATAAGGTAAGGACATACATTCAAAACAGAGTTATTTACTTTTCATAGAAGAGAGGTCTGAATAAATAATGTTCTTGACAATGGCTTTCTTTTGAATGTGATTAAAATATATTTTTTTTCCCCAGAGAGGTAAATGAAACATATAAAGGTAATCTCCCTGTGGAGTTCTTATTAAAAAAAAATAATCAAAACAAACCTAAAACCCCAAAGCCAAACCACCTTTATTTGTTAGCATTAGATAGTAAGATAAGGTTATTTCTACAATTCATTGCTCATACTTCTTGTCTATTGTGTTCAAGAGCAAATTCTTGCCACCTTCAGATTTTAAATCAGAAAAGCTAACTAAAGTTCTTTATCAATGTTAAAACATTCATTTCAGATAAGAAAAACAAATATATACATTTTAGAACAATCTCAAGTGTTGCTGAGATTTAGAAGTAAATTGTTTTTGCTGTAGAGTAAAATATGCCAGAGAATCACCCCAAATTATGTGTAATTAATTAATTTTTTTCTGTAAACACATATGCAAAATCAATAATATACTTGCACTTTGCAGCAAGAAAGCCTCAGGAAAGAGAATTTCACTACACTGAAAAATATCATATTAAAGTTTCAGGATTTTAAACATATCTACAGAGTACCAGAGTTTATTATTTCATTGTTCCTGTTGACAAATCCATTTATCTCTGGAGATTCCACACAGAATTGGTGGTCAAAAGAGAAGGTTCAGTCTTGCAATGTCCTAGCAACTTCTGGTTTTGTTGAGCTCTGAAACTCCTATGAAATTCAGAAAGGACCAAAGGCAGCATTATTTACATAATGAGCTCAATAGACACATACCTGGAGTTAAAAAATCACATTAGAGTTTCTGCTGACAGTCTTCATTCCTAATGAGACAGGTCAATAAATCTAGCGCAGTTCTGTCTGAAATCAGTGAGGGTCTTTCCTGGGGCATCACAAGGGTCAGAGACTGATTTTTGACATTACAAAAGGGCATTACTAACATCCAGTCTGACCTTTGCATAAAGCAGGGCAAAGAATGGCTCAATAGCTTTGGATCTTTTACAAAGACAGCAAGCCTGACTTTAAAGATTTTCAAGTAGTGGAGATTGTAATCCAATTCTGTTTAAGTGATTATTGCCTCAGCTGTTACAGAAATGCATTTTATTAGAGGATAGAGATGGATCAGGCTGCATACAAGAAATTCTTTGTGCTATCTTTAAATATAAAAACTAAGAATCACTCGTTTCCCTTTAGGCTAAGTAGACCCAAGTACTTTATTGAAGTTGAATGAATAAAAAACTGTTTTAAAACAGTGATGCTGCCTTATAATTACAGGCTTTGGCCCTTAAACATCCCCCAGTGGGTCATGTCTGCAGTTAGATATTCATTTCGTGCTGTTTGATTATGGCATGTTTCAGAGCCCAGGAAGCCCAGAAGCCGGCAGTTAAAGGCAATCGGGTGCTAAAATAGCCGCTGGTCTCACGCAGCCAGAGAAGTGGCTGTCAGTACAGACTGCTGATGGAGAAATCCAAGCTGTGGCCTCGCTGGGGACAGCTGCCATGCAACTGTCCTGGTGCTTTCTGTGTGCACAGTTATGACAGTAGCCAAAAAAGCATGTACCGGCTCCTGGCCCCGCTGTCTGCTGTCCAGTCGACTCCCGGCATGGAGGCCAGCAAACCCAGCTCCTCGGTCTCACCCCACACCCTTCGTCTTTCTGGAGCAATGCATCTGGCTGAGCAGGGTCCCTCGGACCTCGGACAGAGGGATGTAGGAGCTCTTCCCGTCGCTCACTACGCACCAAACGGGGAGCCAAGCCGCATGGAGGGCTCCCATACCCAGGGAAATTTTGGCTGTGGTCAGCATGGACTGCAGCCCCGTGAGGCAGATGCTGCACCGCAGGGTGCACGAGCCACCGAGGACACGTTTGTATGTCCAACCAAATATCTTTTCTCTTTTCCTTAATGAGACAGGCTTCGTTATTCTCTCATCACAAGATGTGGTTCCAATTGACATTTACTGGGCTCTGCGTAACCCATCTCTGTTGCTTTTAGCGTGGTTAATTGGAATTATCGAGCGGTGCCTGGCTCTGGCAGGTTGGGGTTCACCCCTGTTGGGACGATCCTTACCTGCCCGCCCTGGCCTGCTTCTGCGCAGCCTTGTTCCCGTCAGACCAAATTAAGCCGCGCTGTCAGGAGCCAGGGACCCTTCGACAGTTTTCCAGCACAAGCAACACCAAATTAGTGTTTGGTAACAGGCTGCACACTGTTTTGTAATAAGAAAATATGGATGATTCTATTTATTCCCTCTCGCTCCTGCGATGATAAGAAATGTTCTAATTCATTATTAATTTGTTCCAACTATTTCTGGTAAATCTAAACTATGAATAACTTTAGCAATGCCATTAGCAATACCTCAGAACTGCAGATGGATTTTAGTTTCTGGACACAGGCACATGACAGTCCCACTGTTTCTAAAGGTGTACCCAAAATTCTGTCACATTTGGGTACAAAACCAGAACTTGCCGTTCACACTGGGTTACGGTTGCATCTAAAACAACCTGGAACACAAAGATATTGTGGCCCTTATTTGTGCAGTATAAATTATTGCAGCTTGGCAGCATTCTGTGAAACTTTATATAACTGATCTGCTTAAGGATTTGCCCTCCTCTGAACACTGGACTGAATGGAAATAAGTGAGAATAGACCTAAAGCTGCTGCCGGTGCTAAAGGCTTTTATTCTGCCCTGAGGACTAGCAGGATCTTTAGTGGCATTTTGTAGGTTGCTGGCTTTAGTGTAGAGTAGACCTTTGGAATATTAAATCTTCAAAAGGTGATTTTTCTGTTGTTGTTTGCCTTTCATAATTTATTTCTCTACTTTTCATATATAAATGATTGGTCAAAGAACCACTGTCAGAAAGCACCAAGGAACATTTTTTTTCTTCTCTTGTAGAATATGATTTTACTTGGGAGAAAGATGAGAGATTATAAATGTATCTGTTGGTCATCCAAGGAAATTATCTGTCACATGCATAGCATAGTGGTACCTCTTTGTGGAACCGAGTCTGCTGTTTGGTCTGTCATTCATCTCGTAAACATTTTTCTTGCCTTTGTGTTTGGATGGGAACGGCTCTTCATTTGCCTCTGTGTTGTCATAGTCATCTGACTTCATTTACCGAAAAGGGGGAGGAGGATGCCCACCAGGCAAGATCAAACACTGAGCTTCTGTGTGGGCAGTCCCACAAGGAACTGACACTCCACTGGCCTTGTCTCTCACCATGAGCTTTAAGCAGGGGCAAGAGCAGGATGACTCCACTCCTGGTGCTCCCACACTGCTGCCCTGGGAAATATTGTCTTGCCTCCTCACTTAAGAAAAGAAAAAAGAATCGCAGCACTTTTCCTCAGCGTACATATACTTTAAAATGTTTTTAAACCGTTTGCTGGGAAATACAATTAAGGTCATAAAAGGCAGCGACGAATTGTCTGGAAGATCCTCACAAAGACTTTGCTGATGCTTGCTGGTCACCTGTGAAGCGGCTGGAAAGGGTTTTGGCCACCAGGCAAGGCTTGCCTCTCTCATGTCTTGACAGAATTGCAGTCTCAGTACTGTCCCTGGTTGTTGCTCTTTACTTTTCCCATAGATTGTAGCTCCTGCCCGGAACATCCCTGTGTGAGCAAGGTGTCTGGATCACAGTTTTGCTCCTTTGGTCTGCAACAGACATGAGAAAGCACACAGATGTGTATGCTTTTCACAGCGTGCCTAAATGTTTCGCTGCTGTTATTTAAGGAAAGCACAAGAGGGGATGGTTTGGTAAAAGAAAAACAATTCCACAAGTGAAACACTTCAGTTCTCTCTGTTGCTGAGTTGATTGTGATCTAGCCTCGATGAGAAAAGCAGGGCTTTCCCGCCTCCCCCGTGGGTGCCATGTCTCGGCTGGAAGTAAGTGCTGAAACGTCCACAGAGCCCTGGCTTCCCCTGCTTGAGCTTTAATAACTTCGGTTCTTCTGCCAGGGGATCCCTTATCAGTTGTTATCAGATGGCCACAGCTACACCTGAGTGACTTCATGGATGAGTTGATCTCCCCTCTGACAAGTCCATCCTCCCTAGGAGCTAGCTCCCGGGTAGGAGGAGGCTGGAAAGCCACGAAAAGTTGAAGGCTGGTGTTACATTCATAAAACTGATGCAGGCATGTAGTCATTGGCAGACTGAGCTGCAATAGGTTCCCCAAGCCACCCCAGTAAAAGAGGAGGCCTGGGGAGAGATAATACCGAAATAGATGATAAACCCACAGCGTGTGTGTGTGAGAGAAAGAAAGACAGCTGGGTTGGCAGGATTGTTTGCTTTTGAGAAAGAAGAATTCATCCTTTTCTGTGTTAGCTCATAAGCAAATTATGTATCCCAGGCCCGTCAGTCTTCTAGGTTCCTTTTAAAATATGCAGCTCGGGTAGGACATAGTGAGAAAATATGAAAATAGTGGCTGGACACCTGACAAGTATGCCTTGGACCAATACAGTTCCTGACAGTTTGGTAGATGACTCGTGGTAATTTTTGTAAAATGTCCATAAATATGCAGAAAAGGGGTTTTCTGAGGAGTGGAAAAGATACCCGTCATGGTACACCATGAAATACGTTCCTTTGAATTAAGCCTACGGCAGTAGATTTCAGAGCAGTCGGTTCCAGGCCAGGCTTAACAAGGCTCAGAGGATGTCAGCTCCCTAAAAATATCTATAGTATTACAATGCTCTAGTTAATAAAACAGATATTTAAAATAGCATAGTCAGGTAAATTAAAAGGTCTAATTTAAGCTGGTAGGAGAAAGATAAAGGAAATCCTGCCAGTGAAAAAAACTACTTTTCTTCAGATGCTGCCTTAGGAGTTTGCCTTAGAGGCAAGTATTATAACCTTAAATCCCTCTCAGCCTTGAAATAACAGCATTATCTAGAAATTTACTTGTACGCAGAGACCAGATTTAAGCCTTTACTTATTCAGCCTAAACCGCAACGATGTCACATGCATCTCCACGCTGCACATGCACACCCGTGAAGTAGACTGAGCTGCCCTGAGATTTTTATTGGCATGAATCATGTTCAGGTTACTCACTCACCCTAAATGAGAGCCTAGAAGCTGTATTTTTTGCAAACCGTCCCTGACATGGCTCCTGCGTGTGCAGTGACACCCAGGCGGCACCGGGCCGTTACGTGGAGTCTGGAGCTTCGGGTGTTTTACAGGAATACGTCTGTCTGTGCTGCTGATAACTCAGTATTTCAGGCATCCCGGTAGTTTGTGTAAGGATCTGGGGGAGTGCGGAAGGAAGAGAGGAAATGAGACGGTGTAAATAAAAAGAAGCTGAAAGTAGCTTTTCTAAAGTGAAAACAGCCACAGCTTTAAAATGTATTGCCCGTGATTCTGGTCTCTTTGAAAAGAGGGAATATTTCTTTCCTGTTCTTTAGACTGAGTGCGCAGTTTAAGCCTGCAAACCGGAGTTATCCACATAATCCCTCACCACGCTTGCTTCTAGAAAAGCCCATATTTACGCCTGCTATCACAGCGTCATTTCGAAGGAAAATAAAAAAAACAACCCCACACCCACCCCAAAACCCCACGACCCCACCCCAAAACCCCAACAGCCCCCAAAGCCCACTGCTGGCAGCGAGGGAAGGCAGAGGGGGCAGCCCTTCCCCTCCAGCCGCTTTCACAGCCGGGGCTTTCCCGAGCCTCCCCTAAACCGGTGGACGGGGCAACCCCCCCGGCCCACTCGACGGTGGCCCCCCACGGCCGCAAACGCGCCGCTGCCCGCGCGGTGGCGCCCTCCGCTCACGGACCGTCCGCGCTGGCGCAGCCCCCGCCGCTCCCCGCGCTCCGCGGCCGCGGAGCGCGGGGAGCGGCGGGGGCTGAGCCAGCGGTGGCCGACGGGGATGCCCATCGCTCCGCCGGTCGCGGTAGCCGGTAGTCTCTTCTCCTGCCGGAGGCTCTTCCCGGTCCTACACACCCGGCAAGGAATGGTAATTGGGATAGAGAGTCACGCTGGGTTCCGAATCTTTGTCCCCTCCGCCCCGGCGTGGGGTCGGTGGCTGTTTCTAGCGGAATAATTCATTGGCGTTAAATTTGCTCTATCTTCGGGAAAAAATGTTGAAACCTTAAATGACCACAGTAGGAACGTAATCGTATGGGGTGTGTTTTTTGTTGTTGTTGTTGAGAAATCGATTTGGGCTCAAATAACTCATCTAAGCGTGTTACACCAAACCCATTCCAATAGGAAACGGGAGAACTAAATTATTGCCGCTTCCTGAACTCTCTGCTTATGATCCCAATAATTAAAATGTGCAGTAATGGCTCCTGCAGCCTGTATTTCTTTGGGTAATTCTCGGAAATGAAGGGCTCATTTTTGGCCGCTGAGGGAGGAGGGCGCGGAGACGAGCGCAGTCGCAGCGGCCAGGAGCCCGCCAGTGGTCCGCGCCCGGCGCTCGCCGCCCGCCGCATCACTTGGGGGAAAATAATCCCGACAGCGGGAAACTCCCTAGAGAAGGGATTTCCCTCCCGGTCCCTACGGCTAATCAGCTTTTTTTTCTTCTTCTTCTTCTTTTTTCCCCTTTTATTTATTTTTTTTTTTTCTCATGGCGATCCTCTCCCCTCCCGCTCTGCCAAGCGCTGCGAGTATCACATCTGCCTCTGCACAAGACGGGGAGGGGAGAGGGTCGGCCCAAGGAGCTGGGGGGAGAAGTAGACCCCGCCGCCCCCGGGCTGCGGTGTCCGCGCGTGGGCCCCTCCCCACGGGGCGGCCGTGGGGTCCGTCCCCCGCGTCCCGCGGCTGCGGCACACGCGGAGCCGTTACGAAGCTGCTGGTTCTCCCGGGGGGAGCCTTGAGTAATGAGAACAATATTAACAATCAAAAAAAAAAAAAAAAAAAGAGGGCCCAGGGAAAAAAAAAAGACACTCCTAGCCCCAAATCTCCGCGGAAGTGGGGGTTCCGCGTCGGGGCTGCTCCGCCTGCGCGCTCAGCGCCGGGCGGCTCCGCGGGGGCCCGCGCCCAGCGGCGGCCCCGGGCTCCGGCGTGGGATGGGTTGCCCCCGCGGAGAGACGCGGAGCAAAGGCGCGGGGGTGCCTATCAAGTCCGGGAACCCCCACCCCACCCGGGACCCTCACCCCATCCCAAACCGTCCTCCTCCGCCTCCTGGTCCCGTCCCACGGCAGGTAAAACTTGACCGCGGCAAACATCCTTTTAGGTTTATAGGATAGACTGTGTGTGTGTGTGTGTGTGTGTGTGTGTGTGTGTGCCTGTTTCTGTTTGGTTCTTGGTTTGGGGTTTTTTTCCTATTTTTTTTTTTGGAGGGGGGGAAGTGTGAGTTGGTGTTTATGAGAAGCTTTATGACTCCTGATAAGCTCATCTTTGAGGACGACACAGAACTGTGTTCCTTGAGGAATTGGGGTGGTGACGTCTTTTCTGATACCCGATTATTACGTGACTGGGAAAAAAAAAAAAAAGGCATTTGATTCATGAATAAAAATCCGGACACCACCGCGGGGGCAACAAACAATATTGCCCGTCCTCTAAGGTAACAAGCAGGCAAATGTTTACGAAGAGGGCTCTGGCTGAAGCGGGGTGTTTGCAAAGATTTTGTTGCTAATTGCGTATCAGACGGAAGGCTGCGGAAGGCTGGTCAAGTTTAGAGCCACCGAGCAGGAAGAGAAGAAGAGGAGAAGGCTGAAGGCGCTCAGTGAGGGGAGAGATCTGGGGAAGACAACATCGCACGCAGCCAGCCCGCGGCTCCCCGCCTCCGCTCCCTCCCGGGCTCGCTCGCTCTCTTCCACCTTCCCCTGAGCTCCCTTCTCCGGCGACATCTCGCTCCATCCCTTTTTCTCCCTTCCCTTTGCAGACTCCACTCCAGATCTGTGCTGCTACCTGCAAACTTTTTTCCCTTTATTTTTTTTTTTAATTCCATTCTCTTTTTTTTTTTTTTTTGAGTGGATTCCCCTAAAACCAACAAACAACTAACTGCTGCTTTTGCGTCTTCTTCATCCCGCGGGTCCTTCGCCCATCGGAGAAGCGATGCCACGAGGCTTTTAACTCCTTTCGGCCGCAACTTGGGAGACAGCACTATTTCCCCCCCTCATTTGGGGTCTTTTTTTTTTTCTTCTTTTTTTAAAGACCTGCCCTTTTAGTTTCGCAGCCAAACGCTCTTAGTGCCGAGTGTTTAGAGTTTAATGGTAAGGACACGAGGCGGCTCGCTGGGCCTTCCCGCAGCTCTCTCGGGGCGGGCGGGCGGGCGGGAACCGACGGGGCGGGCGGCGGCAGGGCTGTGGTCCGGGCACCGCTCCGCGCCGCTCCGCGCCGGCACCCGGCTGCCCAGGGCGCTTGCCCCCAGGGGCCGCGCTCCCTCCCTCCCGCGCAGGCTCTGCCGGGAGCTTGGTGGGTCGTGGGGTGTTTTTTTACGGGTTTTGGTTGTGGTTTTTTTTTGGTTTGAGGTTTGGGTTTTTTGGTGTTTTTTTTTTTTTGATGGCAGTTTTCCTTTCCCTCCCGCACAGAGTGGCAATGTGTAGCAAAGCGATCCTAGCACTCCTGGTCTATGGCATAATAATGCACTGCAGCGTCTACTGCTCACCTGCGGCCGGACTTCAGTACCCGGCGCTCAGGTAGGTTCGTCCCCCGCCCGGGGGCTCCGCCGGGACCCCTTCATGCCCCCGCTGCCCCGACTTTGCTATGGGCAGGGGAATCTTACCTGGGAGGAAACTAGGAGGGGATGGGGATGAGGGAGTCACCAAACGAAATACCCTCCGCTTCGGCCGCATGCTCACCCCCTCCGCCCCGGGAGAGGAGCCGCCGGGAGGGGGGGTCTTCCCCGGCTGCAGTACTGGCTTCGCCAGGGCCGCTCCCCGGGATCCCAGCGCGGTTAACCTGCAGCCTCCTGTCCCCGGGGAGGGGAGGACGTACTCTGCTGCATCTCGGCGGGAGGGGGCCGAAGTCCCGGAGGCTTCTCGGCGGGGCCCAGCAGCTCGCCTCCCGCCTGCCCCCTGCCCTGCACGGGCCCCGGCACTCTCCCGGCCGCTTTCAGTTGCCCGCAAGCTCGCCCAGGGTGAAAGGCGAGCATCGCCTGGCCGGCGCGGGGCGGGGGGAGCGGGGGAGGAGGAGGGGGTGTCGTTGGCTGCAAACATGCAAGAGCTGTCATGGTTCGTGTAGCAGCGGTGGTGCTGACAGGGATTCAGCCTCTTCCCCTGTTCACCTGTCTGTGTTCAACCTCCCTCCTCAAGGGGGAAAGCGGCCGGCACGAGGTTGTTTGGTTGTCTGCATTTGTTCGGAGTTGTCTCGCTGGGCTCCAGCGCAGGCTTATCCCTGTACTGTCCCTTTCCATCTGGGAGCCGGGGACGTTTGGAGCCCGCTGTGTTTGGCGCAGGAGTGGGAGACCCCCCAGATGCGTCGGCACAAGCGAGTTCCCCATGCTGGGCCATGGCTGGGGGCGCAGGGCACCCAGTTCGGGACAGCCGCTGGCAGCCTGGTCCCACCCTGCTTGTAGCCTGCTTGGGCGACGGGTGTTGCTTGGCTTTGAGGGGAGTTTTGGGATGGGTGCTGTTGTCCTGCCCCACCGGCGCTTGGCTCTACTGGGGGACGCTGCTGTGCGGTTCAGCTGTGAGCGGGGCGCGATGCTTGCGGGCGGGCAAGGCTGTCCGAGGATGGTGTCCTTTTTGGGGTTCCGAGGTGTCCTTGCACGAACCGAGAGCTCGTCGTGGCTGGCTTGGAGCAGCCCCCTCCCCTCCCTGAGCAGAGGGGCTGCGGGGCAGCGGGCTCGGTGGCCTGCGAGGCCATTAGCCGGCAGCAAGCCGGCTCTCTTCATTCAAGCGCCTGAATTAGCAGGAGTGAAACACTTTAGCGGCATCTATTATTAATACCTCCGCTAAAGCTCACAGACAAAAATAGCTGCCTGTAACGTACAATGACCTACATCGTACTGCAGAGATGGAGGCAGAGAGCGGGGGGAGGGGGCTGGGGGGGGACGAATACACAGAACTGGCGAGATCTCAAAGGGCAGAGGCACCATTCAACGAAAAACAACAACGGGCGAAGCCCCCCCGCCCCGCTCCGGCGGGTGCTGCGGGGCGGAGCGGGGCGCGGCCCCCGGCCCCGGCGGCGGGGGCTGCCGCTCACCGCCCCGTCTCCGCCGGGGAGCCTGCTTGGCTCCCGCCCAGCCCCTGGCACACAAACGCGTGTGTGTGCGTGTGCGTGAGTGTGTGCGGCAGCCTGCACGCCTGTGCGTGCGTGCGCTCCGCTCGGGAAACACCGGCCGTGGCTGTGGCAGAGAGGGGCTGTTTGTTAGGGCCTGGGCGGGGGGAGGGGGAGGGGGGACGACAGAGGTGGGGGGACGTTTGGGGCTTTTCTCGGAGCGCGTCTGACGGAGGGTGTGTTCCCTCCCCCGCGGTCCTGCCCCGCAGAGGAGGCGGAGGGCGGGGATGGGGAGCGGGCGGGCGCAGGGAGGGGATGGGGGCAGACGGACGGGCCTCCCGGGGTGCCTGGGTCGGCTCGGCCGGGGGTGGCCACCAAGGCAGCCGGGAGCCGGCGGCGGGGAGCGGAGCGACCCAAGGAGCCCGGCTGACACCTTCCCCTTGCTGCTCTCGTTGCCAGGCTGGAGGATGAAGTCTACGACGAGGACGGGAACACCCTGCAGGACTTCGCCTACGACCACGAGCCCCTCGGTATAGCGAATCCGTCCTCCATGATCGGCGAGATGTACACCTTGTATTACCCACCAGAAAAGAGGTGACTGCAACTCGCGGGGTGTCAGGCGTGAATTTTGAGCCGGGAGCAAAACGAGTCTGGCCGAGCCGATTGAGGGAAAAAAATGATAATACTCAACAAGCCAACACTAACAACAAAAATATATATATAAAAAAAAAAATCTCAAACCCGAACAAACGACCAGGGGTTGTGGTGCCCGGTTTAAAGCCCCGGAGAAATCGAAAAGCCGCCTTACCTCCAGCAGCGCGGGGGAGGGAGCGGCGGAGCTGCCCGCGGCGGGCAGGGCTGGCGATGCTCCCGCAAACGGAGCAAAATGCCCAGCCAGCGCGGAGCCGGGCGAGCGCGGCGGGGAGGGGTCTGGGTGGGGAAGCGGGGTCCCGGGGGACGCGGGGAGATGCCGCCCTCCGCTCGCCGGCGGGGAGGCACGGTCACCGCCGCCGCCCGGGCTCCCGCACCCCACCGCAGCCGGCTCCCGGGCCTCGCCGCTCATCCGCGGGCTCTTTCCTCCGCCCAGGCACGCCGATGGGATCTTCAACAAAGCCTACAGGAAACTCCTGGGCCAGTTATCCGCCAGGAAATATCTGCACTCCCTGATGGCCAAGCGGGTCGGGTAAGGGTTTCTTTTTCCGCGGTGGGCGTTGGTGCTGCTGGAACGGGGGCGCTTAAAAGGTCGCGGCTGGAGGGAACCAAGCTGCCCCGGCCGTGGGGCTGGGGCGGTCCGGCTCCCCACACCTCAGCCGCACCCGACCGCTGCTCCCAGCCCGCTCCCGGCGCAGCGTGAGCCCGGCTGTCAGCGCAGGCGTTCACGGAGATGTGTTTGGTTTGATATCCTCGGGCGCGTGCATGTGTGTGCGTGTGTGTATATATGTATATATGTGTATATGCATATATATGTCCGTATAATTTTTTGCGACCGAGTGATTTAAAATTAAGAAGTTGGGCAGTCTCCCCAGTGTGCTGGGGGGAGCAGCCTGTCGGAAGCGATGACCGAGGGCTCAGATGAAGCGGGGGGAGGTGGAGGGGACGCGGCTACAGCCGTACGCACCCGCAGGCGCCGGGCGGGGCTCCCCGCCGCCGGCGGGGCAGGGGCGAGCGCGGTGCCACCCGCCGCCCTTCGGCAGAAGGTAACACGTTAATAAAGCCCCGGGGAGAGCAGCTTTCCCTGCCGCAATGAATAATTCATGGCGGGGAGATATTGTCTCTCCCGCCGCCGCCGCCACTTGCGCGCACCGCGTCGGGAGCGGGTTTCGACGCGGCCTTTGTCTCCCCGCGCATCTTCCGCGCAACGTGTTGCGCCGGGGGCAGCCGCCGGCGCGGGGTTGGGCAGGGCCGGGGAGAGGGGCGGAGGGGGCGCGAAAGGGGGCGCGGAGGGGGCGCGGAGGGGGCGCGGAGGGGCGGAGCGGCCCCGCCTGACGCGGTTGTGCTTCTCGGTGCTTGCAGCGGTGCCGGCGGCGGCCTGGGGGACGAGGCAGAACCGCTGACCAAGCGGCACATAGACGGCATCTTCACGGACAGCTACAGCCGCTACCGGAAACAAATGGCTGTCAAGAAATACTTAGCAGCCGTCCTGGGGAAAAGGTATAAACAAAGAGTTAAAAACAAAGGACGCCGAGTAGCGTATTTGTAGCGATGAGTAACCAGCCACTCCTGTGTATACAAAGTCCTGAGAGAGAGAGAGAGAGAGAGAGAGAGAGAGACCCAACAACAACAAAAAAAAATCTAAACAAAAACAAAAAAGTCATTTCCAAACTGACTGAACAATCACCGCTCCTGTGTTATCTAAACATGTATTTATGTATGAAGTAAAGCCATTAAATGAATATTTTGATAATAATATTGTTTTTCTTTTGTACAAAAGCACTAGAGAAACGCACAGATCTACTTTGTGGACCAATCATTAAGTTATATATAATATATAAATATATATATATAAATACTACTACGAATACTAAAGAACAATTCTTCATATAAAGCCTGCAAAAGAACAAGAATTCGCCTGAGCTGTTTATGTTTTTATATAAAATAAATAGAGAAAAAAAGACAATCATTGTTTTGAATATTACTCCTATTTTTGTAACGGAAATTAAAAGGATAGTATTTTTATCCGCGACAGGGTCGAAGACATTAATTTTCACCATTTGCTACTGTACATAGAGAAGGATGCCCTGCTCCCAGGGGATTATGAGGAAAATGATTTGGGAGAATTGGTGAAGCAGATTCTTCTCCCGGTGAGTCCCAAGTCAGGCTCCTTTGCCACTAGCCTCTCCGAAGGGACAGCGTCCCTTTTTCCTCTAGATTTCGATATTTTTTTCCCCTCCTGCTTTCTTTGATTCTAGTTGTATCTGTATTAGTGTCTCCTCAAACAATGAGCTTAGAGGATAATTCTCTTGTGACAACAACAGCTCGATCCAAATTGTGCATCTCTGTTGCCTGTTGGAGGGAGAAATAGTTTAAAAACTCACCACCGCCAAAAATTCAAACCAAACCAAACCAAAAAGCCAAACCCCAACCCCTAAATCCCTAACCAGCAGCAAGGATAGTGAGGACTAAGCCCCGTGCAGTGCTCTTCTGGCTGCCTGGGCAGAGTTGCAGAACAAAGCGAAAGCGGAGACAGGACCCGTTTAGAAAGAGTGGGGAAGTGAGCGGGGGCGGCCCCCGGCGCGCCCCGGGGCCGAAGCCGGTACCGGTGCCGGTGCCGCAGGGTCGAGGGAAGACGAGGCGATCCCACCTCCGATCCGCTACCCAACTGCCGCGGGCAGCTCGGTACTGGACCTGGATGCAAAGTACAGTGTGTTACTCTCCAGTGCTGTCCATGCTTCTCATCATGTGTAATGAGCAGGGTTCTCGCCTTTGCATTTTTCGGTCGGAGTTGCTCTTTTCTTTGATTGCTTTTTTTTTTTTTTTCTTGTAGACCCTCCCGCCTCTCATCCTCTGTTCGCACTTTTCCGAGCTCTGTTTAACCCACCTGAGTCACCTTTTTGGGTTATGTTCTTTTTGGGGAAAAAAAAGAAAAAAAAAGAAAAAAAAGATTGTGAACGCTCTCTCACTCCTTTGTTCTGTTTTATGCAAGCTCTTGTTGTACAAGTTTAGGAACCCCTGTTGTAGCTACCACTAAAGAATTATGCACTACTACGAAAAGTTTTTGTTCCTTGTTTATTGAGTTTGGAGGTAAAATGTATTTTTCTACATTCTGGCTTATTGCTTAGTAAAATTTATTTCATAAAACAAACTTTTGTCATAAAAGAATGTGTAGTGTTCACCTGTGGTCCGGTTTCTAACGAGATAAACCATTTTCACCTCATCTCTCTATGTACGGACTCCTATCTTACCTTCCGCCCGGGGGACAGTAAAGCAGCAGCGAACCCGGCCGGGGGCTGGCCCCGTCCCTCCGCCCGGGCAGCTGGCGAAGGAGGACACGTAGGTACCGGCTTCCTTCCAGCTCACCACACAAACCTTAGAGGAGTCTTTCCAAAGACACAAACCAAGCCCCGCATTCAAGACGTCGGAAAGTAACCCACACCCCCCCCCCCCCCAAAAAAAAAAAAAAAAAAGAAAATTAATCGTCGCGGGTTAACCCCCCCCTTCCCCGGCCGGGAAGAGCCGCCGGGGAGGAGAGAAGCGCGGGTGGAGCCGGCGGCTGGGGGTGCGGGGGGGCAGGTGCTGCCGGTGCTGCTTGCCCGGGCTGCCCGCGCTACCGGCACCGCCTGCCCGGGCTGCCCCGGCAGCTCCGCCCGCCCCGCCGCCGGCGCGGGCTCCTGGGGCGGCGGGAACGCGGGGCGCAGTTTGCAGCTTTCGTGCCTTCTCTTCACCTTGTAAATCGCCACGAGTTCACGGATGGCTATTTAGTGGCCCTACGATGCTGCAACACATCGGCTTGCGTTTTAGTCGTACTTCTTCTGTTGTTTGGCGATGGGCAGAGTTCGCTGTGTTTGTGTCGGCTGTGGTACAATGACATAGGGCTCTCTTGACGTTTTGTTTATGACTTTATCCGTTAGAGTTCAGTGGCTAGTCGCAAGCATTATGAAGTGATCACCTAGGTTATTATCCTTTGTATGATTTTTTTTTTTTTTTCCAGAAACGCCAACAGCCTTACCAAAATTTGAGCAGATTTGAGATACAGTCATAGTTTAGGTAGATGTTAGTCTTGGAGAACTTATTTTGTGTGCAAATGAATATAAAAAGAACTTAAGCAAAGTATTATTACACACGTGATATCTATAACTAGGACTTTGATAACTGTTATATAAAGTGTGTAAAGTTTGTATTAATAAATTTTTGTAAACAATGCAATTTTGTCTAATGTTTGGGGGAGAGAAATCTAGAACCTAACAGTGAAATCTGCATTTCATTTTTTTTTTTTTAAATAGTTCATTTTTAAGCAGCGTTGTTCTAACTTTTCATGCCTGGGATATCTTTTTATTAAATCTCCGCATTTTATCATCAAACGACCTCTTAACAGTTTTACCGAGGGTTACTCCTCTGTTCGAGTAAACTAAACAGAACCGCTGAAGTAAAGAGCCTAGTTCCACACACACCGGCTCAAAAATCCTCTCTAAAATACACAAACCAAACCAGTCGGTGCCTATCGTCCATTCCTCGAACAGTTCCTGTGCTTAGAAGCCGTTTATTTTAAGCGGAATCGGTACGTTTGATGAGATCTTCACCTAATCCGCTTTTAATGAACATTCTGTATGTGATAATGTGCTTCCCAGAGTCACCGGGCTCGGGCAACGGCAACATCTTTCTTTGGATTAAAAATGTGCTGGGCTGTCCTAAAAAGTGATACTGCAACACAACAAAGAGTTACTTGGGTTTCACAGGGTAGTAGGTGGCTACAACGAACAGACAGGATAGTTTGTCGGCACAAGGTGGAGGTCAGGATATCCGACCTTCGATCTTCACTTCAGTTTAGCAATAGCTACTTATGTTTATTATTTTTATTGTAGCTCAGGGACTTTACTTGAGCATGTTGGAGAGTGACAGCAGTTTAGTTTAAACTAAACTCTATTTCTTTCCAAGATCATATGATTAAAAAACAAAGCACAGGAATTAATTGACAATTTCCTGGCAATATATTTTTCAAAACTGTAAGTCCAGGATTTGAAACGGACTGGTCATGTCCTCTCTGCTATGAATTCACCTTTCAGGCTAGTTTCAACAGGAGCATTTTACTGACTAACTGGAAAACACTGAGAGAACTGAGAAAGTTGATCTCAGTGGTATGTGTTAGAAATTAGTGCAAGACAAGACAAAAATTCTGGTTAAATGCAGGTCGGGTCAGAGAAGAATGCAAAAAAATACCTAGTGGGGGGAGGGGGAGGGGACAATGATGTCTCAGACTGATAGCATCAGAAAATCAAGCCACTGTTTCGAAAAGGCAGCATACAGTGGAAAACTGCTGTTAGGTTTACTCAGTAATTATGCAGTGCTCATGCATATAATCACAGTACATTTCCTGCCCATTTAAACTGAAAATGTGCTTAAGAGATCCAAGCTGAAGACCTTCTTGGGACTGGTAGCCAGAGGATGAAGCTTGGAATTGGTCTGCCTGAAAAATAAGGTCTTCTTCATCAAGTCCTGGTGCTTGTTGAAGATAGGCAGAAGAGGGAAATTCTGCTGTAAATTACATACAGAATGTCCTCTGCCGAAATTCCTCTTTAGCAAATCAAATATGATCTCATGAAGAAGCTCAGCTCTATTCCAAGTGATTTAAACTGTCGTCTGAAATGATACACTTGGCAAATGTGCAATACTGAGTCTTAAAGCTTGAGTGTCGTGGCGATAGTTAGTGTTCTGTATGCTGTTACACGACTAGCAGCAGAAACAGAGAAAGCTGGCTGAGGAAACAAGAATGACTAGACAAGACACGATTTTGGAGCCTTGCATTGTAAAAACCTCCTGACATTCAGTCAAAGTGACAAACTCCAGGTAGTTGGTAAAGGAGACTGAACAGAGAAGGACAGACTGCTCCAGGTTCCAGCCCTCAGACATGTGGTGCAACACCACGTCTGTCACAGAGCTACATTGGTCATCAAAACCAGAAGAGCCTGAAAGAACCAATTTCTGTAGAGCTCTGGTGTAAACTCGGCTGTGGCCAGCATCTGCCTTTCACAAGGTTTGCTTGTGAGGGTGCTGACCTCCTCTTCATGTGCCTTTGAAGCCTTTCAACCTCCTTCAAAAAACAAAGTTCATCTATTAGCTATATATGTTTTCACCGAGAGTTACGGAATATAGAAAATCAGGATCTTTTGGGGTCTTGTTACTTGCTACCTTTGCAGCTTAATTTCCAGTTCCCAGCTAGATAATTTAGTCTTTCCTCAGGAAAAACCTTCAGGGAAAGCACATCCCTGAGAATTTTAAGGACCTCATGCTTAGTCTCTAGAAGTACCTGTCCTCTTAACTACACTCATAGATTTTTAAGACCCGAGGGGACTCTTATGATCATCTACTCTATCTTAGATAATACAAGGCATAGGATTTCATGGAGTCCTTCATTTAGCATTTAATTTCTGAGTGAGCTATTCTGTATGACAGCAGTATTGATTGCAAGACTTACAGGAATGGCAGATTTGCTGGATAAGTTGTTCCAAATGTGGCAGTTTAGCACACTGTTCCTCATTTCAGTTTGTCTCATTTTTAAGTCCAAGAGATTTGTAGCCTGCTGAAGAATCTCTAATGCTTGTAGATTTTCCTCTCCATGTAGGTAATCTTAGGCAGAGATTTACTCTCCACTATGCCCTACCTTTGAGGTAGCAAAGTTGATCTTTAAGCACTCACTATCAGGGAGGTTTTCCACAGATGGCATTATTTCTGAACCATTTCTGTTTACCAAGATCCTTGCTAAAGTACTGAAACTAGAAATGGTTATAGTAGCCAGCGATGATCGCCTCTAAGATGTGGCAAAAAGCAGTAACTTTCCTCTTCTTCCTCAGGTGCTGTTCATTGCTAACAAGGGTTGCGTTTGGTCTCTTGGCCATTTCATCACGCTGGGAGACCATGACCTGTTCATAATCCTCTCCCACACCTAGCTTCTTTTCCAGATGATTACTCCACATGCACAGAATCCCTGGACTGGAAGTGACACCGTCATTCTTGGTTCCTATTTTGTACTGCTTTGTGTTAAGTTGTGTTAAAGCACTTTTTTCAAGAGAGTTTACCTTACTGAGCTCACTCTGGGAGAGGTGGTTTTTTTTTTTTTTCCTCCACAACTACCATGTTTTGTCATTTCAGCTGTCACTTGGCACCCATTCCTGTCACCTTTAGAAAGAGCAGACCCATTCCAGCAATGTCATTTGTGTATTTGTACATTGTGATACCTGGACCCAACCCAGCTCTGGTGCAGGTCTGTGTAATTATGCCAGAGAACAATTTGACCTGGTCTAAGTGCAAATCCTGTGACAGAGCAAATCAGAGGGACTTGTAATAGGCTTCCGGCCAAATATCCTTGTTTTGCACTTGAGTTCCTAGAAGCAATCCCATCCTGGTGTAGCTGAGGGCCCCTTCACTCTAAACCTGCATGGGATGTCTGGAGGCACTGTTTGCTAAAGCTGACCGTGGCTCAGTTACTTATCTGGAATCCACAGAGAAGAGAAGTAGTATGTGATGCATTAGAATTAGTGTGGTTGAACTGCTAAGGCAGAGTAAGTGTAAAACTTAACACATCGTTTGCAATAATTTGTTAACTGGCTGTTGTTAGGGTTTATCCAAGCCTTAAAATGGGATTTAGTTTTGAACAAGTATATTTAAGAACCAAAAGTATGCCAATTTACAAGCGACGGAGACAAGCATCCTATATTTGCTACTTATACAAGAGCGCTTGTTTTACAACTTCAGCAATAAAATATCTAAGGCAGATACATTGATCTCTGAAACAGTGTAATTTATTTAGGTGGATCACAGAGAGAAGACCTCTTTCTCTCCAGGCTCTGAGGGGAGTTTCAGATATTCCACTTCAAAAAGAACCTCATGGAGATTTATGGTGGTATGAAGTAAAGAAATTGGACACAAAAAATGGCAGTCACTTCTGGTTCTTCCGTGATGTCCTCCAGAGTCTCAATATGAAGATATGAGGAACTGCTTAGGTATAATTGGATGGGCAAGGATCTAGCACATACAAACACCTCCCAGCTGACATCTCCAACATGGAAATGGGAACGGAGAAAGGAGAGGGATGTTGAGAATGAACAGTTTTACAAGAAAGGGAATTTCCATTGCCATCTTTCACAGATCCTTCAAAACAGGCGTCCAGGATGGAGTCTGTTTTTCTCATTTGGTGTATCAACCACTTGGGAGTGAAAGGCCCACTGATTTAAAATAGAGGGAGATAGATTCAGATTGGATATTAGGAAAACATTTTTTACCATGAGAGTTGTAGAACACTGGAACAGGTTGCCCAGAGAGGTGGTGGATGCTCCATCCCTGGAGACATTCAAGGCCAGGTTGGACGAGACCCTGAGCAACCTGATCTAGTTGGAGATATCCCTGTTCCTTGCAGGGGGGTTGGACTAGATGACCTTTGAAGGTCCCTTCCAGCCCTAACCATTCTATGATTCTATGATTCTATGATTTTAAAGGGTAGAGAAATTTTAACCAAAATTAAGTACTTTTCCTCTCTGTTACACATTTCTGAAAGTCTTGGGCTTTGTCCTCTTACTCTTTGCTCATATCAGAAAGGTTGGGCAGCCTCACATCTTGCCCATTTTTGTAGGGTTAATATGGTCCTCTGATAGTGTATATCCAATGAGGTATGCATATTTATAGGTGAAGAGGGCAAACTGAGAGAATAGTTGCCCAGGCTAAAAGGTTTACCATTCAAGATTTGACAACAGATCTAAATATATATTCATTTTGGACAGATTAGATTAGACTCAGCCTATGGCTGATCTCTGTTTTGACATTTATCTCCATGGTGAGAAGAATGGTTACTTTTCAGTGGTAGAGTGATGAATAAATGACTGCCTTTCCCTCAGGAGTGAAGATTAGTGTCACAGGAAATCAGCCATCATGTATGTTATATGCTGAACGTGTACTCTCTCAGCTCCCACCGCTTGGATGGGATTGAAACTTCCTGACAGTTTGAGAGAATGAAGAGTGCTTGGGCGGTGTGGGAATCAGGCTGCTCTGAAAATGGTTAAACTTTTAATCAGTTGTGAGCTCTTATGTCACCAGCAAAATAACAATGTATGTAAATTAAATTGCAAAAATAGCACAAAGAAATCTTTCTCTCCCTTGCTATGTATATATATATGCATATGTGTATGTATGTACACATATTTCTAAATCAGATAAAAATGACAACACATTAAAGTTCCAATATTTATATATCGTCCATAGCTAAACTTAGACACAACATCTAATTTACACTGACGTCTTTCTTTAACAAGTTTTGTAAGAGGAATGATTTAAGTTCAAGGAAGTGCAGTGAGTCATCTGCACGGTGGGCCAGTGGCTGAGCTAAGTTTAGAATCAAGGGGAAGTTTGGATCTTCTGGCTCGAAGATTTTCCCTTACCTCTCTGCTTTTCTCAAACACTCTCAGTGCTTCAAAAAAAAAAAAAGCAGAAGAAACTTTCTTCACAATTTCTTTTCTTACTTGACTTTTTGAGTAACCTTGGTTCTCTGGTTTTGCATGGTAAATCGGCGAGTTTAATTTAATAAGCTGATCCAAGTTTTTAAAATCAAGTTACCTGATGACTTTGCAAATATTGTCTTGTGACATCTGTGTTTCAGGAGAGCTGTGATTAAAAGGCATGAATTAAAAACTTGAGGTTTGTTCAAGCGATACCTGAGCAAAGAGGTGTTCCTCAGTTGCAAGAAACAAACCAGACAAAGCTGAGTGAGACCAACTCAACCCAGCCCACCCAGTCCAACCTCTGTTGATACCTGTCTGCTATAAAACTATACATAGTCATTTATTTCAACTCTCTTTCCTCACAACATTCTCTGTGGGTCAATGAGTTTCCTGACAGACCAAGGGAATCATGCAGGTTAGGGGGTGCCATAACCTGTGTGAAATTCAGCTCATTTCTCCTCCAAGAGGTGCCTCTGAAAACAAATTCATCGCCAGAACAAGGGAAGACCAGGGTGCTTTCTCCATGAGTGGGCTGTAGCCAGGCTGTGCCCAGGAAGTTACGAGCCCATCTCCTCTGTGCCAGGCCTGGGATGATCTTCTTGTGCAACATGGGTTAGAACCTTGTGTGTTCCTCTCCATTCTCGTGGCGTCTTTCCCCAGCACAGTCTGACAGATAGGTATGACAAGGCAAACCCTGTCTCTGATACAAATCAAAGGATTAATCTGCTTTTGTACAGCTTCAATAGATTTTATCTATTTTTCCCCTGGGCCAATAAACATGCAAAAACTAAGAAAGACTTGGGGGTGTTGGTTGATGTCAGCCGGCAATGTGTGCTTGCAGCCCAGAAAGGCAACCGTATCCTGGGCTGCATTCAAAGAAGTGTGGCCAGCAGATTGAGGGAGGTGATTCTGCCCCTCTACTCTGCTCTCGTGAGACCCCACTGGCAGTACTGCGTTCAGCTCTTGAGTCCCCAACATAAGAAGGATATGGACCTGTTGGAGCAGGTCATGAAGAAGATATGAGGGCTGGAGCACTTCTCCTCTGAGGATAGGCTGAGAGAGTTGGGGTTATTCATCCTGGAACAGAGAAGGCTCTGGGGAGACCTTAGAGTAGCCTTCCAGTACCTAAAGGAGGCCTACAAGAAATTTGGAGAGGGACTTTTTACAAGGATGTGTAGTGAGAGCATAAGGAGTAATGGCTTTAAACTGAAAGAGAGTAGATTTAGATTAGATATAAGGAATAAATTCTTTACTTTGAGGGTGGTGAGGCACCAGAACAGGTTGCCCAGAGAAGCTGTGGCTGCCCCATCCCTGGAAGTGTTCAAGGCCAGGCTGGATGAGGCTTTGAGCAACCTGGTGTAGTGGAAGGTGTCCCTGGCCATGGTGGGGGATTTGGAACTAGATGAACTTTAAGGTCCCTTCCAACCCAAACCATTCTATGATTCTATGAAGACTGGCCAGACTCTTTCAGACTATAGCTATTTAATAATTTCTGGTTTCCCTAGCTGGTTGAGTGCATTGCTATGTTTTGCATCAGGAAAGAGTCATGACACAGCTAAGAGGCGATTAAATTGGGGAGTTTGTGTAGTATGCTGTATGCAGACAGGTGGAACATTTATACTGAAAAGAAGCAGTTTTCTGATTGCCTTTGACTTTGCTATAATAAAATGCAGTTATGTTTTATAACAGTTTCATTTCATTCTAGTTATACTGCAATGACAGCCTTATTACACCACTGTTTATGCTTTTTGCTAAGCTTAGTCATTGTTTAATCTTATAAACAGAGAGTCAACTTCATGCCTGATAGTTGTTGCAGCTCGTGCTCCTGAGCCCTAACACAGCTGGAGATACTGTGCATTGGGGACATAAAATCAATTAGATAACCTGGTCATTATAAGAGTCCTACCAGGGGAACCCTATACTGTTGTTACTGTCCAGTAGAGCTGGACACTCAGAGAAAATAAAAATCATAGAATGGTAGAATGGTTAGAGTTGGAAGGGACCTCAAAGTTCATCTAGTTCCAACCCCCCCCTGCCATGGGCAGGGACACCCTCCACTACACCAGGTTGCTCAAAGCCTCATCCAACCTGGCCTTGAACAGTTCCTGGGATGGGGCATCCACAACTTCCATTAAATGTATCAAAATCTATTAATTATCAATTATCAACACCTGCAGTCACTGTTGGCCAATGCTTTATGGAGTCTTATTTTACCAATAATGATGTTGTTAATGCCAGTGGGGCCACGAGCAGAAGGAAAATGCCACTCAATAGGAGTGAGCTTCATCGCGATCTGACACTGTCCTATTAAAGATGACTTTTTCAGCATGTGCAATCTTTTCATCTCTCAGATCAGCGATTCCTAAAGGGTGGGCTTCAGAGTCAGAATATCACAATACTCCCCTGTAACTTCACAGTGAGCAGCTGTCACTCTGGTAAGATAAATGCCACCTTTTATAAACC
Source organism: Tauraco erythrolophus (assembly GCF_009769465.1). Taxonomy (NCBI): domain Eukaryota; kingdom Metazoa; phylum Chordata; class Aves; order Musophagiformes; family Musophagidae; genus Tauraco; species Tauraco erythrolophus. The sequence continues at coordinate 51,246,891 of NC_141467.1, read as the reverse complement.
GCAGTTACGGTTCCCTTTTCTCCGCTCTCCTTGTATCTCTGCTTTGACCTAGTCTGAGTCATTCTCCGCATGGGAAACATTTCTTCCTGTGGGCATACATATGACTGGGGCTGTGTACTGATAAAAGAGGTGTAATGTGTCCTCTGACTCCACAGCTAAATGTTTCTGCTTGGGATTAGGATGTTTGATAACACAGTGAAGACACATATCAGCAGGATTTTGTTTGATTCCCCTGCTTTAGGTAGATGCCAAGTGGAAAAACATCCTTTAAATGGCAATGAACACCTTGTCTGTGCACCTGTGTGGGGACCAGGTGGGCACAACATGGGAGTGCAAGGCAGGAGCAGAGAGTGTCTGAAGGCTCTGCTGTACCCACCATGCAGAGACCTTGAGAAGGCACCAAATGGGAAGAACTTGGTTCCTGCATGTTTGAATTGTGAGAAACAGGGACTAAATTCCTGCTTAGCTCCTGGCAAGAGCTTAAGAGCATCCATATGGACCAGGCCAAAGGCTAGCCGAGCAGTCTATTTCTGATGGTGACCAACAGTTTAAGAAAAGACTACAAATCAGGGTACATGGAAGGACCATCTTCACCAAAATGAGCATCTGGCCATCAGTATATTAAGAACTTGCTACTCTGCGAGCTGCCTTTAAACAACTGTTTAACAGACAAGATGGACCTCCATCGATTTGGTGGCTCCCTTTTAACATCCACTTTTATTTCAAACTTCATTTTAGCAATGAATTTCCAATTTTAATTATGTAGTATATGCTCTTGCTATTTGATAAATTACATTGTTATACGCATAACCGCCCTTGAGGACTTTTCAAAGTATCATTTCTGCTATATTCCCAGGCAGGATCCATGCTGGCTGTTGATGTAGGTTATGGAAAAGTCATAGCTCATTAAAAAACCCCAAATCTTATCTGAGCTATTCTTTCTGGTCTGTTCTTCTTGTCTCATTTAACAGTTTAGAATTGCTTAAAATTTCTTGTTACAACTTACATGTTATTTCACTTTGTATTTAAACCTAGTGCAGCTACTCCGTATTATCAGGAGCATTCTGAATTCTGTTTCTGTAACAGTGCCTCTAGAAGAAGCACCAAGAGAAAGTGTTGCATGATAACTTGGCTATGCTTTCCATACTGCTCCACTACCTGAGTTTGAAATTTAGGAGTGAAGTTTTTGCAACTAAACCACAGTAAATCAAGCAGTGTTTCAGTATACTTTTACAATATGAAGCCATATATTTAAATGCCACCTTCAGCTGGTTCAGAAACTTACCTAAGAACTTGCAGTGATTACTCTGAAACATTTAAGAAATCACATAATTTTTCACCCAGTCTGAAACTTTCACCAGCTTGGTCAAAAACTTGAATTGTTTTTCTTTTGAAGTTCTCTTTTCACACCTGCTTGTATGGAAACTGTAGCATAACCACCTAGGCAAAACGAGATACTGCTAAAATACCTGCCAAGATTCAGAATATTCAAAGAATGTCATATGTACTATATAATTTGTTCATCAGATATGCTATACACCCATTATTCCTTTGAAGCTCACTGAGAGCTGCTGCTGGTGCTTGCTGCATTTTGTGGCTGAAACCCTTTCAAGTACAGAATTCCCTCTGGCTTTCAATGACTTTCTGCATGTGGAGCAATCAGCCCAGGCTCATTGCAATTGGAATACAAAAGGGGCAGGGAAATGCTGCCACCTTTCTCTGGCCACTTGGAATTAAGATGCTCCACATCGCAGTGAAAGACATAAGCCAGCAGGAGTTTGTTAGTCTGGCTGCCTTAATCAGAGAAAAAATCTGGTGAGCTGAAGATGTCCAGATGGATTTATAAAGACAAAAAATAACAGGCTGTGTCCTTCCCCCTATGATGAGAAATAATTCCACGTCGTTCATGATCCCACAACATATCACCTGCACTGCCACCAGGGCACGTTCCACAGCAAAGAGTCTCTAACGATCATGAGTGAAGGTGAGTGGGACTCCGTGAATTCAGCAGGAGCTCTGTGCTGTGGCTCAAAAAGGGAAACAGTGCTGTGGAATAAGAAGCTGAAGCCTGGAGAAGAGAAGGCTCCAGGGTGATCTTATAGCAGCTTTCCAGTACCTAAAGGGGGCCTACAGTAAAGCTGGAGAGGGACTTTTTACAAGGACGTGTAGTGATAGGACAAGGGGCTATGGATTTAAACTGAAAGAGGGGAGATTTAGATTGGATATAAGGAAGAAATTTTTTACATTGAGGGTGGTGAGGCATTGGAACAGGTTGCCCAGAGAAGTTGTAGATGCCCCATCCCTGGAAGTGTTCAAGGCCAGGTTGGATGAGGCTTTGAGCAACCTGGTGTAGTGGAGGATTTCTCTGCCCATGGCAAGGGGGTCCAACCCTAACCATTCTATGATTCTAAGATACCTCCAGGAAAGAGGACTTGACCCAACCAGCAAAATCCGTCAGCGCCAGCACACGGGCAACATGACTAGGGAAAACTTTAGGTAATGATTTGGACTTGCAAGAAGCTATGCTTCAGCACTGAGCTTCATTCTGATAGAGATGCACACAAATCAAATTGATTTGTGTTGACAGATCCACCACTTTGCTGAGTACCTCATACCAACCATCCTGGGAAAAGCCAAGCTGGCTGGAGTGGACTTTCTTCTGTAATGAATGTATAATCCTGGGTGGAAAAGAAGGTTGAATTCATATTAGATGAATCAAAAGTGACATATATATGGAGGTTAGATTAAGTGCTGAGGCTTTTTTATGTTTCCAGGCCAGCAGAAAGCTGGCAGATTTTTTTTTAAGGAGCTTGGGAACATTTTCCCAAGAGTTTTAGCAGAGAAAGAAGGGAATTATGAGTTCCAGTTCTGCTGGGAGTAATTGTAGCAATAATCATGAGCTCCAAACCAGGTGCCTTTCCTCAGCTCTCACAGTTACTTGCACCCTCAACCAACCTTGCAGTGACTGGACCCTCTGCTCTCCTTCTCAGTCTGCATGTGGAACAGCCTATGAGGTAAACCTCTCCTTCCAGCTGAAGTAAAGGTTTTCAACAAACCTTTTGCCAAATCCTCAGTTTTACACAGCTCAGTCTTCATGGTCAGTGGAAGAGAGGGGAGAGCTCACTGGGGCTTCCCTGTCACACTACTGCCTCATGGGTGGCTGGGAGCCATGTGCACATGCAGCAGAGTGCTTGCAGGTGGTACTTTGATATGGACATTGATGTAGAATGATATTAAGCATGAATGTTATTCTGTTTAATGAGGTCTTAACAGGGAAACCTGGGAAGGTTCTCGGTGGACCAGTGCCACAGGGGTGGCCCAATGCCTTTGCCAAAGGTACACAGGGAGGTGAGTGACCCTTTGGCAAGGTATGCTCTGCTCAGCAGGAAGGACGAAGGGCAACCAAACTTAGCCTGACAAATCAGATTATGCTCTAGATAAAGCTAATGCAGAACCCACTTGTATAGATTATTCTAACTCTGTACAGGCCCTGAAGATTCTATTTTAGATCTTGAATTTTAGGCTTAATAAGTGTAAATGACACAGGTTTGCTATTGTACATTTAACTTGTCACTACTTACCATTTCAAAATTTGGCTTCCTAACCAGCAGCACTGAATCCTTCCACCTTTGGAGGACAAAGATATGTAGAAGAAGTACCAGGCTTGTCTTTTCCCAGACCCTATTCCTTCATTTCTCCTCTTGGATTTTGGATTTGGAATACACTAGAAGACTCTCAGTTTTGGGTAAAAGTTGGCATTAAAAGCGTGCATCAGGTTACTGCTGACAAGAAGCAGCTTGTCTCTTTGATCTGAGTGAAATCAGGGACAAGTTGCTGGGCAGCTGTTGCTCCTGGATCATTGCACTTGTCATGATAAATTTGCTTCGTAGGTTGGTGGTAAGTGTATCCTAGGATTTGACATTGAGGGCTGGAGCCATTGGGAGGAAGGGATGGCTCGGTGCCTGATCAGCACTGTGTTCATGCACCTCCCACTCAGCAGTACAGATGTTTGAAGTTCACTGGTGTCTCTCTTCGTCCTGGTAATATACATCAGTTTTCTGTGGGCAGGCATCCACTTGATTGCCTGAAGTCCTGACATGACATAACCAAGCCTCTGGCTCACCTACTTACTGTTGAGGGTGTTGTCTGCTAGATGTGCTTAGGAGGGATGTCACCCCTGCAGGACACAGCATCAGGCAGAAGCCAATTATTAAGCTGTGAGCTAGGGAAATGGAGGTCACATCCTGCTGCTCCCCCCTGTTGCATGTTTGGCCACTTGCTTTCCCATGAGAAAGTCAGAGTGATCTTTAATAGCCTGCTGTCCCCAAAGGAGCAGAAGAGCAGAAAGTCGCTTTGGCTGTGGTTGAACTGTAAGTTAACTTTTCTCCCATGTCTCCTTTCAAAGGTTGTTTGTTAGGTTGTAAAGTCACATTGCACTCTACTTATATGAAGAAGTGAGTTGAAGGAACAAGTCTTCTGTAACCAGAAGACTTGGAAAAAGGTACGAAAAACATATGTGGAGGTTTTTTTTCCCCCATTTTTCCCTGCTGAGGCCTTCTATGAGAAGAAGAAAGAAAATTGAGAGTAAGCTGAAAAAAAAAGCTATTTATTATTATATTCTTACTGCTGTACTTTAATTCTTCAGAAATGCTTTCTGTAACTATTAACTATTTCAGAAGAAATCACTTTATTTTAAAACTTGGATTAGTAAGCAACTGCAATTCCCACATGCTATTGTCTGTGTTACTGCTGGTCCTTAGTCCTGGGTTGTTAAATATATTGCAATGAAGATGTATAGAGTTATTGACTTAATTTTTCAAGGTTCGTCTTTAGAAATACGAGCTTCTTTTATATCTGCACAGTATCATCAAGTCTTTGTAGTGTCTCTGAGCCCTATGGATTTAACCTTCCTTTTTGTTTGCAAGCCAGTAATATTTATACTTTCTATTTTTAACATTTAATTTTTCATCTATTTTAGAAATGTGTCAACAGGCAGAAAGGTACTTAGGCATGTCAATGACCAGCGGAGTTGCTGGATATTACCAGGTTTATTTGTCGCTGTTCAGGAATGAAGATTTATACTTCCTTATTTTATAAATATACCTAGCAGCAGTTTCTGTAAGGTAAATGCAAACTCATGTGCACATATTTGTTTATCTCTGTATGTACTTACATATCAGTCTTATTTAGGTAAATACAGTTTAATTTCAATAAAGAAACAAATCTACAGACACTTCAGATTTCACCAATATTTGTTATTTTTCCAGAAAAACAGGAAGAAAACCTACTATTTTTCTGCATGATTTCAATTTGTAGAACTCTTATGTCCATCTACAATGGAAATACATATTAGTACAAATTCAGAAAAAAAAACAGAGAGAGAAATCTCATAATTTTGAGATTGTTCAGGAAGCACCAATTCTGCAGTACTTTCAAATATGACTATTGATCTATGCTTTATGTTGCAAAATCATATCTTGGCTGGACAAGCCTAATTCTTCTTTGTATGATAAATAAAAATATTCCTTAAAGTGAATATAAATGCAAATCACAGTTTTGTGGCCTTCTTGCACAGCTAGAGAGGTGTAAAAAGGTTTTTGTTTGAATGAAACATTGCACATTATGGTATTGTAGAGAGAGAGAAGCTTATGAAGTTACTGCTTGTCCTTCATATGTGCAAACTCACCAGTTTGGACATGCCTGGCTCTAGGACGCTCTGTGTTCTCTCAGGCACACCTCTAACGACTGAGAGTCGAACCCCTGACCAGCACTGCCTAAAAGCTGCAGCAATACGCGGTAGAGCCGCATTACCATTTTATAGTGTGTATAAAGTATGACATCGTTAACAAGTGTTTTGGGCCAACCCAGTATGGAAATATTGCTCAGAAATACTAAACTGTAGGATGTGCTGTTATTACTATTCTAGAGAACATGCTTACAAAATCAGAATATTTTATTCCAATGTATTATTTTTACTACTTATTTATTACTTGTATTGCCATAGCAACTAGGAGCTCAGTCACAGACAAAACCCCCACTCTGCAAGGAACTGCACAAACAAGAAAAACGAGGAGCTCATATTCGCATTAATAAAGTGTTCTTAATTTTAAAAGGTCTCTGAGGTCACATATGCTACTGCAGACAATAAACGTAACCCGTGTTCCAATATAAACAGGTAAATAAAATCACAGCCAGGCCCTCAGCGATAACTTGGCTGTCTGCTGAAACTCCTCAGAAAAACACTGGCGTTATCAGCAGACCTTCAACCATGCCCTTCGGGAAATAAATTCAGGCTCTATCAAACCAAGAAGGAAGGGCCAGCCAAGGACCTCAAGCTGTGGCACCTCCACATTTACTGGGTGGATGGTTAGTAGGAACATCTCCACTGATCCTGCTGAGTGTGACCACCTCACGTGATGAAAGCTAGGCAACGCTCTTCAGTACAGATTTCAGGCTTTAATGAACCTGAGATCTGGAAATATTCCTTTCCCCATTGTCTTGCCATTGACCTGACAGAACCTTCATATTTGTTACGAAGAAAAGTTGTCAGCTCTCCATAAGAAACTATCATCAGTCTTCGAATCCCATGGGGAGGCACTTCCAAAAGGACCATGATTACACAAAGCAACGACCTTCTTAAATTCTCCTGCGTTTCAGAGAATATCGATTCCTAGCATGGTATTGAGCTGTGTAATACGAGTGCTATTTTACATTCCAGGAATGCTAGCTCTCTTAATGCCTTGAAATCTTCCTTCAATTTTTAGTGCCCTAAGAGGAAGCTGATTAACTCCTTCCCTTCCCTTAGTATCTCTTTATTTTAGTTTCCTGTTTATTTTTTTTTTCTCTCATTTTCAACCTTTATTCTGCAGCGCGTTACTGGCACAACTTGCTACCAAATGAATTCACGATTTGTTTTGTCATTTTAATGCAGTGAGTTTGCACGATGTGTGTAGTTTTGTATGATTTCGAAACAAATACAATACAACATGTATGTGCTAATTAAACACACCATATTAATAACGTGGCAGCGTGTGGCCCTCATAACTCTGGCAGCTGTGAGAAGAGCCCTGAGGGAGGCATATTTCTTCAGACTCAATTGCTGTAAGGATCTTTGCAGGGAGGCTCTCCATTTTTTTCCTGAAGGCACTAGCTCGTGGGGGATGTGTTCTTGTCTTATAGTCCTGACATTGACAGCCCACTGCCCCTGGCCCTTTTCTCTCCATGCTAAATTGCTGATAAATCTTTCTGGTCACCCTGTAAAGTAGGAGAGAGAACCAAAACCATAGTGTTTCAAACCAGCAAGACCTTAGAAAACATGAGTGTCTGTGATATTGTTGCAGAAGGGGGATTCAGCGGGTGTGAAGTCCTGCTGTTTGCAAGCAGTTTCACTTATCACCTGGGAGAAATGGGAAGGCAGGGGCTTTTTTTATCTGCCCTGCATGAGCTGCCATGTCTGGAGCCTGGCTTTGTTCACCGGCACAGCTGGCTAGCGCTGCAGCCTGCACCCGAGCTTCCAGGAGTTGTCTCTACAGGATACAAGCCTATTAAAGGCCTTTTTGGAAGCTGGAGAAGGGCCTAAGCTTTCTGTGAAGATGTAGTCAGGGAGATTTGCTTGTTTGATCCTCCTTTTTAATGAGTATGGATTTGTGAGCAACTTGATTTGACTTTCTGACTGGACGCAGGGCTCGCAGAAACATATGGGGCTTCTCTCCTTGAAAAGCATGGCCCTTTGAATACCATAAGGACAATCCTAGTTTTTGTCAATTTTGTTATATGGTAAGAATATACACACCAGAAAGAAATAAAGTTAATGGAAAACATTTCCGTCACAACTGAAGGAGGGCAAACCTTTGAGGTTTGTTCAGCCTCTATTTGGACAAAACACCCATTCCTGTGTCTGAGGTTTTTTAACCCAAATGCGTAGACAGTTTGCTGTTAACAGACAAACCAATTCAGAATTGACGCTAGAAAATTTTTGAGCTCAAATCATGACATTTAGCTCTCATAATTTTGTACATGCATGCATCTACATATTAGGTATCTGAGGTCTCAAATGCTGACATTTATTGGTATAAAAGTTTCAGATTGAGCCTAGAGGATGAGCGGAAGGTGCTCTCAAAACTGGAGCCTAAAGTCTCCCCAAAGTGCAGCGGAGATTGAACTTCGGGCGGGTGAATAGCACTGCATTGAGTAAGGAGGGATGAAGGAATGGACAGGCTGTGAGCAGTGCACGGTTCAGCTCTAATGGGGTGGGATGAACAGAGTCTTTTCTTGCAGCTACCTTATGCATCCATGCCTTGTGACTGCCTTTTCTGAATATTTTTGGGAGGACAGTTCAAGAGGAAAACTAGGAGGCTGACGTGCCAACAGCTTTGAAGAATATTTTTGAAAGACCCTTTGGTTGTAGGCACTGACTCAGCTCTGAGTTTGCAAAAAAATTGCCTCCAAGATGTACTGAGCTGCTATGTTTGAGTATTTGGAGATACTTATTATTTGGCGTACTCTGTTACAGGGTTCTGCACCTGAGCTCTCTGTTACCAACACATCTTTGAGTTTCAGTAATTTCCATCTTTAGCTTTTTAGGGACACTTCTGATGGCTGACGGATATTTTGTAACTGGACACGGACCAGTGCTGACAACGTCAGCCCAGTGACTCTTTGCCTCTGGCTGCTGGACTCTGTCTTCACCGTACACTACCACCTGCTGAGGGGCTGATTCAGAAAGGATGCCTCTTCCTACTTTATCTTGCATTAATTACGCTTTCTTTTGCTCCCCAGGCTACAGATGAGTAAATTCCCTTCCTTACCAGCAAAGACACGATAAGTGGCTCTGTCGGTGCTTGAGCACAGCCTGTCGGCTTCATGCAAGGGATGTTAATTCACCTCTCTTCTGGTTTTGGCCCTGAATGTCTGTTCCTGCCAAGTGTGCAGTGGGAATGGGTGTTAAATGTTACTGTCACTTATAGTATACGAAAGATGATAAATACTGTGGAGACAAGCTGTGAAGAATGAAGACAAGAAGCTGATGTTTGGTGTGAATGAAGAGGGGGAAGGCTGTGAAAGGTGAAATCACATGCTCAGAGCAAAAGGCTAGGAAAGTTTTCTTCGCTGCAATGTTATGAATGGAAATAGGTAGCAATGTTATATTTGATGAGTTTGTAGATTATGTTAGTCAAGATGGGAGATGGTGGGAGCCTGGAGCAGTGTTTAGGTTATGAATGAGAATAAAAGCGTGTAACTTATAACTGTACTGTAAAAAGAGGAAGAATCAGCTGGGGCTTAAGCTAAAGGCTGTGCCAAGGCTATGGAGAAGAGGAAGGACAGTGGTATTTCCATAGTGACAGAGAAAAGGGAAAAATGTCAGAGGGAAAGATGAAAAACCCTACTCTGACCGTGCCACTCTTAAGCAGATGGCTGAAACATGGAGCAGGTACTTTATTTATTTATTTTGCAGATGAAATTATCTGGAATTTGATTATCTGTATAATTATCTGTAAATGAATTATCTGGAGACAACATGAAAAGAAACAGAGGCAGAGCCCAGGTGTAGAAGGCTTCTGTAGAAAACTGGAGGAAAGAATGAGGAAAATCCTTTGAAAGGTATGCTGAAAGTATAGTTAGAGGGAAAAGAGGAGAATCAAGACATAGATGAATCAAACAAATTCTATGGAGAGCAGCTTTCCAAGAGGAAGAGTCTTGCAGATACGTTGGAGAGGGTGACAAAGGATATTAGTTCTGGCTTTTGAGAGGAATGATTCATGAGGGACTTTGGTGAAAATATGACTTCTTCACTGGAGGGCAAAGGAAAGAAGTTAGAAAAAGGAGGGCTTTAGATTGAACTTGATTGGAAGAGCTCCAAAATACACTTGCAGACGAAAAAGGTGGATGGAATGGCTGGTAGAAAGGAAAGTGGAGTCAAAGATGCTTTATTTTTAAAAGGATCCTTGTATTGTGAGATGGAAGATCCTGAGGAAATTGAGAAACAGAAATAATAAAGAGAGAGTGAAAGAGTGCCAGCTGGATTAAAAGACAAGCTTGGAAGAAACTAATGAGATGCTTGTCTGCTTAGAATGAATATTGCAGATTATATGTCCTACATGTCCTGCAGAAGGAGAAAAAAAGTCTTGGAAGGGAAGGAGTTTTGAAAAACCTGTCAATTTTAATTCAAAATAAGCTGGTGAAATTCTGTGCAGCAAGAGAAGTGTATGGTTGGGAAGGCTGAAACCGAGGAGGGAAAGGAAAAGACAGCTGAAGAAGTGAATCAAAGGTGGTGAAAGGCTGTCAGCTCTGGAAACGTGATGTTCAGCTGAAGTATAGAAGTATAGGTTTTTTTTGGCTAGGGATGTAGCAGAACTGAGGAACTGAAGGAGAAAGGAAGGAGAAAGATATTAATTCAAAGTGGACAGTGTTGCCCAGTCTGGGGAAAGGAGGAATGGAGGACACAGGAGGTGGAGGTGTGCTGTGGGTCAGAGGGACAGATCTTGCAATGGGAGCGAGGGAAAAAAAGAAGTGAGAGTGGAGAGAGGCAAGGTCTGGAGAACTTCATGAGCATGTGATAAGAGAAGGAAGAGTAAAGGGGAATCAGGAGACAGTGAAGAGCACAAGGAGGGTTATCTAGGCTTGTGATCTGAGCATGGGACAAGGCAAACTGAGGAGACAGATGATCAATGCTTATTCATCAAGACAGGGAGAGGAATTTTCAAATGAGGCCGGCAAGTCAAATGGAAAAGCAAAGTTGATCTATGGCAAAAGAACTTGGTGTACTATCAGCATGGTACTCGAACAGGGAAAAAGCTTGTAATTTGTAACATTTGTAATTGGGATAGAGTTTTTTTTGTAATAAACTTGCAACTTCTGATACTTCTGATAATGTTGTTGCCTTTATAATGCTTGATAACAATGGCTTATTTTTTAATGTTAAACTTAATGCTACTCATTAGCTTTTTATATTTCCTTCCAAAATTCAAATTGTCCATACATAATCCATTAAAGTGATTTTCTGTGGGGCCCCATTAGCAATCTCTCCAGAATGCCATGTCCTTAGTGAAGAGCCTGTGATATTTTCTTTTATATCTAGAAGATCCTTAGAACTTGAAAATATTAAGCTTACTGAACAATGTATTAACTTAACTCATTAGTCAATGGCTAAGAAATCATGAAGTGCTGCTTAGATCAATAGGTACTGTGAACTAATAGGAAAATATGTACTGAAGGAAACTGAATAGAATTTTTATGAACATCAGAATAATGTTGATGAAGGTCAACATTGAAATAGGTATCTCTTAGTCGTAGAGCTGCATGTAGGATATAAAGAAGAACAAACATGTAAGACCTCACATATATATGTGTATGAAATATAGCAAATATACCTAGCTAGAAGTAGGAGCTTCATGATTTCTCAGCAGGTTAAGACTTTTTGCTATGATCCTGGCAAACTCTGAAGTACATTATTATTCTGAATCTTTACTGATCTGATGATGTAGCTGAGATCAACAAATTACTTGCTAAGCCAGACACTTTATGTATGACAAGTGTCACTGTCATTTTCCAATTAAGATGAGTTGTGTTTATTTTCTGTTAAAAGCACAAGATTTCTCTTCCATTGGAATGGATTCCCTTAGTCATCTAATGTGTTCTCGTAATTCAGACATTTCTTTCCAAAACTGGCTTTCAGCTATATTAGAGGTTTAATTAAACTACTTTACTTTGATGTTTACTCCTCCGGATTTCTCATGGGCAGTTGTTAAGACTTCTTGTGGATGTGATCCTTCTTTATGGAGGGATTGTTTGACAATGCTATGTCACTGCAACTGAGAAATAAATCTCATGGATAGTACTGTTAGCACTTTCTTCATGGGCAGAAAACTAAACTGCATTGATTGTAGATGAGAATTCAAAGCATCCACAATGTGATGTCTCTCCTTTTTTTTTTTTTTTTTTTTCTGCTTTTCAATATTATCTCTACTCAAAAGACTTGTAATATCTTTTCATCTTAGGGAATGTCAGCAGAAACACAAAGAGATAGAGTTACTGCAGATTAGAGAATCAACACTTGTCAGCTGAGTTGTATTTGCACACCTCATGAAAGCATTTAGTCCTCCCCACCACTTAATTAGAATGCATTGACTTCCATCTGTGTTCAGCTGTTGTGTTTTGTTTTGTACTTGACATAGGCAATGGGGAACCCAGAGCCAGTTTTTGCAAGTCACCTGACAAGGGCTAACCATTACCTGGTGGTAAACTGGTCTCTTGAGGTCATGTGTATGCCATAGCCATAGCAAATGCATGCCACCAAGTGTCTCTTCTCCTGGGTTTAGTTCTCCTTGTCCAGTGGTGGACACACGTCAGGACCATGGTCACAAATATCAACCCCTGTTTCCTTTGGCAGCCCCTCACCGTGTCTTGCTTTAAAACTCTTGCAGCTGTTAAAAGATCAAACAAGTGATGATCTTGGGCCCCAAACCAGTCGTCTTCCTGTTCATGTCTAAATATAATGACCTCATTTACCACGTAGGAAAGATTAGTCTTTACTGTTATGAAGGTGATCGGAGTTGGGAAACTGTTGGAAACCTTCTCTGCTTTTGAGCGGTGCAAAAAAAGAAAAGTTGATAAATTTGGGGAAAGCTGGACTGAGCAAATGGCTTCATCTGTGGGAGGAAATTAAGCGGTGCCAGGGAAGGCTCCAGGGCACAAGCACCTGATTGTATTGTTATTGCTGCAACAACCTGTGAACAGCACGCTTGTGACCCACAGAAAGTAACAGCTCACAGTCAACTCATGGAGTGATTCAGGAGCTAGAAATTCCCAAGAGGCAGTTTGGCCTCCTTGAGGCTAGGAGAGTTTAATGGCATGGACAGGGCTAGTCTGTGCCTGTAGGTCTCAGTGCCAGTGTGCAGATTGAGGCAAACTTAATTAACTAATGTGAAGAAGCCTTAGAGAGCTATGCACTATCTGTCTCAGGAAAATCTAGAAGAGGGGTAAGTGGTCTGTTGGTTGCTCACCAGTGAAAAGGTGAGCTGAGTCAGTCCGTGCTGCAGGTAGGGACAGCACTCTTCACACAGGGATCTATATTAGGGCAGACGTCATTTCTTGAATCTTCCTTTTTTTTATGTCCAAACATTTGTTCTAGAGATGAATCATCATCCTTATTGAGCTTCATGCAAGCCATAAACTTCTTCATTTTTTACAGCTCCTGCAGTAAGAAAATATTAAGTAAATAGGCTTGTGGGTAAAATAGAATCATTTTTCTATTTATTTCCTATGTCTAGCCATCTCTAGGAAACAAGCTAAGAGAAACAGAGAGTCTGTGATTCCCTATGTGATATTTTACGGACATATAGGTTTATAGGGATGCTTTCATCCTTTCTAAGTGATGGCTATAACTGTTAGAAGTTTGCACTGCCTTTTTTTTAATTATTATTTTAATGAACTCTAAGGAGTGCTTGAGTGATAGGTGAATTGACTTGAATTTTCTCATTAAACCTGGACAAACCTTTAATGGAGCCTTAAAAAGTTCAGTTTTTGTTTTTATTTTTTTGTGTCTGAATAGGTTGGAAGAAAGAAACTTTCACATGATTCTCCCTGCTATGTGCTTTAGCGTGGCCAATACCATCACCTCATATTGATCCATAGCCTCATGGTACAAAAAAGACCCTCTAGCAATGACCTGAAGTAAAGTGGCCATCTGTCTACATACAGGAAAAAAAGAATTTCTAGAATACAAAGGGACAAGTTGTTCTAACAGTTCCAATGCAATTATTACTGGTTATATGTTGACTAGAACATACAGTATTGAGTACTGTATCCAAACACAAATTTGTACATGCGTACACACGAAAATAGATACAGTTCTCAGGCTTAAGAAAAGAACAGAGCGAGAAGTTATACTTCTTGTATTTGACATTTGAAAATGACTTTGATTCTGGGAGCTTCCATCTGTGAATTTCAAAATAGAGGTTTATATTGCTGAGACGGGACCTCTTCATTTTCTGGAGCTCTGGACCTCTGGAGATGTCTCAGTCTGGACAAAACATTACAACTCCCAAATTCTTTTGAGAATCTGAGCCTTCTTATAATTTTTCCAGCCTACAAAGACTGTTGGCTTTATATACTTGTATGTATTGCATCATAAAAGAGCTCAGATGCAACTGCATTGCAATCCATTTCTGAGGGTTACTGGTGACAGACATGGGTCTGTGTCCAGACTGTCCTTGGTTTTGAACTTTTTCCATCCCACTAGTACCAATGAGATCAATGTTACCAGTGGTAATGAGATTGCTCCTGAGTTGCAACTCTGAAGCAATTGCAAGCTTTCCTTCCTCCTTGTAGCAAAGTTTCAAGCCTCTTTTACTAACGCTCAGAAAAGCATATCTGAAATTCTTGCCTGCTTTATGTCAAAGCTGCGTCTGCTAGGAGACCTTTATCTATGAAAAAGTGAATGAGGTTTCAGATAACCTTTGTGACAGACTCAAACTATATGTCAGTTCACAGTGTTAGGAGGCTGTGAGGTAAATTTAGATTAGTGTGGATTAAATATAAATATACTGCTCACTTCCCTGAGCAGTTGATGTGAAGGGGTTAGACCCCTACCAGAAATATGAGCATAAGTCCCTGCTCTCCACTGATTATCTGTGGAGGCTGGAATAGATCACTGAGACATCCAGCCTCAAAGCTTGTTGGATGGGACCCTTGACCTTCACTTCTCATTTGTAATATAGAATAATAATACTTAATTACTGAATAGGGACAGTTCAAAGATGCCTGAATCAGTCTGATGGTTAGAAATATTTTAGCTGCTGTACCAGTAAGGTAAGAATCTAGCAGTTATCTTGGCAGGCAGAGACAAGTTTTAGTAGCATGACCTTTGCTCAAATACACGCCTGTTCTGTCAGCTGCTTAAAAGATAAAATTGTATTGATTTAGACATTTGGAGTTCAACAGGACACAAATATTAAAGTAACAAGGAAAATTAATAATTATGGAACTAAGAATTTTTGAAAGGGAATCGATGGAGGCCTTGGATGGAAGGTATGTTTTATGCTCTCCCAGCATATTACAAAAAGGCAAAGGCTTTCTATCAGCAAAGAGTAAAGCACCACTTTTTTTATATCTTTGTCCTTTATGAGGAATATAGAGGAACAGGGAATTCTTAAAAACTGATGCTGCTGTTTGGTTCGCAGCAGCTGCTGACTGAGCTGACAGTGTTCATTTAAGCCACCAGTCAGGCAATGCTTTTTAGCCCAGATGAAACCCACACCTGTTCAGGAAAACACTGAGTCACATACCCACGGGCCAATATCATTTAAATGGTGTTGACTTCAGTGGGATCCGAGTGTTTGTGGCTGCACCCTTCTTAAACAGGGGCATTACTCAGAGTAGGACCTGAAGGCTGATTTTCTCTGAAGATGACAAGACTATGCAGCATTTGTTGGTATATGAACAAATGCTGAGTTTGGGTGGCTCTCCTAAAACTGTGTTTCTTGAAATCCAATATGCTTTGTTGCATTTGTGTATTTCCAAAGATTTTCTGGGAAGTCTTCAGTCATTAAAGCCTATTTTGGGAGTATTTTTCTACATTAACTAGATTTCATTTGATTAAATTCAGTTTCTAAAGGTATATAAGAATTGCAGTGCTGCTATTTAAATTACCTAGGGAAGCAATTTTTGTGCGGTGTTGATTAAAAGATGGCTTAAACAAGTGTACTTTTCCTTTTGTATTATTTTTTTAATTTGCAAGCCAGGGAGAAACTAAACAAACGTCCCAAGATATTCATAATGGAAAGCAACATAGGGAACAATTTGTTCAGAACTGAAAGGCAAGTCAGACTTCATATATCTGTCCAAAGAAATTGCAGTCAGAAAAAATTGTTTTCCTTGACGTTAGCTTTGGCAATGCAAGTACAGAAAAAGAAGAAAAGACCCCCTCCTTCCCCAAATCTCTGGGAAGATATCTGCCAGGATTTTTTCCTAGAGTTAACCCCAGGGGCTCACATCAGCACGTTTGTGTTTTAGGGAAGGTGAGGATCCAAAGCTCTCTGAGTATTTCTGAGTTTTGATGAGAGCGAATACTTCATTCAGCTGACAAACCCGAGTACAGGCTTTCAGGCTATTTTTCATCCCCTACTCTCCGTGCTATAACAAAAGCAAACAGCTTTGGTTTGGCTTTTTGTGCAGATGACAGGAGAAGCCTAAAGGGCCTCTCTCAGCAGGCAAAAGCTTCCAGTATACCTGTGAAACACAGCACGGCTGTTCCCTGTGAATACGGATGCAGAGCCTGAAAACTCTAAGCAGCATCGCTCCGTTCTCCGGCCATCCCTGCAGGCTCTGGCTCAGCCAACTCTTCCTCTCGTGGTGGCCTCAGAAGCGCAGGGAGTCTGTCTTCAGCCCCTCCCTAGCTCTTCCCATCTGCCACACCTGGACAGGGCTTCCCACCACCTCCTGGCCCCGCAGAAGCCTCCTGTGTGTACCAGGAGGGCTGCGGAGATGGGAGCAGAGTGGTTGCAAGTGCTGAGGAAGGGATAGATGAGCCAGAGGACAGCTGGGGAGATGCACCTGTATGAGCCTGCCTTGCTTGAGGGAAAAGAATCATAGAATCATAGAATGGCATAGGCTGGAAGGGACCTCAGAGATCATCTAATCCAACCTCCATGTCATGGGCAGGGACTCCTCTCAACTAGACCAGGCTACCCAAGGCTCCGTCCAACCTGGCCTTGAACACCTCCAGGGAGGGGGCATCCACAACTTCTCTGGGCAATTTATTCCAAAGTCTTACCACCCTCGTACTGAAGAATTTCTTCCTAAGAAGTGTAGGCAAAGGAGCAAGCACTTGGTCACAGTTTTATTTACTGGTATCGATATAGACAGAGAGATCCTGGGACATCCTAATCTACTGCTAATTATTTCTTGTTGCTCCTCTGGCAAGCAACAAGCCCTTTTCTGGTTTCTTTTGTCTTTGCAGTGGATATAACCACAGCAGCTTCTAAATCTGCTGTTGCTAGTTTGGCTATGGCCTTTGAGGTGAATTGTGGATCAGAAATATATGCTCCACTGCAAGACAAAACAAACCTAATTTTGTGCCTCTGGTGGCAAAGCTGCCAGTGCAGAACGTTGCTGAATATTACAACCTCTGTTATGGACTGGGAGCACCAAAAGGGCAACTGGAGGATGGAAAGGGGGAACGTGCTGCCAACTCTCTCCACTGGCCACCTTGAAAGATGGGGAAATATTGAAACAGAACAACTGCAAAAAAGTTAGAAAAGATGAGAAGGTTGCCCTCCTGGCCAAATATGAGGGGACTTCTGCTGCGAGTTTGGCAACAGTTGTAGGTTGCTTATAGATGTGAGGTAAACTGTGTATAAGGAGAAGCACTTTATCTGCAGCCTGTCTGAAGACACACAGGTGTCATCTGGCTAACATAGACAATGAGATATTAAGCCCTGCCTTTAAACTACTCACATATTGTTATCAAAGTAAAATATAAGCAATGTTATAGTAAGCTAAATAGTTAAGCAAGGAAAAAACAACCCATAGGCACGGTCAGTGCTGTCCAATGCAATAAGTTCCTGCTGTTAGTGGAATTTTACCTATGCTGAGAGTTCCTCCTTTAAGAGAATATCCAGTGCTAGGAAAAAAATCAACAGGCTGAAGATCCACAGGTTCAAAAGGGGAAATGATGTGTGTGCAGTTCTAACTTTTTCGATTTTTTCCATGAGTCCTTCTCTCTGGTCTTTGTTGGTATAAAAACAGACAGTGGCCAATCTTTTTTAGTCAAAGATTGAGTGATACAGATCTACACATCTACTCCCAGAAGAACTAACCCACAAGGCTTAGCCTAGTTGCCTGTTGCAGGTGTTTTCTTCAGTTGCTGCCAGTGAATTTCAATGAATGTTTCATATCTCAAATGACAGAAATGATTTATTACCTATGTATTCTTATGCATATTAAAAGATACAAGAGAGATCACTGCTCAGGGACAAACTAACCTGAACTCTTCATGCAGGAGCCTGTTTTGGTTCATATAAAAGGATTTTAGGAGATGTGAAGCTGACTGCTGGGCCTCATTTTACGGTGAAAGAGTGGCACATGCCTCCTCATTTTGGCTACTGTGGCTGCTTTATTCAGAGACTTGCATTGCCAGAACTTCAGCTCATATAAATCAGGGAGTATTGATTCATCATGGCTGCAGATTTTGCCCTATGCCTCCTCACTTGCCAAATGCTCAGTAGTTGAGTGATCGTTTCTCATGGAGCCCTGTTGTTTGGCTCAAATGTGTGGGCATAGAAAAAAGACGGGAGAACTTCCAAGTTTTAAAACTCACTCTTTGTATTTAATGAAACTGCAAAGACTGCACGTATAGACTGAGTGAAATCTTTTGTGGTGGAGGCACTGACTCCTGCTCCTTGTGCTGAAGCTGTATAACCGTCTCTTGCAAAGATTATAATTGTCACGGCTGATGTCCTTCATCACTTCTGGACCAGGAGATCAGCTTTAACACTCAATAAAGAACAAATGGCACCTTTAGTGCCTTCCAAACTCATCTGGACTGTTGTGTCATCCAGTAGCATAAAGTCTATCCCTACTGCCTAAGGAATTAAAATTGCACTGTGCGAAACCTAATACTTACAAAGTAGGACTTGATGCCTCAGAATTTGAGGATAAAAATGAATTAGCTGGATCAAACCCTCCTCACAGCTAAAAGATGAAATTGTCGCCTTACTTCAGCTTTATAGTTGCTTGATGTTACTTTTTACTGGTGATTGTTTATTCAGCAAGTAAGAGTGGGAGCGTCCTTACGTGTCCCTGAATCTGTTCTAGAGTGGTTTGGAGAGGGCTCCAGGCAGCATCTCTGCACCTGAAACTCAGACAACCAAGCTTCGGAGATGACGTTGCTTTCCAAAGACTCTGTCTTCTTATGATTGTTGTATGAGATAAAAGACGATAGACACCATTACAAGGCTGTGAGTCTGATGTTTAATGAGCCCATAAGTAACACGATGGTTCAATTATTCTATGGATTTCACACAACAGGATGGGTGCATTCATGTTTTTGTATTATGATGTCTCCAACAGAAGAGAGTTACAGCATTAGAGAGTTCAGAGTTACAGTGCTAAGGATAGTCTGCACACTGTGTATATCAAAAGGCTAAATGATATGTTAAATAAAGAGAAGTGTGAAAAGAACAAAGCAAACCCTCACTTTAAGAGCTTTAACATGTACAAGTATGGCTCAACTTGAACAAATGAAATATTTTTTCCAATTAAATAGGAATGAACCATATGTACTGTTCAGAAAAGGAAGGAGATAAAGCACAGCATTTCAAAACAAGCAGCTGTTCAAATATAAATTTCCTGTTTATTGAGATTTCAGTTGTATCAGAGTAAAGGTCTCAGAGTGGCTGAGCAAGTCAATCATTATATACCTCGTTAGTGTGACAGCCCCCTGTGTATTGTTTGACTGGAAATAAAACACAAATACCCCAAATCCCTACTGTGCCAGCTTCATGGTGCATAAATCTATCGTGTGTCGTGTCACTTACAGTTTTGATGGCAGGCTATCAAATGGCAGAGGAAAATACACAATCAAGCCTTCATTTTCATAAATGAAATTAAAGTACGTACAGGAAATACAGAACAGAAGTGTTTTCATTAGTGTTGTTTCAAGGGTCTATCACTCAAAATGGAGACTTTTGCAAACCCCACTGAACATTTGATTACATATGCAAATAAGTGATTTTCCCAAGTATGTACTACTTTCTTTTCCAACTTTGATGGTCTTTCTGTAATAATAAAGCTGTGCCAAATTATTTTCACTAGCATTATGTCTTGTACCTGGTTGGACTGACAAAGACAGAGCCCTTGGGCTTTGCCAGCACTGCTGCTTGCTGCTGGTGTATTCCAAGGGCTTTCTTCACAGAAGCCTCCTTGGAGATCCTGCCTGACTAATTTGTCGGCCTTCTGTGATGAGGTTACAGCATTGATGGATAGAGAAAGAGCAACTGACATTGTCTACCTAAACTTATCCAAAACATTTGATACTGTCCCACATGACATCCTTGTCTCTAAACTGGAGAGACATGGATTTGACAGATGGACCAGTCGGTGGATAATGAATTGGCTGGATGGTCGCACTCAAAGAGTTGTGGTCAATGGTTCAATGTCCAAGTGGAGACCAGTGATGGGTGGTGTTCCTCAGGGGTCAGTACTGAGGCTGGTGCTATTTAACATCTTTGTCAGCGACATGGCCAGTGGGATCGAGTGCACCCGCAGCAAGTTTGCAGATGACACCAAGTTGTGTGGTGTTGTGGACATGCTGAATGGAAGGGATGCCATCTGGAGATGGCATCCCTTGAGAGGCTTGAGAGGTGGGCCTGTGAGAATCTAATGAAGTTCAACAAGGCCAAGTGCAAGGTCCTGCACATGGATTGGGGCAATCCCAAGCATAAGTACAGGCTGGGCAGAGAATGGATTGAGAGCAGCCCTGAGGAAAAGGACTTGGGAGTGCTGGTGGATGAGAACCTCAACATCAGACAGCAATGTGCACTTGCAGCCCAGAAAGTCAGCCATATCCTGGGCTGCATCAAAAGAAGCGTGGCCAGCAGGTTGAGGGAGGGGATTCTGCCCCTCTACTCTGCTCTCGTGAGACCCCACCTGGAATATTGCATTCAGCTCTGGAGTCCCCAACACAAGAAGGACATAGAGCTGCTGGAGCAGGTCCAGAGGAGGGCCACAAAGATGATCTGAGGGCTGGAGCACCTCTGCTATGAAGACAGGCTGAGAGAGTTGGGGCTGTTCAGCCTGGAGAAGAGAAGGCTCCGGGGTGATCTTATAGCAGCCTTCCAGTACCTGAAGAGGGCCTACAGGAAAGCTGGAGAGGGACCTTTTACAAGGGTATGTAGTGTTAGGACAAGGGGCAATGGATTTAAACTGAAAGAGGGTATATTTAGATTAGATGTAAGGAAGAAATTTTTCACTCTGAGGGTGGTGAGGCAGTGGAACAGGTTGCCCAGAGAAGTTGTGGATGCCCCATCCCTGGAAGTGTTCAAGGCCAGGCTGTATGAGGCTTTGAGCAACCTGGTGTAGTGGAGGATTTCCCTGCCCATGGCAGGGGGGTTGGAACTAGATGATCTTTAAGGTCCCTTCCAACCCTAACCATTCTATGATTCTATGATTCTATGTTTCTATGAGATGTACCTGAGTTAGACATGTTTAAACATCAAAATGTGTGGCCTCCAAAATCGACAATATATAACCAGAATGAATGCCAAAATGAAGTTTGGGTTAGCTGGTATCATCAAGATGGTATTTTTTTTACCTAATTACTTTCACTTAGGAAATACTTGAAAATAATTGACTTAATTTTGTTGAGCATTGTACAAAGCAGAATCGAAAAGGATCTTATCCCTAAACCTCGTGACCTAAACTGGCATATACAATGTGCTAGGCAAAGTGTCAGTTTTGGGCAAAAGAATAAATAAAGACATGCCCTAAAAATAATGGTTCCCTCTTCCTCACATGCATCACTTTGGGATCTGAAAAATGAAACAGATAACTTCAAGAACTAGATTTTCCAACTAGGCTTTCAGAAAAATGAATCTGGTACTGTGTAGTAGCAAAAGTTGACTAGTAATTTTTACATGAAGCTGGATCTTGTCAGTGTTATCACTCTGTTTTCACTGTTACTTTCCTTCCAAAACTTGAAACATCTGTTTGTTTCATTTCATTGAGCCCAGGGGGTCCCATGACTGAAATCATGCCTAGCGTAGGAAAGTTGGTCCCCCAAAGAGGCTTCTCTGTAACACTGCCCAAAACAAGAGAAAAAGAAAACAACTGAACCAAGGAAATGGTGCGTGGGATCCAGTCTGCTGAGCCTGAGCACTGAACTTGTTTTGAAATGCCAGGAGCACAGTAAGGCAGTCCTGGAGCAAGTGACAAGTTTCCTGTCTTGTCTGTGGCAAGAATTCATGTGAAGGTCTCCGAGGGAAGCTCCCGTCTGCGTAATGGAGGAGTGTCTTGCTGGATGCTTATTCTGGCCAGATGAACATTTTCTGCTGCAGCTTTCTGTTCTTCCTGCTTTAGGCTGTAAGCATTGCTCTGAGTAGCTATTATCAATAATCTTTTTGTAGTCAGCAGTTGCTATCTGCTAACCAAATCCATGGCTCTATTGACTGTACTGAGCACTAGTCATCTAAATCGTCTGACCCTGCTTATGATTACAGCTTGAGCTAAGCACGCTTCAAAAGGCTACAGATGTGATATGATGAAAGCCCTCAAACTGCTAATACTTCTCCTTTACTGGAAGGGAAAAACCCACATTCCCTATTTTCACCATCCACTTCACTCTGTGTTTCTCAACACTGCACATTTGTTTGCAGAATTAAGCTTTTGACGGCAAAAAATGCAAGTGCATTTAAGCCGTCTCAGCATCTCTCTCTTCAGGCTACATGAGGTCTGGATTTCTATAAAGTTTATTATTTTTAAAAAAATCACACCATAATTAAGCAGTCAAATGAAAAAGAACCTCTTTCTTCAATTTCTTTCAAAGAGCGCAAGTGAATTTTCCTCATCTTGATCAACTCTGGTTACATCTTTTGCTCTTTTTCACGACGAGCAGAATGTAAAAGAAGCAAATGGATACAGTGAGCTCCAAATTAGTATTGTTGAACTTAAACGTTGTCAAGGAATTTGCTGCTGTGACTACAGTTTTGCTTCTGACATAGATATGACCTCACAAACAATATTAAGTAACACTACGCAGCTTCATTATTCGCTATGTCTCAGGAGGATGGCATGATCATCTATCATCTCGTGAAAGTGAAGAGCAGATGGTATGCTGCAGATTTGCATGTTTGCACCACTTATTAGTTTATAGAATTAAGAAAGCAGATTTTAAGATTTTAAAAAATATTTTCCCTGGAAGTGATAATGAAGTGGTTTTTGTATCATCCTCTGTTATGCATAGACTTCTCTATGTGCTTGTGTTGCAAAGGTCTCCTTCTGAGATGTTAGTTCATTTACCAGTATTTGATGGCAATGGTTATTCATTCATATGTACAGATCTAATTCTCCCTATGATGATTGATTTTGTCTGCACATACTATTAGTTCTTCCTATAGAACGGAGAAAGAATTGTGACAATATAATTTAATATTTTATGTGTTTAATTACTTAGTATCACCAGCCATGCAAAGGTCCTTCAGTAAAATACTTATTCTGACTGTGTTGTTTGCTTTCTACTTTTCAGAAGGAGTCAGACTATGAGAGGTACTTCAGGAACACTGGTATTGCTGACAAAAGATCCCAAAAGAGAGAGTATGAGTTTTCAGATATTTGTTCTTGCCTCTATTTCTGTTTCTCTGGACACGTTATTTTTCCCATACACAGTTTGAAAGCAAATTAAAAGGATAACAAAGTCTATTTCTGGTTGACTATGCTGATGCATTTGATTCCATTTTACTTGAGAAGGGACATTACAATTTGGTCTAGCATGGACATGTGCATTCTTAAGATAGAAAAAACTGATTTGGGAAAAAGATCAGATTGACAGCTCTGGGAACTGAAGGCTTGTACTCTTTCAGTCAACTGAACATGAGCCATAACTGCGCACTTCTGCCATTAAGTTACCCCAACTCTTTACCCCATTAAGATGTTCTTGTTATAATAATCTTGTACCTAAAGAACAGGATACCCCATTCCTGTTCTTTATTAGATAAATCCCTACAGATCAGCATTTGTACCAGATTGGTGCTTGACTTCTCAGAGGAGCAGCCCAACAGGGGACCATTATCTTATGGTTGAGAGGATGCAGAAATCTGTCCAGAAGTAAATAATCTGAGGGAGTTTAACTAGGCAGAACAGGGATTTGGCGTTACTGCATGTCCTGAGCTTTGCTGGGCAAGAAGGGGCTCGAGACTTCTGCTTCAGTATGGATCCCAAGCTACCATCACTGAATCTTTCCAAAATCCTCCTCCTCCCCCTCACCACTCCATGCCACATGAAGGTGCTTAAGCTCCACATATAGTGGAATGCTGAGTTCTTAAGCATTGGAAATTAAGATCACTGACTTGAATGCTATGTACATATTTTACGGGATTATCAGTCCTCCAGAACTTACTTTTGACCAAAAAAGTATTCGACATTGGTATTTTTTATTTTGTAGGGTTTTCTTTAAAGCAAAATAAAACAACACTTTGAAACACTAAGACATTCCAGCCCTATTTTAGTTGCTATAAATACAAAATTGTACTATAGACTTAATTTCAGTTAGATCAGTAATGGCAGGAAACTATCAACACTTCTGCTCTCAAAGTAATCAGTGATAATTTACAGCTACGGAGAGCAATCAATATGCAGGAACTGTCTTCATTTTGGATAAACTGAAATCTTTGACCTGGCAAGGACTGATGCCTTGCTTTAAACTAGACAAGAATTTCCTATGGTAGAAGGGGTAGTCCAAATTATTGCATTAATTTACCTAAAAGTAGCAAGTATAGTAACATGTCAGTTCACTGGGAAAGTCTTCACTTTTTTTCTACCTATTAATAAAAGAGTGGCCTGAAAAACTTACATGTGTAATATTTGTGTGTTACAAATACTACACCACTGAAGATAACAGCGTTTTGGGCATCTTGCATCACATAAACACTGGGTGATAGGAGCGCTGACAAACTGAAAACCTTCCCTGAAAAGCCCCTGGTGTCAAGTAACTTATAATTTTTCCCATTTTTGACCAGATAGGCTTATATTTTTTATGCTGGACATTTATCTCCAACTGAATGTTTAAAGAAAATTCAAGGGATAGTGGATTTGAAAATGTAGGTTTCTTCCACTCATTAGAAAAGCTTGGGAACATAAAAATCATCTTTCAAATTTGGTTATTTCTGTCTCTCTCCCAATATATATGTTGAGTTGTCATGCACTTAGTCCCCATAAGTAGGCTCTTGCTGTGTCAGGGCCTCTGGTTTAATAATAATCCTGCAATTCTATAAATTTTCTGGCTTGATAGGGGCTTTGCTGATTCATATTGTCAGAATGAGATGTGCTGAAAAACACCTTCTGATGCATTACATGAAAGGCTCAATCTAACAGATGTACAAGATCAGTTTATTGTCATGTTCTTTTACCAGGAAAAGTCAAGACTTTGGGCTAAATCAATGGTGCAATTTGTTTAATGTGAAGTCCGGTTTTGCTTGAGTCAGACCTCACTAGTCTATTTTTGTCTGAGGCATGCTAATAAGTTTCTCTTTAAGTTTCTGATTTTCTTTATTTTTTTCCTAGATTTTCTTCTCCTGCTGTGAGTGAGCTATTTGAAGGATATTTATTCATAAAGTAGGGTCTTTTCTGTTTGAACTGAATGAAAATATTTTGTGGATTCTCCTCACTCTTTCAGAAGTATTTTGATCCTAACACTTTATGTGCAACAAAAGTCTCACAACCACTGAGCATGTGCGTTTACTTTGACGAAACTTCTAAATCTTGTGTTACGAAACACAGAATTGCTCTGGCGTCAAGGTAGAAAATATAAAGATGCTTAGATTTAAAACGCGAGAATAAAATATGCAAACCCAACACTACGTCCTTGCAGAAAATAGAGCTTTGTCCAGAAACATCGCATTCAAAGGATCTGGTCTTGAATATGGATAGAAGAGATGTCTGTGATAATTTGTCTTGAGTTCCCAGTTATTAAGAAACGATACGTGTAATTGCATATTCTGGAAGGAAAACCATTGCACTATTTTTTTTTTCTTTTTTTTTTTGGAACTGCTGCCTGGTTATCCCTGTGCTGTTTACAAGTTGGAAGGGGGTCTTCATCTTCTGCAACATTTTACATGGTATGCTGAGTGCTGGTGCTGTCGGGGGCTGCGGGCAGCCGCAGAGCGGAGAGGCCGGGGCTGCCCCGTGCCGGACACAGCCAATTCCAGCTGGTTCCAGCCAGTTCCAGCCGGCCCTGACCGACCCACTGCGGGGCACCGCTGCACCCCTCAGCCGCGGCAGTGGCACCTCGGGGCCATTTTTTGTCTCTGTTTTTCATTACCAAAATCTGTTTTAATTGGCAAAAAATTAAATTAATTCTTCCCAGGCTGAACCTGTTTTGCCCATGATGGTAACAGGTACATTGTCTCCCTGTCTTGATCTTGACCCACGAGCTCTTTAATCTAGTTTTTTTCCGGCTGTTGTGTTGAGAAGGAAGAGTGAGTGTGTGGCTGGGCGGGCATTTGGCTGCTGGCCAGCTTAACCCATCACATCTGGGCATGTGTGATCCAGAATTTATTTGAACTGGCCTTTATTTATTTCAGCTCCCCCCTCTTTGGTTTTAAAGCTTGAATCGCTGTTTTCTGGCAAAGCTTGAATCTATGAATGTTTCCTCTTCTCTGTGTCTAGCTGTCATTCTGAGAAGTACTTACCATTTAAATACATGCAAGAATAGAAAACAGAAGGAAGACTAAAAAAGAAAAGTCTTGTCTCCAAATTGGGAGAGGCATATTTCCAAGCTTGTCTGGGATCAAAGCTCTCCTACACGGGACAGAAATCCATCCATTATATACTGCAATAAAGATGTAGCTGTAAAGGCAATGATTAATGATACATAGGCCAAATGCATCTCCAAGCTATGTGAGTTTTAATGAAGGAAGCCAACTTTCCCCAGCACTTGGCTCCATAAGGACCCTGCACCAGCCTCCCAGTGGCAGAGTCAGTTGGCATTGCTGGCCAGTGAAGTCTTGCAGTCAGTCTCTGCTTGGATGCTCACTGCGTGAGTTCCATGGGGCACCCGACCCATCCATGGGAATTTGTCTTCCCTGGACTTGAACAGAGGTGAGATACCACCCTTTAGTGCATCTCATGTTTGTGGGAACAGGAAGTCATCCTTTCCTTAGTATTACATCGCTACCTGCATGAGGCAGTAAGTCCACATTTCTGTATTCTCAGTGTCTTGGGGAGTATTTTATGGATTTCTTTCTCCTGCAGCTCGCGACTTCTGAAACTGAAGAGCTGCTCTCTCTATCTGCTTTTCAGGTCAGAGAGCCAGCTGCAAAATTCACACAGGATCCTTCTTACTGCAAAAATACTCAATTTGCCCGCATAGCTTTTGAAGTCTCATTGGCTGCCTTTAGACTTTATGGTTGTACGAGCTAATATTAAGACTACAGTTTATTTACTCTGTTTCCAAACTCTGACCCTCAATCTTGAGGTTTGGGATTTGACGTTACATCAGTTCCTTGATTGGAATCAATCATAAACCCTGATGGGTCATCACTGCATCTCACCGGTGGGTGGAGTAGGGGCAAGTTGTGTCTGGCTTGACCACAGATTCCCACATCCCAAAGCTTTTTTCTGACCTTAGCATTCATTGGTTATGTTGGATTCAGCAAGGAACAATGGAAGTGGATCTGTAGAGAGAAACGGTGCCAAGGACCATGTGTCCACATGATGTGCTTTTTAAGGATGTTCTTTTTGGCTGGCTCTAGCCTGATCCTGTGACTTGAATCCCCATTTGTGTCTGGGGTACATTAGATGTCCTCCTGGAGGGTGTCTATGGGAATACCTTGCCTCAAAGGAATCCAGTTTGTGCGCTCTGCTGCTGTATCACTGTGTGGACAGTAGCGATCTTTGAGCAATTCCTGGATTGAATTAAAATGCTGATGCAAACGCACCATAGGCTGTACATGAACAACTCTGAGTTGTCGTAATGAGCTTTTGGTTTTGTGGTGTATATAGCTATGACTCAGTGACGCTTATTTCGTGTGTCCTAGTTTTACTTTTCTGATACTCATTCTCACAGGCAAGAGGGCTGTATTTATTTGCTTTTCAGAGACAATGTGGGCTGAAAAGGAAAGCACATGCTATCTTAATTTAGTTCCCTTTTTAAAGTCTGAAAATAGTTGAATGCTTGTTCTGTGTGGAGGAAAACAAAAAACGTTTAACAACCAAACAGAAGTTAGCAAGAAATGTCATAAGCAGTGCTTTGTTGCACTGGCAAAGTTCCCTTTATGAAAGCATCCTCTTTCCAAATATTTAACATGATTTGGCCATTTTAAGTATTGTCACAGGTTAATAATAAAGTTTCTAGCAGAGGACAGGTGGTACGTGGGGAAAAAGATGAGGATTATCTACTATTCTATGGATTAAGTTTTTTTAAAAAGAGATCTGCTCTTTCTGTAGATTACAGAAACATTTCCAAAACAACATTTCTTTTTAGAGATTTCACTGCTTCTGAACCATATTCCATATTTAAAAATCAATCCTTCCCCCCACTAAAAACATGCTTGGTTTTTCTATCTTATGTCCTGGACATACTGCTATAAACTGCAAACCATCTAGGATGTTTGGAAGTGAGGTCAGCAGCATCTTTGTCAGCACTGTGGAGCTCTGTCATCCATCAGTAAATCTAGCAGTAAGGAGAGTTTGCAGGACTCAGATGCTTCTCTTCAGCTTGCTGCGCTGGGCGTCTGTCACATGGCCCATTAATGGCAAGATGTTGACACTCCGTCATTTTTCACAAAGTTGTAAGCGAGCTATGAGCCAAAAGCAGATAAAAAGACAAATTAACTCATGCAGCATGTAGCACGCTGCCCATGATCAGCCTTCCTTGCCTAAACAGAGGCAAGACTGGAGCAGTGTTTCCGAAAAGTATTCATTATTATTTGAATTTCTCAATGCAGAAGTTTTGAAGTGTGGTTGCATAATATTTGTGCAATGTTGTGTGAAGAGGAGCGCTTACCACAGACCTGAGACCTCTATTTGGAAAAATAATGGTGTTGCATATTTGATTAATGCTCTTCTCTGATACTGATCAACGGCAGTGCAGTAGGAGAAGCGTGGGCTTCCTCAATCTGCCAACAAGAAGGTCGTTCAAGCTTGCCAAGAAAACTGCTATTGTTTGCTCCCAGGCCCCAGTCTTGCAAGCTGTTCTGTGCGGGTGGACCTCAGCTCTTTGCAGAGTCCTGGTGACTTTGTTGACTGCAGCAAAATGGAGAATTCCACAGAACACGACAAATCCCTGATTGCTTGGAAAATGGGCTTCAGATCCCTCTGAAGAATGGCTCATATCACTTGCATGGAAACGGAGTTGTTGCTACAGGGACTGGATCCGATGCTCTTTTAAGAAAGGCATCTCATCAGAGCTAGAATATGCATTTTATACATATTTACATTGTGAGCTGAAATTCAAGGAGGGATGTGATGGAAGGATGAATTTCTTAGCAGATTCTGCCATGTCAGAATCACACAATATGTGTGTCCTGCTTGACAGGCAAAGCTTAAATTGACAAGATGAGCAGAGCACAGTATGTCTTCCATATAGTCGCTACTTCTATGAGTAGAATAAACTGTGTGTCTGAGGAGACTGTACTATGGGTCAGGAGTCTTGCATCCTATTTAGCACCATGTGAATACAGAAAGGAGGATTAAGAGCTGTACTGAGGCTGGCTTTTGGTTTGCTAAAACTAACATGTATGAGAAAGATGGAAACAGAATTTGACTCTGTCATCTGGTGTTGGGTGCGTGCTGGAGTCTGGGTAAGCACTGGCATTCCCAGACTTTGGGCAGCCTGGCAAGCTCAGGGCAGGGTGAAGCCTCTGCGGATGCTGAGCCCTGGTACTCCACTTCCCATTGGACGGTGTTTGGGTTGGACAAGAAACAGAGGGTTAGAAACACAGACACTTCTGTCTCTTGACGTGTCTCTCTTCTGTCTCCCAGGGTCAGGCAGAAACCATGCGGACAGCAAATCAGAAGTAACACCCTAGACTGTTATCAAGGCCTGTTATCCAAAGTCTGTTTATGTTAAAGCTGTATAGAACATCTAAAAGAAAAATCACATTAACCCCTGCCCCCTAAGTTGCTCTATCCCAGGCTTCAAAGGGATTTTTTTTTTTTCATTCTAATATGGATTGGATGCTTAATTTTTTTTCTTTATTCGTATTATCTAATGTAACAAATTCACTATTCTTCTAAATAGACACTATAAATAGTGAAGGGAAGGTGATGACCAGGTTTGCTCCAAAATATGTATTTTTTAAAGCTAAGATTTGAGAAAAGACAGGAAAAGAATTATTCCCAGAACTGAGGAAAAGAATAGGTGGAATATCATGCCTAAAAACATGTACATTTCTCTAACCCATTGGCCAACCAAATATTACAAGAAAGTGTGGGAAATTATAATTGCTACAAATCTACTAGAAACAACTGTGGAAGCAACTTGGTTTTATTTTCTCAAGCCATAACTGGAGAAACATGTATTAAAACATGGGTTACTCTCCATCTACAGAGCTTTAAAATGAGTTTTCTCCGGATTTGTAAATGTTTTTGATATATTTCCCATTTGTATTAATCAGATTCAATTATTTAGAACTAAGTCTAAATAAGTGTTCTATGATAAGTCTTTAAGTTCTGTTAATATAAACTTACCAGCCTCCGTGTTGTAAATTAAATTTTTATTTTGTTTCTATATATGCTTTCTCTCTTACTTTAATGACAAAGGTTTCTCTCTTGTCTAATGGCTATAATGAAAGCTTTTACTGCTAAATTAAAATAAAATGAGTTAATGAGTACCCAGTGCCTTGTTCTAGTTAAAACGTGCATCAATTTGCAATGACCACTGCTTTGGGACTGTAGCATGTGTTTTATCTTAGGCAAAATGTAGTGAGCAGCATGAAATTTAGCTTTAAAAGTGCCTAATCTGCTCTTCTGTAAACTTATTTACAGTTTATTTCACCTACTAATAACCTTACCACACTTTAACAAGTCACATTGAAATTTTCCATGGTAGATGATTGCTTCAGATTGATTTTTTACAATTGCAAAATTATTGAGGAGTTATTTAAAATGGATTAGACACTCAGAGAATGAGATTAAGTGAAAAATTCATAATTATTATTTTTTTTTTTTTAAATTTGCTCCTTTATGATGTGGAACAGCAGTAGATTTTTCCAAAGGAATACATCTATGGTCAAATGACTTTTACTGTTCCCATGAACATCCACTCAGGTATAAAGGAAATAAAATCCTTAGATAGAAGAGGACAGATTTATTTTTAAATATGTTATTTTAAAATTAAAGATAATGCTGATTTCCAGACCTTTGACTGTTTCTAAATTCCTAATTCTCCATATCATAACACTGTGTGTGAAAATGAAGTGTGGATGGATTTTGTATGATACATATAGAGCAATCACAGGGATGAATTCACCTTTCTTGCTTGGTAGCACTTTCAGCAGGAACATCTGTAAGCCTATTTATTCTCAACCAGTTTTAAAAGGACAGTGCGATATATTGCCACTAATACTTTATCAGCACTATTTGCAAAGAAAATACTGCACTTTTAGGAATTCTTTTTTGTATGAAATATGTATGGATAACTTCTCTGTTATGTGTTGAAGCCTCTTAGCATGTAAAACAACTGTCCACAAATGATGGTTTCTCTTTTCAAGGTCTGGAGGTTTGGTGAAAGAGGGTTGATGAGATTTGTGTTCTTCATGGCAGCCTCATCTTTAGGCAAAGGAGTCAGAAGGTACCGTGCACCTCTGCACTAAGCTCAGGATGGTCCCTGACACAGTCCTGTGACTCCACGCTACAGTATGAGTACCCTGCATTTAGTGTCTGTGGCCTCCTGAGCAAGCTCTTGAGAAGCAAAAGAGCAGCTGCAGGAGAAATCAAAGAAGTACAAAGGATCTGGACCAGGTCTTATCACTTGTACCTACAAACCTGTAGTTAACCAAGCCAGATGCTCCTTCCAGTCAATTTAGGAAGTCTCTGCTCCAGAAGACCTCATATCTCCCCAAGTTCTCCTCTTCCAGCTGCCACTGCAATGTCCACCTTTCTCAGCTGATCTCTCCAGTTTTACATAGCTCTATATTCTACTCTGATCTCTACTTCAATCAGACACATTTGTGCACAGCTGAAGCTTATATTTATAGAGAAATTATTTGCAAATGTACAGATGAGCTGAAACAAAGATTTGCAACAGTTCATTCGAATTCAGTCACTTATCCACAGACATTGGAGTTTGTTATGGAACTGACTCTTTAGAGGTTTTTTGATGGGGAAAATACCAAGCTGATTGTTTTTGAAATTGCTCTATATGCTCATGTGCTTCCATAATTGTTTGAAATTATGGAAACACATGAGCATATAGATACATTTGTAATCTGTGATCTTTTTTTTCCCTTAAAAAAAGGAGTTGGCAGGAATTCTATAAACTTTTTAAAGAGTCTCTGTTCAAATGCAGTGAAAAGATCTTGTTCACTTAGACCTTGAGAAAATATTCGCATTAGCTAACAAATGATTCTGTGCTAACAAACACATCTAGATGAATTATTTATGTAAATCTGGGAAATTAGGCATATTTCTTTGAGTAAATTATATATGAACTATCGTATTCATTAGTCTACCAATTATGTGGCTGGCTGACACATCTAACAATGTATTAGATGATTGTTGTCCTTTAGTGGATCAAGACATTTACAGTATGGGTTTTTTTTTCATTATTTAGCCATAACTATTAGCAAATATGTTGTTTAGTGAAGTCACAGGACAATTTGCTCCAAATGATGTTTGTCTGATTGTGTTGTGATGTCAAGATTGCTTTACACAGCAATACTGCAGAAAAAATAGTGTCCTTAAATGCTTAATCTGAATTTTTTTTTGTTATCCTTTTGCTCCTCAGTTCATAAGACACACTTCCATTTATGTTTACATTTCTGTATGTTTCTACATGAAACCAGAAAAATATGGCAGTGCTTTAGGAAACCAGACAAATCAATGAAGCTCTAAAGAGAGCTGCAAATCTCGTTTCTGTGTTGCAGGACACACATCCTTTGCTTTTTACATTCAGAGAACATAAACTGCTAATTAAAATCCAGCTGAGAAGACTCTACCCTTGGACAAATTAAATCTGCCAGATACTTTGGCCTTTTGACTTACCATGGAGATCAGATTTTGACTCCTGATGGTTCAGAGGGGGAAAGCGACAGACAGTGTCAGAAGAGGATCACACTTTTTTAACTTTTGAAGAGTTTTATAAAGTGTAACAACACTTTTTCCTTTTTTCTTTCCCTTATACACAGGAGGCAAGAGCGAGACTTGACCTCTTGCCTGATTACCTGCTAGCATTCAGCTCCACTCCCAGCAATTAGTAACTCCCTGCCTGGTGCCCTGTGCTCAAAGAAGAAAGTCGTTCAAGACAGCCATTTATCAGGTTTCGATAACTTCCCCTCTTGCCCACACAGTGCCAGTGTGGCTCTGAGGCAGCGAGGCTCGGGGGCTGCTCTGGATCCAACCTGTATTGAGGGATGGAGACAGAGGACGCCTTTTCCAGGACAGTCCATTAATGACCTGAGGTGCAGGGGCACTGCAGGGTGGTGAAATCACCAGGTCTGTCTTCGGGAAGGAACTTGCCTACCAAGAGGTGTCAGAGAAAGCATTACCAGTGTGTTCAGGAGTTCTGCAAGCATATTGCTGCCCAGCAAACATCACACTACTCAATGTTTCCTCAGTTTTGATGGACTCATCAGGTGGACTTCTCAGGGAACACACATGACACAACAGTCCGTTAAAATGCATCCTGCTGACAAAGGGCCGGACTGTCATTTCTCCTGGGCAGCGGGACAGAAGAATCAGAGGATAAAATCCTCCTGTGAGATTCCCCTTCACAGATGCTACTGTCCCTTTTGGGGACAAGGGCCACACGAGGCAAGTGTGTGGTGGACTCCCTGGCTTTCCTGCCCCTAGCACCGTGCTGCACTGCACAGGAGGAAATGCAAGGGGTTAATTTTCCCCTGGACCTGGCCAGGAAGAGCATTGGAAACCCAGAAAGGATTGCTGCCTCTCATGGAGAGACAGAGAGCACCGAGGCAGCCAGGGACAGCCACTGACACTGTGGTCAGGGCCAGAGGAAAGGAGAGAAGTATGTACGAGAAGTGGGAGAAGATTCTGAGGTAGGCGCGGATCACGTTAATAGCTTGCATTTTTTGAGCCCTGTTTGGTGAAATAACCTTAAAATTACTTAGTGTATTCTTAAGTGTTGAGTTAACTGGGCAAATTCCTGTCCTGAGACTGTCTTCTGCAGCCTGAATTTATTTTCTGCACAGGAGGAGAACCAGAAGAGTTCTGGTTTATGTTTGCAAATAAAACCTCTAACTGTAAGTCCCACCTGTGGATAAATTCTCATCACCTCATGACAGTACAGTGCGGGTCACAGTGCTTTCCTGCCTCACTGTGGGGCAGGAAAATCCTGTTCCCTAACAGATGCTAAAGCATACTAAAAATTGCTCAGGGTTGCTTGTAAATGGCTGTTCTGTTCCAGGTAGTGCTGTGCAAATCGCTGCCATACTCTACACAAAGAATCAGTAGGTCGTGATGCAGGTACTCTAAAAAAGTAAAAATCCTAGAAACATAGAACTACAGAATCGCAGAATAACTGAGGCTGGAAGGCACCTCTGGAGATCTTCTAGTCTAACCACTCTGCTTCAAGCAGGGTCAGTGAGAGCAGATTGCTCAGGGCTGTGTCTGGTCAAATTTCAAGACTCCTCAACCTCTCTGGGCCCCCTCTTCCAGTTTTCAACCACCTTCACAAGTGAAAGTATTTTCTTAAGTTTAAATGGAATTTCCTGTATTGCAATTTGTGCCCAGTGCCCCTTGTCCGGTTGCTGGACACTACCAAGAGGAGCCTGGCTCCATCTGCTTTACCTTCCCGCCAGATAAGATGCCCCCTCAAGCCTCCTCTTCTCCAGGCTGAACAGTCCCATCTCTCCCAGCCTCTCCTCATATGTTCAGTTCCTTAATCACCT
The DNA here is from genome assembly GCF_009769465.1 of Tauraco erythrolophus. Taxonomy (NCBI): domain Eukaryota; kingdom Metazoa; phylum Chordata; class Aves; order Musophagiformes; family Musophagidae; genus Tauraco; species Tauraco erythrolophus. The sequence goes on along the minus strand of NC_141467.1, from coordinate 51,212,113 downwards.
CCACAACCTCACCTCCTTAATCACCTCCACAACCTTCACTAGTCTCTCTCCAGCAAGTCCATGTCTCTCTTGTGCTGGGGAGCCTAGAACTGGACACAGCTGTCCGGATGTGGCCTCACCAGTGCTAAGTAGAGTGAAAGGATCACCTCTCTTGACTTGCTGTCAATATTTTGTCTAATCCAGAAAAGGATACCATTAGCCTTCTTTGTAGCAAGGGCACATCACTGGCTTGTGTTCACCTTGTTGTCCACCAGGATCCTCAGATGCTTTTCTGCAAAGCCACTTTCCATCTGTTTGGTCCCCAGTGTGGATTGTTGCCTGGGGTTATTTCCCACCTTGGGGTAGGACTTGGCATTTCAAATCATTACCCTCCAGGGAAGGAGCCCATGGCATCCCTGTCCATCACTTTCACATGTAGCAGTACACACAGCCTTGACTGAGTCAGGCTCACTAATCTGGTACACAAGAGAGTGGGCAGCATGAAAATAATCCACCTCTTTTTAGCTTCCAAAAGGCTGATGCATGTTTTGATGCTTTCTCCTGCATGTACTTGGCCTTGGGAAGTCTAGTGAGCCTGTCACAAGGTGCCAAGGATCACTAAAAGAGATACTGGTGGGTGGCTCTGCATGGCTGAAGCTTTCTTCCCCTTTCTCTCTTCCATTACCTGGCAGCTGGAGAGCTTTGGATGATCCTACCACTGGTGGGGAGCCCTGCTTGAGGATGAGAGACATTTCGTTGCCCTGCTGCTCCAAAACAAGTCCTTATGGTCCACCATTCCACAAGGAAGTCCTTCTTACCATAGACCTATTGATTTAAATTTGCATGGGTGAGTTACCATCCTCTAAGATATTTTACTGGATTTTTCCCTAAAGGTGGCTAGATAAGAAGTTACCTTGGCCTTCATTTAAGATTCAGCTAAACTCAGTCTTGCTCTGAGCTCTAAGAGGTAAGAAACAAAAATCAGTGCCAACGTCTGCGAGGCTGGCTCAGGAGACAGGAAGCTTGACAGAAACTGCCCTCAAGATTTGGAAGTTACACAGCTGGGGCTCTTCAGGACCTGTTTTCACCAGTTCTTTTTTTTTTAAGGAAGAGCATGATTAATTTACAAACAGATCTTTCTTATCCCTTAAGCCTCTGTCCTGGAGCTCTTTAGGTTCTTCCTACCTTCTGGCTCCCAAGCCCTGGGGCATCCAGCCATCCTCAGCCCTCCCCTGGGCAGACTCTGCTGTAATTCTGCTCTGTAATCTCTATCCTCCTGCTCAACCCTGCAAACTCCAGTTTCCTGCCAGTCCCTGAGCAACTGTTACCTCCCAGTAGCAATTTTCAGCAAATTCAGCCATGGCTGGCTACCTGCTTAAGGTTTTCCCTCTGGAAGCCAAGCCAGGGAGACTAGCAGTTTTCCATCGTAGAGCTCTTGCCAAATTCATGGTGATTTTGATTTTGTTAGCGGTGATAATAGGAAATTGGATTTAGTAACTCAGGAGGTCGCTTCTAGTACTCCTTTCCAGATGAAATCTGCTAGAAAAATTTCAGAAAAAAATCTGTTCCAGACATCTTCTGGTATTCCCATAATTGTTCAGCTGCTCATATTGGGATTATAACTTCCTTTTGAGTAACGGTTGTGAAAGGCTGCCAGTCATTTCAGGATAGCTTGTGGCAGTCACTCAAATTGTTTACAATTACCTCTAGGTATGTCTATACATTTGAACACAATAACAGCTCTATTCTCAAATGTGACATCTTTTCAACTCACTGTAAGTAAGACCTCCGACTGGGTCAACAACATGCACAGAAAGAGGAATGCATTTTCAAACTGCTGTGGTTTCACAGAACAGATAGCTAACTCAGTTATAAAATAAATCTGTATGATTTTTTTTTTAAAGAAGTAAGCTATTAGAATTCCTTATTTAACTTTCGGTCTTTTTATTTTTCATTTAGTCTCATTAGTCTTTTCTTAGTTAAAATATTGATTCTAGTTTTGCAAAAAAGACCAAATAGTGGCAGCTTATTTTTATCCTCAAATAGAGCGGGACAGGAATGAATCACAAATAATTTAGTCACTCTATTAACACAAGTTTGGGATGTAAAATTGTGCATTCTGTTTTGCTGATTCATTTACAGATCATTAAAACCTGTCCATTCCCTAGTAAGCTCCAAGGCTGCACAGATGCCCAGGCTAAGGTCTCATGGGTGGACGCCCTTTTTTCTCCATCAATAGCAAGAGACAAAATGAAGAGCCACCATTTGAACGACTGACCCACCCTCATTCACTGACCCAGGAGCCTGGTTTAAGCACAAGACTTAGTGCTTGGGCCTTGTATGAACTACACTGTATGTGGGTATGGTGTGCCTGGGCCATTGACTTGGCTTTCTTGCATGCCCTTGGACATGCCCTTGTGACAGAGGATGTGCCTGGTGGTGACTGATGGCTGAACAGGGGCTGAAACATGGACTGCCCATGGACCTGCTCTGTTTGCCTGCGCTGAAGGACTGCACTCTTGCTGGAGGGGCCATTGTCCTGCCCTGTCACCAGTGGCTCCTGTCTTGTCCCGCCTTAAGAGCAGCTGCTCATGCTGCTCCCTGAACTCCAGTGCATGGCAATCTTGTCACACATCCATCAGCTCTTGTACTGTGATCAGGCCTTGTCTATGGAGAGGGACTTTTTACAAGGGTGTATAGTGATAAGACAAGGAGCAATGGCTTTAAACTGAAAGAGGGCAGATTTAGATTAGATATAAGGAAGAAATTTTTCACTCTGAGGGTGGTGAGGCACTGGAACAGGTTGCCCAGAGAAGTTGTAGATGTCCCATCCCTGGAAGTGCTCAAGGCCAGGTTGGATGAGGCTTTGGGCAACCTAGTATAGTGGAGGGTTTCCCTGCCCATGGCAGGGGGCTTGGCACTAAATGATCTTTGAGGTCCCTTCCAACCCAAACCATTCTATGAGCCTATGATTTAGTTTCTCCTTCTATGGCAGCATAATTATTTTTGTTGTCCTCTGTGTGTTTTTTCTGGGTTGGCTACATCTTCTTAAAGAAGGAACAGCTACATCTATATGTAATGTCCACCTATGCCCACACTACATGTGGGCAATGATGTTTTTGGTTTTGCTCTCCACCCTTCCTAATAATTGCTATCATCCAATTTTCCTGTTGGGCACTATGTCCACGTTTTCCGAGAACTGTCCGAAATGATTCCAACATCCTTCCCCAAGTGGCAGTAGCTAGTTTAGAATTCCTCATTGCTTTTATGCAGTCCTCCTATGTGCATTACTCTGCATTAATTGGCACTGAATTTAATTTGCCATTGTATTGCCAAGTCATCCAGTATTGTGAGATCATTCTGTACGTTGTGTTAGTTTTTCACTATCTTGAAAAAAGCTTCTTTCGTTTGGAAATGTAGTTCTTTCAGTTTTCACATCCTTTCCATTTATAAGCTCCTAAGAGAAGAGTTCCCAGCACAGATCCTCAAAGGATCTAGGTGTAACTTCTCTCTGGTGAAAGCTGACATTCTAGTCCAGCTTTTGTCTTCCCAACTTCAAACTGGCTGTAAACCTATGAGAGACCTTTCCTCTCATAGCATGACATTTTAATATACCTGGGAAAAAGGAGGCTGTTAGGAGCTTTTGATAAGCTGAGAATATTCTGTCACTGGGAGCACCTTGGGCACAACTACTTCTTTCAAGATTCCTTACAGATTTGTGGAGCATGAAGTTTTTTCTACCAAACTTGATCCCTTCTGGTTATTGTATTTGTCCATGTGATCACTAATGCTAGTCTTTATTACTGTTTTTATCTTCTTAATCCCCAGAGAAAAGCAAGTAAAAGGAAATATTCAGCTCAGGTACTGCTACCAGTGCAAGTTGGTTCTTCACCTGCATTTATTTGCCTATAAATATTAGCATTTGGCTATAAATCCCATGTTATCAAGTCATCGGTACACTTGCCTTCTCAGCACACTGCTTTGAAATGGGATTTGGATCATCTTCACTTCTGATGCAGCGATGTAGCTCGTTACGCCAGAGCAATGCCACTTGCATCGAGTTCTAGGAGCTGTCCATTATACAACTTTGTGCGATGGTCAAACACCAAGTAATTATGCAATTGAATGCCAGTGCTATTTAACATCTTTGTCAGGGACATGGAGAATGGGATCGAGTGCACCCTCAGCAAGTTTGCTGATGACACCAAGTTGTGTGGTGTTGTGGACACACTGAAGAGAAGGGATGCCATCCAGATGGACCTTGACAGGCTGTAGAGGTGAGCCTGTGAGAATGTAATGAAGTTCAACAAGGCCAAGTGCAAGATCCTGCATGTGGGTTGGGCAATCCCATGCACAAGTATAGGCTGGGCAGAGAATAGATTGAGAGCAGCCCTGAGGAAAAGGACTTGGGAGTGCTGGTGGATGAGAACCTCAACATCAGACAGCAATGTGCACTGTCAGCCCAGAAAACCAACTGTATCCTGGGCTGCATCAAAAGAAGCGTGGCCAGCAGGTCGAGGGAGGTGATTCTCCCCCTCTACTCTGCTCTCATGAGACCCCACCTGGATTTATCGCATTCAGCTCTGGAGTCCCCAACACAAGAAGGACACGGAGCTGCTGGAGCGAGTCCAGAGGAGAGCCACAAAGATGATCTGAGGGCTGGAGCACCTCTGCTATGAAGACAGGCTGAGAGAGTTGGGGCTGTTCAGCCTGGAGAAAAGAAGGCTCCGGAGTGATCTTATAGCAGCTTTCCAGTACCTGAAGAGGGCCTACAGGAAAGCTAGAGAGGGACATTTTACAAGAGTATGTAGTGTTAGGACAAGGGGCAATGGATTTAAACTGAAAGAGGGTATATTTAGATTAGATATAAGGAAGAAATTTTTCACTCTGAGGGTGGTGAGGCACTAGAACAGGTTGTCCAGAGAAGTTGTGGATGCCTCATCCCTGGCAGTGTTCAAGGCCAGGCTGTATGAGGCTTTGAGCAACCTGATGTAGTGGAGGGTGTCCCTGCCCATGGCAGGGGGATTGGAACTAGATGATCTTTGAGGTCCCTTCCAACTCTAACCATTCTATGATTCTATAAATAATCAAATATTTTCCTTCCTAAACCTTTGTCACTCCTGTAGAAATGCATATGAAATGCATACGAGAAATGTTAACTGGTTGCTGTGAATATCAGCTACCAATTACAAGATGTTCAAGCTGGTGCGTGGGGCTGTTGGGGAGCCTGTGGAAGTAAACTGCCTCAATAACAAAAAATAAAGAGAGCTCAAGTTTACTTATTTTTGTGTAAAATTCGCTGCTTTTTCCTTACATGACATAATTTCTTAGTGTGCTGACTGCCTACTAATTCAGTTAATTAATCGGAGAAATGACTTCTTAATAGTTCTTTAACTATTTGACTCTTCAACAGAGGTAGCTTGTCTGGTCATGAAGGTAGTGACAGTGGTAGTGGTAGCACAAGATACTCAATGTCACCTAAATTCTGACACTATCTCTGACTGCGGCTCATAATTTGTAGATAATCATCCTTTTGAGTTTCTTTATCCATCTGCTGTACTCCTTCTTCAAAACTCGTGAATTAAAAAAATACATTTAAACACATGAATACTGATATTACTAGAACTTGATTTTTTCTGGATTAGTCTGATTTTACTCAAACACTGTATAGATAAGCAGCTTTTGGCTAAACTGTATTCTGTTTGAAGTCTAAGCGTACATTAACACTTGTGTTTGAGCTGCCATAATATTACCAACCAAACTTACGTTGGAGAAATGATATAAGTTTGTTTTGTAATTTACAATTTCTTTCTGATTTTTCTTGGAACTATGTGGTAGATCCTCCTTAATTTAGACCTATTCTGAGTGTCTTGAAGCAATGAATTTATATGCTAGATTTCATTAGTTAATAAAAAGTAAATTTAGACTAGACACCACTGATAGCTAAAGAAAGGAGATACATATGGGTTTTCCAATGATTCATAAATACACTTAGTTTTTTGTTTGCTGCTGGAAAATGTTAGAACATAAGAAAAATGCAGAGGTTGTCTGACTGTGTGAAAAAAAGAGGGGGAAATATGTTTACCAGCAAAAAGAAAGAGAGGGAAGAAGGGTAAAATGTGGCAGGAAAAAAAACCCAAATTGTGGCTGAAATGGTATCATATTTTAAGATAAATTCACAAAAAAATGGTCCAGATGGGAATCTGTGATTAGAGTGCAGCTCTGTATTACTGCACTAGTAAAGAGTGACTCATTCCACCCATTATAAAACTCCAGCTCCCAGAAATGAATACATTTTTGTGATAAAAGTTCTCACTAGACCGATGCTTGGCAGAGTTCTCAACCCAGAAGAAGAGTATTTAGTATTTAATTTCTTTATCAAAAGCAAAGTTTGGCTGGAAGAATTACAGGTGTGTACTTGTTCCAGTCAGCGCTAAAGTTTCTGGGTGATAACTTTGGTGGAAGCTCTTCAGCCTGTGCAGTACCAGCTGTGCAGTGAGGAGCTCTGTGATGGATCCTTCCCCCAGGGCTCTGCAGTAGTACTTCAGTGGCTGTAATGAAGTCATATATAGACAATCAATGCTATTAGCAGATAAAACTCTCATGTGTGCACACTTTTGGTATTGTTCTCCTGCCCTCTTAGCTTCAGCAGAAGGATCTTCAGTTCCATAAGTGACTGCAGACCTCCACCGCTGGAGCCTTAGAGCGATTTTCTGCTCCTGCTTCAGCAAGCAACATCCCTCAAATGTCTCATTGCTTGCCCCTTATGATCCAGGTGTCCTACCTTTCCATTAAGTCCATCATTCAGAGAATAACAACTAGGTTGATCTCCATAGGTTCATTTCAGCATTCCTCATCCAAAGCCTTCTGCAATCCTCACCTGTGCAAGATATTGCCATAGAGTTTACCTTTCTGCTATGGAAGTTATAAAAATCACTGTCTGAGTTCATGCTCCCCATTCCCTGGCTTAGTGGAATGGTATTGACTCCACTGTGTAAGAATTGCATCTACTCATGAGATAGATGAGAAATTAATTTATACTACTTGATTTCCAATAATTAGCCCTAAAAAATAAAGCTTCAGTTCCTTTCCATCCACTGACCCTATTGTCCCCCATTCAAATCATGTGTCACAGTTTCCCTGACTTCCTCGCAAACTGTCAAGATCAAGCTGATCTTGATTCTTGCAATTCAGTGCCAAAATATGACAACAGCATCAAGGGGAAGCAGAACTAGGCATCAAACAGAGCAAGTTTTGTGCAAAGAGTAGCTGCTGTATAATCGTTATTTTGCCATTGCATTCTACAGAAGCCTCAAGATACAGAGTAAATAACAGAATTTTGCCTTCAAAAGCATAACTGAATTGTGCTTTCTGTTTGTACTCTTTCAGATTCTGTATAAACATTCATTGATCTCAGCTGGCCATTTTTATTGCTAAAAATGGAAAGATTTGCAACTAGGAAAACCGTGTTAGACTCCTTTCTATCTTTTTTTCCTTTCAGAATAGATTTGAAATACATACAAGAATGGAGATACAATAGAATCATAGAATGGCTTGGGATGGAAGAAACCTTGAAGATCACCTAGTTCCAAAACCCCTCCCATGGACAAGGTCACCTGCCACTAGACCAGGTTGCTCGAAGCTTCATCCAGCCTGGCCTTGAACACTTCCAGGGATGGAACAGCAATAACTTCTCTGGGCAACCTGTTCCAGTGCGTCACCACCCTCAGAGTGAAAAATTTCTTCCTTATAGCTGATCTAAATCTACCCTCTTTCAGTTTAAAGCCATCGCCCTGTGTCTTATCACTATACACCCTTGTAAAAAGTCCCTCTCCAGTTTTCTTGTAGATCTCCTTTAGGTATGGGAAGACTGCTATAACATCTCCCTGGAGTGTTCTCCAGGCTGAACAACCCCAACCTTTCTTAGCCTGTCTTCGTAGAAGAGGAACTCCAGCCCGTTGATTGTCTTCATGGCCCTCCTCTGGACCGGCTCCAACAGGTCCATGTCCTTCTTACACTGGGGGCAGTACTCCAGGAGGGGTCTCAGGACAGCAGAGTCAAGGGGGAGAATCACTTTCCTCAACCTGCTGGCCACACTTCTTTGGATGCAGCCCAGGATATGGTTGGCTTTCTGGTCTGCAAGCGCATGTTGCTGGCTCATGTAGAGCTTCTCATCATCCAACACCCAAGCACTTCTCAGGGCTGCTCTCAATCCATTTTCTGACCAGCCTGTACTTGTGCTTGGGATTGTCCCGACCCATGTGAAGGACCTTGCACTTGGCCTTGTTGAACTTCATAAGGTTCTCACAGGCCCACCTCTCAATCCTCTCAAGGTCCCTTTGGATGGCATCCCTTCCCTCCAGTGCATCAGCCACACCACCCAGCTTGGTTTTGCCAGCAAACTTGCTGAGAGTGCACTCAATCCCCCTGTCCATGTCACCGACAAAGATGTTAAACAACTCCTACCCCAATACTGACCCCTGAGAAACACCACTCGTCATTGGTCTCCACTTGGACATTGAGCCATTGACCACAACTCTTTGAGTGTGACCATCCAGCCAATTCCTTATCCACCGTGTGGTCCATCCATCAAAACCATGTGTCTCCAGTTTAGAGAGAAGGATGTCATGTTGGACAGTGTCAAATGCTTTGGACAAGTCCAGGTAAATGATGTCAGTTGCTCTTCCCTTATCCACCAACGCTGTAACCCCATTAAAGAAGGTCACCAAATTTGTCAGGCATGCCTTGCCCTTAGTGAAGCCATGTTGGCTGTCACCAATCACCTCCTTATTTTCCATCTGCCTTAGCATAGTTTCCAGGAGGATCTATTCTATGATCTTGCTGGCCACAGAGGTGAGACTGACTGGCCTGTAGTTCCCTGGGTCTTTGTTTTTTCACTTTTTAAAAATGGAGGCTATATTTCCCCTTTTTCCAGTCAGTAGGAACTTCACCGGATTGCCACGACTTCTGAAATATGATGGATAATGGCTTAGCAATTTCATCTGCTCATGATGCACTTGTGGACGCACCTCATCAGGTCCCATGAACTTGTCCACCTTCAGGTTCTTTAGATGGTCTCGAACCTGATCTTCTGCTACAGTGGATGGTTCTTCATTCTCCAAGATCCTGCCTTTGCTTCTGTGACTTTGGCGATCTGGCTAGAGCACTTGCCAGTGAAGACTGAGGCAAAAAAAGTCATTGGGTACCTCAGCCTTCTTCATATCCCAGGTAACCAGGTCTCCTGTTTTCTTCTGGAGTGAGGCCACATTTTCCCTAGTCCTTCTTTTATCATTGACATACCTGTAGAAGCTTTTCTTGTTGCCCTTGATGTCCCTGGCCAGATTTAATTCTATCAGGGCTTTAACTTTCCTAACCTGATACCTGGCTGATTGAACAATTTCTCTGTATTACTCCCAGGCTACCTGTCCTTGCTTCCATCCTCTCTAGGATTCCCTTTTGTGCTTGAGTTTGTCCAGGAGCTCCTTCTCATCCATGCAGGCCTCTGGGTGTTCTTCCCAGCTTCCTCTTTTTTAGGATGCATCGCTCCTAAGTTTGGAGGAGGTCATTCTTCAATATTAACCAGCTTTCTTGGGCCCCTCTTGCCTCCAGGTCTTTGTCCCATGGTACTCTACCAAGCAGATCCCTGAAGAGACCAACTCCCTGAAGGCCAGGGAGTAGTGAGCTTACTGTGCTTCCTCCTCATCACCCTAAGGATCTCAAACTCCACCATTTCATGATCACTACAGCCAAGGCTGCTCTTGAACTTCACATTCCCCATCAGCTCCTCCTTTTGGTGAGAACAAGGTCCAGCACAGCACGTTTCCTTGTCGGTTACTCTATCACTTGGTGAAGGAAGTTATCATCGATGCATTCCAGGAACCTCCTGGATTTCTTATGCCTTGCTGTGTTGTCTCTCCAACAGATGTCGAGGTGGTTGAAGTCCCCTATGAGGACCAGGGCTCATGAAGGTGAGGCTGCTCCTATCTGTCTATAGAGGGCCTCATCTGCTCTGTCTTCCTTGTCAGATGGTCTGTAGCAGCCCTCCACTATAATGTCACCTGTACCTGCCCTCCCTTTAATCCTGACCCATAAGCTCTCAGCTGTCTCCTTATCCATCCCCAGGCAAAGTTACATGCACTCCAGCTGGTCTTTGACATAAAGGGCAACACCTCCCCCTCATCTCCCTGCCTGTACCTCTTAAAGAGCCTGTATCCTTCCATTCCAACACTCCAGATATAGGAGCCATCCCACCACATCTCTGTGATACCATTAGGATCATAGCCCTGCAGATGTGCACACATCTCTAACTCTTCTTGTTAATTCCCCATGCTATATGCATTTGCATAGACATTTAAGTTGGGCTCCTGGTGAAGACGACTTACTGGCTGAAGGGACTGGAATTCCTTTCTTCTGCTTTTCAGGTGCTCTCAACTTGTCTTGGGCAAGCCTGATATTATCCTCCTCCCCCTTCAATTCTAGTTTAAAGCACTGTCAATGAGCCCTGCTAGCTCATGAGCAAAGAAAGACCCTCGTTTCCCTTTGAGAAGGATGGATCTCACCTAGTGCCAGCAAACCTGGTGCCATGTAGGCCATCTTGTTATTGGAAAACCCCAAATTGTGGTGGTGATACCAGCCACGGAGCCATGTATTAATAGACTGGACACGTCTGTTTCTTCCAGTGTCGCTGCCCACAATCGGAAGAAGAATGGGAAAAATAACCTCTGCTCAGATTCCCTTACCAACTGTCCCAGGACCCTGAAGTTTCTTTTGATTGCCCTTGGATTATGCTTTAAGGCTTCATCTCCAGCTACATGGAAGAGCAGTAATGGGTAATAGTCTGAGGGCCATACCAGGCTGGGAAGTTTCCTACCGATGTCCTTAACCTGGGCCCCAAGGAGGCAGAAGACTTCCTGAATAGGAGGGTCTCTCCAGCATATTAGACCCTCTATTCCCCTCAGAAAGGAGTGGCGTACGACTATCACCTGTCTTTTCTTCCTCGTGGAGGTGGTTGTGATACAGGGTATAAGTCTTTCTGACTCTGGCAATACCTCTGGCATAGATATGCTCTATTTAAGCTAAAGACAATGTTGAAATGATCTTTTTTCATTCTTCGACTAACTATGTGTTGCACTGATGTACCAGTACCTCTGCTTATTGGTTGCCTGTGATACTCAGAGATTTGCAGCTCTGTCATCTGATTTCTAGTAAAGCAATCCTAGTTAATAGGAGTCGTCTTTTACCGCTGAGAATATCTTCATTTTTGTGCGGGAAAACTATACTTTAATGTCAAATTCCTTCATCAGTCCCATTTTAAAAACTCCAATGAATTTCATGAGAGGTTTGTGTTTTGGTTGACAGTCTTACTATGCAATTAAAACCAGTCAAAGATAATTCATGTGAGATTAATTACTGTAAAGACAGAAAGTTGCATGGGGGTTTGCACTAACAAGAGTTTTCTCTTTCGTGCTGATAAGAGGTTTTAGATGATTCTTCTACTGCCACGACTTTACTAAGGGCTGATATTCATGAGGCCCTAAACGACGTAGTACAACAACTACCTGTATGAGTTTTCTGCCATCACTCTTACATGACTCTGAAACAAATGACTCCCAGATGTCTGTAAGCACAACAAGTTCTGCCTACTTTTCAACCACACACTTTATAGGCAGCTTGCACACTACCCATGAACAACCAGCCTAGATTAACCTTTTCATATATTAACTGACTATGTATGTCCAGGCCTGTGTATCCATGCAAAACCGGAGTTATGCCTGAGCTGTGTTTGCAAGCTCACTGTCTTCAGGACCCATGAGCCTGGCCTTGAAGGTGGAGTTAGGGAGATGTAAACAAAACCTTGGGTGATCTGCATGATGGAAAATGCATAAAAGGATCTCAATAAAAAATTAAGATTATCAAAACTCCTACCAATTTCCACCTATCCAAGATGTTACCAGAAGTCATTATTTTGTTTTCAAAATTACATTTCTGTGGGCAACATCGGCTTTGGCTATGGTTACACTGGGAAGCCGATCGGTCTCAGCATTGTTGGATAGATCCCAGCAATGTCTTATACTTTACTTTTGTCAGGTTTCAGACTCATCTCCTTGGGCCCATCACACAGTTTGTTGAAATGCCTTGTTTTACTGCTTAGAAAGCACCTTTGACTTCTTTGCCCAGCCCATGGGACACTTGGAGAAATGCCTGGATGCCTGTGTTGGGATATATTGAGCATGAAAAACAATTCATGACTGCAATAGGCATTCTCTTTGGAAGAGTGAGATCTAAATCTCACTGTTATCTCATTTTTCCCTAGTTATCTGGGACCAAAATTATGTTGCGTTTGTATGCTAACTATCTTGGGAGCCTCCAGAAAATGTCGACTGTTAGTTAAAATCCAGCCTGAAGAAGAATGGGCTCTTGAGATCACACCCTGCTCATAACACTATTAAGTGTTTTGTTCAGTGACTGTTTAACGCAAATTATGGAAATTGTTTGGAAACACAGAGTGAAACACCAGAATTCTTGTCTTTCCTGTGTGTATTTCTGGTTCTGTGGATGCCACTTCTTTTTCTGTTGTAGAATAGCTTAAAGAAAAATAGTGGATTAGATCAGTGTGTGGTGGCTCAGTTCTGAGAAGCAGGCTGACCATCAGAACAGAAGCAGAAATGTATCTTGTATTTGATACGAGTGGCCCAACTGTTGTGCACCATCTAACTAAGGGAAATCATAGAATCGTAGAATGGTTAGGGCTGGAAGGGACCTTCAAAGGTCATCTAGTCCAACCCCCATGCAAGGAACAGGGATATCTCCAACTAGATCAGGTTGCTCAGGGCCTCGTCCAACCTGGCCTTGAACGTCTCCAGGGATGGAGCATCCACCACCTCTCTGGGCAACCTGTTCCAGTGTTCTACAACTCTCATGGTAAAAAATTTTTTCCTAATATCCAATCTGAATCTACCTCCCTCTATTTTAAAACCATTACCCCTTGTCCTATCACAACAGGCCCTCCTGAACAGCCTCTCCCCATCTTTCCTGTAGGCCCCCTTGAGGTACTGCAAGACCGCTATAAGGTCACCCCGGAGCCTCCTCTTCTCCAGGCTGAACAGCCCCAACTCTTTCAGCCTGTCCTCATAGGAAAGGTGCTCCAGCCCTCTTATCATCTTCGTTGCCCTCCTCTGGACCCTCTCCAACTGGTCCATGTCCTTCTTATGTTGGGGGCTCCAGAACTGGACGCAGTACTCCAAGTGAGGTCTCACGAGGGCAGAGTAGAGGGGCAGAATCACCTCTCTTGACCTGCTGGCCACGCTCCTCTTGATGCAGCCCAGGATGCAGTTGGCCTTCTGGGCCGCAAGAGCACGTTGCCGGCTCATATTGAGCTTCTCGTCCACCAGTACTCCCAAGTCCTTCTCCTCAGGGCTGCTCTCAATCCATTCTCCGCCCAGTCTGTATTTGTGCCTGGGATTGCCACGACCCAGATGTAGGACCTTGCATTTGGCCTGGTTGAACTTCATGAGGTTGACACGGGCCCACCTCTCCAGCCTGTCAAGGTCCCTCTGGATGGCATCCCTCCCTTCTAGCGTGTCGACGGCACCACACAGCTTGGTGTCATCGGCGAACTTGCTGAGGGTGCACTCCATGCCACTGTCCACGTCACCGACAAAGATGTTGAAGAGGGCCGGGCCCAACACGAACCCCTGAGGGACGCCACTCGTGACCGGTCTCCACTTGGACATCGAGCCGTTGACCACCACTCTCTGAGTGCGGCCATTGAGCCAATTCCTTATCCATCGAGTGGTCCATCCATCAAACCCATGCCTCTCTAGTTTAGAGAGAAGAATGTCGTGCGGGACAGTGTCAAAAGCTTTGCACGAGTCCAGGTAGATGACATCTGTTGGTCAACCCTTGTCCACCGATGCTGTCACCCCATCATAAAAGGCCACCAAGTTGGTCGGGCACGATCTGCCTTTGGTGAAGCCATGTTGGCTGTCACCCACCACCTCCTTGCTCTCCATGTGCCTTAGCATGGTTCCCAGGAGAATCTGCTCCATGACCTTGCCAGGCACAGAGGTGAGGCTGACCGGCCTAAAGTTGCCCGGGTCCTCCTTGTTCCCCTTTTTAAATATGGGGGTTATGTTCCCTCTCTTCCAGTCATTGGGGACCTCGCCAGACCGCCACAACTTCTCAAATACAATGGCCAGTGGCTTGGCAACTTCATCCACCAGTTCCTTCAGGACCCGCGGATGAATCTCATCAGGTCCCATGGACTTGTGCACCTTCAAGTTCCTCAGATGTTCCCGAACCTGCTCTTCATCCTTGGGGACAGCTGGCCCTATGGAGAAAGTGGGCAAGGGAGTCCCTGCAGTGAGAGTCAATAGCTATTGCAGCTTACTAAATCAATTCAAAGCACAAATGCAGCAACACTCTGCATCATCAACTACAGGATGTGTCAAATTAACTCTGCATCTAATGCAAAGTGAGATTTGATCAGATCATATGTGTTGCCATAGACAAACTCAGGTTCTGGTGCTGCTTCTCAAGCATTGATCCTGCTCATCGATGATGGTAGATCAGGACCATCTTTTCTGTAATTTTCCTTTTCTCCATTTTCCTCCCTCATCAGAGACTGTATGAACTCATGGGTGCTATGCATAATGAATTTCTTCTGTACAGTTAGGGCTTTATTACGACCACTGCAAGCAACCTCAACTTGCATTCCCTCCTGCTTTCTGTGTCTTCTGAAATATCTTCACCTAGTTTGATGTCACTGAGGCTCAGGGCAAAGAATACACCTCTGTCACAGAATCACAGAATCACAGAATGTTAGGGATTGGAAGGGACCTCAAAGGATCATCTAGTCCGATCCCCCTGCCGAAGCAGGACCACCTAGATCAGATCACACAAGAACGCGTCCAGGCAAGTTTTGAACATCTCCAGAGAAGGAGACTCCACAACCTCTCTGGGCAGTCTGTTCCAGTGTTCTGTTACCCTTACTGGGAAGAAGTTCTTCCTCATGTTTAAGCGGAGCCTCCTATGTTCCAGCTTATATCCATTTCCCCTTGTCCTATCATTGGATGCCACTGAGAAGAGCCTGGCTCCATCCTCATGACAGTCACCCTTTACATATTTATAAAAATTAATGAGGTCCCCCCTCAATCTCCTCTTCTCCAAGCTAAAGAGACCCAGCTCCTTCAGCCTTTCCTCATAAGGGAGACGCTCCACTCCCTTAATTGTCTTTGTGGCCCTGTACTGGACTCTCTCAAGCAGTTCCTTGTCCTTCTTGAACTGAGGGGCCCAGAGCTGGACACAATATTCCAGATGCAGCCTCACCAGGGCAGAGTAGAGGGGGAGGAGAACCACTCTCGACCTACTAACCACACCCCTTCTAATACACCCCAGGATGCCATTGGCCTTCTTGGCCACAAGGGCACATTGCTGGCTCATGGTCATCCTGCTGTCCACCAGGACCCCCAGGTCCCTTTCCCCTGTCCTGCTCCCCAACAGTTCAGTCCTCAACTTGTACTGGTACATGGGGTTGTTCTTACCCAAATGCAAGACTCTACACTTGCCCTTGTTGTATTTCATTAAATTTCTCCCCACCCAACTCTCCAGCCTGTCCAGGTCTCTCTGAATGGCAGCACAGCCTTCAGGTGTGTCAGCCACTCCTCCCAGTTTAGTGTCATCAGCAAACTTGCTGACCATGCACACTATTCCCTCATCCAAATCATCGATGAGTATGTTGAACAATACAGGTCCCAGTACCGACCCTTGAGGGACTCCACCGGATACAGGCCTCCAACTGGACTTTGATCACTACTCTCTGGCTTCTATCCTTCAGCCAGTTCACAATCCACCTCACTATCTGATCATCCAGACCACACTTCCTCAGTTTAGCTGTGAGGATGGCATGGGAGACTGTGTCAAATGCTTTACTGAAGTCAAGATAGACCACATTCACTGCTCTACCATCATCCACCCACTGGGTGATGTCCTCATAAAAAGCTACCAGGTTTGTCAAGCATGACTTCCCCTTAGTGAAGCCATGTTGACTGCCCCTAATGACCCTCTTATCCTTGATATGCCTAGAGACAGCACCAAAGATAAGTTGTTCCATTATCTTTCCAGGGATGGAGGTGAGGCTGACTGGTCTATAGTTACCTGGGTCTTCCTTCTTGCCCTTTTTGAAGACTGGAGTGACATCTGCTTTCCTCCAGTCCTCAGGCACCTCTCCCGTTCCCCATGATTTAACAAAGATGATGGCAAGTGGCCTGGCAATGACATCCGCCAGCTCCCTCAGCACCCACAGGTGCATCCTATCAGGATCCATGGACTTATGGATGGCCAGGTTGCTTAACTGGTCCCTAACTAAGTCCTCATCAACCAGGGTAGACTTCTCCTCTATCCTGACTCCCTCAGGAGTCTCAGGGTTCCAGGGCTCATCAGGATAGTTTCCAGCAGTATGGACTGAGGCAAAGAAGGCATTCAGTAACTCTGCCTTCTTCTTATCCTCTGTCACCAGGGCACCCTCCTCATTCACCAGTGGGCCTACATTGCCTCTAGTGTTAGTTTTGTCTGCAATGTATTTGAAGAAGCCCTTTCTGTTGTCCTTGACCTTTCTTGCAAGGTTTAATTCCAAGGAGGTCTTAGCTTTCCTAGTTGCCTCCCTACATCCTCTGACAGCAGACCTATATTCCTCCCAAGTGGCCTGCCCCTCCTTCCATGAAGGGGTGTCATCATGTCATCTTTTCATTAATTCCTCATTTCCCAGACTATTTGGTGGTTCTTGGATCTCCAGCACCACACAGGTTGCACTGATTCTGTTCAGCTCACTTGTAACTCCAGATGTGCTGTAAAAACTTTTAGTTGTGCTTACTATATTTCTACAACCTCAGGAATGTTGCACAAAATTTATCTTTGTCCCATATCTTTGAAAATGGTTTTTGGATGGTTTCTTTCAGCATGGTAGATGTACTTTGTGACAACGAAAGTTTTTTTTTGTTGTTGTTTAGTCTCCTTCCTAAATTCTATCTAACTCTCCGAAAATCATTTTAGGCACTGTTGTAAATCTCGTCAGGTACTAAACTAGTTCTTTTTAGCTGTCTAAATACCTTTTAAAATCTGACAGCACACGAATTGTTTGTCCTTTCTGCTAAAGGAGTCACAAGGTTACATCTATTGCCAGCTTCACTTGATTGCTTTGTAGCCCTTGTTTTATTATCAGGAATCATATACCTATAAATCAAGAAGACAAATTAGTGCAAATTTGTGATTATCCTGCTTCCGTTACCCTATTTGTCCATAAGGACATCCGCAAAATAATAGCCCACTATTTATGTTTAATTCCTGTCTTCACAGCTGTAATGGATGGTGCTTGGTTGCCCTGAATCAATAATATCTCTTCAGAAGTCTCATATCACCAAATCACTACATGGAATAGCAATCAGAACAATTTCATTTAAATGGATACAATTAGCACTGGGATGAAGCTATTAAATAAAGTCCATTGATTGTTTATCAGGCACTGAGGTGAGATAATTTAAACACGCTCACCGCTAAAAGTGATAGATAAATTGCCTGCGTATTAGTATGCAGTTACTACATTTAATCTTAATTAATAATTTAACTTATTTTTAAATTTCAGTGACAAAGGTAATGAGACTTATCTGAGATTCTTACCTCAAAACTAACTCAAGGATCCTACAGGTACTTGACTGATAGATACAAGAAAGCTAATATAGTAGGAATTTTTCTTTTAGAGGTTACAGACTGTGTATGGAAACTTAATGTGTTCAGTATACAAAAAACTTTCTCAGTAAATGACCCCATATGCAGTAATGTTTCAAATGCATGTTTTACATATCAAAACATATGTACTTATCTACTTTTTCCCTTATCAAAGACTTAGAGGACCTTTGGTATTTCACATAAACATGTATTTAAAGTTCAGAATTCTTTTGACCGAAAATAGATGAAAACTGATAAAATCCTTTCATCTATTCTAAAGCAACTCTAAAACCACTTCTATGTGAACTAAATTCTGGAACTATGAAGACAGAACGAAGTTCAAGATAAAAAGCATTTACTGAACCTTTGCAAAACCTTCCATGGTTTAGTCTTGTAAATCTTTATTTTTTATAATAGCATTGCTTCTTTGAAGAGCTTATGAGACCAGACTCTTGGCTGCCACTCTTTTTTTTCCCAAAGTTGACTCATGCTTAAGGACATCTTCTTGCAAAGCAACGCAGTTATCACTTTTATTCTCAGAAGGCAGAGAAGATCAGGAAGGCTCTGGATCTCATTCAGTTCCTGTTCAAGTTATTAGGAAAATTCCCGCTAACTCAGACAGCAGAGGAACAAATCCCAGGAGAAACTGCAGCAGCTTCTCCATGGGTTGTGGAGGGGGCGCTGGGTCAGGAGGTGGGACCAGGGAAGAGAGCTGCCGTCTCTTACCAGCATCCCTCTGTGACAGGCACTTCTTACAGGAACGCCGAGAATTTTGAAGTCATCAAATAAATTATTTATGGAAAATCATTTGCTGTGTCTAGTCATTCCCTAAACTACTCAAATGCGTGTCTCTAATGGGCTTATAAAGCTGTGATGAGGACGGCCGTTGGAAAAGTCAACTGTGTATAAATAAAAGGGCAAATGATTGGGACTGGCTGAAGACAGAGCCACAAGGCTCTTTTGAGGAACACTTCTACAGAAGAATACCCTTTTTCATCGAACTCAATATTGGGAATGAAAATCCCCAGGAGGTAAAGAAATCCTCTCTATATTCTTTGTTTCAGTTCCCTTCAGCCCCCACCTCCTGTTTGTCAGAAAAGAAGGAAAAGGGTGGGAAATACGATAAAAGATAAATAATCTTTGCCTTTTTTGTTTATAAATATCTGGAAAATTCTGAATTCTTTTCAGGATCACATTCATTTGACAACTTGAATTTAACTGGGAAGAAACAGCTGAAATAAACTGAGAAGATTATTTACATCCAAGCAAGGGCAAGAGTCTTTCTATGTGCCACTTCCTGTGGTTCTGTTTTCTAATTAAAGAAAAAGCTAACACGAGTGAAGCCACATGCTCACGGTGCATAATTTTTGGAAAGGCAGCAGCAATTTAAAAGTAAATTTCACACTAGCTCTGAGACTCATGTCAGATGCTGCCTGCTCGCTCTAGTTCATGAAGGCCATTTATATTCTAAATTTAAAAATAACTTGGTGCTGGCACATTCCATTAATAAATTAGGACTAGAATTTTATGTTTTCAAAGGATATGGTGAGGTATAAATAGACTTGCTAAAAACAGCTGAAACTCTGTTTGAGTGTTTCTCTTTCACCTGCTTTTATTTCAAGCTCTTGTTCCACTATCTGCCTCTCTATTTCTGACTGAGAGTCTAACTCTTCTAACAGAAGAAATCCCTTCTGTATGGTGGTAGAAATTCTGAAGACATTGTCACCCGGGAGAAGATATTTGGTGGACGGGGCCACCAATAAACTCAGACTCCATCTCATAATGAAGGAAAGGTGCTGGTGAGGTTTCAAGATAAATGATAATAAATTACCTTGTGCAGTCATGGTGTCTAAATGCCCAACTGAAACAGCTTTGCACATTGGCAGCTCAAAGGGCACACTTCTGCTTGGAGTGTTTTTAATCGATGCAACTCCTTGCTTTTTGGACATATGCCTACACCACAGTGAATATTTCAGAACTCTGCTTTCTATTTTTAGGTGAAAAATAGTAGATACCTGGTCTAACTTGACAGATGTCAGGGGAGGTTTTCTGGACTTAAAGGACAGGTTTCAATTTCATTCGATTTGATCTGGAGAGCTAGAGATCTGAAGTTGGGAAAAAAAACCAAACGAGTTTACCGAAATTAAGTATCCCTGCCCCAGATACAAAAGGATTTTCTTTTCAATAAAACTCCTCATTTAGAATTTTGAAACATTTCATTTGAATTTTGACCTTTTCAAAAGGCTTAAATTGGTAACATCAACATTTTCTCCTAATGGAATTCAAATATCTGAAGAAGTTTCTTCAGACCAGAAGTTCCGTAACAAAATCCAATATTCTGACAATTTCTAAATGCTGAAAACTGTTAACAGATATTTTTTTCCACAAGCAACCCATTTCCTCAAAATGTTTTGCCTGTTTGAGATGTACTCCTCCATCCCATCCCAAGATGCTTTTGTTCAGACTTGTGGCAGTGCACACCAGTTTTGTGGACATCAATACGAATTCTCTGGGGCTTGCAGATCCGCCTGATCTGACAAGTGTGGGAAGGTTTTGTAGTCCTGAATGACTGAAACAAGTAGTCCTACAACACCTTTTTGTTGGTATTGTTTATCAGACTGATGAGTTACTGTTCTTAGAAGTTCCAGAATTTTCCTTTAGAGACCAATTTCCCTTGAAAAGTACCTACTTACATCTCAAAACCCACAGAGAAGAGGTTAAGGTCAGCAGAGAGATATTGATAAAAGGATATCAACTAGCCAAAACTAATAAAATGTCAATTAATACAACAGATCATTCAACGATCATTACTTCACTCAAATTTCCTCCCATCAGTTCCAAGAAAATATGTGAAATTGGGTGCCTGGGTTTTGGTCTTTTTGCCAGTCTTTCTTTTCCATAATCTGAAGGAATGTGACTACTCTGAGTGAACAGAGTGAGACAAGTTATAGGGTCAGACAGTGAAAAGAGGGATTTCTAGTCAGGTTCCCTGGACCTCGTTTGGTTTGTACTTTCTGGGCAGTGCCAATGTCCAAGAAGGATTTATAGCAATGTATCCTGTAGGAAAAATCATAAGTACTTTGTCTGCACACATATGTTACTGGAAATAATTTTAGTGAGTAGTTACGAAAGAAAAATGATATCCATGTTTGTTGAAATAAGTATGATATAAGTAAGCCAAAATGCTCTCCTCTCTCTTCACAGGAAATCTAAATCTTGGTTCTGCACGTGCTTGAAAGACCAAAACACCCATAGACTTACCTATATGCTTTTCATGGAGTCATTGAACAGAAATACTCATGAGCAGTTCCCTATGGATGAAAATTATAAAAATCTGTGTGGCAGTGATTCAATGCAGCTTGTATGTCACCTGACAGACATTAGTTTTGCCTTGAGTTTTCTCCAGACATTACCTGTAGTTGGGATTTAACGAATATTAGCTAGGTTAACATTCTGACACTTTGAAAGACTACATCCTGGTAGATCCCAGAGTTGTTTATATTCTGCTGAGGATCAAAACTTCACATCAAAGGCCATTTCCCTTTTAAGAAAGGGTTACAATTGAGGTGCCCAGGTTGTTTTAAGATCTCTTTAGGAAACTAGTTCAATATGGCCTTTATACAACCCATTTATAGTATGGTCACTCATTTTTCTATTAGCAAAACCACAGAGGTCTCTATGGAGTGAATAATTACTTTAAAAGCAAACCACATGAGACATTTTAATGTATCTATTTGTGTACCTAGGGCATATATGGAGCTCTCTGAGTCTTCAACTTGCACGTGTCTGTTTTGTGGGTGCAGCAATGCAGTGACCTCTGCTGACTTACTTGTAATCCAGACTGCAGTTGTGGATGGGGTGTTGGGTCTCATGTCTTACACCCTATTTGAGTTTAATTGCAAGTGTCTGATGATTTGCTTGCACTTTTGCAGTTCTATGCTTTGCTGCCACTGGATGTCTATATGCCACTGGATGTCTTGCTAAGCAATACACAGAAAGTATCTAATCAGTCACTGCAGTGATGCCTCTGCTTAAATTTAGCTTGGAGCTCTTACGTCCTCACATGCAGACTATATCCCAGATACTCAGCATCTGTTTTATTTTTTTTTATCACGATTTGTGCTATAAACATCTTCCTTTACTCTGTATGATGTTTAGAACAGTCAAAGGCATAAGAAGGTAAAAACTGCCTCTAGTGGCTTTGTGTACAATATATTTGTCCTAAACAATACTAGAAAGCTGACCAAATTATATCTGTGAGGTCTTTAAAGCAAAGTGTTACTTTTTATTTGTGCCATCAAAAGGGTGAGTTCAGCAGTACAGCACTTCGCATGCTGATATGTTAAAATGCCCATTTAAGCAGTGAAGATGAACAAATAGTGGAAATTTCCATTGTTTTCTTTATACATAAAATGTACATTGAATGAGGGGATATCATCTTCATGGAAAGAAAATCGACAGTTTAAATTAATATTTTGACCCATTTTATGTGTCTAGTAAAACACCCTTTTATGTAAGAGCACTCCTTTAATGCGCTTCTGAAATCCATCTCTTCAATGGAAGAGCAGAGTTGTCCTAACACTGATAGGTGGTCATCCAGCTTTTGCTGTGCCTACAGTCAGTTGCTGCTGCCTGCAGAAAAAGAAAACTGAAGGACTGATGCTAAAAAACCCATAACAAAATAGTTAAGGCCTCTGCAGGGTTATGAATTTTGAAGGGTGTAGGGAAGAGGAGAGGAAGATAAAAGTAGAAAAAAATGAAGGAATATTTTCATTCAGTAGTAGACAAGGAAAATCATTGCTGTTTTCTTTATCTCAAGAGTTCATCTATAGGCCCTTAAGCCTCTAAATTAGAGAAAATAATTACCTATAATCAGACTGTTTCTGGATTTAGATGAAGAGGTTATGCAATACACAAAAAAGAATGTCAGTGAAACAGAGACTTGCAAGTTTGTTGTACATTCCTTTTGGTTTGTTTCTTGTGGAAAACAAACAGAAAAAGATGAAAAATCAGAAGGAATCTTTCAGTTTTCCAAAACATTTTGTGACAAAAATCATGAGACTAATCTATTTAAATTTGCCTTCTTTATGGGGGAAATGCATGGTATTTATATTTCGCACCTTCCAAGTCGTATGGAAACCTATGAGTATAAACATTATGCATGAAGTTCAGATGTGACATCTCTTTAAATCCTGCCCTTCCAACTGTTGCATCTCTCTCTTTTCCCAGGCCCTTTTTAAAAAGAAAGAAAAGTAAAAAAAGTTTTGAAGGAGCATAAGGAGAAGTTGGAGAACAAGTAAACTGCTGGATTTTTTCCTTCACAGAGTTTAGCAGGTGTCATGGACTGAAAGTGGGTCTTTTAGAGTCAAACCCTGAATCTGCACGAAGTCACCAAGGTCAAGTACCATCCTTACCCCAGTCTAAAGCAGATGTAACAGCAGTTGTGTTGTAACTAACTAACTAAGATGTAACAAACGTCATCAGTTTGTCAGCCTAGCCGGAATGCAGACTTAGTAGCAAGGAGCATGACCTGTGTTAGAGGCATCTATCAATTTCAGTCTTGGCCAGCTCCCACTTCGGATTGCCTACTGCTTTTGCTAGCAAACACCAGCAATGTGTGCTGCTTTCTCATTGTGGCAGAAAACTCATCTCTAGAGCTTGAGCTGAAGAGCCTGGGCCAGGAGAATCTTATCAAATTAATAAAGACGACAAGGATAAGGTACTACTACTTTTAACAGTGATACAATAGTATTGTAGTAGTAGTAGTGGTAATAGCAATAGTGGTAATAATTTATAATAATGAGAAAAAGAACCTCTTTCAGGATCATAGTAGTTTGGATTATTTTGAAAGGTAAATTTGGATCACTTTTGACTTCATCAATATTGCACAAAATTCCTAAGAGTTATGCCTAGAAGTGATTGCATATTAGCCCTGTGTGGGTTAGGCAGGGATGTGGTTCTCTCCTCTTGTCCTTTTAGAAGGAAGCATATTAATGTGTTTTTAATGAAGTGCACTACTCAACACTCCCTTTCCCCTCCTCTCTCTACAGTTACAAGTTGAATCATTTCAACCAAGAGAACGATTTCCGTTCTTTTTGCCAGACTCTGAGGGTGCCTTATATCTCCTGTGTACGAGAAATGCACTTCACATCAGAAATCCTCATGCTTGCCAGATATCTGTAAGGTATAATTCCCTTTTCAGCTCCTAGTCCAGCGTCCTGAGTGGCTCTTTAACTGCTGGAGAGAATGAGCACAGCATTGCTTGCTGCAAAAGCGGATGCTAAACGGTGGAGAAGTAGAAATTGAAAAATTTATTTCCTTTTCTTTGAAAATATAGTTTTAATTTTTTCCAGAGCAGCTGTTTTGCCAGTTCAGTGGTGACCAGAATCTCTAAAAATAAAATGTAAACAATGTAATGAAAATGTAATTAAGTGGAATACAGTCCAAAATATGTGTAGCAATTTATTTGTTGTTACTTCTGCTTAAAAAGCTGAGCAGCTGAAGACACATTAAAAGGTTCAGTGATGAGTGGTGTTCCTCAGGGGTAGGTGTTTAGGCTGATGTTGTTTAACATCTTTGTTGGTGACACGGACAGGGGGATTGAGTGCACTCTCAGCAAGTTTGCTGGTGACATCAAGATGGATGGTGTGGTTGACGCACTGAAGGGAAGGGATGCCATCCAGAGGGACCTTGAGAGGATTGAGAGGTGGGCCTGTGAGAACCTCATGAAATTCAACAAGGCCAAGTGCAAGGTCCTGCACGTGGGTCGGGGCAATCCCATGCACAGGTACAGGCTGGGCAGAGAGTGGATTGAGAGCAGCCCTGAGGAAAAGGACTTGGATGTTTGATGATAAGAATCTCAACATGAGCCAGCAATATGCGCTTGCAGTCCAGAAAGCCAACCGTATCCTGGGCTGCATCCAGAGAAGTGTGGCCAGCAGGACGAGGGAAGTAATTCTCCCCCTTGTCTCTGCTGTCCTGAGACCCCACCTGGAGTACTGCATTCAGCTCTGGGGCCTCCAATATAAGAAGGACACGGAGCTGTTGGAGTGGGTCCAGAGGAGGGCCACAAAGATGATCCAAGGGCTGGAGCACCTCTGCTATGAAGACAGGCTGAGAGAGTTGGGGTTGTTCAGCCTGGAGAAGAGAAGGCTTTGGGGAGATGTTATAGTAGTCTTTCAGTATCTAAAGGGGGCCTACAAGAAAGTTGGACAAGGACTTTTTACAAGAGTGTATAGTGATAAGACAAGGGGCAATGGCTTTAAACTGAAAGAGGGTAGATTTCAATTAGAGCTAAGAAAGAAATTATTCATTCTCAGGGTGGTGAAACACTGGAACAGGTTATCCAGAAAAGTTGTGGATGCCTCATTCCTGGAAGTGTTCAAGGCCAGGTTGGATGGGGCTTTGAGCAACCTGATCTAGTGGGTGGCAGGGCAGTTGGAACTAGATGATCTTTGAGGTCCCTTTCAACCCAAACCATTCCATGATTCTATGATTCTAAGTTACAGCCAAATCCTGCTGTGTCCTTGCTAGAGAAATATTCTCTGTTGAAGTCAATGGTTCCTTTTGCCAGACCTGGGACTCCAGAATATGGAGCTGTGCAGCTTTGCTACCTTCTCACTCTTCGTTTGACTCTGACATATGTATTTGCATGTCTTGAGTGCTGGTTTACTCTGTGCCATTGCTGCAAAATTGTAACATCAGTCAGCTCTCTGCTCAGAGCCTTTATCAGTTCAGTGACAACCTTAGAACCCTCTCTGTAATGTCTCCAATTTCTAAGCAGGGGCATTCAGGTAATGGGGAGCACACAGCAAAATAAATGAATTTTTCACCTGGAGAAATTGGAAAAACAGTATGGATTTCTGTAGCTCAGATTTGTGTTTTTTTTTTTTTTTTTTTTTTTACAAGCAAACAAATTGTCAATTAATTTGGACATAGAAGCAAAAGACATGTATATTCATTTTGTCTTGTTATAAGGTAATTTGAAGTGGAAGTTTTTTCAATATTGCAATATTTTGAAATTTTATGTTGCCTTTAGTATTGTCCCTATATTATACAGTATGGGAAGAAATAATATTTTTTTTATTAGAGCAAATAATATGACATAGCTGGGAAAAAAAAGGCAAACTTTTAGCATTTAGTCCTTCTTCAGGTCCATAAGTCTTCTGAAGAATTTTGAAAGACTGTATGTAGAGGTAACACATCTCATTCAGCCATTTCAGTAGTTCTTGTTACACTTTGTGTATTCTTTACAACTGATCAAAATCTTAGCGAAAAAATCCTTGGACTGGCACTAAAAAACTTGGAAAACTTTATTTGTGTCCCCATAATGCTTTTCTCTTTCTGTCTCTGTTTGCTTAGTGTCTACCATTTCTGTTCTCTACAGAATTCTCTTTATGCACTAATCAGCCCACTCCACTGTATTCAGGTGCAGAGCAGAAGACCATGTATCATTTATATCCAAAGAACGAGATTTCATAAGGATGCTTCTTATCAGCGCAAATGCTTCTGCTTGTTGAGCAAACATAAGCCTTACCACAACCTGCAGTTGAATAGTCATAGCTAACATTCTACTGTAAGGAGGAAAAGCTAACCAGTATTTTGATTCTCAGTGGAACAGGAAACTTGCAGCATGTGTTGAAAATCGCCCAGGGCACAAATGAATGCTTGGAAATAAGGCAAGAGACCTAAACCCACTCACTTGCACCCATCAAATTATGCTGAAAGCAAAGCAGCCTGGATCTGTTTAAGGTGAGAGGTTGTTTGCACAGGGAGCAAGCGTAAGAGTTTGAAATCCCGCAGCCAGTCTCTTTCTAGCAATACGGCAAAACAGGTGCAATTCCTGGTGATTTAAGTCTTAGGTCTGGACCAAATGCCAGAGATGGACAAGATGAGTAGATGCAAAAGGTGGTGGAGTGGTTGAGAAAGTATAATATGTGACAGCTCATGCACAGGTATACTTGCTCCCTCAGCTACTTGCACTCCCCATCTTCAGGAAAAAAGAATTATTGCGAATTATTGCTAGTTCTAACAAAGGATGTATTTAAGGGCATCACCTGACTCGAGGTGAGGCTATTTCTACAGGCCTCTCTTACAGTCCCTTGGAGCTAAGCTCTGCGCTTCTGCTCCTGGTGTGGACTACAGTGGTGCTGGACTGGTGAATTGTCAGAAAAACTCACAGGTCTATATATCCTTCTGTTTACTGGGTGCTAAATTTCACCCAAGAAAAGTAGTTTGAACATGCTAACCTGTGATGAAATAGAACCTATTAGTGACTAGCACAAATCCAAAGGAATAATTTCCTCTGTGTAACTGGCTGCTACGCCCCAGAATTTTCCATTTTATAGATTTCACGAGTAAAAGAATGATCATAGCTGTTGTTTCTAGTAATCCTGAGGATTTCCTAGTGGTATAAACAACACTCTAAAAGAAGACAGGGTTGCACTGTAAAACATTGTGCCAATAACAATGATAAAAAATGGATCTTTAAGTAGTTGATAACTAAATGAGGAAATATTTTTAAGACATAAAATACAGGAAAAGATAAAGTATGAGATGCAGTACCACCACTACCCCTGACATTTTGAATTTAACATAATTGTTGGTGTTTTTCTTAGTGTTTCAACTGCTGAAATTTAATTGAAATTGTAAATATTCATATATTCAGTGAAAAGAATACATTGCTTTAGTTTTTGAAAAACCACAACTGTTTCTGAGCTCCAGACTTGAGGTTGAAAAGTGCAATACAGAAGCACCTTGGAATTTCAAAAGTAGAAGACAAATAGTTATATATAATAAAAATATTAAATGCTTGGAGCTGTTAAATTAAAACGAGCTTGGTGTTCCTACTCTGTGAGTTCTGAGGTTGATAAAATGGGATTTTGGCTGATATCCTAACTTAACCACACAAAACCTTTCAGACCTTTAGTGTCACACATCATGTCTCTGTACCTCAGAGATCTATAGGAAGTGGATTATGCTTCCCTACTTCATAGAAGAGTTGTGAAATCAAATAGCATTCTCTCTTTCTCTCTCTTAGATGGACAAATACCACACTGTAGGCAGATGTAGAAGAATGCAGATGGTCATGCTGGTTTTAAATCCAAAGTTTTCAAACATGTTCACATATGTGTATACAGAAAGAATTTTGTCACCTTACCTTTATGAACTTTCTCTCATTTGCTGCCTGCCAAGCTCTAATTTCATTTAGTATTGCATTTTTGCTAAGAAAATTATTAAACAATCCAGCCCAAAAATCCAAGGCTAAGAAAAGGCTTATTTTTCATATTGTGTATGAAAAATCATTTCACTTTTATTTGTTCAGCAGGCTTTTGTGGTGTTTTATACCTGATAATCATATAGGAAATGTTTTCTTCAGTTGCCCTTTAGATCTGTATTTATGATAACCTAGAGAGTATCTAATTTAGGCACTTTTGCCACGTGTTAGGTATACAGTTGATTACAGGGTGTTCTATAGATGTATGAAATAATTTTGTAGTTTTGATAATTTTCTGGAAGACAATGAATTTTTGTGGTTTCATATTAAAAGGATACTAATAGTCAATATATGGTTGTTCCCTCCTGCGTATGCTTTAAATATAGTTGAACAACTGTAATCGTTCAGTAGTAATTGAAATTGTAATTGTAAAATGCTAATTTATAATGTTTGAAAATGATGTGAAAATGCTAATTAAAGCTCAACTTATGAGTCCTTCTTCATTTCCACTGAAGAATAGTGTCTGATGAAGCCTGGAGCTTCCCATAAATTCATCACACTCTGCCTCTGTGTAGCTTCCCTTCAATTCTACTCCATTACTGTTTGTTTGTACTGCTGATACCTTCCTAAATAATTCACTCCCACCCTCACTTATTGCAATGTATAGCTGTCTTGGAGAGAGCTCTGTATGTTTTGTCCTGTTAGCCTTTCCTCGCAAGTATGGCTGCACGGTGCCCGCTAGCCTCAGGACTTAGAGGTTCAACTTCAGAGAAAGTCATCTCAGGTTGACTGTAGCCGAGTTCCTTTTCATCCCCAGCTCTCCAACCCCATTCCTCCCAACAGGCCTTACCACCCTCTTGAACATAAATGCTGAATATATATACTTCTCTTCTGTCTCCCTGCAATTTTAGGATGTCAGGCTGCTGACTTCCACCCTTCTCCCTTGTCTTCTGCAAGGACAGATAAGTTGGCTTTGTAATTTTATTTCCCTGGGACCAGTTAGCATGGTCTATCTACTAGAATTTTTGTGGATACAGATAGATCTTCTCCTGAAAGTAAAACTAAGGGGAGTCAAACAACACTCCCAATGTAGAGACAGAGAGGATACTGGCTTTATTTGTCAGTAATTCATTTCCTGGCACTGTTATTCAAATCAGTAAGTGGCCTATGTACTTAAAGAAACTCCATTTTGAAACAATTTTTTTTTTTAGAGGCTAATAATTTCTATAACATAAATATGAAATCTAGATCTTTTCTTGTTAGTATTGGCTCAGTTTGAACACTATTTAAAGACATGTAAGTGAAAAACTCCAGGATAAATTTTTATTGTTTAGTAGCTTTTCCTTAGAAAATCCACAAAGAAACAGACCAGGAATAGAATCTTTATTAAAACAAAAGCAAAAAATTGGAGTTATTAATGTACCTATATATCCATAATACTATCGTGACCCTTTAATCAGTTCATTCCCTTCTTTAATGCACCTTTATCACTTTGCTGTATGGGCTACCTCAAGCTAATCTTGGCAGTCTGTGGAGAAGGAGCTCTATATACAGCTTTAAAAGGCATGTGCAATCTTCTGAAAATAAGACTTTCTCAGGTGCAGAGAGATTGATTTTCTTACATCCAAGACACTCCTTTGCAACAAGTACAGGAAAATGACAGTGTTAGTACAACCTCCTTAGTTATTCAACTAGAAATACTTACACAGTTCTATGGGCTAACCAAACCCAAACTTTTTATTACTTGTGGACAATGTTTGACAGAATAAGATAATAGCATTTTCAGTCGATTAATAAGTGGCTCCGTGGCTGATGTATTCACCAAAATTTTGGCTTTTTTGATAATGGCATGGGCCACATGGCGCATAGAAAATAAGGAGGTGATTGGTGACAGCCAACATGGCTTCACTAAGGGCAAATCCTGCCTGACTAATTTGGTGGTTGTGTGGTGTTGTGGACACACTGGAGGGAAGGGGTGCCATCCAGTGGGACCTCGACAGGCTGGAGAGGTGGGCCTGTGAGAACCTCATGAAGTTCAACAAGGCCAAGTGCAAGATCCTGCACGTGGGTCGGGCAATCCCAAGCACAAATATAGGCTAGGTGGAGAATGGATTGAGAGCAGCCCTGAGGAAAAGGACTTGGGAGTGCTGGCCAATGAGAAGCTCAACATGAGCTGGCAATGTGCGCTGGCAGCCCAGAACGCCAGCCGTATCCCGGGCTGCATGCAAAGAAACGTGGCCAGCAGGTCGAGGGAGGTGATTCTGCCCTTCTACTCTGCGCTCTTGAGACCCCATCTGGAATACTGCATTTAGCTCTGGAGTCCCCAGCACAAGAAGGACGTGGAGCTGCTGGAGCAGGTCCAGAGGAGGGCCACAAAGATAATCCGAGGGCTGAAGCACCTCTACTATGAAGACAGGCTGAGAGAGTTGGGGCTGTTCATCCTGGAGAAGAGAAGGCTCCGGGGTGATCTTATTGCAGCTTTCCAGGAAAGCTGGGGAGGGACTTTTTACAAGGGTATGTAGTGATAGGACAAGGGGCAATGGCTTTAAATTGAAAGAGGGCAGATTTAGATTAGATCTAAGGAAGAAATTTTTCACTATGAGGGTGCTGAGACGCTGCAACAGGTTGCCCAGAGAAGTCATAGATGCCCCATCCCTGGAAGTGTTCAAGGTCAAGTTGGATGAGGCTTAGGCAACCTGATCTAGTGGAGGGTTTCCCTGCCCATGGCAGGAGGGGTTGGAACTAGATGATCTTTGAGGTCCCTTCCAACCCTAACCATTCTATGATTCTATGATTTTAAAAATACATGTAACAGAATAATGTACAAATGCAATCCAGAAATAATAATGTATCTTCAGAGAAAAAAAATCAAGGTTTGTTATTTTACATTCTCTGATGTGTGGAAAGGGCTACACAGAAAGTGAAAATTTAATTAAAACTGCAAATAAATGTAAGCATATTTGTACCTGAATGAATTAGTTGTATTATGTTATTATTGTAAAGCTTCTTTTCTGATTATCCTGTACCTTATGTAAATGAATGTTTGTGAAAGTCTGTAGATCTAATGTGAACATGCTTAACAGCTTGTAAAAGCATGTTAATTTTTTATGCAGTTAAACAGAGGTTCATATACTTATGTGAAACATCCCTACTTGAAATATTATTACCTGTTCATGTAAATGTGATTTTTGTTCTCATGAAATAATGCATGTGATTTCAAAGGTCTTATTTTTTTATCATTTATATTATCATTTAAAAGCCCAGGCTCTGTATCACTGTATTCATGGATATAATTCAGTTGTAGGTCAGCCTGGTGGTCACTGAAAGTGCGTGAAAATAAAGCTTGCTGCAACTGTTGTATTAATATGAAGTAACGTGAGAATTTATGTACAAGTCAGTGTTTTCTGATATTTTTGCTCTAATTTTTTTATGTTACTGAAACTATAATTCAAACACCATTCCTTTATATTTTAATGTTTTGTGCTAAATTTAGTGAAGAATATATACGTATAATATATATGTGTATAAATACGTAAATTCAAACAACGACATTTTCTTGCTATTTAAGCCAATTTTGTGTATGCATGACTTTATTGAACTTCAGTGGAGTTCAGAGCATTTATTCATATGTCCAAAATATAACTATGCCGTGGCTGCTAAGGGTATCAAAATTATGTATTTCCTGGTTGAGAGTATATTCAAAATGTTAATGTTGTATCAGGCTATAATTTTGTGTTTAATTTCCTTTGAAAATGAATAGTACAAATGTATTTGTTTGAATCTGCAAAGTCTTTTGAACCTAATAAATTCAGTGCCTGCCTTCCCGCTTTGCAGTCACCATAGAAAACAATGATAAACTCTTCTCATTCTCACTTGATGGTGTTTTCCATTCACTTTGCGCAGGTGTAAATGACTACGCGGGGACGAAGTGACGAAGCAGGATTTGAGCTTAAAGTAGAAACACCTTTTTTTCTGGTAGTTGCAATGCAGTTGGGCTGGGTTGCCATATGTCTCTCCGAAGAAGATTTTGGTAGTTGTACTTACACTTCCATATATTCTCTTGTCCTGTGGAAATTAGGAAAATTAGACTTTATTGCTTCATTTGGTCAATTGGTTGACTTTAGAGTGTGTATGTAAGCTGTTGTCTGGCTGAAATTCAGAGGTCATATCCAAAGGCTTGTCCTAAGCCTTTCCCTGGGTAATCAGATGGGGTTTCCAGAAGACTGTACAGAGTGTATTTTAAAGCTTTTGGTTGTGATGATCACGGATCCTTAGTGTATATGTATGTGTATATTAATATATGCATATATAAATATGTAACTGAATAAAGATATCAAATGCACATACAGAATTTTTCTACCTTTCTTGAATTAAAAGTAAGGCAAAGGAAACATGTCTTTAACCTGTGGAATAGCTCATCCTAATTTGTATTATTCTAAAGTATCTGCATGTTTTCCCTTCAAATGTTTAAAAATGAAGTCACTGGGGCCAAAGCCAAACATTGAGAAGTGTTTCAGTAGGAAGACTCAGCTGCTCTCACCTGAGTTTATTTCTCTATTACCTTCTCCCATTTGTTCATCAAATATAATGTCCTTTCCTTCCTCCCCATACTTTCTGAAGGGCTTCTCTTATTACTTCAGAATGGATTACCTGTCTTCTTCCAGCTGAGATCGGGATGCTTGAGACTTTCTTTGACAGTAAAGCACGTTGGGACATGGAAATGCTGTCTTGGCTGGTGAGGGAAAAGGGAGCCAGAGGTGAGACAGCATGGTCTGTACTGCAGAAAAGGTCTTTTGAATAGCTACTAACTAGAGGCTGAGCACGTGAGCCCCTAAACTCAAATCTACCTCTATTTGCTGAGCCATGCTATTCTAAAATAATTACAATGTTGATTGTGTTGGTTCCCTGTATTGGGACTGGTCCAGTTTGTCTTCCTTGGCTTCGATCCAGAATTATCCCTTGACTTCACTGGCCATTCAGGCTTAATTTTGTAATTAAAATACAGATTCCCAAAGGCCTTCTGAAACTGCTATTGAACCCCAGAGATCATCCACGAGCCATGGCGTGTCAGTGGAGCCCTGGGGTACTCCTCTGTGGGCAGCCCATATGCCAGGCGTGGGCTGGTATCAGGCTTGGCAGCGGCACAGGGGCTGCAGTCCTGGGAGCCCAGGCAGCTGCGGGGCTGGGGATCGGCACTGCCTTGCTGTGCTCACCGTCACGCGCCGTAACAGGGTGCTGCCAGCTCCTCATCCCCAGCTACACCACTAGTGCAGCTAACCAGCTCCCTGCTGTGTGTTGCAAAGGCGCTGCCAGAGAGCCAGATTCCTTATGAAATCCTGTTTCACAGCCCTCTTGTTAGAGAGAAAGAGGGACTTGGCTCTAAAAGGTTAGCGTTTATAGATGCCTCTGTATAGCTTGTGTTGAGTTTGTAATGGCTTTGCAGGAGCTTTGAATAGCTCCACTTAATATCTGTTGTACTGAAGATTTCACCTAATTAGGACAACTGGTAGATCTGTAGCTGGCCCAATTAAGTGGCCATAAAGTGTCATTAACATAATAAGAGAGATAATATTATCCTGAATCAGAATATCAGGGTAGAAATGCCTCGGTGCATTTAATCTGTTATGATCCTTATTTCTTCTTTTAATCTTTATTTGGATACACTCTGTGTTAAAAGACTACAGAGTAGAATTTCATCACTTAGTGAAAACACCAGTTTTCACTGTCCAGCTGCATCGTACATGTACGTGTAATTCAATAATGCCTTGATCAAGCAGCTGTCCTAACCACTCAGTATTACTATGCAATATCTTTTCCTTGTTAGATGTTGCAATAGAATCACCATCTAAATGAAGGATAACATGATTAAGTGGAGTGTTGGGCAGTATCAGAGGCAAAGGCTTTCTTTTCTGGAGAGGGAGACACTTAGCCAGAGCAGTATATTTTAGTTGTCGGTAATCATAACATCAACCAAAAGGTTATAACTATATTCCAGGTTATTAAGTAATTAAAGCACCTGTTAAAAAGAGTCTTTAACACTAAGGAAGTGTGTGTGTTTGTTACCAGAGGCTCAATGTCCTTTTTCTTCTATTCGAACTTATAGGGAAGATGAGCTTATGTATCAAAAAACACCAACACCACAAACTCTCCCAAATTTCAATTGAGCAAATAGACTAAAATGTTGTTTAGTCTGCTTAGACTAAACTGTCTCTAAACAGTGCTAAAGATGTCACGGTTTTTACCCTAACATATTGCAGGTACACATTAATTCAAATAACCAAAAAAGAGGGAAAGAAAGGGCAATGCGTTAATTAGAAGACAAATGCACCATTTATTCGCTGAGAGACCTTGACCCACTACTATGCCTTCCTATTATGAGCTTCATAGATTGGTCCTCTTGAGGGCTCCTGGAGTGTTCAACAGCCTTGCTTCTGCCAGTGGTCTCTTAAGAATCATGCTGCCACTGCAACCTGAACGTGAATCAAAGCAGAGATCTTTCCCAAAAAAGGCTTTACATTTTTATTAAAACTTCAAGCTTTTAATTAGGGTGAATCTCTATTAACTCAATCAGTTGGAAAAATATGGTTGTTTTATTGGTTGCATATGCAATGCCTAGCTGCCTCTAATTATACTCCTTGAAAAGATAGAGTGGCTTTTCCATACTACAGTGCCACTAGTTGGCTGGTAATATTCTAACGTTGAAGAACTATCGATCTAACATTAATAATTTAACAGAAAAATAGTTCACAATGGAATATGTTGGACTGCCAGATCTGCAAGGTAAAATCCAGAAAGTGGTACTGAGAAAATAGGTATGGCATGGACCATATAGCACATATTCCCATGCTATGCTTCACCCTCACAGTGGCAAATCTTTTTCTAGGGGTGAAGTGACAAAAAGGTATGACAACTGAATTAAAAGCAAAAAATATCATGACACTTTG
This sequence comes from Tauraco erythrolophus, assembly GCF_009769465.1. Lineage (NCBI taxonomy): Eukaryota > Metazoa > Chordata > Aves > Musophagiformes > Musophagidae > Tauraco > Tauraco erythrolophus. Next base: position 51,177,253 of record NC_141467.1, on the reverse strand, counting down.
TAAGGAAAGGAGGGCAGAAAGGTGTACCCTGAGTTTTAATCTCTTCTATGAGTTATTTCATTATCAAATATCATGTTTAGTATTACGTAATATACACGGTAAATATTGTGGTATAATAAACTTTCTCTGAACTAAGTGTCTCACACATCAGGCTAAGGGCCGTGCTTCTTGGTGTCCTCTCTTTGCCCTCAGAAACACTTTGTTCTTGGCCAACATAATAACCTAGCTTCAAAAAGAAGGGTAAGTGATATTCCTGAGTCCAGTCTCAGTTTCCAGTAGTGGTAGTCTAACAACTGAGATGTTCTCTTAGGAAATTGGAACTGTGGGTTGCATATTCATCAGATTTAGTAACCCATTGAATCCAGATTTTCAGTTTCCTGGACAGATGACTGAACAACTAGACTATAGGACTAAAAATAAAGTGTCCTCCAGTCTTGATAGTAATATCACCACTAATAATTTGCCAGGAGGACACTTCACTCTAGCAAACAAAGGCATAAGGTGTTAACAAAGTTTAAAGCTTACGGTACAAAAATTCAGAGTAAAAATAAGATTCACTGTTTTTTTTCAACAGTGAGCACTACCAGCCCCTAAAATTACTAAACAAGAACTGTAGTGGATTTTCCATTTACTGTAAACTTTAAAATTGACAGTGGATGTTTTCTTAAAAACATACTCCAGGTATATCACAGCTATTGAGATTTGAAGCAATAATTAATTCAGGGAAGTCCCATGACCTGTCAGACTCTGTCAGACTAGATGATTGCAATGGTCACTTCTGGCTTTAAAATCCATGGAGTTCCTGGCTTCTGTGCTGTGAATGCCAATGAGACTGCCAATTAGTGTGCCTTTTTTTTTTTTTTTTTTGATGTGGACACGTGTTCACTGGGAGCTAGGCTGAGATCACCAAATTAATTTTTAAGTCATTAAAATGCTTCATTCCCTGAATAATGATTGTCACAAAACACAATCAGAATGTGAAAGAGAAAGCATGTTATTCTTGGAACAAAAAAGTAAGCACAAGGAAGTGGTATAAATACAATGCATCTCTTTTACCATCTCATTCTTTCCCATCACTGAATGCCACATATAACATGTCTAATCATTCATTTCATTGTTATTTTTATTCCTTAGAATAGAAAGAACATTACTAAGACAGTGCTTGACGCGGAAGGTTTTAATGCCAAAGCTAAGGACTAAATATCTCAGTAGTGGTTGATCCCTGATCTCGTGGGAGAGAGGATGTCTATTCAAAAGACAGAGACAAATATGAATGGTTAATCATCTTTAGTCTTTACTTTTTCTCCATTTCAAGTGCATGATATGTTTTTGCTTTTGCCAAAATCATTAGACTCATAATCGCTTTATAAATTAATGGCAGGTCTGTCATTTAAAGAAAAACGCATGAAATACAGCTACATGTTCGGATTTAGAGAAGGCGAAAAGGGGAAATGGCTTCCAAGTAACTGGAGGCTTTACATATTAATTAACACACATGTTTAGAAACATGAGATCAGTGAGTGTATTATATGTCTCTGGTGGGACAAGCATGGCTCGTTAGCAAGCAGTGAAGGTGGCATCATACCTCAGGTGCAGCACAGGGTTATGAGCTTTCTCTACATGTTTATTTTTATTTTAATTATACCAGGGAGTGCTGGTGTGCTTGATATGAGAGGGGATTCACTGCAGCATTTCAAGTGCTATGGGGTGGAGTTTCTTATCAAGTGCCCTGAGATACAAAGGTGAAAAGTTCGATCCTGTGCAAAAATGAAATAAAGATAATACTATTCTTTCAGCGGTAAGATAGGGGCATTATTGCAAAATCTAATTTACAATCCTTCCTTTGATTACTGATTTTACTCTTTCTGTCTGTCTGTTCAATAACCTGTAAACAGCACAGTAGAAAGGCAATGTTAAATGAGAATATTGGGTTTTCTGGATTTGGTGGCAGTCTATACTCTGACATGGTACGTTGCAATGTTAGTTTTCTTGTTTGTTTGTAGATGGGTGCTGTCTCTAGGGCTCAATTTCTGCAATGCAATCTCTGCTCTTTAACAAAGTCTAATATTATTGAGTGACCAGAGAAATACAGAGCACTTGTGATTGTCTTGCACTTGGCAAACTCCAGCTTGCAATATGCTTGCTCCTCGAAGACTGTTGCCATTCAGAGTACTGAAATTGAATTTGCAATTACTGACTAAGAAAAGCATCCCCGATATTTTTAAAATTATGTCCTCTTAGAATAATGGGGCCATTCACTTTTGTTTCATGTTGGACTTGTTTCTGAGGGATCTTCAGAAAATGAGACAGCGATTTCCCTGGTACCAACTGTCTGAACTGGGAGCAAGATGGGGGAAAAGTCTATGCTATCAGTCAAAGAGATTTCCAAATATAATATTAGTTGCTTGTCTTTTCTCTGTGCTAGATTGTAAGTATGCAGAGGAGGAGAAGGCCAGCAGTCTGGACAGTGCTGGGATGCTGCTTGGAAGAAGCTCGGCTGTGTCATTTTCTTGGTGAGAAATTACAGCAAGAACATGTATGTGTAAGACTCCTAATTTACCTTCATGATTATCTTCATGTTTTTTATGGATTCCAGTAATTTATTATGAAATATTTGCACATAATTGAAAGTATATTCATCAAATATAAATGAACATGGTGGATTTTATGAAGCATTAGCATGGCTTTTTCTGCTTGTTCGCTTAGCAATTTGCAAAATACAGAAATTCTCAGAAGGCCTCCCAGTTTTCACTAGCTCAAGTCCGCAAGGTAAGGCTGTTGCATTATTTGTTTTTTAAAATATTCAGAGCCAAAGCTTACCATTACCTTTACCTAGATGGCTTCAAGATACTTTATTATTAATCACACTAGCAAAACAACAGCAGAAGTAGCTTAATGGTATGGGTTACCAAAGATGTAAGACAGCAAAGTTTGATGGGCCACATTAAGAAAAGCTTAGTAATGCAATAGATCATAATAAAATATATGAAAAAATCCACTTTCAGTGAAATAATTACTTTTCTCTGAGCAAAAATAGATAGGAATATTGTCTAGCAAATGAGAACTTTTTATTGAACATGGATTGATATCCTTCACAAACTCGAGACACAGACTTAAATATTTTTGATCGATCTGCTTTACACATGTACATGCACACACTTGAACTGTCCAGAGTTGTAGGAATGTGCGTGCATAAGTATATATATATGTATTCAAAATATCAAGTTTCAATATGGTCAGAGATTCACTTGTGCATGGATTCTGTGAAAAACTTGGTGTCAGCTCAAAGAATTAAGAAATGTCTTTTTTTTTCTTGTACTCCTTGGGGAGAAGTGATTTGACCAAGGAACACTTACGAGGTGGTTTCAGTAACGTTGTTCTGGACCAATACGTCTGGTCTGTTTCAAAGTATGGAAGATCGGTTATATTGCCTGTGTGGATCCTCCGTTTCCATTTCAGCTGCTTGTAACTCCTGTTTTTTAGAGAATTGATCTAGGTTCTGAATGCCATTTCTGTAATAATTTCAATCTCTTGAGATGCAATGTGATAATCTTGTTTAAAATCCACATCTGGCAGCTAACCAGTTCTCCAGATACTTGGTTCTCTTCTCTGAAGAGCATGTAATACTAAAATACTCCTATCTGACTTGCTTAGGTTAGACAATTCTAGTGAAAATAAATCAGAATATTTGTCTGCTTACTACTGATGAAGGAACACTTCATATTATAAAATGTAATTGTGCTTTGGCAGTACTTGGTAAATAAGTCTAAAATACAGAAGCAAAAAACTATTGCTACCTGCAAATAGAAATACAGATACTCCTCCTGCACAAACTCATGGACCCCATCACATACATAACAGGTTGTGAAGAAAGTGCACTTCAACCACATTCTAGTCTTTTCTAATGCAAAGAAATATCACAACCCCATAAAACAAACAAACAAACAAAAAAAACCCCAAACAAACAAAAAACCCAAAACAAACGTATGGCCAGCTGGTATTTTTCCAACCAATTCACATTTCATTGTGGTAAACTGTAGGTGCAATATCTGTGGCTACAAGATGCTTTTAAGCAATCCTGAAGCATTCTGGTATTCTTGAGCAGTCAGTTATTTGAGCATTGGGGAGAATTCAGCCATTTTATGAACTTATTGTTGACATTTCTAGATAAGTTTTTTAACCCCCAAAAGGCCTAGAAAATTGACACCACTTGTTCTGCTGCAGCATCAAAGCTGGCAACTTAAATTTTATGTATGTAAAGAAAAAGTGCAAAGTACAAAGACCTTATCTTGTGGTTAAGATTAGAAAGTCCCAGAGCCAGACTCTGTCTCAGTTTGGCCACATATTTCTCATGTTATTAATAGCAGACTAATACTCTGTCCTGCAAGATCTATGTGTGAAATATTAATATTTGTGTCCCCCTCTATTTGTCTGTAGAGAGAGCACTCTTCTAATCAAGCACTCTGTATTTCACCATCTAGTACAAGTCCTACTCAAATACGAATTTTAGCAGTAATTAAGGGGGACAAGCCATTTCCTTCTTGTTTCCGGTCCACATAAATCCACACATCTGAAAACAGTTAGACTGCTCATGGGATTTATCTTTCTACCTAGAAACAGCAAAAGTTCCTCTAAGCAGAGAAGACAATACGTTTTTGATTAGAGGATACCTGTCACGTTACAGTAGGCTAATTTAATAGCACCCACCTGAAAGGCATTAGCTTTAATCTGGGATGTATCAGGAAGATGGGCTAATGACTATTTACCATTTATAAAAGTATTTACAGTCCCCAAGCAAATATAAGTATTTAAACCCAGCAAATAAATGCATCCAGGAAAACCACTTTCCCACGCATACCAATAAACAGCAGAAGCTCTCGGTTCCACAGGCAGTGCTAGCTCCCCAGGTATCCACTTATTCTACCAATAGCTTGAAAGAAAATTACAGCAACATGATTAGTGAATTCATTAGATTCAGATGAGAGAAATATTCTGCTTGCTGCATTTGCAATGTTCTACTGTAGCACTGGGTCACGGTGCTCTCAGAAGCCTCCAGTCATCCTAATACCCTCCCTCAACTTTGCAACATAACCTGATAAAAGGTAATTTGGGCTTATCTTTTACGTCTGTATCTTCTCAGTGGAGCTGGCAGCAAGTATGAGTACATGTTGCTGATGTGATTTAGTTCATCTAAGAGGATCCTCAGATTCACCCTCTCTCCTCACTCAGGAAGCTCCACTGCTCTCCCCCTTGCTACCCTCAATGCCTCCCAGCATGTTCCACAAGTTGCCTTGTTACTCTCCTTTCTTGCAAACTCCAACTGTCCAGAAATTGAAGAACAACTGAAGGGGACTTCGATGTAACAAAAACAGGTGGAAAAATTAATTATGATATCCACTTGTGCTCACGCTATTGGCACAGCACAATTTCATTTTTTTCAGTTGCATGCCATACTGTCTGGAAAGGTTAAAGAATCTTGCAATGGTGTCCTCATCCTGTGAGGTGGATAAGGAAAAAAACATAACTGTGTGTAGATGATCCGAGTGGGTCCCTTCCTTCTTTAAATAGAATTTTCAATTTCCTTGTCACCTGCCAAAGATACGGAGACAGATAGACTAACCAGGGTGCCATTCAGATCTTGCATTATTTTGTCCTCTGAGATCTCTTCTTAAGAGGAACAATTGATTTCTGTTACAATATGGTCAGGCAAATGGGTAGCGATGTGCTTACAATTCCCTCCCGTGACTACCCTACAGCAGCTCTTCAGAAATGAATAACCAGACCAAATATGCTCTTGTTGCTAGTGGTGATAAAGGGATTAACTAAAATTCAGAGTGAGATTTTTCTACTATAGGAAGTGGGGGCAGTAGTAAAGTAAAGCCAGTTATGAGTGAAGGGATTATTGAAACTTATTTCTAGCTTTTACCAGTCATCCTGGAGATAATTTGCAAAAGCTGTTTATTACCACATTTACAAGAGGAACAGCACTTTAAAATGGTGTCATAAACACAGTCCTTTGTGCTGGATAAAATGGCAAATTTGTAGCCTCTCAGACTTCTCACACAAAAGGATGAAGCAGCCTAACATTACAGTTGCCCCTGGATGGGCAAGGATCTCCCCATCATGGGCACAATTGCTCCCCAAGAAAGCCAGCTGTCATGTATTACCTAGCAGCTGCACTGAATTGGGAGTGTGGAAATCCCTGACTTCGTTTGGGTAAGCAGGGCACGTGGCAGGAGAAGAGTGTTTTGCAGAATATTCATTAAGGGAAGAGATCTCTTCTGTATCAGACTGAGTTAGAAACTATTTAATAAAGAATATAGATATGGGATAATTTGATCAGTGTGCTAATGGTCCCACCCATCCGCAGTGGTGAAATGATCTCTCTCTGTATTTCATAGGCTAAGTTTAGCTTCTAACAGACCGCATCTGACTGTTCAGATGAGCAAATGTCTTCCAAATAGGCCTGTAGTTGTAAAATGAGTGCATCCTACTGGTCAAACTCCAGATTCAGTTTGCCATTTATCATCAAAGATACTATTGGATACTTAGCTCTGCACTTAAGAAATCGAAGAGAGGAGCTGTTTTGTAAGATGAGATAGCTCTCACTCCTGTTGTTAAGCAGATTGGGATTGTGAAATAACTGGATAGCTTTCAAGAACGTAGAAGAGGTTTCAGAACGAGAGTTTTTTTGTGTCTTCTTATAAGGTCTTTCTATGAAGACTTCTCTTGTGCCTGTGGAAGTCAATGAAGATTTCTCTTGGAGTGGGTTTAGACCCTTTGTATTTGCAAACCTCAGATGCACTTTCAACACAGAACAGACAGGCAAACAACTCAGTATTTGTCCACAGTATGAAGAGAGCACTGAAGTCAAAACATCGTTGTCAGTATATAATGGGGGCTCTGTAGTACTGTGGCACTTAACTCTTTTTGCTCAACGGAAATGAACTCAACAGCCTGCAATGCTTTAGAAAATGAGATCGATTGGTAAAACTTGCTGTGAAAATACTTATCAAAATTTCAAAACATGTTTACTGCTTTGACTTCAGTAGAGCTTATTTACTGCCTCAAGTAGGGAGGGAGAACGTCTATTTCTCTGTAAAGTGGTTATTATTTTTTCTGAGAAGGATTGTAGCCCTGATGCAGTGCAAGTCTTTTTGCTTTTCACTGTATAAAGCTTTGGCCTGACAGTGCAACCTTTATTCATGTGGGCAATGCATTTGAGAAGAAAAATGGCCTTTAAGTTAAACTAGATGAGAGAGAGGTAATTAGAATTGACATTTTGATGTGGCAGACTCCCTGACACCACCCATTGGGAAAGTGTTAAAAAGCCACCCTGCAGTGAGAGAGAGGTCCAGTGACCAGAGAGCTGTGCTGAGAAAGTCTGCAATAGTCAGCTTGGGGAGGGAAAGAAGTTGAGGAAAGTCCAATACTCATGACTGAAGTAGAGGAAATCCTTCTTTAGGAGACTGTTCTGCTGGTTTCTCAGGGAAGTGGTAGACACCTGTGACTCTCAGGTAAGGAGGAGCAGGTTGCGTTGCAGTCTGGCTGGTTTGGTAGGTGCTAGGCTCGGTTTGCACTTACTTTCTGAAGTGGAAGAAAAGTGAGATAATATGGAAAGGCATTGACAATGGGCTGGTGGCCTGCATGGTGAGAAAGGAAAACATCTTCAATTGGCTGGGATAGGGAAGGATGCCAAGGTGCCAACAAAGGTTGCCTACTTAAAGGGCAAGTTTCCAGGCTTTTTAATTACTTCCTCTAGCTTTTAAGGGCATATGTTTTTAACGTACATGTTTTGAAAGAATGAACTGAGATTTCTCTGTTCTTTGTGCAAATGAATCATGTTTTTATCTGAAAACACTATTTTACTATTTTTTTCCTATTATTTATTTCTCAAGTATTTTATATCTTGAAACACTGGATCAAAAGCAGATTTTTATAAGTTTAATTTTCTTAGGAACATATTTCCTCATTTTCTTATGTATTCTTTTCAAAACATTCTAGTCCATTTTTTCAATCATGTATAACTTAGAGGATGGAAAAATCGATGCCTCCTGGAAGAGGTCAGAAAATATTTTTCTTCATGTCAGGAAAGTTCTGTATGCCTATTGTCATGGATCTTTTACTGTCACAGTTTCATCACGGGGGAATGTCTGAATGAAAACATTTTGCTTTTTAAGAGTTCATCAGCTTTTGTGACTAATACTCTGTTGTTTGCAGCATCAAATTTAGTTCTAGTAAAATAATTGTCATCATAGAGAAATATAACTTCATCTGGGTAATCAGCAGTAGAAGAGACAGATGAACTTCTTAGAAGCAAAGACGTTGCTTTCTATATCAATGTGTCAAAATGGGAGAAAGATAAAATATAGGCCATTTGGCAGAACTCTTTCTAAACTGAGTGTTTTTCAAAGTTTTCTGTGAGCATTCAGCTGCTCCAGAACAGGTGCGTTCATTTCATGAAAGCTTTATTGAATTTGAGTCAGATTTTAACAAATCTGATGACTTCCAGCTCTTCAGAGCTTCCCTGAAGTGGATTTTGTTCCCTTAAGTCATGACTTTATTTCCCAAGGATTTCTTAATCAATGTTTCACTTCAAATTTTTTGAATAATTCCTTTGCAGCTTGCTGTAGGTAACCTTGAATAAACAAATCTGTAATGCATGAATGTTCTGTTAATTCCAATTTTTGTATCATGTAATTAGATGGAAAGTTAATAAGCAGACAAGATTAAGAATTAGCTGATGACTATGTTGTATTTCCATAGAGAGCAGAAATAGATAGGAATAACATGTCGATTCTGCAATCTCCCCTCTGCTGGAGCTCTCTCTGCTCTGTGCTGTCTGTGCACATGTCAATGCCTTGCCTTGCCCAGTGCTAAAATTCTTTACCCCTTTCACCTCTGCACTGTTTATTCCTTCGATATCATAAAATTCCACCTCTCCAGACGTTGTTTATGCTGATCAATGCTGTTTTCTTTTTCCAATATGCAAAGTAGAGCCACCACATCATTGCCCTTCCCTCCTTCCCACGGTGTCTTCAGACGCTGCCTTCTGCAGCACTGCCTTTTAGCCCGGAGTGTCACCGGTTTTCAGCCTCTCTCACAGCCTCAGTGCCAATGGTTCAGGATTGGGAACTGAAACAGTGCATGAACTCTGAAACAGTCTGTCCATCTTCAAACTGTATCAACCCTCCACAGCTTCATGCCATCTGCAAATTCCTCTCTGTCTCTTATCTGGTTGCTTTCTTTCCCTCCCTCGCATGGTAACTGTTAATCTCTGATAGGCCTCTCACAACTAATGTGAGCATGGAGAGGAAGGAGGATACAACTCCCCAGTTCTGGCATACCAGCTCCACATTGGTGTGCATGCTCTCCTTGGGGCAGGAGTGCTCCTTGCTGCTTTTGGTGGCACCTTTCTTCTGCACTGACCTGCAGCTTTGCACAGCTTGTCTGAGTGGTCCCTACTTGTTCAACTTGAAAAGAATCCTATAGCACAGAATGTGGCAATATTAAACAAAGTGATGACCAGAATGACCTGGACTTATGGTGAATATGCTTGGTATTTAAATACTTGTCGTGTCATCATCAGGAAACTGGTTTAAATTCAGCCTTCTGTATAGTAGTGATTTGAGTGTGGGGTATTTTAGGCAAAATATTTCAGACAACTCAGAATCCTTGAAAGGAAAGGCAGTGTTTTGGTCCAAGAAACAAGCCTTCAATTAAAAATAATTGTAATTGCAGTTTGCATTAACCTGAGCTCTTGAAAGCTGTCTTAACAGAAAGATGAAATCGCAGTTGCTTCCTTCTTGACCAGGTTGAGCTAAGATGATACTGTAAGCAAGCTTCTTTAACTACCTCCAGCAGACTAACATCAGGATTCTTTAATTAGTCATGCTCTTAAGTGACAAAGTGTGCCTCCAAAAGGTATCTGCTGGATATCTTGTACCAATAAAAAATTTGGAAGTGCCTACGTATTGCTATGATGTGTCCAGCTGACCTCACTCTCTGTTTGTTTCCCTATAAATCACAGAATGTGCCTGTGGATCTGTAGAGGTATGTGCTATTCTTCAGGCAGAGTTGAGACAAATGTGGAGCAGAAGTCAAGCAAGCACAGGAGATTTCTTTACTCAAACCTTTTAAATATATGAGTTGCATAGTAAATTCTGTGAATAGACCTATGGCACTATGGAGAGGCTAAAATTTGCATGAGGCATCAATATAATTTTTACTGGCAGGAGAAGAATTTGATCACTAAGTGACATGCCAGCCATATGACAGCACTTAAACAGTTCCTGTCAATCAGCTGCTATGTGTCAGTACCCTTATTTATCCTTTCAGGGCATATATCCATTTACATTATTGTCACCTGAAAGAGAGAACAGCATTACTGAAAATAAAAGCTCGTGCTGGTAACCAAGAGAAAAGGAAACAAAAGATATTTATCACTGTAGCATATGCATGTCATGGTAGGGATATCTGGTATCACTTACAGTAGAAGCTATTTAGGGAAAAAAATCTGAAAGTGTGTTCTAAAATTTAGGTGGGAAACAGTAAGAAACAGAAGAGATAGATGTGCACGAGATCTTGAGGCATCACTGCCTGACTATTCTAGCCTTATGTAGGCTAATGTCCTCATCTATGGAGATATCCTTCCAAGCCATTTGCTTGATTTTCAACTGTAACCCCAATCCAGCGAATCACTTAAACATATGCATAATTTCAAGCATGTATTGTTAAGAGATTAGAAAGCAATTACAGCTTGTCAAACATTCTCAGACATGGTCAAATCCCTTCTCTTTATCACAGTCCTCTAAAAACAGCTGCATCTAACCAGAGGAGAGCTTCAGAACTACCGAACCCCAGTTTTGTGCAAGGGTGAGACCTGTGTGGGCACTCGTTCGTCAGATCTCTGGGCAAAACTGCCTAAAAGAGACATGCTTCCAAAAAGTTATTACTTGAGTCTTCTTTTCCTTCTCTTCAGGAGAGAAAAAAGTAACATTCACCTATGATGGAGAATACTGACTGCATATTTTGAAAAAAGGTATTAGATGATGATTTGGACATTTTCTCTGTCCTGAGAAGAACAGTGAAGACAGGATAGCAACTTGTTTGAAATCCTTTATCCCTCTTGGGTTTTTTTTGAGACTGCTTAGATCAGTCTATTGAATTCATACACCCAGAGTTTAATATGTCCCTTTTATCCCTGTTTGCAGGCATGTATTGTACCAAAAAAACCCCACCTAAAACCCTCCTCTGTGAAAGCCAGTTCCTGTACAATTTACCAGTGTGTTGATATACAGTGTTTTTTTAAGAAGAGGAAGGTGCTGGGGGACATGCAACTATTTGTGGAATAAGCTGTTTGAGAATGTGATTGATGCTCTTGAATGACTTTATGTATTGCTCCTTACAATGTTACTGAAAGGCTTCTGCAGTGCAAGCCTTCGTTCACATAGAAGGCAGTTGGCTAAAATTGCTTATCAGTGGGTCACCAAATAGATGCAGAACACTATGGCCTCATTTATTAATTTCTGGTGTAAAAAACACAGCAAATGAGCTGCACAACCTTTACTGAGCAACCAACTGAATCATAGGAACAAAGCTGTTTGTAGCAAATGAGGAAAGGTCATTTGACTCACTCAAGCTCATTAGTCCTATTTAATATTACCCTTACCCAGCACTGAGCAGATAGTTGCACAGCCTTGCCTCCCATACTTCATCCCTCAGACCATGCTTTACAACTCAGTTTGTGGTCAGTAAGTTCCTTTGGAAAACAAACAAACAAAAAAACAATGAGAGATCTTTATTTAAAAAAAAATAAAATTCTCAGTTACTTAAGTTTTCTTCAAGTTTGCAAAGTGTAGTTGGAAGCACAAATACAGAAAACTTATGTAATGAAAGCAGGATGTTAAATGGTGAAATAATTACAGACCTCAACATATTGGAAATTTGATATGTGTTAAAAATATTATTTATTCTTGAACGGAGCACCATCAAGCAGCTGACCACTCACTTGAATAATCTAAGTCTTTGGTTGGAGAGAAAATCTGGGGAGTTTATTGACTTGCTTGGTGAAGGGCTGCTTCTTGGATTTAAGCAGCCCTTGCCATGCAGAATTGACTCCCACTTCCCTGAGGGCACAGAGCAAAACAGCAATATGAAGCAGGAGCTACCAGTCACTTGGAGACAGGACAGCTATGGAGGTGCTACTGCTGGGAACACGGATTTTGAAAAGCATTTTATGTCAGTCTAGGGAGGGAGGAGTGTAGGTTAGGGTGAGGAAAGAAAGAAAGGGTCCTATTCAGAGCAGAAGTGGCATCTGCAGTGAATCAAATTGCTCCGCTGTTATCTGTGATAAAATGTTCCTTGGCATCAAAGGGAGCAGAGACAGACAAGGACACTGCTATCTCATTATCACGTCTCAGCTCACTTGTTGCTTGAAATCTGTAGCTTGTGATAAGGAATTCCAGCAGAAACTAACAGGTGAGACCAACAACTAAATCACACAGCAAGGTGGAAAAAAGGTGAATTACAAAGCAAGAAACCAGTGACTCTTGTAGGTAGTGCACCTGCCTTTCAGCAAGCTGGCACTGATGTCAGTGAACCTGGCTCTCTGGATACTGCTAAGAACTCAGCTACTACTGACCCTCAGGTCATTTATTAAATCTGACTTTCGGTATTCAGCTGAAGGGTGTGCTGAACTTTGGAAAGCAGCAAGAAGAATGTTGCAAGGTGAGTACCGCATGTTGCTTCTGATGGGTCATCAGGTCACTAAACCATACTGCTAGATCTTGCCTTTTAAGCACAGGCAACCTGAATCCTAACCAACATTCTACCAGTATGAACAGTTAAGGCCAAAATTTCTAAATGTTGTTGCCTGAACTAAGGCATTAAGAGAGGGCGGACTGCCTCAGCATTTTCTAATTTGGTGGTTTTTACTGCTTAGCAGTAGAGAGCCAGAAACAGCCTCAGAAACAGAGGTGGAAAGCAGAATTATGTTACTAGAAGAGAACGGCTGTACTAGATTAAACCAAAGGTCCACTTAGTCCCTATCCTGTCTCTAATGCTCAATGAATGCCTACAGAAGACTAAGAGGAGATCAGGCATATAAGATACTTCCTCCTAATGGGCTCCTAGCCTTCATGTACTTTCAGCTCTGGGAATTTCCCAAGGGAAATCTCATCTTTTTCATCCTTTGTCGTGTATACTTAGGTTGCAAGTCCTTAAGTTGGGTTTTGTAACTGTTCAGTTACCAGCACTGTGGTGTCACACGTGGATACACTAGACATATGTAGGCTATGTGTGTGGGGGGGGGGGGTACACACATGCATCAGAAGAAAGAAGTACTGGTTTCACTTTTCCTGAGATGAAACCTGTAGAACTTCACAGAGCCAGTGAGGTGGCATTGCTCAAAGCAGAACAAAATGATAGAAACCTTGTTCTGGCTCAGACTTTTTTTTTCTTCTTTTCCTGAAAACAAATAAACAAAGGATCTTTACCCTTGATCCTCCATTTGCCCTTAGGAAATATCAATAATAGTTCCACCCACTTGCTTGTCCACAGTTATCTCTTCTTTTTCTCTTAGGTCTTTAGAGAACTCATTTAATGTGCAGTAGGTAAGGGGAAAAGATTTTGGTAGAAAAACAACGTTGAAGGTATTTTGATGTCAATCCTCTTTCCTGTCTTCACTGTATTACTGATCTTCATAACGAGAAGTCTGAGGTAAACTGTCATGCTATGTGGCAAATATTAATTTAGCTGCTTTGTCCGTGTTTCATGCTCCTCCTCTCTTTGCCTAATATTATTTTTTTTTTTTTCAGCTTTACATTATGCTGAATATTTCTCTCCGACCATGAGCTAACTCCAGCGTCGTCCTTCATGGAAGGGCTGCTCAGCAGGGTCTTGGCATAGTGGTCCTCCTGTGTCTCTCCTGCTGCTTTGCCAAAGAGCTGCAGGGGAAAGGCAGGTAGAAGCTGTGCACTTCCTCTGCATATTGCACCCTTTGTTCTCCTCTTCCCTGCCAGCCTACATGCTCTTTGTTTTATGCCTAAACCTAATCACACCTTGTCCCTCCCCATGCTTGTCGAAGATCAAGAATATCCCTCTAAGATGATAGTCTCTACGCTCTTTTTCACACCCTCATGGGCAAGAACCTCATCCAAGCACATCCAGGTATACAACCACGAAAAAGAAGTTACCTGGGGCATTGCAGCACACAGAGCAAGACATAGAGAAAGGGAATAGACTTTTGGTGAAGCCAGGCTGCCTTTTCCAAAGGGAATAGACTTCTGGTGAAGCCAGGCTGCCTTTTCCAAAGGAAAAAGACTTCTGGTGAAGCCAGGCTGCCTTTTCCAGAGGCAGCGGAACACCAAAGTAATTTCTAAAAATACAAGGAAAGAATAGAGTACTTCTAGTAGTCCTACCACAAGGTCAGTAGATATGTCAGCAGGCAAAGGGTTACCTGGCAGAAGTGCATGAACATTAATACTGAATTTTGAATGTCTTGATATTTGAAATCCAAATGTCAGAGTTTGGAGAAAACATTTTGCTATTGACGTAGACATTGACTGGACATGCACAAGCCAAATGTCCCCCTTCATAAAATAAACATGTTGTGGCAGTCAGTTTAGATAAAGACAAAGAAAATGGTGCTGCGGTGAATGGCTATTATTGAGAGTCTCTATGTATTTTAAGATACTGTTTTCATGGGTATTTGGTTGATTTTTTTAACAGAAAAGATAGTTTAAGGAACAAAACCTACCCTAGAGGTAAGGATAGTAACAGGTGGCAAATGAATCAAGATAATGTAACTCATTTAATGTGAACGAAAGAGAGGAGCCTGTGAGGTACAATAGAAAAAAAAACCCTTTAAAATTAGTTTTAAAATCCAAACTGTCACAGCCAAGGCTTGTGTTCTTAAATTCCACCGGCAGTGACTTCTTTTAATTTTGTTTGCTTTTCACTTCAGCAGTTTTAGTTTCTTTCTACTGATTACCATGAGAGGTGGTGTAAAACATTCTTGGATGCTAAACCTCAGGTCTCTGTCCCAGCCTCAATGTGTGGGAAGTAAATCACACAAATCTTATTATAGTCTTTTGGACTGCATGTGAAAGGGGCTCTTCTGTCCTCTGTCCAGGTATTCTCAAATGCTCGATTCCACCGGAAGTCGTTAAAAGGAAAGACTTGTTTTGTTTGTATTTCACCAGGAAACTGGATTTCACTCTAGTCTGAAGAGTAAATGACTATTACCCCTTTACTACTGCCGTATAGAATGAATTATAGTATTTTCTATATTTTACAACTTCTGAGTCACGTTTGCCTAGGGGAGATGTCCCTCACCCTTTGTGGATATGTATCAATAGTGAGATGCTCCCTATCCAGTAAAAGTTGTAAATGGCTCAGGAACAGTCTGTTCCTACAACCAAGGGGCCAGAGGAGTGACTCATGACATCTGAAGGAGGTCATTGTGACTCTTCCTATATCTGGTGGCACTGAATTGAGGAGCTCAGAAGATCGATGGGGAAGGGAGCAGCTGGTCTGTTCCCCCTGAGACTGCAGCTGGAAGGAAGTTAGTGGCTGGTATCAGGTATAGGAGAAAAACAAAGAAAGAAAATAAGAGAGACTTCTGTGAAGCAAAAAAATTCAACATGGAGTAGTGATCCCGCAATGGGAAACCAAAGCAAGGCACAAAACCAGCAAAGGCAGTTGAAGCAGCTGGATGTCGCTCTCTTCTCCCAAGTAACAAGTGATAGGACAAGAAGAAAAGGTCTCAAGTTGCACCAGGAAAGGTTTAGATTGGCTATTAGGAAAAATTTCTTCACTGAAAGGATTGTCAAGCATTGAAACAGGCTGTCCAGGGAAGTGGATGAGTCGCCATCCCTGGAGGTATTTAAAAGACATGTAGTTGTGGTGCTTAGGGACACGGTTTAGTGGTGGACTCGGTAGTGTTAGGTTACTGATTGGACTCAATGATCTTCAAGGTCTCTTCCAACCTAAACAATTCCATGATTTTATGATTTTGTGATTCTATGATTCTAAGTTGCATAGCAGCTGTGGAAACAAATCATCAGTTTGGAGATTTCAGTAGTGGAAACAATGACAACTTAATACTCAAGATATAACACAGCATCACATTTTCAGTTTCACTGTACTTTGAGCTGGCCATATTAACAACATTCTTCCTAAATCCTCAGTCCCTAATGCACAGCCTACTTGTTTACAGAGAGCAAAAGCAGTCTCTGAACCTTCAGGCAATAAAAAATTGTCATGAAAATTACTGAGAAAGTGAAAATGAATGCTTTACTGCTGATATTCTCAGAAATGAATAAAGTTACTATGTAATAAGTTCACTAATTTTCTAGCTGGACAAAGCATGGACTGTGGTGGTCTTGCTCACATATTAACTTTGCTCTGTACTTAGGGAGCTGAAAGTTGGGGTCCTCAGTGAGAAAGTTAGAGGAAAGCCTAGGGATGTAACAAGTCCCTTTTTTACCACTTGAATTGATATAGACACCATGTGAATTGCACAAGTGCCTGCAGAGACTGACTGAAGTTTTACTTTGAGGAATTAATATTAATACTGATTTCTTTAAAAGCTAGTAATTAGCAAGAAATAATCTTTGTTTCTACAAGCCAGCAATTTTTTAAAAGCTGATTATATAAGTAGATACATTGTTGCACAAACCATTTCGAAAATGAAATATATTGTAAATTAAGGTGTGTGAAAAGTTATACTTTCTCATTGCCTGTGTTTCCTACTAAAATCAGAGAAACTTTCAATGTGCCATGCACTTTCCCAGAAAGATTAGAAGGAGTTGTGGGGATGATTTATAGGTTTAGAAAATTATTTGCAACAAGTTACTTCATTTCTTTTAACGTTTGTAGGCTATTGTACACGGTTCAGTCCAACAGGGCTTTGTTTCTCATGGTAAGCACTGTTGCTATGGAAATTATATAGCATAGGAATAACTGGTTGCTACTGCAAATAAGGTTTTTGGAAAACAGTTTAAAGAGTAAAATGGCTCTTCTTTGCAGTGAGGAGAAAAAAATAATACATTGTTTAGCTCCCTATCTTCAGAAAGCTGCAACTAAGCTATAAAAATAATTACTGACTGAGATTTGGTGTGAAATAAACTCTCTTTGTAAAATAGAAAAAGAACAAGTACGTTCACAGATATTGCAAACAGGGGGAGAATGTGTTACATTTTAAGCAGCTTTTTGTGCTTGATATCAATAACAATTTTTACTGACTCAAAAGTTAGGCCACTATAAGACACCAGTTGCTCAATGCAATTTTTTTTTGTAGCTACTACTACAAAAATGCTAGCAAAATGCCATTGCTGCAACAATATTTATGTTTCAAAGAGGAAAAAAGGGTTAATATAGCATAAGGAGTATCCTCATTGAAATACGGATGTATTCTGCCATTATATTTCATAAAGCACTACATAAAGTTATATTAAGTGCAAAAAGCCTCTATATGGATGTAATATTACAATGTATATTTAATTAAGTAAGTCCGTGCTTGTCAACACTGAAAAATTTCTATGACAAAAACATCTTGTCCTTGTGGCGCTTGTTACAGATGCTTCTTTGATGTATTTAGAAAGCCCAGCCTGGGCTTGCTTGTCGCAATCAGTCAGATGACAGCCATGAACATCGGAGCAGGTTTCTAAAGAGCTTTATTGTGGACTAATCTTTTCCCTGAATGGAAGTTTACTGCTGACATTAATAACGAAACTGCACCAAAGACGAGAATTTATGAGACTCCTGCTCATCATGTTCATCTGCTGACAATTAAGTGAGTGCGTCCAACCCCAGCCTCGGGGAAGGGCATGCCTGGCTGGCGACTGCCCCCAGTCCTCTGCTGCTCATGCTGAGTCCAACAGAAGATGTAACAGAGCATTAGTGCCACAAGCACTTCCTCGTCCCACCCACAAAATTTTGTCAGTGAACTCATTATAAGCCATCCATTAAAACTGTCTTGTTTGGCTGATAGATGACCCACCTCAGCAGCCGCAGAGCCTGCAGCCATCAGAGCCTCTGGTCTCCCCACTCTGATATCAGTTCCTCTGGACTGCTGCCAAATTCGTTTAGTCACACTGCTTTAACTTTATTTCTTTCCTTTTCTCTTTCAGCTCTGTTACCTCAGCTCTTTAGAAAGGGAAAGGAAAGGAGGAGGGGAAAAGGCACAGGTAATCAAAAGTGTGACCCATAAGACATGGTGATCCACCCTCCAGTTATTTGGAACTGTCGCACTGGTTTACATTTTCATTCCCATAATTGTACTCACGCTGAGGAAAGCAGCTTTGTAGTTTGCCTCCTTATCAAAGAGACACCTTCGGCTATTAGTGCTAAGTAGCGCAAATCTGTAACAATATTTTCATTCTCTTTCCCAGCCATTTTGCTTTTTTCCTCCATGGGTGTTTTTCTTAGAGCTCTCTGAGGGAGCTGGTATTGACTGAATAAAAACTGTGAACAGGAGGATTTGTTACGAGGCACACACATTGTACAAGAGCAGGTACGGCTCACATTCTGAAGGCCAACATGTACATGCATATTTACTTCCTTTGCCCCTAATGATGAGTTCCCTGTTGAATGAGCTTCTTAAATGAGCTTCTTACTAGCCTATTTTTCACACACCTGCGATATAGCAGTGATACGCCTGATTAGTAGGGGCTGCCTCTTGTCAAAGTTATTGCCTGCAAAGTTTTGAGAGATCTGGGTGAGGAATCAAACTCCAGCTTTGAATTCTTCAGTTTGTGCAAACATATTGCATTTAAAAAAAAAAATTCCAATAAAAGGTTAAAATACCATTGGCTGAAGAGCGTTTTTATGACGGCGTAATCATTTGTCATGGCCAAAAACAAGAGGAAACTGCATTAAGAATTATTTCGTTGTTTTCTGCAGCAGCTTTAAGCTTGTAGACCTGGACTATAAACACGTTAGCTTTGTGTTGAAGGTTCAATGCTTGGCAAGAGGAATAAATTATATTGACTGAATAAAAAAGCAGTAATCTTGGATAGTAACAAGAAAAGAATAATGAATTATAACGCACTGGTCTCCATGAACACCTCTAGCAGTTAGATTTGAAAATTGAATGAGATTTTGAAACAAAACAATTATTCCTGACTGGATTCCCTTAGAGACTTTGCCAGCATGCTAAAACAGGAAATCTGTGTTTGTATATAGGTTTTTAGATCACAGTACCTTTTAATACTATATATAAGGTTTCAATATATTAAACAGGCACTATTGCCTCTGGTGGTTATGCATGTGTACTAGCTAGTTCGTATGTATTTCTATCTATACTTCCCTACAAGAACTTAGTGAGAAAGGATCCCACAAGCAACATTTTAATGGATATGAGCATACCAGATATGTAGGAGACTTCATTTTTGTCTAGCATGTCTCCTCTTACACCTGCATTGCCCTTACTAACCACCATGAAATTTAAGTCATCAATATTATCATGGAATCCAAAAGAATTTATTAGCAGTAGTAAGAGATGGATTATGGGAAGTCTAAAGAATTTATAAACCATGGTCAAAGTATTCACATTAGTCATGTGTCTTCTATGTAATATGTTTTATCTATAGAATTATTAGTATAAAATGATTGAAGATGTGTGTCAAGAAAGAATTTACTTGTGTAGTAAGGGATAGATCAACATGAGGTTGAAGGCTGTAAGAAGATAACTTCTCCAGTTTGATACATAGGAGTAAAACCAAAGGAATAGGGACTGAAGTATGTAGGATGAAGTAGGGTTATCACTTTCCAAGCCAAAGCTCTTCTTAGAAAAAGAGCATCCGGAAGGTTGCATCCATCAACTTGTTCAGGTAAAGCTGGTAATTGCAAAAGGAAACTGGGGAGAAAGAAAGGGATCTAATTAATTGCTCAACATTAGATTTGTCTCACATAAATCAAGTTTTTCCATCTGTGTTGCAAAGCTAACAAGCTTTTTCTGCCCAACTGGTATCAATACAATCTTATAAATGAAAATTAATTTGAGATGCAAATTAGTACAAAGTCTGAATGTACAGTATCTTTGAAAATTTTTGATTCATGAAAGACCAGGCTTTTGAGGAAGATTAGGTTAGAATGTAATAGAAGCTTGAAACTGGAGAGTCCTTTTTTTTTTTTTTTTTTTTTTTTTTTTTTTTTTTCCCCTGACACTGTGGAATCATATGGTTACATCTCAGATTACTGTTCTGTGCACAAGAATGAAATCAAACAGATGGGGCAACAAGCACTATAATAATCATGTTATTATTGGAAAAAGTGAGGTGGTGCCACTGTAAGTAACATTACTTGTTTTGTTTAGGTAACTTTATGGATGAGGAAAAAATCTCCAAAGAAGCTTGGAGTCAGTTGTAGCTCAGGTCATTCTGCTATCTAAATAACAGTTGTGAGTTATTCCAAAAGACTTAGACAGTGAACAGTCAATGCTATGGGTATTTTTGAGTGATTTGCAGCAGTGTCTGATGGAAGCAGCAACAATGCATGTCTAAAATGTGAAGAAAATATCTCACTATGTTCTCATAGTGTTAGGTTCCTGACATCTAGGTAGGCAGCTTATGTTATGCTTTGCAATGTAAGGAAGCCTTAAAATGGATTCAGGAAAAGATTCCAAAAGAGAATGAGGTTCATGAGATTCAGCTTTGGTTCATGTCTTCTCTGTTATTCATTAGATCAATTTGTAGAACACCTTATTGCAAGATATTACTGCTGGAACTTCAATCAAAAGAGCTGTGACCCATGGATTGCAAGTAACAAACTGTACATCTAGCTAGTTAAATGACTCATATGGGATATCCAGAAACAAGTCATTGATTTGCTGCTTAAGTTAAATTTTTCCCCTGTGCAGAGGAGAAATTACTATAGATCCTTTTTAATAATGGTACATCTTCTTCTCTCAGTACTGCTGTTATATAACTGCTTGTGATTACCTGTGATAACCACAAAACAGACACCTCAGACGTGAGGAAGACATACCATTTCAAGTTGTCAAATCATTTTTGATAACACAGTGCTGCTGAAATGTTTAGAAAGTCTCAAACTATCTCTTCTTCTGGGTATTATGGGTTGACTACCAGCTTATCAGCTTTCTGATAAAGGTGAACTTTAAGATGGGATTTGAATGTAGAAATGTACTGCCCTGTAAAAGCAGTAGCAGAGCTAGCAGTGTATGGGAAAGCACAGAAGAACCAGCTGAATGGTGTGTAGAGAGCTGTTTAATCTGTGGAATAGAGCTAAACAATTTAAATTGAGCTGTTTGCGGGCATGCTTATGAGTATCTGCCACTCTGTGCCTCTAAAATCACAAATCATTCACACAGGATGAAAAAGGATCCAGCGATATTAAAGTCAAGGGCCCAATTCATAACTGATTTAAAGTCCTCAAAGAAATAGCAAGGATTAAACTAGCTGATGATCTGATGACCCATGGTGGTTGATGCTTCACTATTCAGCTTCATTTTCTAAGGGAAAACAGAGGATACACTCATACTGTTTGTTACTTTTCCTTCTTCCTTTTCCTTCCAGCCCCTCCCTTCTCTCAGTAACTTGTTTGCCATCCTCTATTGTATTTTATATTTATTTGGATATTTCATGAGAGTAGAGGGTAAGAGAAATTCTTAGTGCTTGCTCTGAGGTGGCAATTTGCACTACAGTCTTGCAGTTTTCACTGCAGCACCAAACATGAGAGAATCCACACACTCTCCTTTCTGTTTCTAAACCATGTGAAAAACTGTAATCAAGCTGAACGCTTGATCAGGTCAGAGAGAATCAACTCACTGTTCCAAGTTTTTTCTTCATCAATTATGGAGTGAGGTCAAACTGCAACCATAATAAATACAGACACTCTTTTTTTGAAAAAAAAAAAAAAAAAAAAAAAAAAAAGCAAATGCACAAAAAAAAAAAAAGCTACAAGGACACAAACCAAAAACGTTTTTTCTACATTTGTCTTAACAACTAGGATTTTCTGCTGTACTTCAGAGTTAAGTGTGGAGAGGGCTAAGTGTTATAAAAGAATATCAGGATCATGCAGAAGGGAAATTTTTATATCTCTGTTTTCCTCTTTAATGTTGCCTTGTCATTAAAATCCTGGTCCATCAAACATGATAATATATGAGTTTGAGGGAGCACAGGTTATATTTTAGCCATTCTCCACTTTCAACAAAATTCCTAGCAGAAACACACTCATATTAATGTTTAAACCAAAATTTGAATAAATTCTGAAAAAACATGTCTCATTAATGCATTCTTTAAATACAACACATACTGTATTTATCCCATTGCTTCAGGTAGAACCTTAACACAAGAGACTATGTTTTTAAATACGGTATGCCCGCTCCTTTGAATAATTGGATTATGTTCCTTGAGTCACAGGGACATAGATCTTGTCAAAGTGGATTACATCCATGATCCATCTAATCTACGGCCCTTTTTCTGAGTGGCCAGTGCCAGATGCTATGGAGCATGACACAGAAACCTCATGCTACACAGATGCAGTACAGTCTGGCACCATGCAGATCTCCTTTTAACTCTTAATGAGTGATTTTTTTTTGGCTAACATCAATCTTGCTTAATACCATGGGAGCAATGATATGACGGGAACAAAAAGTGTCGATGATTTTAGAAATAATTTTGCCCACAAAGGGGAAAAGAATAAGAGAAAGAATAGAAGGATAAAACAGGCATTTGAACATCTCGATGTACCTTTCATTGAGATACTTTGATAAATAGTACTTTTGCCTGTTTTCCTCCCAGTCTCTGCTGAATCAGTCAAGGATACTCCTAGTAAGGCATTTTCAAATGTAACCACTGGAGACCAAGCAGAAATGCATGTGGTTAAGTGTTGATTAAAAAACCTTGGTGGAGATTTTTTTTTCTTCGCAAGATGTTTGTGTGTAAAATATTGACTGTATGTTAACCTGAGGGAAAAATAAAGAGGTGGTAAACAAGTGGTAAGAGGGCAAAGAGTATACACAAAATAAGTACTATCAGGAAGAAATTTTGTGAATGAACAAGCTACATTCGCTTTGGAAGCCAGATCTGGAGCTTTTAATAAAATGTTGAGATGTTTTTTATGAAGATTTCATATGACACATTTTATAGAACAGTTATCTCATAAAACCCGAAAAAGACAATGGCGGGACAATTTCATTACACCCATGGCAGTAAAACTAAAATGTTTTTCATATAAACTTGTCGATCAAAACTTATTTTGCTTCCCTTGTAGAGGGCATCTTTCTGTGCCTAACCTTAATGTTGCTTTTCAGTCGCTGCAGTGGTCTGTGGGCTTTACAGACCTCCAAAGATGGATGTAATACGATTCTACAGATACTGCTTCTTTTATTGGTTTTATTTGCTGTACTCTATCTTATGGCTTTTGTTCTCCTTCCCTCAGGCCACATGTAGTAGGTGGAGAAGGACTACTCAAACACAGTTAAACCTGAAATCATTCATCTTACTGCTCATGTTAGCTGCTTTAAAAGTACTTGACTTCTTTAGTCAAACCAGAAAAAAAACACTACCTAGGTCAAAATCAATGTAGAAGTTAGCGAAACTATGCTGATTTACATCACCAATGCCAAATAGTTAGAGCTTTTAGCACTACTTCGTTGTTTTTTGGGTTTGGTTTTTTTTTTGTGTTGCAAACAAAATATCTTTTGCTTTTGTTTGGAAAAAGTTCTCAGATATTTTTAGAATGCAGTTAAAAATGCCATAAATATTAAACACATAACAGTCTCAGTGTGAGACACTTGATAAATTTCATTCTCTTCTCTTTATGTAGAAATGGATATGAGAATGCAAATGAAACTGCAGGTGTTACTAAGTTCCATCCAACTATGATGAAAAAAGGGCTGACTGATGAATAAGCCATTTTGGCTTTAATGTATACAGTTGCTGCTCATTAAAATTAGGTATTCCATTTTTTTTTACTTATTTTTTTACACATATAATGGAGGAAATCAACAAGTGCAGTCAAAGGCAAAGAGAATTGCATAAATGCACATTTGAATAACAGATTTTACCTCCCTCTTGTCTAGTCTGAAACACTAAATAGACAATTTTATCTATTTTTCCGATTTCCCTCAATAGCAACTGGAAAACTCAAATATAAAGATATATTTTCAAGTCTTCTCACTTTCTATCAAAATTCAGTGAATTAAGACCAAGTTGTTCATGGTGTAGAAAGATGCAGTAATGACTCAGGCAAGGAATTCACTAGTCAGAGAGTGTCCTAAGGAGTTAGTGCATGTTCTGTATTTTAAGTGTTATACCACATGTAAGAAGAACGAAAAATAAAATGATGATAATGACAACTGACAGGAAGGCACAGAATGATACTAGACACTCCTACACAGTGTTGTTGGAGGAGGTGAGTAGGTCTGTAAAAAAGTCTTAAATGCCCAGCCCAGAGGCAGACCATGTAAATCCACCTTCTGCTGCTTTTTATCTGGGTGGCCTGTTAATATTTAAAGCCTTCTTCATTTGGTCTGTAATGAAGATTATTGACTGCTTTATAGGAGAAGAAAATAGTACCCAGCAAATGAGGTGTAAACAGAAAGGAATGAGTCTTAGCAGGCACCCACATTTTTCAAGGAGTGCTTGTTAAACCTCCTTTTTTCCTCTCTGAAGCCTTTAAGAAAATCTACCATGAGTCCTATGGAGCCACTTAGGTAGTTTTGCTAGAATCACTCTCTCCCTACAAAGCCATAAGGCTAAATTTACTGTACATCTTAATCTATTGATTTATTATGATTATCTTTTGGTCAGCTATCTTGAGCAAAGTTGCTAAAAGAATCCCACAGGCTTCCAATGATTTATATGCATGTGCTACCCAGAGGATCAATCCACTTAAACACAAGCAATGTCGCTTGATTTTAAAAAAGATGTTATAGCAAAAGAAAATGCAATATGAAATGGAGAAAGCTTCTGAGACTGGAGGTGAGGGATCCTCATGGGATTACCACAAAGCCTTTTAGATTTAGAGGTGTGCTGGGCATCTATTATCAGCTCTAGCCACAGGCTGTAGAGAAGCTGCATATCACTCACCCATGAGAATCTGTGTGTCTAAACAACTCACCTCAAGTTTAATGGCCAGTAAAGCCCTTTTAGGCATTATTTTTTTCCTTCTCATTTTTTTTTCCTTTTATTTATTTTCTATCTATTCTCTTCTGAGATTTTTACAGTCATATCATGGCTGAGTGCAGCTCAGGTTGTTTTTTCATTTTCGTGTTTTACACAGTTGGATCTGGACATTGCTAAATATGTTTTGATTTCAAAGGTTCAGACCCAGCAGAGCTGTAACATCAGCTTGAAAACCTAAGTGGCCATTGTAAGTGCAGCTCTCTTGCGAACACAGTTGTCTGTTGCTGCACTGAACGTACGAAAACCCTATTATTTCCCAGGGTAAGACACAATAGCAACATTGTGGTCTCAAAACTGTGTAATCCAAGAGTAATAACTTAGATTGTTTTAGTTTATTGAACACACAAAAATTTGTGCAACCCAGAGGCTAAAATGTACAGTTTAACAGAACAAAACTGCTGAAAGTATGAAACAAGAATGAACCAAACACTTGCAAAGAGGTCTTCTTCATTTGAGGAAAAACAGTCTGTGAGGGAAAACAATCCTCTATAAACAAGAGTCAATAAATTGGCTGAGAGAGCTGGTGGATGACAAAGAACAGGTTACAGTGGATAGGCCTTTTCTGTTCTGGTGTATTTCGCTTGCTAGATATGTTCCCCAGACAAAAATCTCTCACATTTTGTGGAAAAGAAATGAGACGCTTCCTTAGAAACATCAACTAATGGTTAGTGTAGTTGTATCCTCTTGTGAACCAACGCACTTCGGGTGTCTGTTTTCAGAAATGGAAGGTCTCGATCAGCTCTGCAATCAAATAGCCCTATAGTTCACCACACATGGTCTGATTATTCAAATGTAATTAATTTTTCATCTCAAAAAGAAAAAACTCACGCAACTTTTATATCAGGAGAATATTCAGACTGCTACCCATTGTTATGTTTTCTTGTAAATCCCTAAAGAATAACTACCATTTCTGCAACAGGCAGACTTGTTTAGGGTGGAAATGAGTTCTTATAAACCTAATCCAGACTCCAAAGGAGTTAGTAGACTGATTCCCACGGATCTAGATTCTCTGAACTCCTTACCAGACCTTTGGGCATTCTTTAGACACCTAATTACTGTCCAACTATCTCTCCTTTATGCTTCCAACTGGTTTGGCACAAGTGGTTCAAGTCTATTGTCAGAAACACCTGGATTTCTTTGTTAACAGGGCAGAGAAAGTTGGGAAGAACATACTCTGTCCAAATATGACTCAGAGTATGTGTATTCATCTGTATTTCAGTTAAAAATGAAAATAAATTTTAAAAAACTATTAAGATTATTTTAAAAGAAAAGTACAATCATCTGCATGAAGTGAGAGAACAGGAAAAGGCTCTTTGGATAGCAGCCGTCCTGAAATAGCTTTCAATATAATTGCTGTAAATAGAGATATTATATCTACATAAATTTTTATTTTTACAGGAACATGATTGCTTCACACATTAGATTTGTCACTGCAACATGACAGCTTTCCTTATTTGAGTGTTCCCCAGTAAATCTTTATTCACAACAACAACTGATGCATGACTCCAGATATTACACCAGACAGCTCAAAATGAAAACAATTTAACACAAAAGCATCAAACACATGTACTAAATATATATAAAAAAATGAAAGTCTTAATGGCAGGATTTGACACAGTCATTAAACTAACGGATTCTGACAAAGAAAGAAAAAAATATGCTAGTATGTCTTTTTCTCTGCTCTAGCTGATTTATAAAGGGGCAGCCTGGTTCAAAGATGGAAATAGCAGTAACAGAACAGATGTCTTAATTTCTGATTGAACAGAGTGTGTTCCAAAATGTGGACAAAAATTATATCTCCCTCACCTATGACATTGTTATTACTGTAATTTTAAACTAAACAAGATTTGTTTAGCTCACTAGGCAATTTTACTCCTTATTTCTTGCTGTATGTTTGTCAGTAAATTTTGACAGCCAATGATGTTTTTTTTCCATTAGATAATGTATTCTAGCTTAACATTCAGAGTCCAAATCTGTCCTGCATGCACAACAGTCAATATTCAGATGGATTCCTGTTCTGCTACTTTTTTGACTGAACTAGCTTTGGAGCTGCAGACTCCATGGAATTTGGGATTTGGCCAACAAGCTAAGTAACCTGGATGCTTAATCATAGATTTTTACTATCACTGGCTCAAATTGCAGGAATTTTAAATCAGTTCCCACTCTTCTCTTTTTTTTTTGTCTTAGAGGTCTGTACATATCAAAGCTGATAGCACCATGCTTCTTGTACCTTGGGAAGATTATGGCACCAATCATTCTTACCCAGCTGGACTGAGTTGAGATAATGAACTAATTAACTAATCAACTCAAGGTACCTATCCTGCCTACAAGAGGCAGGCCATTTCCTCCTGGCTGTGGAGGATGCAACAGTGTCCTTGGTGCTGTAGCCCAGGCTGATGAGCAACAACTGGTGACCCCGATGTGATACATCGATGAGACCCTGGGAAGCCCCGACTCCCTCGCCGAGCTGAGAGCCTGAGCCAAAAGAGCTGGAGCTGGGAGCTTGAGTGAGAGTCCTTTGGAGAAGAAGGTAAAGCCGCAAGCCCTGATGTGGTATTTGTGGGAGGGAAGTGTGCTGGAGTTGGATGAATGGGCTGGGTCTCTGCTTACCCATAAAGCCTTTGTGAAAACAAAAATGGTAAAACAAAAAGGGGGAATTATGGCACCAATCATTCTTACCCAGCTGGATTGAGTTGAGATAATGAACTACTAATTACTCTAATCAACTCAAGGTACCTATCCTGCCTACAAGAGGCAGGCCATTTCCTCCTGGCTGCGGAGGATGCAACAGCGTCCTTGGTGCTGCAGCCCAGGCTGGTGAACAACAGGAAGAACCATGCTGGAATGAGAAAAGTCCCTAACTGCAGGTAGTGGAGGCCAGGAATGAGATGCTAAAGGAGGAAAACTAGGCAAAACGCACAGAAAATGCTCTCCTGTTCTGCCCTGTGATACCCTATGGATGTGTGCAGAGCTAGCCTGCCCTGGCACTTGGCTGTACTTGAACGCTAAGCCAGTGTTTCTGTAGATTTTTCATCCATGGTTCCTCAAAATCCTTTAGATGACAAGAACGCATAGAAGTGGCTCTCATAACTAGAGAGACAAATCCCAGGTTTTAAAGGCAAGCTGTATTTGGATACGCACTGATAAAGTTCTTCATCTTTTGTCAAACATTTTTTTGGTGTGTGAAATCCATTGTGGGTAAAATTGCAGAAACAGTAAATTGGTTGGTTCTGCAACCAAAACACGAATGGCACAGGCAGGCAGGTTGTCTTGAGAGTCTGCCTTTGGACAGACTTATCTGACTTGAGAGAAAATTATTCATTTATTTATTATGATGTCCCTTTTAATAATTCCAATGAAAACCAGATATTTTACAAAGCTGAAATATCTTTGGAACATGTTGAAGTTTCAGAAGTCAAATGTTTCCTTTCCAAACTTTCCCTTCACCCTTTTCTTTTCTTATGTCTTTTCCACTAAAAATATACACAATTTTCAACCGAAATGGTAAGCCAAATCTGACCACATTACTGGAGCTCTTTTGATCATTTTTATCTGGTGATGTTTCTTAACAGTTATCCCCACCCTGCATCCTTTTTCAAATAAAGAGTTGATTTGTTTTAATACTGCTAAATAGTTACCTATTTATTTATTTAAAATGAGATATGTCATTAGATGGGGCAAAAAATTGATCCACATCATTGTTTGTATTCTTAAAGATCTCTCTGGAGTACTGCACTTTCAGTAAGGAAACAGCAGAGTTAATGGATAAATTTATCTCATGTGGCTCTTCACATTTATTGAAACTACTGTGAAAGACAATTCAGATTTTTTGGTTTATTTTAGTTATACTTTGCAAAGTGAAACACAATAACACTTTCACTGCAGCAATTTTAAATAAAAGAAATAAAAGAATATTTTTCAATATGAAGTAAATCTACTCAAGATGCTAAGCTTTGGAACATCACTTTGAAAAGTGATATTTGCCAAGACTTTCTTCCTTCTGAAAGAGACTGTATTTCTTTTAAAGTTTATTATAAATTATACTGTGAGATGCAAAGTTCAGCCACAGCTTTGGATATATACGTATATCTCAATTCAGACCAAGAAGATTTATAGCAGTTGCATGTTAGGTCTGATTATCAAGATTGTTCTTATCTTGCCAATCTATTTAAAATAATCCCTTTCCTTCTTCATAGACCAGCACAATAAAGTGTATTTCAAATCTTTTTATTTCTCATGGACAATAATCACCAAAATTCTCATTGTCTTCAAGGAAAAACAGGGTAGATAAGAGAGACAGTAACAACATAAAGATGCACTTTTGACAATGTAATCTGAAAAAGAACTGTGAAAATTCATTAAGTGAAATGAGACTTGCTTTCATCACTGTATCACAATTCCATTAATCACAGATAAACAAGAACTCCTTCAACTGTACTTTTATCTTTTCCAGCTTGTTTACAATAAGAATCTGTTCTAAAAATCTTGAGTCAAAACATCTCTTGTTGTGAACATCTGGAGTATTTAGGCCTAATACATTTTTAGAAAGTGCAAAGAATAGGGAGGTATCTCTCTCTTGAAAGATACTGCCACCTCAATTCTGTAAATTGTCGCAATTGCAGCACCCTGCTTGTAAGAAACTGCTGTTCCATTAGACAGCAGATGAGAAGAGACACAAGCATGTCAAGAGGAACTGAATAAGACTAAAATAAAATTAGCCTTGTTCTGATTTTCTTCTTTTCACGCACACAAGTTACAAAAAACTCCACCATATAAAATGAGAATGACTGTGTATACTTACGACCAAGAAACTACAGTTTATTTTCTCTAAAGAGGATTCGGAAGATCAGCCTCATCCTTCAGCACTAATTTAGCATACTGATTTGTTTTCTTAGAATGTGAGTACCGACTTGAGAATGAAATAAAAATTATTTTTCATTAAGTTGTGTACCTAGATGGAGTTGGGATGTTCCCCATTTTTAATATTAAAGCTAAGAATTTTGGTGGGGGCTCCACTTCCGTTGGTTATCTTTTATTTACTACAAACTCAACTGACTTCAAATATTCAGTGTAAACAGATTGAATCATGTATTAAAAGTTAAGCCAATTTAATTACATCTGAAGTCACGTTATGCAGTAAGTTAATTATGAATATTTATTACTAAAATATTGTCAACGACATCTTTGATTGGCACCATTGTTATCACTTTAAATTAGTTACGGCCTGGATGAGGAAAAAATAGATATAACTCTTCACATCTATAACATGACTCTGGGTCAGCTGAACACTAATTAGGAAACAAAAATAAATAGTGGTCTAATATAAGCCCAGTACAAACAATGAAGAAGGAAAAAAATCCCAGCAATAGACCTGTCAAACAGACGACAAAATATTACTTGATATGGCTGCAGTTTGAGATAAAATCAAATCAACCACAAAATAACAGGATGTCTGGGATGGAGTTCATCCCCTCAAACTGAGGTATTGATAGCATTAGCTATACAAGGCAATCCTTTCAGGGCAGGGAGAGAACGATAACACTTTATAGTATATGAATGAGTGATTGAAACATAAAAGAATGTAAGCAGCAAATGAATTCCTAAAAAGGGCAGACTAAACAACATATGGAAATTTACACAATAAAATCCCTCTCACCAGTTTTCCAGGCCACACTGAACAGTGGAACAACCTCTTTTTAGACATAAAGATGCTCCTGATTCACAAAAATGCAATAAACTATCTGGTTATTAATCCTGAATCCTTTTTTCTTCTTGTGCTTACTCATTGTGTTGCAGGAAGCTTTAGTACTTTCTGTGACAGCACAATGAATGGGGAAGTGAAGCCTGCAGTGAATCTCATGGACTTTCCCCAATTTAGCTTATGTGTTTTATAAGTTTCCGTCAGCTTCCAGTTAGAGAAAATGCTATAACTTGCTTTTAGTCATGCTTCTGAAAAGCTTCAATTATGAATTTCTGAGTGAGTTTATTTATTGCAATTTTATTTTCCTACTGTCTGTCTATCTCACAAAATAAGTTTGAAATACACTTCTTTCTCTGGAAATGACACTTATAAACAAGGATGATGATATATTTAAGGCAGCAGGAAAACAACAATGAAAAAATATTTCTCCATTCTTCTTTATTTGTTTCAGACAAACTTTCTGCTAGGATTTATCTGTCAATAGCATACTTAAGTTTTTTTCTAGAGAGTTTATTGCTTGTTGCTTCAGGAATTATAACTAGATGGTAAGTTAGTTGTATTAGTAGTTACAAATCTACTGCTGCTACTGACTAGTGGGGCTACTGTCTTCACTTACTTAGTCTCTACTCGTTGGGGTGTGGGCTATTTGTGTTTTTTTTGAGAAGTTGCTCAATTACCAAGGTTGTCTATAGAGTTCATGAATGTATTTTTCCTGTAATAAACTGCTCATTTGTCCTTCTAGTTAAAATGATCAAGGATTTTTCTATTGCTAAGGCACATATGACCCAGAAAAATCTTATGAAAAGGTGACACAGATACAGTGCATATTGACAGCAGGTGTGCTAACTAATTACAAAGAGCATTTGTTTAATGAGTGTTACATACTTACCAACCATATGGTAATCAAAAACTCTTCTGGCACTATAAAGACGAGCTATCACAAACCTAGAGGAAACATCAGCTGAAACTGAGAAACATGTGGATTAGTGTATAGGGAAACTTGGTGCCTTTGAGGATTTGCCTTGATGAGGATAATATTGACATTGCCTTCATATTAGTATTATTTTTCTACCACCTACAATGTGCAGTGTCAATGACATCAGACAGCATGTTTGAATTAAGGCAAGCTGCAAACTTTTCAAAAGCCTATCTTCACATTTTAGAGATATATATGTGTGCAGAAATGCTTCCGTATTTATTTCCCTAGTAATCCACTTAATGTAATAGCGTTCAAGAAGCTAAGAAGCATGATCTGCTTTAGTAACCAAATCTGGAAATGCTTAGTCAGTTACTCAGACTGCAAGTTCAAAATATCCATATGTCATGGTTTGAAGTGGGGGGGAGGGGAGGTCCGGGTGGCAGAAGCTGCCCATCACACAGGACTCCCATCCCCCTCGGGGCTTGAGCCAGTCGGCGCCTTTGCGAATTGCCCTATTTACATCGGACAAAGAAACCGGAAAGGTGTGCCTTTGCCCAGGAGCAAGGAGAAGGGAGGAGGGCACAGCCCCCGCTCCCGGCGCCCGGCCGGGCCAGCGGCCCGCCCCAGCGCCCGCCCCCCACCCCGGCCGGTGCCCGCCCCATCGAGGATGGCGGCAGCGGAGCCGCTTGGGGAACTCGGGGAGAGCCCTGCTCCCGCGGTGCTCACCGGGCCGAGTTCACCCAGAAAGGACTGAGATCTAAGAGAAACGGCCACACAGATAAGAGGTCAGTGAAGACGGGACGGAACAACGTGTGCCGCGGCTGAGTCCCCCTTGCGAGCAGCCCCTTTGCAACCGGTCCTCGGTGGAGCAAGCAGAGACCCACTCGCACCCCGTGGAGGATCCACGTCGAGAAGAGATGCCAGAGCCTGATACGGTATGCATCTAGAGTCCGTGGGATGACCCCCGCTGATGCGGAGGTGTTTCATTAAAGGAGATGCCTGAGCCTGAGACTATTGTGAATCATGGGCACAGGTCGAGGCGCATTTATGCATCTAAGTCTGTACGGAGACGCATTGAAGGTCGATATGATGACCCACGCCGGAGCGCATTTAAAGTCTGTATGATGACCCATGCCAGAGCGAGTGGCTACAGCTCCTTAAAAGCCCAGGACTGGTAAAGCCCGCACTTGGGGCAAATCCGATGGGGTAAGGATTTGCCTCCTAGTGGGCAGGATTCACACTTTCGCCGTGAGTAGGGGATCCACTGGAGCAAGGGACAATGGTGTAAGGACTCCTTCTCCTTTAAGAGAAGCGGCAGTAACGACTTGGAATGAACTGACCTGCACTCCCCCATTCCCTGCCCCCTTGTGCCGCTTGCTGGGCAGGGGGGAGGTAGAGCCGGGAAGAGAAGGCAAAGGGGGGGAGTGGTGTTGATTTTAAGACCTGGCCTTGTTATGTTGTTATCCTCTCAAGTAACCGTTTTTTGTGTGCTTTTTTCTCTTTCTAGGTAGCCGTTAATAAATAGTTTTGCTTTAAGAAAACAGCCTCTTTTGCCCGGGACTGTGGTTGGTGGGTGCTCCTCTGTTCCTGTCTCGATCCTCAGCTCTTTTATTACATTTTTCTCCTCTCCATTTTACTGGAGTGAGAGAGCTGCGTGGGGTTTAGTTGCCGGATCGGCCTAACCCGTGACACCATCTTACCAGCTAAGGGTGAAATAAGCCTGACTACTCACAAATCAACAAACTTGTGCAAGTGCTCTTTGGGGAATGCTTCTATGTGTCTGAAAGATTTAAGCTACTTCTACGCTATTTGCAAATCTCCATAATAATCCAAATGTACAGCTCTTCTATATTTCCCTGCCTCCTGCTTTCACAGAAAAACAGCCCTTTTCTGGTCATCTTGTCACTGAATCATAGAATGGCTTGCATTGGAAGGGACCTTTAAAGGTCACGTAGCTCCAACCCCCCCGCAGTGCACAAGGACATCTTCAACTAGATCAGGTTGCTCAGAGCCCTGTCCAACCTGATCTTGAATGTTTCCAGAGATAGGGCATCTACCACCTCTCTGGGCAACTTGTTCCAGTGTTTCACCACCCTCATTGTAAAAAATTTATTCCTTATATATAGTCTAAATCTACCCTCTTTCAGTTTAAAACCATTATCCCTTGTCCTATTGCAACAGGCCCTAATAAAAAGCTTTTCCTCGTCTTTCTTATAGGCCCCTTTAAGTAGTGAAAAGCCACAAGAAGGTTTCCCCAGACCTTTCCTTTCTCCAGGCTGAACAACCCCAGCTCTCTCAGCCTGTCTTCATAAGAGATGTGTTCCATCCCTCTGATCATCTTTGTGGGCCTCCTCCGGACCTGCTCCAACAGATCCATGTCTTTCCTGTGCTGAGGGCCCCAGAGCTGAAAGCAGTATTCCAGGTGGGGTCTCACCAGAGCAGAGTAGAGGGGCAGAATCGCCTCCCTTGGCCTGCTGGCCACACTTCTTTTGATGCAGCCCAGGATACAGTTGGCTTTCTGGGCTGCAAGTGCATATTGCCGGCTCATGTTGAGCTTCTCATCAACCGACACCCTCAAAGTCCTTCTCCACAGGGTTGCTCTCAATCCTGTCATCTGCCAGCCTTTATTGATACCAGCGATTGTCTCAATCCCTGTGCAGGACCTTGCCCTTGACGTTGTTGAACTTCATGATGTTCACACAGGCCTTCTTGAGCTTGTCTAGGTCTCTCTGGATAATATTCTATCCCTCAGGCGTGTCAACGGCACAACTCAACCTAGTGTCTTCTGCAAGCTTGCTGCGGGTGCACTCGATCCCACTGTCTATGTCATTGATGAAGATATTAAACAGTACCTGTTCCAGTATGGACCCCTTAGGGACACCATTTGTGACCGATCTCCATCTGGACATTGAGCCAGTGACCGCTACCCTCTGGATGTGACCATCCAACCAATTCATCATCCAATGAACAGTCCGTCCATCACACTCATATCTCCGTATCTTTTCCTCTCCCTGCTATCTGTCATCTATGTCATCTTCTCTGATCAGTCAGCGTATTGCTCCCTTCCTTTCACCAGCTGAATTTAGGTGTAACAGTTTGTGATCTGTTTTCCCAAGATTGTGGTTTGATCAAGTAGTAATTGATCCAATTTGACCTTTCGTCAGATTTCTTCCCCCTGCCTAACCCGGCTGACCGCCTCTGCTAACCACCCTCCTCCGTCCACATTCCTCATTGCTGCACGGGTCGTGGCACTGTCTGCCCTTCTCTCTGTATCTCCACCTGACACCCCTCTCTTCTCTGACTTCTGTGGCTTTCAAGCTCCTGATCTTTTGCTCTTTTTCCTGCTGCTTAGGAGAATCTGCCTCTGGCAATTTTTATTCACTTTACCCTCTCATACATCACTTTTTTAGGAGAACTACAAGCAGATTAGGAGCAGAAGCAAATCAATAACTTTTCAGTGCTCTCTCATTAGTGTGCAATTAGAGTTTCTTTGCGATTCATGTTATTAGAGCAGATATGCATGGCTTTTCTGAGTATCGAGTAAGACCTTCATGTTCACGGTTACACATTATAAATATGAGCAGAAGTCTGTAGTATTTTTAATATCAGAATAACATTTTATTTTACAGATTACTGTGGTATACAAGAGAACTTAACGTCTTTGGCAAGTAGAAGGTAATATTCTCCTATCTCCCAGAAGCAAATCTTCTATACCAATACTCTTCTTATACATCAAAACATCGTTGGATGACTGGGCTTAGAGGAGTTTACTGTAAGATAAACATAAAAGCAAAGTGTTCTGAACCAAAAATATATATACCCATATAACAGCTTTAAGTGCATTTAATACATCTTAGTTGGATAAAAAAAGAAACACTAAGTTGATATTCAGTTTGATTATTTTTACTAATTATTTTTCCCCAGAAATTTTGAATAACACCAATATAGAATCATATGTGTCACTTTAACTATGAAATGAAACATGAACTGAAGATCTTGCAATTCAAATATATGTTGACTTTTCATTTTCTTTAACTCAGAAGAGCTTTTTCGCAAAATTGTTGGAGCTATGGCGAGCAGCTTTTAAAGAATGCCTCCACAACTGTTATAATGTCTTGTCGTTTTCGTAGGGTCAAACAATAGATTCTTGTTAAGTGTTGATTTGCACAAACACCAATGTGGAGGAGAAAGCAGATTAAATAAGGGTGGCAATAAATTATTTTAATACCAAAAAAAGGCACAGCTATGTCATGTTTAAAATCATAGATTCTCCTGTCTTTTTGGAGCGATGCCGTTAGTTTAGGAGGCTTTATGTATGATGAATGAGAGCTGAGCAAAGCATCTGACCACAGGCTGACGGCAGAACTCCGTGCTGATCCTCTGCTCTTTGCTGATCCTGTTCGATGCCTGTGACCTTTTTTCAGCCATCCCTAAAATCTCCCCAAAGAGTTCTGGCATTTTCTCTTCCTTGCCTGATTGAGCAGTGCAATGGGTTTGTGAGGAATGTATGTCTGACGTATGCACATGACAGCACAAAAAGTGAGGAGAGGAAATCTGAATAAATAGGCTGCGTGATCAAAGGGCTAAAATCATATCTTGAGAGGCAATGATCTGGGGGCAAAGAATAGACAAAAATGACTGTTGTGGTTACGGTCACACAACAGTCTTCATTTTCTCCTGTCAGTGAGATGAAAACATTGCGCATTCTTATGACAGAAGGATAAAGGATAATGGAATCTGGCTGACGTAATACCCTTGTGTCTATGACTGGGATTTTTTTCTAGGTAATTGCAATTGGACATGTTGTCCATCAGAAAAAGGAATTCTTACCCAAGGCACATGTGAGGCCTGGGAAAATTCCAGAAACCAAACTTTGGCTTCTCTAGCATGCTATTTTTTTTCATTAGTGTTCCTTTACCTTTAGCTGCAAAGGTTCTTTGAAACGCATTTGAAATGCAAAGGATGCACCAAGCTATAGCAATCTCTTCCAGGACTGTATATTCGGAGTAAGGGATATGGACGTTGAGCCATAGCATTTTTCTTATCTTATAGAGGATTTCCTGTCCTCCCAAGGTAGATTTCATCAAGTAACCTTAACTACCTGCTCATAAATATCCTTTCTCTACACAGGCAAGTGAAAAAGAGCAAACGAAACATCTTGAATGGAGAAAAAAGGCAGCATTTAATTTTTTAACTAACGTATCTGTCATGGTTTGATGTGTGTGTGTGAGGGGTTCTGGTGGCAGGAGAGGGGTTTTGCTCCCTGTGACTTCCCTGGTTTTGGAACTGGGTCAGACCCGGTTCTGGTCACCAGATCGAACTCCCATCCCCCTCGGGGTTGAGCCAATCGATGCCTCTGCGAATTGCCCTATTTAAGTCGGGACAAAGGAACCGGAAAAGGTGCTTTGCCCAGGAGCGAGGAGAGAAGGGAGGAGGGCACTGCCCTCGCTCCCCAGCTCCTGGCCGGGTGGCTGCCTGCGTCGGGCTGGCGCCACTCACTGTGGATGGCAGCGGCAGAGCCGGCTGGGGAACTCGGTGAGCGCCCCACTCCCAGGGTGCCCACTGGGCTGAGTTCACCCAGAGAGGACTGAGATCTGAGAGAAACGACTGCACTGACACCAGGTCAGTGAGGATGGAGCAGGAGGAGATGTGCTGGAGCTGAGTTTCCCCTGCAGCCGGTGGCGAGATGGCAGGCGGCCCCCCTGCAGCCAGGATGGCCTTGGTGGAGCAGAGACCCACTCGCGGCCCATGGAGAGGAGATGCCTGAGCCTGAGGACGGTCGTGTTGGGATGCATGACAAGATAGAGAGGCATCTGGAGTCTGCGTGATGACCCACGCCGGAGTGAGTGGCTACAACTCCCTAAGAATCCGAGACTGTGGTAAAGCCCACACTGGAGCAATCCGATGGCCTGTGGGTAGGACTCACGCTTGAGAAGTTTGTGGATTTTTCCTCGTGAGTAGGGGATCCACTGGAGCAAGGGAAAATGGTGTAAGGACTCCTCCTCCTGTAAGAAAGAAGCGGCAGTAACAGCATGGGATGAACTGACCTGCACTCCCCCAGTCCCTGCCCCCCTGCGCTGCTGGGGGGAGGAGGTAGAGCTGGGAGCAAAAGGAAAGGGGGGGGGAGGAAGGTGTCGGTTTTAAGATCTGGCTTTGTTTCTTTTTACCCTCTCAAGTGAAAACCCCGGTTTTGTTTCCCTTTGTCCTTTTAAGTAACGGTTAATAAATTGTTTTGCTTTAAGAAAGTCGAGTCTGCTTTGCCCGGGACCATGGTTGGTGGGTGCTCCCTCTGTTCTTGTCTTGACCCTCAGTCCCTTTATTACATTTTTCTCCTCTCCACTTTACTAGAGAAGAAGTGAGAGAGTGGCTGTGTGGAGTTTAGCTGCCGGATCGGCCTAAACCTCGACAATATCCAGATGCAGAGATGCCCGAGTGGCTCTGCACGATGTACCCATCTGGGGGCAACACAGCTGCACTGACTGTGGGGACTCTGGGTCAGCTCAGCACTACCCTGAGGATCCATGCACTGCATCTGTGTGTGAAAGAGTGTTTCCCAAACTATAGCAGGGCACATTACACAACCTTTCTTTCCTCATGAGTAAGCAGTGCTACATAGTCTTTCACAGCCTGATTACTTGCTGTTTTCCTACAGGGCCCCTGCTGCAGGTACAGGGTAAGGCTCAGTGAGTGAGTCATGCCGGCACAGTGAAAGAACCGCTGCTGGTACTCTCTTGCCTCTGTCTCAACCTTGAAAGGTGTGTAATGAATGAGTAGAAGGACTGAAGGCACAGGAAGGACAGTCATTCTGCGTCTTCTTCCCCCAGAATGAGTTCTTATTTACTTTAACGAGCAGATGTGAACAATGCAGATCTTGTTCTTCCAGCATTAAAATTGAATTAAAATGCTCTTAATTTAGAAGGATGTTCTAAAGGCAACAATAAAAACTTTTTTTCAAGCTCTGCTAAGATTTCTTTTGATTTCCCATAGTGCTGTGGGAAGCCAGTAAAGAGACCAGACTTTTCAGTTACATCCTATTTGTGGAGCCTTGTGCACAATGTGCTACAAAACAGCACGGGATGATAATGTGACTCAAACATCTTTATGCCTTCCTCAACTCTTTAAAACATATCTTGAGAAGAGATAAAGGAACATATAAGCATATCTGAAAAGGGGCTGCAACTCGTTCTCTGTGAGGGATCATTTAGAGAGTGTACCTAGGGAGAAGAGAGGTCCGTCAGGGCTTTTCTTTGTTGTAGTGT
This sequence comes from Tauraco erythrolophus, assembly GCF_009769465.1. NCBI lineage: Eukaryota > Metazoa > Chordata > Aves > Musophagiformes > Musophagidae > Tauraco > Tauraco erythrolophus. Next base: position 51,138,220 of record NC_141467.1, on the reverse strand, counting down.
ATCACTGCCTGGGGAATACAGGCTCAATTGTCCTGTAAAATAAAGCTATATCTACATTGCAAACACATCGTTAGGATAATATTCATTCGGAAAGGAAGTAAAATTTCATAATGCACATAAAGTTTGCCTGATACAACTCTGGAGTATTTAAAATGTCATCTGCCATTCTGTGTGGGATTTACTGTGCTGACAGAGGAATTGTGTGAAACGACCCTAAAGTCTTGTAAGCGAGCAGGCCATATAGATGGTTAAAGCTTCCAAGTTTGTAGCTTTTGTTTAAGGGTCAGCAGACATGTCCCTTTTCCTGAGCTGGAAGCAAAGTGAGTGAACCCAACAGGTCACAGCTTCCCTACTCCTGTTCTTGCTAAAGCTCTGCTTTACTGCTCCTGCTGTCACAAGGATCTTGGTATGGTGGGTCCCAGCAGGCCAGAACGTGAAGTCCTGTGCGTGCATCAGCATCATGGCCAGCCACAGGCTCATCGCGCTCGCCAGCCTCACAGCCTGGCCCTACCTGGATGAGGTTATCTCTGCCTCTAGCTTATGAAAAAAGGACTGAGAAGAGAATTCCTCTCTCTCTTTTGCCTGGACATGATACAATGAAAAGCTTCACTGTTAGAAGTTACTTGTTATGGAAAAGTTACCAATAGCTGAAGCCCTTTTGGCTCAAGGGGGCAGCTGAGTGTTGTCACTGGTCCCCAAGAGGTGCTTTAAAATGCACACAAACCCATTAGTTAGTTTAGGTGTAAAATTAGAGCCTAACAAATGGGAATGACCGCATCTGATGATGGCAGATAAACTTACCCTTGGGAAAAATACCGTCTTCTGTTACTTAGAAATGAGCAGAGCATCTGGAGATGATCTACCACACTTCCATATAGTTCATTTAGCTGAAGTACCAATAAAGGAAAACATGGATATTATTTCAGTGTAGGATGGAGTAGGAACAGGGCTGAGCTGGAAACTTCAGAAGCTGTTTCCATATACCCTGAGGCAGGTTGTATATCTCTATGTCATGCATGAGAAGGGATGAGTGAGACCTGGAGAGGGATGGAGTGAGTCAGTGCAGAGCTGAAGAAGAGATGTTTGAATGTGGCCAGGGCCAAAGCAGACTGGCTGAGCATGAGCAGTTGGCATAAGCTGTTGAACACACAGGACGGGTATAAGCGACGGTGGGATCGGTACCACTGCAAGTGTGAGGCTGAAGCTGTTTCCCAGCTTCAGGTGCCTGCATCCTTCAAATAAATGCCAAAAGAAGTGAAGGACTTTTGAAACTTCCTAATCTGAGCTAACCTGCTTCACCTTAGCGCAAAGATATCCATGCATGAGCTGTCTGCAAGTTGGGGAAGCGGATGCTCTCTCTCCCTCAAATGTGTCTTGAAGAGTACTTACACTTTGTCTGCTCCCCTGTGGTGCAGACGTCTCCGGGTGATCATGTGCAGACATTTGTGAGCTGAAACAGCAGAGCGAGACACCTCAAGTCCCCCATTCAAATACATTAGAAACAATGCGCCTATGTTGTACGGCGTTGACAGTGAGCTGCTACTCTTGCCATTGTTCACAGAGAAAGAAGCATGTGAGCATGCTGCTTGTCCAGCTCTGAGGCTGAGACAATGAACACTCAGAGGATGGGACTTTTCAGCTGCTCAAGTCCACGTTAATACGGTCTTTTATAATGGAGTGTGGGCTGAAAGAGATCCTATCTGCCAGGACTTACCATGCAGGCGTACTCTAGGAGGACTTCTTACAGTATTCCCAGTCCTGTGACTATAACAACTGCTTGTCCTCAGGACTGCAGCTTCCTCACCCTCATTTCAAAGCTGAGGAGCTTTGTGTGATGGCCCATATCTGGTTACACAAACATAAAAAGCTATAGCTGGCCCTTCTTCTAAAGGAGGAGAATTTTCTTACAGCTTCTTCTTTCTAGTTTTCCTGACCACAGGTAGAGATCTTTTTCAGAGCTGAACATGATCCCTCCAGTAAGAACTCCAAAGCCTGATTTTCTGTTGAAAGTGCATAGTAGGCTCTTCCCCAGCAGTGAACAAAGCCTTTTCTACTCCAGAGATAATAATGCCACCTCAGCAAGACTGATCTCCGCATTTCTTCTGAAGATTGAAGGTAATGAATTTCTCTCAGAGGCTGAATATTCAGCAAAATAAATTGCCTTTTTGAAAATTATCTTGCTTCCTGTTAAAGCAACTTTCATATGAAATGCCAGTATGAATTCTGAGTTACAATACCTGATACCTATTACCTCCATAACTACTTGGGAATGCAGCTACGTGATAGATCTGTGTTAATTTAAAGTGCTTTTGTCAAGCTCTTTAGAAAAAGATATTAATGTAGGCTTTATTTACATCCTCCCTCCTCCTGTTTACCCAAATAGCTTAAACAAGCTGACCAAGATTCCTCTGGTTCTTGAAGATGAACACTCTCCTTTCCTTTATCAGACATTAGTTTGTGGTTCTATTATTTTATTCGCCCACTAACAAGCAAAAAGTGAATAACAAAGCTGGCTTACAGAGTTTGTCATCACCTTCCACACAGCAGTTGGACCCTTGTGACTCAATTTCAGATGTAGTTATGTCTCTGAAGTTTTCTTGTCAAAAGGAGGTTCGAAGAGAAGTCCTTTGTCAAAAACGCCAGGTGGAATCTACCTCTAGGGCATGAGTGTGCGTTCTTTCCATACCGCAGCACAGAACATAGAGAAGTGAAAGTTTCTTGCAATTGCAGTTTTACTTGTATTTAGGAAAAAGTGATCTTCTCAGTTTTTTCTGTTAAAATTTCCAGACTTTTAAGTCTTGAATGGAACCATGGCTCAACTGAGGTAAATGGAGAAACTTCTTGTTAACTTAATATTGTTCTTTTGAAAGATGACATACAGACAGGGTCAGATTAACATCTCACTCTCTTGGAATGATGTAATGTATGCTTTTAACATGTTTAAAATACGTGTGAGTATTAGCACCAGAAGTTTTAAATCACAAGTAAGAAATACAGCTGCCAAAGAACAACAGCTCAATAATTATCTTGGTGGTGGTTGAGATTTTGCCTGTTATTTTCTGTCAAAATCCTCTTTAGCTATTTTCTCATGTGTTGAAGTCTGGCATGTATCAGCCTAAGAACAACACTTACTGTTAAATGACATAATGAGAGAAAAATCACAGCCTTATTTTGATACAGATAATTGTATTTGCTGCTGCTTTTCTAAATACAAACATTAATTGTGATGAAATTTTCTTATATTTTTAGAGTGGGAACAATTCAAAAAGAAAACCAACTTTCAATTTTAGTCTAAAATGTGATAAGGTAAGAATTATTGTTATTGAATGCCTGTGGACACTTGTCACTTTTATTCCATGTCAGTTAATTCATATCAGAAAATGGAATATCAGTTCCATATTGTTTATCTGTCAGGCAGTTATGGCTACAGAGAGTCTCAGAAAATTCATATCCGTCTCTAAACTGAAATGCAGTGGTAAAATGCACATAGCGTTTTCTTATTATCTATGATTGTGAAGGCAACATTAGCAGTTTTTATAACTTTTGGAACTTGTCTCTAAGGATGTTTCTGTTTCCCAACATTTGAAACATTCTAATTCAAAATACAAAGTGTTGCTTCTTATTCTGTAATTGAATTAAAAAGCATGTTAATAATGTATTATGGAAACTGCTAGCACAATTACTATTGAAAAACAAATTATGTTTCTTTTAAATACAAAGAAAAAATTACAGCAGTAAATAAGAATATTCTGGAAGACAGTAATGGATAGCTCATACAAAGCAGAACACTTATTAAATAAGAGGCAGTTGAAACTCGAAATTGATAAATATGAAGTCATGCGCACGGGAAAAACAATCCTAACTTTGCATATGAAAAGATGGGCTCTGAGCTCCCATCATCACCCAGGAGTGAAATCTTGAGGTTATGACTCATATTTCCATGCAAACATGAACTCAGTGCTTGGTATCAGTCAAAAAGCAATTCAAATTTTCAGAAATATGAGGAAAGGAGATGAGACTAAAACTGAGAACATTATTATCGTGACTCAGTATAAATCCATGGCTCACTTGTGGCTTAAGTACTGTGCCCTCCTTCCCAAAAAGAATAGAACATAAATGGAAAAAGCTTAGGGGAAGGCAACAAGGATGATCAAATATATCTAATGGCTTCCAAATCACAGGTGACTCAGTAAAGTGGGTTTCTTCTGGGAAAGAGATGAGTTTTGGAAAGGAAGTTGTAGCGAAAGTTTATGAAACATGGAAGAGTGTGAAAAGAGCAGAGAAGAACCTGCTGTTTATTGTCTCTTCCTGACTGGAAACAAGAGACTGTGATTTGGTAGTCAGAGAAGCCACAATCAAGACAAATACTATGAGTTTATTCTTCATGCAGAAGGCAGGAGACCTGTGGAACTCTTCCACTGAGGGCGCTGGGGGTTTCTATGTGTCCTAGGGGAGACTGGACAAGTTAATGAAAGGGAAATCTGTGGAGAGTTACTGCCAGTGTAGAAACCACAGCTAGCTCAGCACTCTTCTAAGTAAAAATCGGTTGAGTGGGCAAAACTGGATATACATAGCTTGCTTCCACACCCTTCCTCAAGAACTCTCAAACAGCACTTGTGGGAAAGAGCACAGTGGGCTAGATGAACCTATGGTCTTATCCAGTATAGCCACTTTTCTAGTCTTACGTTAAGGAGCTTGGCTTAATACGCATTGCAGTAGAATTTAGGTTTTTGGTTTGGTATATTATATTTCAAAATCTTCAGCCTTCCAGAGATCCTTCCCTCTCCTCCAAACCCCAATGACTTAAATGTTACATTGTATGGTCAAAGCCACAGGAAAGAAATGCACGAAAGATTAAAAAATCAGCGTTTCCTGGCTGCCATGTAATGTTTAACATCTCTCTGCTGAATTACTCATTTCATAACAGCATTAGATTAGAACTTTACTGTTAAGTGTACAAACCCAAGAATACAAAAAATAAAAAGTTACTAATTTATGTCTCACCTTGCATTTAAGAGATCATTTTCAAATGTAGCAACTCAAAGCAAAGCAATGAACCTAAAACCCAGAGAAAAAATGCAGACACTAACTGTTGTCTGGTAGTATACAGGCATACTTTCATATGACATCATAGCTTTGCCTGTGTGTTTGGTGCCCTAATCATACAGTATTCTCCCAGCACATCACACTTGCTCTGTGGCTGAGATGGTTGTTGTTTGCCTAAGGTCACATAAAGCACCTTGGAGAGCTGCATCAGAGTGCAAGGTACCCAGCTCTAGAAACCCTGCTCAGAGCAGGCACCGGCACTGTCGCAAAACCTTATCCTCCAAGACTGCCTGTAGTCCACCTTTACTTTGGCAAAGTAAGCAGCAATCAGGCTTCTTTTTATGGAAGCATATTGCTGTGTAGGAAAATCTCCACTAAGCAGATGACTGATCCTTTCTTGGTACAGAGAGGCAAACTAAAAATAACACATTTCTTTCTTGTTTTTTTTTTTCCTTTTTCTTAAATAGTAACATTTGATGTAAGTTCTTTATGAACCACAATCTGCTTCTTTGGTGTGCTGGTCTACTTTTCAGAGATGCTTTTTTGAGTGAGGAGCTTATTGGGGTTTCTTTGTGGTTCCAGATGTGGTGATTTATTTACCCTCTATGTTTGGCAGTTTCTCTGGAGAGACAGCAGCCTTGAAAGCAGCACAAATATGTAAAACACAGGAACTCAACCTGAATTATAGGCAAGGTAGGTGAGGCAATTCCTTTTACAAGGAATATTTTCTGAATTATCCCAGAGAATAATTTGGTAGCATATAGTGTAGTATTAGTTGATGCTGCTGTACAGCTGATACAGAAATGTATTCAGTGTTTACATATTCAGCCATTTTAGATCATTACGCTTTCCATTTCTTTAGTTTGAAAGTTCACCCGATAGATTTGGGCTTTTTCTTTAAGTATTTCCATATAGTCAAGGATCCTTGGCCTCTCCAGCAATGAGTTCATCTCTGTTTCAGTTATCACTTATGTGCCTTGTTCAGGCAGCATAACAATCTAACAATGCCATTTTGCTTGCCAAACAATAACAAGCTTGGCATAACTGTCCAGAAGCTAGGACTTGACATTAATTAGCTCAGAAATCCTTTTCTACCAGAAGATGTTCTATTCCGTTGTGTTAAATATGTGCTTTGTGGCCATTTGACACACTTATATGTCTGTAGGGTCATATATTTGTGTAGTTGAAATGTTGATCACATATTTGGCACTTGAATTCTCGACACATTTGGAGTTATTGTACCAAGGACATTATTTTTGTGTATTACTGCATTTTGAGCAGGCACATACAGTAGTTCTCTTGCAAATAATCACACATATCTTTCTGTGATCTGTTAAACTCATGTTCATGCACTTTGCAGGAAATGCATGCACCACAAATGACAATTCTGTAATTCTGTGTGGACTCAGTAGACATAGGTGAGGTGAGAAAAGCATTTGCACTGGCTCAGGTTCTGGATAGGTGGCAAAAGGAAGCACCAACGCTTCTGCCCCAGGACTTGGTGTTGTGACTGGCAAAGTGCCCGGAAGTGCCAATATAACTGACTCTGGGCTTACGATAAGATTTTTCCTGCTATTTACTATGAGAAGCAGCACGCAACACTTGTGTAGGAGCATATGTGTCTTGGGGAGGAAGCTGAATCAAAGGCAAGCAAGAAACTTGTGTTTTAAACCAAAGTTCTCTAGCGCAAAGTGAAGGAGTATTGACTTGAAGTCATTGTGTGGTAGCTATGTCTAGTATATGTCGTGCACTCTTTAAGGGAGGGTAGAATTGCTTTTCCATTATAGAGAAAAAAGACTATTAACAGAGTGCTCTGATGACTAGGTTAATAGGGAAAGATTAATGTTGACTTCTACTGTCCATCACTCCTGAGAGACACTATGAACTTATATGGCAGCTGCATAAGGAATATCTAAAATTCTTTATTTATAACCTCTTTCAATTTAGGATGGAGGCATACATGGTGCAGTAAATTGGGTGACTCACATACAGAGGGAAATGATTATTTTTTACCCCCTGACATGAATTCTTATTTATCCCAAGCAACGAACATGGCAGGAAGTAAGCACCATTCATTTCACATCTCTATGTGTACCTCTTTGTAATCTCCTAGAGCAGAAAAAACATATGACATTAAAAAAAAAAAAAGGAATAAAAGAGAATCTTCTCAAGGAAGGGTACGGCAATTTTTGAGAGGTGATTTATCAAAATACAGTGACTTGAGCTGAAACTGAAAAGGCTAAATAGGTAGTGGTTGTGAAATTTGCATGTATTTGGCTTCATTGAGTTTATGGCCCAGCTTGTCTAGGGCCCTCTGTTGCTATTTTAACAAGATCTAACCTCTCTGAGCCTTTGTTTTTGATATGTGCAAAAATGACAATATTTCCTTCTTCTACTTGACTTAGAAGCTCTTTCAAGTAGTGACAGAGATTGTATCTGGCCATGGATACATACAGTTTGGTGCCTCTGGGTATTATAATTAGAATAATGTTCCTGGTGCCAGAAGGAAAACCATTCAGCAGGAAGAAGAAAAATAGTTTTAACAGGATATTATGATACAAGAGAATGTTTCCTAAACTCTAGGAAGAACTCCCAGATACGCCTTAACAGTCTTGTTCTAATGAAGAATCACTTGGCAGCCTGGGTTACTTTAACGGACCTTATCAAGTACAGTAAGCCTCACCATCTGCTGCGCCCTCTAATTACCAATAAGAAAAGGACATTTTTCCCTGCTGCACCACACAACGAAATACGATTTAAATGTGTATGTTAGTTATTCAATGTAACGTACATCTGTTATGTTCTCTCATGTTTTAGACACAAATCTGGGAGGAGCCACAAATAACCTCACTTGGGAGATGAACATCTTTTTTGCTGTACTGGCACACACATTATCTCACTATTGAGTAAATCTACAATTTCCTCTCCCCGTTTTTTTCTCTACTTAAGTCATTTTTCTGGTGATCTGCCCCTGTGTTTATTTGTGAAGCAACAGGAGTGGATTGAGTACTATTTTACAGACTCAAGGTTACTTCAGAAAAAAACAAACCAGCCCTGGAAAGTCTTTGGCCTTCTTTTTAGAGATGATGTCTAGAGAGAGAGAAAACAAGTGAGAGGCAAAATAAATCACAGCCCTTTGTAGAGACTTTCCCTTTTCTATGACCCCAGTGTGACTATGTAAGGGAGGAAAACCTCTTGTACTCCCATAATCGAAGCAAAGATGGCAAGAGGTTTGGCCCTGTTCTACCTCTCTTTCCTATGTGTGTGGAGAAGACACTGAGTCAGGGGGAAAAAAGAGCAACAACACAGGGAAGGGCACTGCCCATCATCCTAATCTGACTTGTCTCTTAGAAATAGCTGGGAGTAGCTGTAGAAAGGACATTTTTTGTTTCCCCTTCACTGGAGACTTTGTAGAGAAAGCAAAAGACATGGGGCCATTTACATGGATGTATATGACAAATCAGAAATAGCTGAAGAGCTTTCTAGAGGCAGGGAGATCAGCCAATGAAAGCAGCTTGAAGATCAGGGTCTTCTCTTTTGTGACTGTTCCTTCTGCAACTACATCGCTCAGCAACCTCAGCATCATACATGTGACACCATCGAATGTTGCTGGTGGAAATGTGTGGCCGTGCTCCAGCTTCCCACCCCCGATCTTTCCATGGAGAGAGGTTCCCCAGCTGTTTCCCAGGCCTTTTCCCTCCAGCAGGTAAAGATGTAATTTCCAAGTATGTGAATTTCTCGACTATTCTTGCTGCTGTTGAGCTAGGGCAAACCCAGAGACAATGCTGTTCTGTAAGGTGTGGGCATATTTCTCATGTTTTGTTACCCTAGAAGGCTGCCTATTTTGCCAAGGTGTCCCAGAAATGCAGATTAATTTCTGACCTTCTTTTAATAATCTCCAGGTTTTGTCATTAAAAGTTCACACAATGGGAGGGAAAAATCTATTTCAGGGTTTCTTTTGGCTTGATGTTAGGGAGCAGGCTGCACTGTGAGGAAAGGGAGCTGGGAGCTGAGTGTGACAGCAAGGAGTCAGTGCCATGACTTCCCTGAGAGGTGGTGCCATCACACTCTACCCAGACTAGAAGTGCAGCGCAGGTCCAGAGCTGGTGATCAGGCCCACCCAAGAGATCCACTAATCACCAGGTGCATCCTGAGGCAGCCAAACTCCCAGGGTTTGGAGGGGGCAGAGTGTTATGGTCAGGGTCCTGACGCTTGTAGAAGTAAATGTGGGTCTTCCCAGCTACCCTTTTGGTGGAACAAACTAATGGAGATGCAGGAGGACCCAAAGGAGGATTCTTGTGCAGCTGTGAGGGAAGTATATTGTCATTCATTGGAAATGAAAATATGAGTATATCTGAAAGATGGCGTGAATGTGCCTCTGAATTTCCTCTGAATCAAGTCTTATGAATACTAGAGAAGAAACTGTTCTACGTTTGTTGCTAAGTATTTTTTCATCGATAAGGGCATCTTGCTTTGAGCATCTTCCCACATCAAAAGTCCATTTGAATGATAAACTTTCAAAAAATGGAATATGTATTTTGAACTTATAGTTTTAAAGGTTGATTGATTTCAATCCAGGGGATGACTAGTATCAAGAACAGTAGCTTTTGGGCAAAAAAGTCCAGATGTTTTAGAGATGTTTGGTCATGATTCAAAGATATCAGTGGTCTTATGATGCAAAAGCAAACACAATCCACTTCAGTGAATACTTAATATTGGAGCTAAGATATGCTTTAAGACCCAATAACTCAGCAAATTTCAGGAACCTTCCTAATCCCCTGATCGTTCCTTTTAGGCTTGGCTTTCCACAGTAAGGGCAGGGGGCCTTCTTTATGTCTGCTTACTGTCTATATATGAGCCTACTTTCCTTTCAAATGCTGAGGAATTACCAGTCCTTAACTCCTACCTGCAAAATGTCTTACTTTGTTCCTTGAGGTATTACTCTTCTTCCTCATGCCAGTTTCTGACAAATTGGCTATGGTCAAAGATGTAGTGTTGCAAAACCTTACATCCACTGACACCTTATCAGGCTTGGTTGTTTGCATTGTGGTGATGAACAAGGTCTCTGCAGACTAAAAAATCCAAATATTAACTGCTATTATAAATGTGCAGAAAAGGCTCCTTGCTTTGACTCTAAACAAACAGCAGTTGACATGTCTGTATGAGATAAGTTTTTATGGACTGGCATACAATTTTTATTTCCCTGAATGACTGTACATGTGAAAAAGAAACTTATTTCCACACCAATAACTTCTGGGTTTGGGACTGAGGGTTGCCAGTAGCACTGGAGGTAGATGGACAACTTGTTACTCAGTTTCATGGCCCCCCAAAAATTGTTGTTCTTTTTAAAAGAGATCCATTGGGAAAGCCTGATATTTCTCTGTTTGTTTGTTGTTTACTTGTTTATTTATTGGTAAAGCAAACAAATAGACCTGATTTTTTTTTTTTTATGTTAACCTGGACTCTTTCATTTAATGTGTTTTACTAAAAACATTGATTTATGTTCATCATTTTTTCTTCATTTGATTTGGGCTGTTATTTAACACTGAACGATTGGGTTATTTCGTTCACAAAAAAAAAAAAAAGGAAGAATACTATTATGGCACAAAGGAACAAAATAGAAAATACCAGAGCTTCTCACAAACATGAGAAAGAAAAATAACAAAACATTCTAAAATTGCTTTGCTAGGAAAAGGAAGTACTGAACAAATCCCAACGAGAAGACAAAACTGTGATTGGACATAGGGAAAACTGGAGTGTTTAAGTGCCTTTTTTGCTTCAATTTCACTAACCAGGCTAAATGTGGCCAGATGGCTAACACAATGAACATCGGTGACAGATGGTTAAGTGCTCTAACTAGCGTCAGAAAAAACAGGTTAGAGATGCTTGTGAATTGGCAGGGCCCAATGAAACTCACCCTGGAATACTTAACGAGGTAGCTGGGGCTGTCCCTGCTGCTTCAAGATGGCATGGAGGGTGGATGATGTTCCAGAAGACGAGAAGGGACAACCATGATCATGGTTTTTAAAGAGAAAAGAGGAGAGAAGCCATGAAGCAAGAAAGGAGAAGAAGGACAGAGAATCACTCAGTGATAAGCTTAACTTCTGAACCCAGAGATTATAATTGACTCTTTTGTCAAGAATAGTAAGCATTTCTTGAAAAGAATAAATCATACCAAACCTGCCTAATTATGTCCTGTGATGTTATGGAGTAGAGAAGAGAGAAACAGTTATAAATAACATGCCATCAATAAAGCTTTTGATATTGCTTCAGATGGCAGTCTCCAAAACAGCTAAAGAAACACAGCCTAGAGGTATCTACTAGAAAGCAAACGTTTGGCTGGTTGGAAAAAATACAGTCACAGTCGTTACCAACAGTTTATGATGAAATTGAAAGAATTGATCTCATGGGTTTCTCCGAGGCTGGTCCTGAGTCATGGTATATGCAATATTTTAATCTGTGGGCTGAGCAACGGAATAGGGAATACTCACATTAACTATGCAGGTAATGAGGAGAGTTTACAAGCACTTTAAATGGCAGGGGTATAATTAACGGCAGATCTTCAACATCTGGAATGTAGTTAGGAAACAAAGGGCTGGAAGGATCTGGATTTAATCCGTCCCCCTTCCCCAAACTGGGGTAGTGTCTACTATCTTGCTTATTTTTGACACGAATTTGTCTAATCTGCTCCCGACAGTCTCTGATGAGGGCCACTCTATAATCTCCCCAACCAATCAAGTTCAGTGTTTCACTACACTTGCTGTTAAATTTTTTTCCCACTCGTCTTACCTAAGATTTTGCTGCAGTTGAAGCCTATTGCTTCTTGATTTATCCGGATTATAGCAATAGGCCATTTTCTGTCTGTGCAGCAATCTCTCATGTGTTAGAAGATGGTGCAGGGCTGCTACTGAGCTGGTTTGTTTTTTTTTTTATTTTATGCAGTTGATTATTCCCGTTTAAGTGCAGTATGTTATACTTCCATCAAGTGTCCTGTTTTTTTTTTCACAGCTCATGACTCCAGGTTGTCAATATCCATTTCAATTATTTTGGTTTTCATTGTTTTTGGTTTTCTGACATTGTGCTCCAGTCCTCCTCCCAATGTCATGTAGTGTTGCAAAAACTTACATAACTGCTCTACTGGCAGATATAAAAATGAATTATGTGTAGTTCAAATGCTTTAACTTTTAGCAATGTTTTAACTCAGACTTTATGTCACCTAAGCTGAGGTGCTGCACTTCACCCAAGGCCTGGACCAGTTGCAGAGAATCCGGCTGGGGATAATGAGAGGGGTCAGAGGCTTAGATTTTTTTTCTTGTTTTGGATGGTTAAAGGAACCGAAGTTGTTAAATAGGGAGAGCAGCAGACTTAGGGGGGAGCATCTTTAAGCACATAGAAGGCTGTCTGGGAATAGGTCAGAAGTCATGGCCTCTAACTGCGATAAGGAAGATTAAGCTTAGATATCAGGAAATATTGTGTGTTAGAAAGTACAGCCAAGCACAGGCATAGATTTGGTGAGGGAGACTGTGGAATCTCTATTAACAGTGGTATTTAAGAACAGCAATACTAATAGCTGCTGAGATACAATTTAAAGAGGCTCCTTTCTTGGGGATGAATATAATCTCTGATCCTGAGAGCTCAAAACAAAAGTTTCAACAAATGTCTAAGCATTTAAGAATTTTTTTCCCTTACCATATGTCTTCCCGATTTTGATCCTAATTGATTTTAGTAACCTTTGGAAAAAAAACCATGCAGATCTAGTCAAGACTTAAACGTATGTTGCCTCCATGTTAAAGAAATCAATTCGCTACAAACTGTCATTGTTAAAAATCTTTTGTGTGGTGGTATGGAAAGCAAATGGTGTGTTTCTATACATCAATGTGGCTTCTGTTCTACAGTGCAGTCTGAGCTGGGCAGAGATTCTCTCTCAAATGAACACGAAAACTGTAACTGTCATCTTTGTTTTGGAAGAAAAAGTGTGGCCTTCAGAAGATCACTGACCATCTCTTATACCATACCTGCTCTACCATGGCACTCAGTAGCACACACTTTTTAATCAAAGAATGTCTTAGAAAAAACCTAAATGAATTGTAATGAGAACTTTAATACTGACACCAGCAAAAAGCATAATATTAGCTAAAATAACATACCCACTCACATACAGGCTCTTTAAGCATAGTTTCTATAGTGTAAGTAGTATCTCACGATTCAAATATTTTTGATAGCTATTTTTACATTAAGAATAAAACAAACATTTGGAAAGTTGTGATGTAATATATCAGCGTCAAAAGTAAGTCTCAAAGTGCGTGAGAAACAGCTGTTTTTCCTGAATGCAAATAAGAGATGTATTTGTTCCAATGAGTGAAACATCCTTGTAGTAACTGGGCACCCCTCAATGCATACAGCTCTCCTGTCTTAATAGGACCAGCATAGCTTCTTATTGTAAGCAGTTGATTTAGAAAAATGTGATGAAATCTAAGTTGACAACAAAAGCATCCAGTACCATAGGGAAATGGTGTTACACAGCCTTTGCATTTCTTTGTTTTCCTTTTTTCCACAACATACTGTTTGTTTGCACAGAATAACTGTCTTGTCAAAATGAGATTTCAAAACTCTTGCAGATGATGAGTAAACATTTTCTTCAGCAGTTAGTTGAATTTTCCATCCTTTTTTGTTTTACTTGAACAAATACACAAAGAATACAACACAGCCAGATATAAATAGATCTTTATCCTTTAAAAGTACAACTCCAGAGGCTTTTGGGAAGAACTCTGAAAGTGGTGTTCAGATCCCTTTTTTCCTTTTTTCTAATTGTAATTTGAACTATAAAGCTAGTTTATCCAAATGCTAATGCATTCTTTCTCATATGTAAGTATGTGAGTATTTTTTAAGTTCTTCTTTCAGAATGCAAATCTTCCTTGCCTTGCTGATGGCTGATTTGTGTTGTACACTTAAAGTCATCTGCATAGTAAAAACTGAGCCTTGTCTCTAGCTTTTACTAGACTAAAATCTTGTTTTCAGATGCTCTGTCACTAAAATATAAGATGTACGAGCTAATGTGTCTATGGAATATATCTCTCTCTTTACTGAATCTTACAGGGTGATCAGCTAAATACCGATCTGCTGTAGAGCAAAAACAACACAAGAGCAAGCTGCCGGTAGAGAATCAGGTAGAGTATGGTCATTACTTGTTTGTTCATTTATGTAACACACAACATGAATTGTAACATTTAAGTAATGTGCAGCTTGAATTTACCAACTTGAATGAATCTGGTTCCCCTCTTCATGCTATCATCCCATTCTCAAAATGTCTTCAGGAATTAATTCTTAATATTCAGATATTCTTAAGCTTTAGAGTTTTCTTAACTGTAAAAGAAGTAATTTTAAAGAAACTGATAGTGATTTCATCTATCAGATTGTTTTTTCCTAGATCTTTTGTACTTTAAACTTATTTCATAAATTTTATTCAAACCTTCACAGAAGATTATTAGATGGCAATTTAATCTTTTGTCTGTTTGTTTGTTTGTTTTGTATTTTTTTTCCCCTTGGTACTGAATCTTCTGTCTGTAAAAATGGCTTTAGGGAATTTTGAAAAAGTAATGGTAGGTCTCAGTTATAGCCAAGTCTTCCTACCAATGTGACAGGAGATGTTTGTAGTTCTCACTAATGTCCTTATAAGGAACAAAATCCCTTTACGTTCCAGCTTGAACACTTGTAAGGATTTGCAGCAACTTAAAGGAATGAATAAGCAGTTGAGTGGCTGATAGAAAGAAATCATTACAGTTCAAGTTTCAAATGAGACCACCTGTCAGGGGAGCTCTGCAGGAAATTGCCCTCAATTTTGATAGGACTTTGGCAAGAGAGTAGCAGGTGACTCATGAGAAAAGTCTTTTCTGAGTCTGCTATCTCATTGCATGTCAGAGGTAAGAAATAAGCAGAGCCTTGTGAAGAATTATGCAGAGAATTAGAAGTGGAAGATGAGAAACTTGAATTTCTTTTCAATGATGAGAAAAATTCCTTGGATTAATTCAAAAAGGACTTCAACCTGAGCCAAAGAGCAAGTAAAAGTCCTGATTTTGATGATACTATCTAAATATACTCAAGCAAAAATTGGGGAAGCAATTGAAAAATAGATAACCAACTTACTGAAATAGGTAAATTCTGGGCTAATGTATTTTCAGACGAGGCAGAAAAGCAGAGTGGATTTTTAAAAATAGATCTGTGAAAATAATAATCGGAAAAATGTTGCTCTTTTATGCATTTAGATATTGAG
The DNA here is from genome assembly GCF_009769465.1 of Tauraco erythrolophus. Lineage (NCBI taxonomy): Eukaryota > Metazoa > Chordata > Aves > Musophagiformes > Musophagidae > Tauraco > Tauraco erythrolophus. Next base: position 51,122,904 of record NC_141467.1, on the reverse strand, counting down.
AAATATACGAAATCCAGGGCAGTTACAAATCTTAGGTTACCATTAGCAGGATTTGTCTTTCCCAGCTGATGATCTGTTGGATGTATGCACCTAAAAGTGAGGGTTTTTTTTCAGTTTTGTCCCCCTTTTCAGCTTTTTTTACTATTTATTTTTTTTACTGTTCTTCTGTTATTGAACTCTACAATGGATTCAGACAGTATATGCTCATGCAGTACATAAATATATTCTAGCAGTTATGTTTATAAAGAGATGCAAGTGTCTGGCAGGATGGATCGTTATTTGAGGGCTCAGATGTTATTAATTAACACCAGGAATATTGTGAAATGAGCTTGAAATCAGACCTCCTCTCTCCTGATGCAGTGTGAATGGATAAGTACTCTTCCTTCCAAATAATAGAAGGAACTCCTTCTTTTACTATGTTGTAAAGCAGTATGAATAATCAGCTAGTCATTAGCGGAAACAAATTTGGATGCTAAAAAATCCATAGAAAACCCTGAAGAATGCCACTGTTTGTTTTTGTTTTTTTTTTTCCTCTCACTGTCTAATTTTATTTGGCAGAAGGTTGCAAGGCTCCAAACTTGCTAAACAAAATCAGTACCTAAGATATCTTCAAAAATAGTTACAGTTTTATTGTTGTTCCCCCTGTTCCTCCAATATTTTAAGTTCCATTTATTTTTTGTCTTTTCATTTACTATTTTGTGGGTAATGGGATCTGACAGAGATGCTCCATTCCGAGGGGTCCTACCAAATTTATAGCGGTTTAGCTATTCTGTGAACATATATGGAATGGGTTACCCTATGGAGACCAGAAACTGTTGTACTGCATCAGCCCAAAGGTCTTTCTACCCTAGTATCCCGATGCTTTGGTGAAGGTCCTTGGCAAGGAGTTGAAGATAAGAACTGAATACTGTGCTCCTTCCAGGTTCCAGCAAACAGCTGTCGGAGACTACTTGAAACGGTTTCAATCATTATCAGACAGCCTTGAAGGACTTATTTTCTATGAGTCTTTTGGCACTCTTTTATAAATTTGGCTTCAATGGCATCCTGTGGCACTATTACATTCCAAATCTGATTTATACACGCTATGTTTAAAAGAATTAAGTGATTTTTCCTTTTATCTTTTTTTTTTTTTAATTTAAACCTGATGCATGAAAACAGTCTCCTAGATATAGGAGATACAAATAAGGAATAATTTCACGCTATTCTTCATATTTGGATTTTGTCAATCTTAGTGGCTTTCTAAATTAGAGAATATTATTTTAATCTTTCTTCACACAAACTATTTTCTGTATGTCTCTGATAATTTTTATTTCACTTTTCTTACTGTTGTGGAAGCCTACTATACTCTTTTCAAAGTGGGATGCCTGTAATTGAACTCAGTGTGCAAAATGTGTGCCATCTAGGTTTAGTTAGTGACAAAATAATATTTTTCATTTTCAATAATTCCTTTCCTTATGTTGCTTGCTTGTTTGAATACCATTTGATTCTTACTCCCCTCCCTCCCAAACTCTCTACAATGACTTGATGCTCTTTCACATGTGGTGATAACTTCAGAGCCCACTGCTGCATACAGATTTCTCTAGGTGCATTTCTTTATATTTGCTGTTCCTGAGTGGGATCTCTTTCTTTCTCTTTGTGTGCTGTCCCTCTCACTAATGCTGTCACGTGAATGTGGTAACGAAACGAGAGGAAACGTCTTTTGACAGAAGATTTTCAGGGCTCTACAGTCTTCAGTGTTCAAGAACAGGGAGCAATTAAGCCAGTTCCTTGTAGTCGGCCAATTGTACCATCCCTGCAGCCTTTTCCTATCAAGCATGACCTGTCAGTAAAGTTTTCAAAGCTCCTAAATAGTCCCTGATATGGAAATGTGCTATGCTGTTTTGCTCCACCTTCCTTTCCTGAACTCCTGAGAAGTTGTCTGTCAGAACAACTGCATATGAATTTGGCAAAGCACAAAAATTAAAGCAACATCACTGTATGAATGAGGACCTCTTCTGGCTGCTTCCATGAGCTTTCCCCATTAAGAACCACACAGAAAATATCTAGGTTAGACAAGTGCAACTGAAGTTAACACTGCATACCAGAATACTACAATAAAGACATTCACTGTTGTCACACTTTTAAAATGGATGGGTGCGTGGCCTCTATGGTTTGCACAGTTAATACACTTAGTTTTCAAGGCACCTTGTGTTTTGCTGCTTGTTTTAACAGCTCAGATCTCAGTTTCTTTGCTAGATGTTCTTGTAATAGCTGATGTAAGGCAGCCACTGTGCAGAACACTTACAGAATTCAAAGGCAGTGACCTACGAAAACGAGTTAGCGGTAGCCTGCTAAGAGATGAAAACACAACCAAACCTCCCATCTTGTGTATTATCTACAGAGAAGCATGCTTTATGTGTTTTTGAAAAATTTTACAGAATGTAAATATGTGTAAGCTTGTATAAAGTAGTAGGAGAAGGAAAATCACTGAACAGAATCAATTTGCATAGTCCAAAGCAGTAATAGAGTGTAAATATTGTCTTAAAATAGAGCTATTTATGAAAGCAAGAGAAGCAGGATTTTGCCCATTATTTATGCCTTCAACATCTCCACGAATTAGCTTCTGCTAAGGATCATTCAGAAATTGTTAGCACAACTTCATTGAACACTTTTTACTGACCTAGTGACAGATGGTGATAGGAGAGGGTAGCATTTAAATAACTTGCGTGCCCTGTGAGGGCAAAGTAACTTGTGTTTAAGGATCTCCGTTTACAGAAACTCCTGACTTTTCAACCTGAGCATGAGGATTCTCTGACGAGTTACTGTTTCTTTCCCTTCTGGCTAGAGATTGATTCGTACGCTGAATATTTCTCCTTTATGAAAGTTCAGGGTACATATTTCCTTTCAAAGAGTGAATCATACAGAACACAATTTTCTCATTTTACTGGTTATTATTGTAGTTTCCTGTTGACACTGCTAGAGCACCTAAAGGCTCCAAACAGATTTTGAAACATTTTGTGGTGGACACCGTACAGACTATTAAAAGAAGTTTCTTGTCTGGAGCAAGACAATGAGGTCACCCAATAAGAGGAACAATGGAAGAAAAGGGTTGAGATATTTTCGTTCTATTTATTCTTTAGCATGCTTTTTAAAAAACATTTATTGCATATGGCAAGGGAATGATTGGTCAACATTCCTCATCAATATAAATTTCAGTAAAAAGTGTGAATAGCTGAATCTGTTCCTGAATAATAAGTATTAACAAGGTTCCAAACAAATCCGTGGTAACAAGCAACCAGTTACAAGTTATTAACTTCTTCCTTAATTACAGAGAAGCCGAGATTGTAGATTCAGCTTGTAACTCGCAAAGAAAAAAACGTTGTTCAGCTGAGGCTTCCAATATTAGCTGGTGAAAGACTCCAGTTTCTTCCAAACTCGTCATTTTACAATGATAACAGCACATTAACATCAATAGATTAATGTTTTTATTAGACAATTACAAATATTTTGCCCATATGAATCATAAAGTTACTGAAAGCTGGGGAGAACTTGTTCTGCAGTCAGATGTCGGTGAGGCATTTCACTCTGTATTCAGGCTTAGTTCCTGTCAGATATAAGTGGAAGTAAAGGTTAAATTGGAACTCCATTGCTGAACTTTGCTTTAGGACAGGTTTTCTGATTTCAGTTTGCTGAGTTTGTAGTCTTTGCTATTTTAATTTTTTTTTAGTCAGGTTTTACACCCTTGTTAGGTTGTATTATGTAAGGTTTTTAAGATACTAGCAGGAAGGAAAAGACATTTCCATGTAAGAATGGAAAAGGAAAAATTAGGGTCATGGAGAGGATTGAAAAGGAAAAATGCAGGAATGAGCTGCAGTAAACTGTTAAAGAAGATGCAACGTCTGTTTGGAAGTGCTTGACTTAGGGACTGGTGCTTCTCTCCATTATTGCCTCTAAATTGCTGAAGTCTTCAGAAAGCATCCCTACTTCTGCATTTCCCATTCTACTGCTTTGCCCTTGTAAATGGTTTTTCTCCACAGCCTCTATTACCAGTGGAGGAAGGTTGGTTCAAGTTAGGTGTGGAGGGATAGGACGGGATCTTGGAGAAGTCAGTTCACCAGAGCTAACCTTCTAAGTGTCCAGATATTTGTTTATTTTTAGTTTTTTCCTTCTGGATTCATTATCTGTTTAAAATGCCAACCTGGTTAACTTGGTATGCCAAGCATGACAAAGCATTTTTCCCTGGGAATAGATTTTTAAACTGGTTATATTTTCTATATTCTACCACTTTGCTTGTCAAGAGTTTGTGTATGTGTGCACATATGTGCATAAGTGTGTGTCTTAATTTTGGCAAAACTACTCAAAGATGTGCTGTGACTTGAACAGCTGCAAAGTCTCTGAACACTGGAATTATTCATAGCACATAAAGGAAGAAAACCTCTTGAAAATAGTTCAAACATAACACAATTACGGGAGGATTAAACTTGAATTTTTTATTTGAATGAACCAACTCCTGAAGGAGTCTGTAAAATGGGAACATGAGTAAATGGAATTATTTCATAGTCCTTTTTGCATTTAAACAGGAGAACATCACATGGCAAAAAACGTTGAACACAGAGATCTGTAAAATTTATCTGTTTACTTCCTCTCTGATGATGTAAAAAGAACATCAGGCAGTGGCTGAATAAACACACAGTATTATGAGGATATTCCTCTGTGTGGCTCAAGTCCTTGATGTACAGAAAGGTCTGAAAGCACATAGGTGGCTCAATTGTATCTGTTTTTTTGCTTAGGGCTACAGACTTACTTACATATCTTAATGACACACTAATTCAGAGATCATCCTTTTTGACACAGGGATTAAGCCAGAGGGTGTACTATAATCCTGAGAAAACTATATCTAAATCTAATGCTCTTGCTTTGGTTTTGTGTAGTCAGATTTTTCCATGTGCCCAGTGCTACTTAGACTTTAAAAGATTATGTGAAGCTAAAGAATATAATTCTCCAAGTACAGAGGTCAAACGTTTAAAAAGGAAGATGCTTTCTGTGTTCTTTCCTTCCATGTTAATCCATGTTAAAACAGTTTTTGACTTGCTACAGGTTATGCTGTTGTCCACAACTGTACTGTTTGTCTTCTCCGAATCAAATCGCAAGTGACAACTCTTGGAACAAAATAACACTTATGAATATATTTTATTCATAGGGAATTCACATGTTCAGTTTTGGTATGCCTCAGGCAACCAGCTGGAGTGTAAAGTGAGTATCCTGTGGCTTCCTCTTACACCTGTTGTTGCAGATAACAACATGCTTTAGAGGCACGCTTTTTCTCAACGATGCCAGTTAGCAATATTCACAATCATGCTTTCCATTCTCCCCATAGCTTTCTTGTTCTTTTAGACTGGGTCAGATGTGGAGTACAATACTGATTCAATCCATGAACTCAGACTTGTCTTTAGGAAGAAAGATGTTGGGTAAGAGGGAGTGTGTGTGACACTGTGAGACATATTGTTCTGCAGAGACCGAGAGAGATGGAGAGACATGCAGAGCTGAGAAACGTCACAGAGGCCCTTTGCATGTGTTGTGCCACCAGAGTACAAAAACAGCAAAGCACCTGACAAAATCATCAGCCAGGAGTTCTTACACTAGAGCAAGAAGAAAACATTTTCTTGTCTGGTGTGCGATTAAATTGTGGAACTCATGAAACTGTACTTTTTAGGAGCTGTAAGTGTAAGCACATTAAAAAAGTAAATAAAAAGTATAGAGGAAATATTACATGTCAGTTGTTTTTTTGTGCACAGTGATGCAGATGTGACTTCTGGTTCAGGAAGTCCTTGAAACTGGTTGCTAGATGCAGAGAAGCTGTTTAGTGGAAAGGTTGTTCTGCTTTACTTATTTTTTTAACAAACCTCTGAGACATACTCACTGGAGGACGAAATTCGAAGGCAGTTACCTGGTCCTTCTAACACAAACCACTCCCCACAGTGCCTTAGTTGATTTTAATGCACTAGCTGCTACTGAAGATTTGAGTTCACATTGATGTACTCGTCTGAGAATGAGAGTTGCTTCTTAAGCTTCAAGTCATTCCTCTGTGAAGGTCCAGTAATGGCTGGGAACAAGTTCCAGTCATCCATTTGATCCAGTGTCAAATGCAAGTCAGATTCCCTGCTATTTCCCCAAGCATCTGCTATTGGCTGCTGCTGGAGGTAGGTTATTTGGCAAAATGGTCCTGCAGTATAAACCTGTTCTGTTTGTTCCAGACCTTGACTAAAAACACAAAAGTCTGATTACATGCATCTGACTTGCAATTGTAACCAATTTTGGTTTAAGAACATATTTTTTTACTGTTACTAGCAATTTAGTAAGCTTATGGTGGGAGAAGGGAGCACAGCTGTTTTGTCCTAAATAGGAAATTATTTTTAAGGTATTAAAATATATTGTCATGGAGGAGAAATAACAGAATTGAGATTTAATTCAGGTTGGAAGGTACCTCTGGATATCAACTGTATGAACATAACTTACCTCACTCATGGTCAACTTAGATCAGACTGTTCTATATTTTGAATGACTTCAAGGACAGAGATTCCACAGCTTGTCTGGGAAACAAGGACCAGCATTTGACTAACATTATGATGTAAAAATCTCTTAATATCTAATTGGACAAGAACACATTGCTGACCCATGTTCAATTTGTTGTCCACGAGGCCTGCAAGTCCTTCTCTGTGATATTGCTCTTTAGCGTGTTGATCCTCAGTCTACACTGTTGCATGGACTTATTCTTCCCCTAGGTCAGGATGTTGCATTTGCGTTTGCTGAACTTCCCAAGGTTACTGTCAGCCCACCTCTTCAGCCTGTCAAGTTCCCTCTGAATAGCAGCTCTGCCTATCGCAGCTAATACTGCAATGTACAAAAAGCATCAGATAAAGAAAACACATTGGTTAAATGTTTGAAATCTTTTCATGAATAAATCAAAAAGGGTTTTGTGTGGGGAAGAAAAATGTGATTATTCTTTTTTTTTTTTTTTTTAACACTACCTTAGCACCAGTGAATGTGCTGGCATATGCTATTGCACAAATGAAGTCTCTTTTCAGGCCCTGTCCAGGTACCTTGGGTGGCAAGAGAATCATGATTCTCTTAATGAGATACTTAGACTGTCACATATCTCACACTCCCTATGGTATATAAATATATAATAGTCAAAGTACAGATCAGAAGCTGTTTCCAACATCTTACTCCATTCAAGGTTAAGAGCATGATTCAGAAACTCAACAGATGCTGTGACTCAAGTAACTGCTGATGCACTTGGCAGTGTGTCTGTATGTGCAAACACTAATGAGTACAGTTTCATTTCAGTGTACATGGAAATTAGGCATGCAATTCCTGCTACCTACCAGAAAATGGTATCCTAATTCTCCATGCACTAGCCAGGAACTACCAAGACTCATGAGCTCAACCAGTGGAAAATGCCTGTTAGGATTTCTATTACCCTACGTCTTAGGAAGGAGAATAAAAAAACCCGCTACTTCTAGAAAACTAATCATACACAAGCATGTAAGGATGGCTGCAGTGGGTCAGAATATGGTCCATTGACCTAAATACATTGTCTCTGGCAGCACATGCATAAGAAATTTAAGGTAGTCCCTATACCGTCATAACCTTCAGTAGGTTTCCTTCTCCATAAACCTGGCCATGGTTGTCCTCTTGAATTACGGAAATTCTTAATATGTACAACAACAAGTGACAAGGAGTTCCGGAGTTTGATTATGCCTAGTTTATGAAGAACTACCTCTTTTTGTTTCTGATCTCCCACTCTCCTAACTTAATTTGAAGCTTCCTAGTTCTTGTCTAAGAAGCAACAGTGAGTTACCAGAACACCTCAAAGAAACTGAAGTGACTGCAATATGTATCTTCTACTTCATCTTTTCACCCATCCTGTCTGATGCTTTTGATCAGCTTTGTTATCACTGAGCTATGGGAACAGGGAGCTTCTGCTCCATTAAGTTTTGTTTTGTATTTCTATTTGAACTCTCTTGTATTAGCAGAAGTTATCAGGTTATACATGGCAGTGACCAGAATAGAAAGAAGAAAAGAATATGCAATCAGAAATGTTTTAATTTGTTGTGTTGGCAAGCTAAAAACACACCCACACAGGGCCACGAGAAGGTGGAGAAGCAGTCTCATGATTCAATACAAAACAAAATCCTGCGTGGCTCACTCAGATTCTGGTATATACCCTCAGAAATGGAAACACCATATGCAGACAATGAGACACCTGTAGGACTCGTGTGCTGTGTGTGTTATGGACATTTACATGGGGGTCAGCTAAACTAGATGTTTTAGTCAGGTAATTTCTTTAGGAAAGCAAGAGAGCAAGTGCAGAATGAGGGTCTTTAAGATGCTATGAATTTCTGGATGTTATGGATATATTTAGGTCACTGAAATAGCTCTGCTTTGTTTCTCACTGGCACTTCTGTGGAACTTTAGTGCAAAAACCTACTCTTTACTGTACTTTTCAGGGTTTTGCTAGTAGCTGCAAAGGTACAGCTAAAGTAATACATGGCTTTTCCTACTTTTTTGACTGCTTCCTACTAGTGTTGTACTAACTCAGGTATTTATCCTATTTGTATGCGATGGTGAGAAACTTCTCTGGGCTGTAAGCTATTAAAAAACCAAGAAATATATCCAGGGGCCTGGTATGAACCAGCAGCATAGAAAAAGTAGCACTCCTGAGTCCAGTGTTAGGAGACCACTCATACCATACAAGACCTATCATTGTATTAAAACTATGGACAGCACATCTTCGACTGAAAGGCTATTATGTTTTGAAAAGCAAAAGACAATGTAGTGGTAACTGTACACTGAGTTTGATACTAAATCAACAAAAATACATGTTTATTAATACAGAGTAAAATAAGGCATCAATAAATGCTCTGAGATTTATGAAATGACAACATAGCTCATATGACTTCAACACATTTCTGTTGAAGAGGTATAATCCAGGGAGTTCTCCTCTGACACAAATTTGAAAGAAAGTTATCAACCTATGTGTGAAAACACTAGTTACACACACGTAAATGTGAACAAAATTAGATAACTCTTAATTAAGGTTAATATGTATCTAAAAGCATAATTCAGTCATGAAGAAAAAAGTCTGGCCTCTGGATGCAACTGCATTAGTTTTTCACAAAATTGTTGATGCACATATCAAAAGTCACAGTTATAAATTTAGTAGACAAAGGACTATGCTGAATTATATTTCACAGTGGAGAGACTCTTGATTTGAAAGGTAACAAATCCTGAGTCATGGCACTGAGCACCCAGGCAGTGCTCCGTTCTCCCCACTTCGGTAAGAGTTGGGTTTGAGACTCTGGACCCAAATTACAAAGAGATGAAAAAACAGTATATGTTTGGACAGTTCAGATAATGCTAGTCTCGGAAAACTTGTATCACACATATAGACAGATGACAGAAGAGATTTTATCTGTAAAACCAGTGTTTTTGGAACATTAGCTGAGTCATTTAGAGTCCTGGGAAAGAGAGCATGTGGCAGGAAGAGCATCAGGAGGGAAGTCAGATTAAATATGATGTACTGATGAAGGCAGGAGTAGTGGTTTATTTGAAACACTAACAACATGTAGCTGAGTATTCTTTCCTAGCAGATTTATCATATGAGATTACCTTTTCCTCCTATTCTTCATTTTGCCTGTTCTGGTAGAGTTTATTCTTCTGTGTAACACTTCAGGAAGGGAATAAAAAACCAAGTCAGGTTTAGGATGCTGCTCAGATTTCAATGTGTTAGCGATATTACAGTTAATACTGGTTTTACTGGGAGATTGAAATCTCTTCTCTGTTCTAGCTTCTTTCCAAAATGTAAAACTATAGGAATAAAACTCAACCAATGTGGATAACTATGCAGATATTCTTACATCTGAGCCATTTAAATTATTCACCTAGCAAGTGATAGTTTTTTACATGAGACTTTCTTTTTTTGTCACCCTTGAATGAGAGATTCTGGTACAATATATGAATTTGTGATCATCTCTGATGAAAGTATGAAATTGTGAGCAGAATAATACTGTTTAGAAACACTTTGTCTAACTTTCGCAGAATGGCTTGTATGAGACAATACCAATCAAATATCATGTTTAGAAAAATGAAAGCAATGCACGTCAGTCAAACAAACACCGCTAAGCTATGTGCTTTATTAAAAAACCCTAGAAGATATAAGCAAGGCTGACAGTATCATAAAATTATTATACACTTGCACAAGTTATATACATGTAGCTTCTTTCAGTATATTAACTTTTTGCTTCCAGTTGTTAAAGCATCCTGGAAATTAAAAATATGTGTGGAAAAGTCTAGAAACATCTTTAATGCTGTGATGTTCGAATACTGCATCCAGTTCTGGTGTCCCCACCATAACAAAGACATAGGTCTGTTGGAGCGTGTCCAGAGGAGGGCCACAAAGATGATCCAGGGGCTGGAGCACCTCTGCTACGAGGACAGGTTGCAGGAGCTGGCATTGTTCAGCCTTGAAAAGAGAAGACTTCGGGGGGACCTAATAGCTGCCTTCCAATACCTGAAGGGAACCTACAGGAAGGCTGGGGAGGGACTATTTACAAGAGTGTCCACTGATAGGACAAGGGGAAATGGGTTTAAGTTGAAGGAGAACAGATTTAGATTAGATTTTAGGAAGAAATTCTTCAGTACAAGGGTGGTGAGACTTTGGAATAGATTGCCCAGAGAGGTGGTGGATGCCCCCTCCCTGGAGGTGTTCATGGCCAGGTTGGATGGAGCCTTGAGTAGCCTGATCTAGTTGAGAGGCGTCCCTGCCCATGACAGGGAGGTTGGATTAGATGATCTCTGAGGTCCCTTCCAGCCTATGCCGTTCTATGATTCTATGATTCTGTGTTACCACTAAGACCAACACACCTTATGAGAAGGTATTATTTGATTGCCTCCAGCCTCTTTTGCTGCTGCCAGAGACTGAAGGGGAAATGAAGCAGCTAGCTAGGATCCTCTCTAGAGGAAAAGCTTTCTTGGGGAGCACCTGGCTGCTGCATCGCTACTTGCAGGCAGCCCTGTCCCCCTTGGAGCTCAAGCTTACAGGCAAGCCTGGGCTGGGGCTAGACAGGATTGGGGCTGGCTTGCAGCCCTGGGGGCAACAGCACCAGCTCAAGGGAGCATTTGGGCTGCCCTGGGGAATAAGGGGTTGCACGTAAATATTAGCAGGGAGGAAGTTATAGTGCTCTGGACAGGATTCCCCACTACATTGAGCTATAACTCATGGTGTTGGACAAACTTGGCATTAAAACTTCACTCATCTTCAAGTGAGACCAGAGTTTGCCAACCTGGCGGCAGCATGTTTGTTTGTCAGTAAACACAGATGTTGCTATTCTGGACAGGAGTATTAAAAGCGCTCCCTAAATCATGTGTTTCTTGTGGGAACTCCTTGGATCTATGGATACTGATGTGGAAGTTCCAGTGTTTCAAATGTTAACCAGAGGACACTGAGAAATGGGCAAAGGTAATGTAAAGCAGATGGACTTTTGCATTACAGATGTGTACTGGAAGGTAGTTATCAAGATGAAATTAGTTCTGTCAGATTTCTTTTTACTTACTGTTACTAATTATAAGACTTAGTTCATTAATGCTGGCAGAGAGAGGTGTATGTTTAACCTGACAATACTTGTGGTGAATAGATGAACATGTTTTCATATCCCACATGCCATTTTTCATAGACATGTGAATATGAAAATACAGATAACAGTGAGGGAATGATGCACCAGAATATGATGTAATTTTTCTATTTTTATGGACTTTGTACACTTTAAGTGAGGATGAGTCTATAAAAGCAGTTCACTTTCACTGGCTCTAAATCTGGCACATAGCTTGTTAAAAGCTATTCAAACTTAGCTCCTATGCTTATTTTTCCATTCTTCCTACAAGACAATTGAGCTCTCAAACCACTTGTAAGAGAATGCTATTTTTCATTTTTTTTTTTTATTTTTTATGTTATCTTGAAAATGAAATAATAACGTTGGTCAGAAAAGCAGAGAGAAAAGATGTATACAAAAGCAAGATCAAGGTCTCTCAGGTGTTTCCTTTGATGTATTTTTCTGGAAGTATAATTTTTGAGTATAATCAGGGACAATTTAGGGACTCCAGGAGAGTAAAGGAAAAGAAATGCTGGTTATTTTAACATACAACATTCAATTTTCTGGAGTTTCATATATGTACCCTGTTTTGCTATTTGCTGTTAATGTCAAGGCTTCTTTTCTCTTTTTCTTTTTTTTTTTTTTTTTTTTTTCCCAGTAAGGCTATATAAACACCAACTACTTATGTTTTTGGAGAAACCTAGTCAAAAGTTTTTGTAACATAAGACAGAATTAAATCTGTAGTGATTTCCTTCATTGTAAATGAACTTCATTGTAAATGAAGGACTTCAACCTTCATCTTAAAGAAGCTTCAGCTTCATGTTAAAGCATTTGTGTGCCATACAGTTGTAAGCGAGGCAATAGGCCTGTCTTTGAATTAGGTGTGCTCGTATGACAAGGTTTCAAGCTCCTTTCCAGAATGTTTGCAGAGTTCATATTTAAAATCACTGATAACATATAATATTGCATTATTATAGTGATGTTAACCACTTGAAGTATATTGAGTATAATATAAAACTGCTGATGAATATAGTTTACAAATATGTTTGTGCACTATGAAGTTTAGGGGTAAGAATAATGTGACTTAAAGAGAGGTAAGACTGTTTTTCAGCAACATTTTGTCTCCTTTTTATCATGTTTCTGGCAAGCCAAAATGCAATCTTCAGTTATATTTGCCGGGCCCGAAGAGTGGTGGTAAATGGGGCTAAATCTGGCTGGAGGCCGGTCACCAGTGGGGTTCCCCAGGGCTCAGTGCTGGGTCCAGTTCTGTTTAACATCTTTATCAATGACCTGGATGAGGGGATTGAATGTACCCTCAGTAAATTTGCGGACGACACCAAGCTGGGAGGCTGTGTCGATCTGCTCGAGGGTAGGGACGCCCTTCAGAGGGATTTGAACAGACTGGATCGTTGGGCTGAGGCCAATGGCATGAGCTTTGATAAGGCCAAGTGCAGAGTCTTTCACTTGGGGTGTAAAAACCCCAAGCATCGCTATAGGCTCGGGGAGGAGTGGCTGGAGAGCTGCCTGGCGGAGAAGGACCTGGGGGTGTTGATTGACTACCGGCTTGATATGAGCCAGCAGTGTGCCCAGGTGGCCAAAAAGGCCAATGGGATACTGGCGTGTATCAAGAATAGTGTAACCAGCAGGAATAGGGAAGTGATCCTGCCACTGTACTCGGCACTGGTGAGGCCGCACCTGGAATATTGCGTCCAGTTTTGGGCCCCTCGCTTTAAGAGAAATATTGAGCTCCTGGAGCGGGTCCAGAGAAGGGTGACTAAACTGGTCAAGGGGCTGGAAAATAAAACTTATGGGGAGCAGCTGAGGGAGTTGGGGCTGTTTAGCCTGGAGAAGAGGAGGCTGAGGGGAGACCTGATTACAGCCTACAAATACTTGAGAAGAGATGGTGGGGAGGTGGGGGAAGGGCTCTTTACATTAGTGATGGGTGATAGAACAAGAGGAAATGGGTATAAGCTTAGTTAGGGGAGGTACAGGTTGGATGTTAGAAAGTATTTCTTCTCTGAAAGGGTTGTCAGCCACTGGAGTAGGCTGCCCAGGGAGGTAGTTGAGTCCCCATCCCTGGATGTGTTTAAGAAAAGGGTGGATGAACTACTTAAGGATATGGTTTAATGGGAGATTAGGGACGGCTGGACTGGATGATCTCTAAGGACTTTTCCAACCTAGAAATCTATGAAATCTATGAAATCTATCTGAGCTGCTAAGCTGTCTAGCAATGTCAAGCCTTACCTATCAGTTAAAAAAAAATAATTAAAGCTTGTGTTGCACAGAAAAAAGCAATGCTGTCTGTGATATTCTTATGTGATTACTTAGAAAGGCCAATTATTTAATTAGCTCTTTGCATCTTTACATGCATACAATAAATACACAGGCATCGGAAAGATCTGGAAAAGTTCACATCAAAAAACAGATTTAAACAATGATAACCAAATCAACTTCTTACCAGCTGTGACCATTAGATCTTTAAACTTTAAAGAGATCTAAGTATGGCAGAGAAGAGCACAAAGTTGATGGTAAAAGTCGGCTGAAAATATCTGAGGTGCTGAACAAAATGTTTGCTACCACTGGACTACCTAGACCCCTCCAGTTTGTATGAAGCCTTCTGAAAGGGCTGTGGAGAAATGACTGAGTAGAAGCTCATTCTTTCACTATTATTTTACCAGGCAATATTTTATCAGGGTAACGTGATGTCTATATCTGTTTTATAATACTTTTTAAAGACAGTTAATTGATTGCAAGACCAGTAAGTGAGAAGATACCTGGGATCTGCCAGGAATGTGGAGGGTGGGGAAGAGCACAGCGTGGAAGGTGAATCCCACTCATTTCATGCTGCTTTTAGACAGGTGACTGGGGGTGGTGCTTGTGTGACCAGAGTAAAGGTCAATGTGTATCTATGTCTCCCAATTTATGGAGCCCTGAACAAGTTTGATCTGGTCAGAGGAAATGTGGATTTTGGATTACTAAATGGGTGAACAGAAAGAAACAGGAGCTGTGTACCCTCATACCACAGTGGAAGTATTTTCACATACTAATCTCCAAGAGTGCAGGATATCTTTGAAGTCATCCTGATTTCTATGAACCTAAGTGAAAGGGCAAGTGAAAGTGTACCTGCATTGGTAGATCACTACACATGTATTAGCATTCAGTTTCATTTTTCCTCATAACTTTTTGCCAGGGTGTCACCTCTGACTGATGGCACTGTGTGCTGGGTTGCTTGGAGAGAGATTCCTTTTGCACGTATAATGTTTTCTCGCAGTATGATCAGATTGACTTTGCTTTACTTTTTGCCTCTTTAATGTTGCAGATTCCATACTGCACTGTGTGTGAGACGTTTGTCTGTGGCCACTTTTAACACGAGAAAGAAGTCCTCTGTTTCTAATGGTGACACAGCCCATTGCAGTAATGATTGTTTTTATTGCAAACTACTAGATCTTAAAGAGCATTTATGGCTAAAACAGTTAGGTCACTGGAACTATGCAGACAATAAAAACATTATTGCTCCATCAGTGCCTTTTTACGCATTGTTAAGAAAAACACTACTCTTCCATTTTCCCCTGAACGTTTAAAGCATCCCTAATTATATCACTGCTCAAGCTGCAACTGCTGCTCTCAACATCACATAAATCTTACACTAAATTGGTTTGTGGCTGAGTTGTGAAAGGGATCAATGGATTCATTTGCACTGATTCCCCACTCTGTTACTGAGAACGTGTCTACACATGTGAAGGACGAGATTATCTGCGTTGATTCACAACCTCCCAGATGTCTTAGGAGCTGCAGTATACCTGGGATACAGGGAAAAAGAATGGGAGAATTAAATTGGTTGCTCTGTTTGATCTTGCTACTCCTACGATTGCTGAATCTCCAGCATGATGGAGTGAGATGCTGTGTTGTCTCCAGCATTTTGTTCACAAAAGCACTGTTAACTCCTTGGAGAGAACACCTTAGAGTTTTCTACAGCAATAACATGATACTCTCAAGTACCATAAACAGTCTGTTGCTGAACAAATGGTGGCTACATTGGAAAGGTCTGTTTTCATGCAAGGTGAGGTCCTTAAAAAATTAAGTCCCAGGTATGAGCACAAAAATCTGCTACCTGTAATAGCATGTACTTTTGCTGTGTTATCTGGGAGCGTTTCACCCTTTTAGCAAAGAAAACTGCTGTGATCTTCACTACAGGGAGTTTTTAATGTGTGTGAATAAATTAGGCTGTAGGACTGAGGCCTTAGTAAAACTTTTGTAGTAAAGATACGTTTTTCCTGTGTGTTATGTAGTCTGGTACATACGACTCAAGTAGGATTATGGCTTTCTGAGTCTTCCTCTGCCAATATAAAGCCATTGCTTATGCTACTGACCTGTCTCTGCTTTATCATTGTCATCAGATCTGTGTCAGATGAATGCCTTTGCCTTTGTGTAGGGAGAGTGTCTGTGTGTACTTTTCTGTCAGTATAGCTACACCACCACCTCAACAAAAACATGGGCTGAGGTGGAATTTCTTTTCTTGATGCAACTTTTTCCACACCAGTGTTTTTACCCAAGGGATAATGTTAACCAGAGGACTTGCACCCTGATGTGCTATTCCTGTCTTGGCAGAATCTGTGATTACAGACCTGGGCTTAGCAAAAGGAAGAGGGAAAAGGCTGTATAGAGGAGTAGAGCTTTTAGCACTGAGAGACATGTCTTCTTTGGTAGGTTTAGCTCTACAAGAGGTTGCTCTGCTGAAAAGATTGTTTTATAAGATTACAGTTTATGTTTACAAGGATGGTTTTATTTTGTGAGTCAGAGGGAAAAAAGATCAAGCTTTGGCACAATGACAGCACTGTTGATTATATGTATCATGCTGTAAAGCATAATTTCTGAGCTGATAGGGGATGATTTTGTTAATATGACTTTGAAAAGGACAGGCGCTGCCCTCACCTCATGCTTGTGCTGGCTTGGGAGAGTTGCAGAAACAGAAGCAACATTGAACAGATGCCTGAAAAGAAAGCTGACGGTCCAGGATTCCTATCTGTGTAAAGGTGTGTGATATCTAATCAACTCCTGTGGGCCTTGGGTGTTGCCATGACCCCAGTGTCAGGTAGTGAAGACTGCTCAAGCATCTCTCAAGCTTTTCTGAGGTCAGTTTTTGTGTCACCAGGTCATGCTTATATATGCTTATATAGCAAATATTCCTGTGCTGAAGGTCATTGGCATAGAATGGCTTGGCCTGATATTGCTGGAGGCCAGCTAAGTGCAGAGAAACATTTTTTTTTTGTAAAAAAGATGGGATTAAAGGAGTGAAAATTCCCAGGAGGAAAAGGAGAAGAGAGAAGGACATGTGAAGAACGTGGGGAGAAAAGAGACATATTCTTTAAGCTAGGGAGCCAATTTGACACTGAA
Source organism: Tauraco erythrolophus (assembly GCF_009769465.1). NCBI lineage: Eukaryota > Metazoa > Chordata > Aves > Musophagiformes > Musophagidae > Tauraco > Tauraco erythrolophus. The sequence continues at coordinate 51,105,880 of NC_141467.1, read as the reverse complement.
ATTGTGCATGGTAATGAAAGCAGAAGCAGATAAGATTAGAGAGTGAGGAGAAATGAGAGAGGCATGAGGAGGAGCATATCAAAATCCAGGAAAAGGAGATGTGGCAAGCATCATGTTCCTGTGATATGGACCTGTCCATTCTGCATTTTGCCCAAGGGTGGCCATCAGGGCTTCACATTGCTTCTGTGGAGCTGAAGGTCTGTCATCTTGCACGGCCATGTCGCCTTTGCAGCTCCCACAGCATTTGGCCATCATGACCCTCTACCCTTCCAGTTTCAGGATTTAGGAATGTGATCTGCAAAGTACTCACAATCAAGCAAGTCATGAGTACATTGCTTGTGTCAAAAACACATACAAAGAAAGTAAGAGCTAAAGAGATGGCATCTAAATCCTGTTTACTCCAAATCAGCCAAGAGAACATGGTATTAAAGATCTGGTGCTGGTCAGCAACATGCTGAGCAGATAGAGAGAGTAAGAGAGAGTAAGAGGGAGCGAGCTCCTTCAGTTATCAACAACCTCTTTCAATTTCTAAAATAAGTACTGGATGCTGTGACTCAGTGTTGTCTACAACCTAGTCCACAACATGAGCTAATGTCTGTAGTCACCATGTGCAGAAATTTTACATCTCTAATAAGGGATGTTAGAGATATTTCCTGTAAAAATTTTTCAGGAATAAATATGTTAAAGGCATTTAAACAGTCAGACACATCAGTAACAAGTAAGGTTACTAGATAAAGACATTTTTAAATTTGAATTATGCCCAGTTAATACAGATATGAGAGAAGGCTGAGGGGAAAGCTATTTCTGTTTTTTGTGGTTTTTGTTTAGAACCACAAATAAAATTTTATAAACTAAGGAAATGAAGTACTTTTTACAAGTGTAGCAAATTGCAACTGATGTAATCACGATTGTAACATAAGTAAAGATCTTGAATCGTGGTGTCACTGTTTTTTAAAATAAACTGTCAACAGATTGCAGTAATTAACACCCCACTGTACTGCTCAGCATCATCTGTGAGGGAAAATACAGAGGGAAGCCTCACAGACAGATTCTACCTAGGAACACTTTCAGTCCTAGTGACTCGATGGTAGTTGTACAAGTATATAACAGCTATATATATATATATATATATATATATATATAACAGCTATACCCTTGAAGTTGCTATAGGCAAAAATATGTGACATTCTCTGTAGCAAGGTGATATGGTTTACTACGGAGCCTTTTTTAATGCTGTCTTCTAATGCTCAATTTTAGTGCTGTCTCTAACATCTTCAAAAGTTGTGTTTTAGCAAAAAGAATGGGCACAAGAGGCTTCATGTACGTTGGTACTGCAGAAAACAGCAACCCTGGCTGGCTTTAAAAATACTAGTAAGCTGATGCTTCCTGTCTCCCATCCCTGTTCTTTCTCCCCGAAATTACTTTGCTTCCTGCTGCAAACCAGATTTTATGCCATTCATAATAATAGTAATAAAATGACACTAATTGCTATATGTAGTGGATGTTCTGAATTGAGTCTGAGGAACTGAGTGTAGGCTGTATAAGACACCAAACATAGCGACATCACAAATAGGGTAAATTAGAGTCAAGAAAATGTTGCATAACAGAGTATGAGTGGTATCTTATAGCCTTCATTTTAATTCACACCCACAATTTGAGCTCTTTCACAGAAGGACTCTTACTGGGAGGTAATCCTTTCGAGAAAATTCATCAAAAACATGTCATCCTTCTGAAGTGAGCCGTAGCAGGGAATATCAAAATAGAAAGTCTACTCAGTACAACTTTTTCCTTAAGTGTCAAGGACACATTAAATATATCTAGTGACACTTTAAAAGTCTTCTTTAAATACAGGTGTTAATATGTCACTGTGGATAATTAATCATTTATGTGAAATTAGAATGACAGTTTTAAAGGCGTCCAAATGACCTGAGAGTCAAAATCTGGTTGTTCAAAAGTGATGCTGACACTTAGGATCTCATGGGGCTTGGCAGACTTTCCTCTCTGTATGTCAGAGCAGAACATCGTGCTGGACCCTCAGGCTTCCTTGGGAGCCGGAGAAGCTTAGCTGTGGCTACACAGCTTGATGACCAAGCTCTTTGACTTCACTGATGACAATTTGTGGTAACTTTCAAAGCTGTTGTTGGGTTTTGAATTGATCCTCGCTTGAGATGGTGTCCCTGTGCTGGCTCCTGCACCCAGGGTGAGCGTGCTGCAGTACGCTTGTATAGTGTTGCCCCTAGTGCCTAGTATCAGCATGTGGCTGGAAGCAAGTTGTGTTTTGTAGAAACCTGTTATTAGGTGGAACACTTCTCTTATAGATGTATGTTCTAAACTTCATTTGAGTGGCAATCTTGCAGGGCTTTGCTATTTCTGGACATGTTGGAAATGAGGAAAAAAACTGAACTCCAGGACCTGCTATAGAAAATTTACACCTGGATTCCCAAAGAAGACAGCAGCCATGCAGCCGTAGTGGTGCAAAGCTATTGCGACCGCAGGCTGAGCAGGGAGCAGCCAGGGCTTCCCTGCTGCAGGGCACGCTGGCTGCCTACATCCCCTTGCTCACGACTGCAAAAAGGGAGTCTCTGGAGCCCCAGCCTGCTCGGGCAAAGGCTGAGACAGGCGATGCATCAGCAGCCCTCAGCTGCGGCATCAGTCCCCTGGGAACCATGGAAGGAACCGAGCACGTCGTCTGGAGTCCCCTGATGAATGCCGGAGAGAAGCCGTGCTCGGTTCCTGCCAGCCGTGAGGCCAGAGGCCGTTTGCTGGTCTGGACAAAGGCTGGCTCCTTAATTTCTTTCTGCTATGGTTACTAAAGCTCCACATAAATCTTACGCACTATTTGGTGTCCTTATGAAAAATACTCTGACCTCTAAATCTAATAATGCTGCCTGCATGGTTTTAAGGAAGAAAATTAAGAAAAAAGGATTGGGAAACTGAACAGTATAAAAACTGAAGCCGCCCATTTCCCAGTCTCTCTAAAGAAATGTGTGGTGGTAGTAGCAAGCTGCTTGTTCAACAGAAAGCATAGGGATGCGTAAGAAAATAAGGTCCTTGCGTGGTAGCAGAAACTAGCTTCTGCTGTAGTGGTGGATGGAGGAAACAGGAGCAATTTAGGGTCTGTGTCTGACCTTTTCCTTCCCTTCTGCAGCCCGTTGTGAGACATGAGACATGCTCCCTTGCCAAGGTGAGAGCTGCAGCCCCTTGACCTCCCTGGGAAATCTGTGCCTGTGCAAAGTGTCAGTGGTATTGGCTGGATAAGCTCAGATCTCGGCTTCTTTCATTACACAATAAGTATTCCGCGTTGCACCCTTCAGCAGTTTGTTCTTTAATATCTTGTTCATCTTCTTTAATCTTAGTTAGTGATTCTCTCTTGCTAAAACCAAGAAGACAAATAAATGCTGTAGCTGTATCAAAACGTCTGAAATCCTGAGATTAAACAAAAAGCAGGCTTCAGGCTGAACTCTATCCCTCATAAAGTATATGAACTCAATTTCATGACCTATGCCTCCCCATTTAGTATCCTTTAATATCACATTGGCCTTTGCTCTTGTCTGTGCTTCATGCTACTTGCCTCAGTTTGAAATTCCTTGTAATATCAGTCCAGATAATTGATCTTGTGGCTAATAATTAATTGAAGATGGTAATATGATTAAGCATAGAGTGAAAGGAGCTCAGCCTTGTGTTTATCCCAAATCAAAATTATGATAAATTTTTTTTCACTGAAGCTTTGGTGTGGGTACTGGGGTCTTCTGTGTCCTATGGCAGCAAGACAGAACTAACATGCTAGATGATGCTATTAATTTTGTTTCCGGATTGGAATTAATGCAGGAATGTGAAGTGAAAGAGATCTTATTGCTCAATGCTGATATTTGTGGTTTGAACACCCGATACTTCTGCTTATGACGGAGGTGGGTCTCCAGTCAGAAAAAAAAAGAAAAGACAAAATAAAGACTACTTTTGGAGCATTCAGGTCTCAATATTAACGTGACCTGAAAATAGGAGGTATCTGTCTGTTTAATTTGGATTATCTAAACTGAGGAAGAATGAAGTTAGGGCTCAGACTTGAAAGTACTTACTCAGGTATGTGGTTGTAATGGTTTTACTGGGATTACCCATATGGAAAACGTTACTAGCATCTGTAGGATTTGTCCGTCATGGAATATGTGTTAATAACGCTCTCTGGAAAATGACTTGGACAAGAACTAAGGACAGGGTTGGATAAAATTGTTGGAATTTATTTTTTCCCATATTTAATAGAATAATTAGCAGAAATTTAAAATAATAATAAACAGTGGGGAGATTTCGTCCATCTGAAACTAGAGAACAGACTACCACCTGCTTGGCTCAACAAAGGATTTTTGTTGGCACAATTGAAACTGCTTTCACAAAACTGAAATAACAATAGAGTTTTTGCAGCAAATAGATCAATAACTTGATACTTACAGCAAAAGAACACATACGTACAGAGGAAATACATAGAGAGTGCTTGTGTTAGTTTTGTATGTGAGTAGAACAATTTGGGATACAGATGTGTTTCATATAATCTGCAGGTGTTAATCAGTGTGTTCATAGCTGCTGACTATGTATACACTATACACTGTGTGTGTATATATGTGTGTGTGTGTGTGTATGCAAATGCATAGGCAGTGATACTGTGTAGAACTTTTACCCCTTTCTGTCCTTCCAAACCAAAATTTTCCTGATGAGTGAAATGCTTCTGTTCTGTGTGTAATCTAGCATATGAGTGGGGTTTTTTCATTTTTATTTTTTTGCCTCTTCCAGTGGAAACTGGAGTAACGACCAGAATCATTATGATTTTAATAAATATGTTAATAAGTCCCTGTTTGTTATGTTTTTGCTTTGTATCAGCATGTAATTTTCACCATGTAGATTTTATCTCCATGTTTCCTTCCTGTGTCACTTGATAAGGACAAGCTTTCGTCTTCGCTTTCCACAGTTACTGCGTGTGGTACTAGTTTTGTGATGCCACAAGCACAGTCTGATACCCAGATACCTCTCCTGTAAGAACATATCCACAGGACTCAGCAAACTCTGCCTGTGTAATTGAAACACTGAGGGCAGCCGGGGTTCACCCCAGTCTTTGTGTAAAGTGTGTTGCATTGGCTGCCCTGGCCACCTCCCTGCTCAGCTCTACAGAAGCTCCTAACTCTGCTCCCTTCAAAACCAGCTAGATTTTAGGACAGCCGATTAAATTTAATACAATGACAGTATTTTATTGGAGCTGATAAGTACTACAATAATAAAAATGAAGGCTATTTAACTGCTGATTCTGAGTAAAACATCTTACAGTTGCTTCTGTTTTTCTGTTTTTGTAGGTGTAGGTGATTTTTTTCAGGTCTCCCTTTTGTTCAGAGGTTAGTGTCATCTCTGCAAAGACTAAATGTATATGCACACACTTTGAAGAATCAGAAGATTTAAATTTTATGATGCATTTATCCTAGTTAAAAAAAAAAAAGTTTTATTTTCTTTGAACAGCCTGGTTACTCAGTGGTATCCTATAGATATTTAGGCTTCATCTGTACTAGTAAATAAGATAGGGTGAATATACACTTGGGCACTTGTCTGTGGTCATTCATACTATTTAATTATGAACTTGCTTCTCCGCACAGGAAAGTATTTTTTCCTAGAAAAATGAAAAGAACTTTTAAATTTATTTGTAAAAAATTCATCATTTTTCCCAGTAAGAATGATACTGTTTCTTTATCATATTTTGAAGTTTCTATGTGCACATTTGCTTCTGTAGAACCATGTTGCTTATTCCATATTTCCTGTGAACATACAACAAAAATCTATCAAGAAAGAGCAAGCTTGAATTTACAGTATCTTTCCCAGACCTTGTTAACTTTCTATGTGGACACATTCACTGTATCTGAAGAATTGCTGTGGCTGAAACAGAGGCAGAAAAGCAATGTTCATATTTATTGTGGAAAAATCTAGCTAAAATCTCATGGGTGTCTATGTGCATCTGAATTCATCATCCCTTGCAGACTTCTTTATTGATGTTATTAGAGTCACAGAGACAGTGTGAGCTGGAGAAGTGGAGCATGCGCCCGCATCTCAGTAGAACTTGATTCTATAGTGACTGATTGATTTGTGTCAGCTACCTCCCCAAAATCAACTTGGTGGTCGATACGAAAAGGAAAATACAGCAAATTAAACAAATGCATTTGGACTAAAATAGTTGTTATTTCTGAATCTTTTTCTCAAGTTCTTACTGTATCTAAACTTCTTTTAAATTTCAAACTGAATTCACTCTTATATGAAGAGTTAATCAAAGTCACATTGACTTAAGTTAGTAAAGTGAGAGCATTTTCAACACATCTGCTATTACCTGCCTGGTCTCCAATAAAGACCTATGATAAAGTTCAGAAGTGACACTAGGAATCACAATTTTTTAAAAAAATTTTCTTTCTGTGTTTTTCTTTTCAGTATTCAGCAGAGATACTAGCTAGATATTATCAGTGAGGTGCAACTTCTTCCTTTGAAGTGAGAAACTTCTGTGAGAAACAGGTCATCCCAATACAGTTTAACAGAGAAAGAGACTTGATTTCTTGACCAGTTATTCTTTCTACCTTAAGAAAAGTCCAAGGATATATAAGATTAAATGCTGGACGCAAACAGATGTTGCAGTAAGCAGCGGTATCTATTTTTTGGTGATTGTTTACACTAACAAGGTTGTTAACTGCTTAAGGCTTCCTGTCTCTAAAAGGTGAGAAATCACAAGATGCAAACTAAGGAAAGTGTAACAGATACTTGACTTTAGAATTCAGCAGACCTGGGAGAAGTTAAGGTCTTTCAAAAGGTGGAAGTGCCAGGACATAAAAATGTGTTTTTCCCTTTGGTTGCATCAAGTCTAATAATCAAACACAAATTGTTGCATGACTAGTACAGAAAGATGGTTTTCATTTGTCTTCTTAGATTAAGTCATGGTAATCACTGCACTGCTTATGCTCCTGCGTGTTTGACTGATTGCTCTCTGCTCTTGGCGTTCTGTGCGCTGAGAGTCCTCATGTTTGATGAAGCTGTCCCAGTTTTGGGGTGGGCTGAGAGAGATATTTGGAGGTCTTGGCAGCAATATGTTTCTAGTTATAATCTTTTTATATAAGCCTAAGGCAAATGCTACAATGAATATGGAAATAAACAAAGAAAAAAATATACCGCTTGATTTAGAAGGAACTCATTACTTGTCTGTGCAGTGCCACAACCGGCGGATCCCTAGGCTGAGATCCTCATGTGTTATGCACAGAAACACATCCAGGGCGCCTAGTGTGTACACTTGTAACTTTTGTAAAAGATTGTTGTGTTGACTAGATACCACAGTTTCAGAATGGCGTTTCTTTATCTGGTAAAAATAATTTAAAGTTCTATTTAAAGGCAAATAGTAGATTCATCTCAGGTTTTGCAGATGTGCACGAAGAGTGGGATGGTGCTCAGACATGCCGTGAATGCATGATGCCATCTCTTCATTACACTTCATCTGGGACTAGTGGTGAATAATTTCTCATCTGGATTATATCATTACTATTAAATTTTACCTTTGATTATTACCTGTGTGGTATTTCGGCCCTACTGAGAACAAGTTAAGTCCCATGAAATCCTAATGTTTTATAGATCAGAAGAAAAGGGAAACCTGCTTTTTTTCAGTTAAGTGCAGTGTGCGACATGTAGCAAGCAAGCTATCTATTTAAAAGCGTACTGTCCAACTGAACATTTTCTCTGTGTATCATTAGAAAACTGCAAGATGCATTTTTGCCTTTGACATCTATCACCTGGAAAGATCCCTTCTTCCTCTACATTAGCTGTAACTGCACCACACAGGATAGCTTTCAGCAGGTAAAATCATAGGGAAATGTTTCCATTGAAGATGCTCAGTTCTGAGTCTTTTGTAGAGGTCTATTTTCTGCCTCTTTAGTGCAGGGAAAAAAAGAGAAGCAGATCTAAACCAGGAAAACAATAGATGTGCCCTGACCAGTTATCTACAGAACTGCTGCCTGCAAAGCAGTTTTGAGGGAAAGCTAATTTTGCCATTCAGCATTTCTGGCAAGCCCTGGCCTTGGAATTGCTGGATTCAGAATCAGAATAGTTTTGGGCTCCGGACGATGCAGAAATCATTTGTCTCTTGTTAATTAAGCTCTTTGGACAGCAAGTAAAACCATCAATGCTCATTTCTGTGTTATCAGCAGCCTTTCATCACAAAGGCAAAGACAGGGAGGGAGCAAGGAAAAGAAGGACTAAGGGTGGAAATAGTTAAGGTTGTGTTGCCAAACTGACAATTCCCACCACCCCCACCACCAACAGCAGTTCTTGGGATGATGCCCGAGCAGGCAGGTGTGAGGAGGAGGAGGGCTGCCTGGCAGGCTGAGCTTGGTTGGGATGTCTGTGGGGTGGGGGGTGTCAGGGAGCAGAACATGCCAGGGGAAGCTTTAGTACCCATCTCTGCAGAACTGGATCAAGCTGGCTCCAGCACTGCCCCTTAAAAAGCCCAGGCATGTCCCCATTTTTTCCAGCTTGCCAATTGCATGTGAAGCATCCTCAACCCCAGGCTAATGGTTACTGTGTAAAGAAGTGGTATGCATATGAGTTTCTAGGAAATATGTGGAAGAAGGTAGGAGTTCATGGTGTAGGTCTGGGGTCTTGTAGTGCTGGGATGAAATTTAACAAGTTGAAATGCCTGATTCTGCATCTGGGATGGGGTAACGTCAGGCACGCGTATAGACTGGGAGAGGAGCAGCTGGAGAGCCACCCTGCAGAAAGGGGCCTGGGGGTGCTCAACAGGAGCCAGCAGTGTGCCCTGGCAGCCCAGAGGGCAAACTGCACCCTGGGGTGCATCAAACAGTATAACCAGCTGCTCAAAAGAGGGGATTATCGTGTTGTATTCAGCATTGGTGAGGCCTCACCTCAAGTACTTTGTGCAGTTCTGGGATTGTCTAGTTTGGAGAAGAGGAGGCTGAGGGGTGACCTCATTGCTCTCTACAACTTCCTGAGGAGGGGAAGTGGAAAGGGAGGTGCTGAGCTCTTCTCCCTGGGATGCACTGATGGGACACATGGGAATGATTCAAAATTGCACCAAGGGAGCTTTAGACTGGACATTAGGAAGCGTTTCTTTACCAAGAGCATGGTCATACACTGGAACAGGCTTCCTAGAGAGGTGGTCGGTGCCCCAAGTGTGTCAGTGTTTAGGAGGCATTTGGACAATGCCCTTAACAACATGCTTTAACTTTTGGTCAGCCCTGAATCGGTCAAGCAGTTGGACTAGATGATCATTGCAGGTTCCTCCCAACTGATATACTCTGCTCTATTCTATTCTATTCTAATCTGACACATTCCAATCAAAGGGACAGGAGCCACGTCTCCCGGTAGCTGACACAGTTGTAGCCTTAGCTATTATTTATGTGACAGAACTGTTACTGTTAGTCATAGTTGAGTACTTTGGCACTCTACCAAAGTTGTGTGTATGTGTGCTTGCGTGTTCATGCATTGGTAGGCACCTTCTTTTCTTTCACCAGTGTCAGTGTATCTGCTTATGCAACTGAAACAAGTATGCAGCTATACTGGGTTTAATTTAATTGTAGTACTGAAATGAAAGAAAACATGCAGCAAAACCAGCAATAATCTTAAAAGATCCATTTTGTTTCATTGTTTTGGTTATCCGGATGTGGAACTTATCAGTGGCACAAATCAACACAGAATCGCTTTAACGGCCCTAAGCTTGCTCCAGGGACTTAGTATGTCTATCACAAGGCCTAACACTGCACAGTGCAGTGCTGCCAGCACATTTTGGGTGCTGGCAGCCAGAATGCTATATTATGTGTCTGTGTCTAGGCCAATGTCTCTAAGTCTCTGCTTATTAATCTGGTTATAATGATGTGTTAATGATGCTGTACTACTTCCAATACTGGAGTTGGCTTGGTAGGGATGTCATCAGCACACTGGACTGTGTTGGACAGACATGGCTGCAGATTCAGCAATGTGACTGGTGCCAGACAGAGCGATTTGAGGGGTTGCAATTGCACCCACTGTATTATCTATGCCTTACCCAACCTGTGCTGAGTGAATAACTACTAGTGAAAAGCATATGGAAATCACGTTTGTCTGAAGCTGAACTGGGTCCACCAATTTTACATCTGGGATTCCATGTGATTGTAATGAAAAACCCAGCTGCAACATTTAGACCTATGTTTGTGCTACCATTTGAGAGAGTTCATGTGTTATAATTAGTGTCTTGTCCAACTCTGATCCAAAGAGCTTCATTTTCAAAATTAGGAGAAAAAAATAACACCTACAATGCATGTGGGTGGCAGGGTGAAGACTGTCCACAGCAGGATGGACGAACTATGGAAACGGTGGGTTTTGAGAGTCAGGAGTTAATCCAAGACAAACTCTCAATCCAACTGTTTTTGTTCTTCTGTTACCAGCATAACATGCTGCCCCGTATGTTCTTTTTCTTATTTGTATCTGGTTCTTCTACCTCCCACTCACAAGCTGCATTTGTTAAAAATAGAAACAGGATTCTCATCCCAAGTTTAGTGATATTTCAGAGGGAATGAATGGCAAGATCATTGGGCCAAAGAGTCCTTACTGTGACTGTTTGCTACTATGGATTTAGGCAATGATTAACCCTCCCTCTCTTCATTCTGTGTTTTTTTTTTTTTTTTTTTAAAGAGTAGGCATTATGGGAAATAGTAGATTCAGAGAAGGCCTGAGGAAAGAGGTAGCTGAGTTTTGTAGCTGGCTGTATTTGCTCACAATTCAATTCAGATAATAATTTTAAGGATCTACAAGGAGAAAGTAAGATAGCTCTCCCAATAAAATCCTGTGTCCATGGATTCACTTACATTAAAAGCCTGGATGCTCAGAGGCTCTGTGGGTGCATTGTTACCTGAAGACTGGACGCTGTGCTTCAGCCCCTGTTCATTAAAACAGGGATACTGGACAAATTTGCATGGCAAGTCACACATGGGGTTGCTTCCCAATTTCAATTGTAAAGCCTTAATACTCAGATAGTGGCAGCTGGAGAGTTTTGCAGCCTTGGACAGAAGAGGAGAGGCAGTTCAGCCTGATCAGTAGTCTGAGCTGGGCAGGGGGCCTTGGCTCATCAGGTCAAAGTCCTTGGAAAGTGTAGTATGAATAAAGCCTCAAACAGGTTCTGCCTTGTCCACTTCAGTAATGATTTCTAAGCCCTTGGGTGGCTTCGATTGTGAGATTATCTCATACCTCAAAGATATATCAGGCAGCAGGTACATCTTAAGCACAACTATAAGTATGTAATTGTTAAGTAGGACGGTAGGCAGAGTTCGTTTATGAATGTTAAGTATTATTATTATGAAAGCAGAAAAACAAGCTCTGCCTGAAAACAGGGAGAGGCAACTGACATTTTCGTGTTTCTTCAACTTGCTAAAATATCACTGCCAGTTTTATTTTGTTTGTTGAACGTACATATTTAACTAATAACTTTGCTTTCCTAGCCAGAATGCTGACAAAGCGTGATTATATATTATTCAAAAAATAAATGTATAAAATACTTGTGAGCTGTCTTGACTGTCACTTTGTATTACTGAAAAGCCGATTTCTCTGTTCACATATTGTGCCAATAACGTCACATGTATTCACGCTTTAATGAAAATGATAACATCAGAGTCTTTTATTGACACAGTCTTGGACTTTTCACAGATAAAAGAGATCTTTGTAGTCTGGCTAGACTTGAGTCAGGTATTTCTCATGAGCAATCTCTTGTGGTGAAAATAAATAACCATCCAGTGACCGGAGATGAAAGGCTGTGAGCCAGCAGAGACTGCTGCCTTCCATATGGTCAGGAGAGCCTCTCTTTCTTTGTCGAAGGTGGTCACAGACCCACTTATCATACGGGTTCAGCCTTTAATCTGAACCTTTCAGATGGGTAAACTGAGTCTCATTTCTGATATCTGATGGTATCATCCCAGCTTCACTGGCAATAATCCATTTTGCAGCATTATATTACATGTGGACATGCTGGAGGGAAGGGATGCCATCCAGAGGGACCTTGACAGGCTGGAGAGGTGGGCCTGTGAGAACCTCATGAAGTTCAACAAGGCCAAGTGCAAGGTCCTGTACATGGGTCGGGGCAATCCCAAGCACAAGTACAGGCTGGGCGGACAATGGATTGAGAGCAGCCCTGAGGAGAAGGACTTGGGAGTGCTCGTGGATGAGAAGCTCAACATGAGCCGGCAATGTGCGCTGGCAGCCCAGAAAGCAAATCGTATCCTGGGCTGTATCAAAAGAAGTGTGGCCAGCAGGTCGAGGGAAGTAATTCTGCCCCTCTACTCTGCTCTCGTGAGACCCCACCTGGAATACTGCATTCAGCTCTGGAGTCCCCAACACAAGAAGGACATGGAGCTACTGGAATGAGTCCAGAGGAGGGCCACGAAGATGATCAGAGGGCTGGAGCACCTCTGCTATAAAGACAGGTTGAGAGAGTTGGGGCTGTTCATCCTGGAGAAGAGAAGGCTCCGGGGTGATCTTATAGCAGCTTTCCAGTACCTAAAGGGGTCTACAGGAAAGCCGGAGAGGGACTTTTTACAAGGGCGTGTAGTGATAGGACAAGGGGCAATGGATTTAAACTGAAAGAGGGCAGATTTAGGTTAGATATAGGAAAGAAATTTTTCACTCTGAAGGTGGTGAGGCAGTGGAACAGGTTGCCCAGAGAAGTTGTAGATGCCCCATCCCTGGCAGTGTTCAAGGCCAGGTTGGATGAGGCTTTGGGCAACCTGGTGTAGTGGAGGGTTTCCCTGCCCATGGCAGGGGTGTTGGAACTAGATGATCTTTGAGGTCCCTTCCAACTCTAACCATTCTATGGTTCTATGATTCCATCCAGAGGGACCTTGACAGGCTGGAGAGGTGGGCCCATGTCAACCTCATGAAGTTCAACCAGGCCAAATGCAAGGTCCTACATCTGGGTCGTGGCAATCCCAGGCACAAATACAGACTGGGTGGTGAATGGATCGAGAGCAGCCCTGAGGAGAAGGACTTGGGAGTACTGGTGGACGAGAAGCTCAATATGAGCCGGCAATGTGCTCTTGCGGCCCAGAAGGCCAACCGCATCCTGGGCTGCATCAAGAGGAGCGTGGCCAGCAGGTCGAGAGAGGTGATTCTCCCCCTCTACTCTGCCCTCGTGAGACCTCACCTGGAGTATTGGGTCCAGTTCTGGAGTCCCCAACATAAGAAGGACATGGACCAGTTGGAGAGGGTCCAGAGGAGGGCCACGAAGATGATAAGAGGGCTGGAGCACCTTTCCTATGAGGACAGGCTGAAAGAGTTGGGGCTGTTCAGCTTGGAGAAGAGGAGGCTCCGGGGTGACCTTATAGCGGTCTTGCAGTACCTCAAGGGGGCCTACAGGAAAGATGGGGAGAGGCTGTTCAGGAGGGCCTGTTGTGATAGGACAAGGGGTAATGGTTTTAAAATAGAGGGAGGTAGATTCAGATTGGATATTAGGAAAAAATTTTTTACCATGAGAGTTGTGGAACACTGGAACAGGTTGCCCAGAGAGGTGGTGGATGCTCCATCCCTGGAGACATTCAAGGCCAGGTTGGACGAGGCCCTGAGCAACCTGATCTAGTTGGAGATATCCCTGTTCCTTGCAGGGGGGTTGGACTAGATGACCTTTGAAGGTCCCTTCCAGCCCTAACCATTCTATGATTCTATGATTCTATGATTCTATGATTCTATGATTCTATGATTCTATGATTCTATGATTCTCTGTCCAATTACACACATATGACAGCAGGAATGCCACTTTGATACTGGTTGTAGTTTATTTTTTTAAAACCTCCCTAGTTTAGACTATGTCTTGAGGGCTAAGTTTTGTTGTTACTATAATACATATCTGAACTAATTCAATGAAAGGCCATTTTTTTTTCTTAATTCAAGAAAGATTTTACTAAAACAGAATGAATAATTCATAAGAAAGATACATTAAATTTATTTTGCTGTGTGTTCTATTCATCTATGAACAGCCTGCGAATTCAGTTAGATTTATTAATTATTTAAAATTATTTTCAGAACAAAGGCTTTTAGGAAACTGGAGAAAAATACAGACAGACCTTGCCTGGTTTCTTGAATAGAATAAGTAAACGAATTTGCTTAGATCACGTGGTTTTGCATCTGTTTTCTGGTTGGCTGGCTATAATTCCTGTTGCAGCTTCCTAGAAAGAGTCTGCATGAATGAATCTGCTTCTATATTAGCACTCATGAGCTTGAAGAGAAAGAAATACCTAGCATGTAAGATTAATTTCTCAAATGTTAACCCCTAAATAATTTTATATAAATTGTTAGTTTGGCAACAAGACAAACACTACCAGTTTTGATTTTTTTTTTTACATGGCATCCTAGGAAAATAAAAAAATCAGAAAAGGATTTTAACTTCTTAACTTTCTGAAAAAGCATACTGGTTTTGTTAGCTTAAATCAGAGTTGATAAAGGATTTCTAAGATTCCTAGAGGAATGCCTACAGTTTTATTATTCCCCTTGGGTTTTGCACTGCTGTTTTGTCTAATTATTTATCATCTAATCTCATTAAGTACCAATAAGAGAGAAATGCCAATGAGACTATATGCATCTCTCATTAACTAATAATTCTAACACTCTTATTGAGTCTTTAAGCAGCAGAAGAGTGAAAGGAAGTGTAGTGGCTTGCTGGAGTTCCAATTATTTATTTCTTTGGTAGCTGTCAAATGCATGCCTCAGTTAAAAATTAAGTTGAGTTATAACAAGGAAGTATTTTTAAATAAACTAAACAAATTACAATTTAATTTTATTTATTGAGAGAATTAATGAAATTTAATGAAGACAGGTGCCCTATTCACAACCCCAGTGTCTAAGAAAAAGATGAACTACAGACAAGATGCGATCCCACATCATATCGCTTCTCTAAAATGGTACAGCTTAGCTCCCCAAGTCCAAATTGCACAGAAAATTATTTTCCTGGGTTCTGGAGCACTCTCAGGGTACATAAAAGATTTCAAGATTTGTTAAGCAGACATTGGAAAGGAAGAACAGGGGGCATAACAGTATAACACTGCAGTTAGAATAAGGTTCATTCTCTGCTTTATAACCTTCTTATTTCATTTTTGTGGGATATCTCTTGACTAACAGACGTAGGTAATTCTTAGACATCCATAACTGCTCCTTCCACACAGTTTAGTGCTCTAATCAAACACCAGTGTCATGGTCATTCTTTTTGTCCTTCTGTCTGTCCAGTCTCTGTTTTTCGCCTGCATGGTCACAAAGCTCTGAGTATCTAGAGAGTGGGAGTTCCCCAGAGCAGCCTATGTCCCAATGGCTATGGAAATTGGGGAAACAGCAGATGTTGACAAGGATGTTTTAATGTTGTCAGTGTTTCCAAGTTTTCCATATTTTAAATGTGCTCAAAATTCCACAAGATGAGTCCTGTAGGGGTTTAACAAAGCAATGAACCTTCTCTACCTTTTCTCTTATTCCTTTCAAAATGACCCAGATGAGGTTTCCTTAATTTTTTCTTTCAGTATTTAAGCTGAGTTGAAAATTTTATTATCACATTGTCAAATCTTATTATTCAGCAACGTGAAAGAAACAAGAGATATCTACTGCATTTATGTGCTAATGAGCCAGATCATGTGGGAAAAAAAGAAATTGTTAGGAGCTTTGGCTGCTGAAACAAGAAAAGTTGTTAATCTAGAATGGACTGGTGACCTTACTTTTGCTAGTACATTTTTATAAGTAATAAGTGACATTTTATTTTCACTTGCAGGTATAGCACCTATTATGGGCTTATTGCGAAGAGAAAGATTACTGTAGAGATTCATTTTGTCTTGGAAAATGATCTATCAGCCTTTTGGGAGCTATCTGAACAACATCTGGCCCTTCTAGAGTTTTCAAAGGGGTTTTGTAAATGGCTTTCTCTGGTTTGATGCAAAAGTTTGGACCTCTGGGCTGAATATACCAGTGATATATCTATTATCATATATAGAAAACTTGTACTGACTAAAATACCTGTGGTGGATCTGGAAGTATGGTAGAGTAAATTCGAGTAGTGGAAACTAACCTGATCATCAAGTTGTTCATACGTGAACACTGTGACTGAGCTAGATGCCTAGCAAAACTGACAAGAAGGATAAATACATTTTTAAAATGAACTAGCAAACAGGTAAGAACTATTTTAGAGTTATGACAGAGCTTTAGAGTGGTGATGATTTTTGCAGTCTGCAGGAAGGTTTTTTGACCAAAAGAACCAAAGCCAAGATATAGGGAAGAATAAAGACAAAACCAGAGCAAAATAACAAACAAAACCTCTGGTAAGACATAGAAATGCTTTTTCAACAGAGAGATACCTTACTTGTAATATATCAAACAGGTACACGGAGACTGCCTAAAGTATCAGGAGAAGTAGATCTACTCAGGTCACCACCAAAATTGGTAGTGTGCGCATAAACCGTTTACCTCTTTTTCCTCTAATACTTAGGGTTTTTTTTAATTTATTTTTTTAAGAAAAGAAACCTCAAAAAATGAGTATGTTGTTTTTTAAGAAAACTTTATCATTGCATAAAAATACACACAGACTTCTGGAGCTAAGACCAGTAGTGGCTCAGACCAAGCTGGATCTGTAGGTAGGAACATTTCAGGGAAAGGGCATTTCACTTAGAGGCTTCAACCTAATGTAGGTAGATAAGGTAATCTAAGTAATGAGGTAGACAAAGGCGCTAAATCCAACACTGTCGGGAATAGGAGGGCTCAAGAATACCATAAAGTACAGGTACCATGTTGCGTCTGCCTAGTGAAGGAGTTGTACCAGCCAGATCAGATGTGGAAAATGAAAGTAAACTTCCACTTCTTGATAAAATGTAGAAAAAAGTTGATGATGTTCTAAATCTTGCACTGAAAAAAAGTAATCCTCATTGCAAATTGGATTATAATGATTTAGTTTTGTTGAATACTTGCTTGTGTCTTTTTAATCACAGAGTAAACCGCAACGCATTTGTGTAAGTAGACTGTAATTGGAAAGAGACAAGCTAATTAAATAGTTTATGTTTACTGCTCTGACAGCAATTATTAATTGCAATTAAGTCTTAAAAAATATTTTATCAGCAGTAGTGATGAACTTTATATCCTTGGGCTTGCATACATCCTGACTCCTGAGAGCAACTGTATTTTGCAGTCGCAACTTTCAATAGGTCTTGAGCTGGTAAACCATGATTTGCTCATATTTTATGTAGTCTGCATCTTTGTATTTGGAGATTGGCAGCCCTCGGCACGTACTTTCAAGTTTGTCTGGGTTTGACAATTAATTAGCTTTAAGTACCCTTTATTTAATTAAAGTTATTGCTGCCACTGGGATAGTTGCATTGTGAACGTTACTTCTTTTCAGCAATGTACCAGAACATATTCTATGCTATAGAAAATGTTGGACTTCTTATCCTGAATGTCTATCTTCTCTCAGAGTTTTAATATGTTACGTCAAGCTGATGCATCTTTTCTTGTTAGGACATAGTCCATATATGATCTTGCCTTCCTTTTTGCAGTTACTCACGACATTGATTTCTTGGCAACCATATGAGAGTACCAGTGAATGAGTAGCATGTTATCACTAAAAGACTGCATACCTTTTGGATGAATGGCACAGGCTCCAAGTCACTAACTGATTTGAATTTGTAGTTTCTGAATTTGGATAGTTATTGACTCAAAGTTTTAATGTTTCAATCACTTCTGCCAACTGGAAAATAATCACCTAGATCTGAAGAGTTTGGAAATTCATTCATATTCGTAAACTGCTTTAAAGATAGACACTTGAGTGAATGGGCTGTTATCATATATCTACGTGAAAACTTGGCCCAGACAATGTCCAGATTATTACGTCCTCGATTTTTATCTGAAAAGAAGAGGGACTGATCAGTGTTTTACCCATGGGTTCTGCTGCTCAAATTATATTTTGATGAGAACGGGAAAAAATTGTACAGACATATGTACATGAGTGAGATCCAAAGTGGTGGGAATCCAGGAGACTAGTAGAGAAGATGCCATGAGCTTCTTTGTTTGTAATTCTTACAGATGTTTTGCTCAGCTGATGCTTTGGAAAGCCAGAACTGTCACAAATAACTTCACCTTTCTGTAGCTGTTTTAGAAGTTAAAGATCAGGAGCCAAAAAGAGAGACAAGTTTTGGCCTCTGAGTTGTGGAGAGCATTCAAATACCAAACAGAGCCATAGAATCATAGAATGGCATAGGCTGGAAGGGACCTTAGAGATCATCCAATCCATGCTCCCTGTCATGGGCAGGGATGCCTCTCAACTAGATCAGGCTACTCAAGACTCCGTCCAACTTGGGCCTGAACACCTCCAGGGAGGGGACATCCACAACTTCTCTGGGCAATTTATTCCAAAGTCTTACCACCCTCGTACTGAAGAATTTCTTCCTAAGATCTAATCTAAATCTGTTCTCCTTCAACTTAAACCCATTTCCCCTTGTCCTATCAGTGGACACTCTTGGAAAAAGTCCTTCCCCAGCCTTCCTGTAGGTTCCCTTCAGGTATTGGAAGGCAGCTATTAGGTCCTCCCGAAGTCTTCTCTTTTCAAGGCTGAGCCATCCCAACACCTGCAACCTGTCCTCGTAGCAGAGGTGCTCCAGTCCCTGGATCATCTTTATGGCCCTCTTCTGAACAAGCTTCAACAGATCTATGTCTCTGAAGTAAGTCTCTAGTTTGTAAACACTGTGGAAT
Organism: Tauraco erythrolophus; assembly: GCF_009769465.1. Lineage (NCBI taxonomy): Eukaryota > Metazoa > Chordata > Aves > Musophagiformes > Musophagidae > Tauraco > Tauraco erythrolophus. Next base: position 51,087,139 of record NC_141467.1, on the reverse strand, counting down.
AGTTGTGACAAGACAGAGAAAGCTGTATGCTTCTTACTCCTCTTGTCTCCAGGAATCTCAGTGCTTTTGCGTGAAGTATCCATCGACCTTGTTGTCTGCATCCCATTACATAGCTCAGGCTCAGTGATATATATTCATAGAATGTAGATGTCTGTTAAGTGTCAAGAAAGCTAGTAGTAGCAACTCTAATCATACTTCAGTGCACAAACTCAGCCCTAAATATTGTTGTCGCAGAGCCATCATTACACTTCTCGACAGCACGTTTTTTATATGCTCATGAGAAAACTATCTATAGCAGGCTTGTAACTGACTCGGGTGTTTTTAAAATGAGAAACCAAACTATGTGAAATCTCTCCAGTGGTTCCAGCTAGAAAAAGATATCTTTAGCAATGTGAACGTTTCCTTTTCCTACATGTCTTTTCTCTCAAGAACAGAACTGTGGAGAAATCTATCTGGAAAAGCAATGCAACCGTACTGTGGATGTAGCGCCAACATATTCAGGTTCATAGATTTAAAAGGTTCTGCACTGGTGGTAATGCATTCATTTTAAATCATACTGGAACACTTCTGTAGCTCTAACCTTGCAGCTTTGCTCCAAAACACATGACAGTGCTGCCTATAGTGTGCTGTCCCATCTTCCCCATTAGACTTCCAAAATGCTTCATTTAAAAAAACAAACAAACAAAAAGAACACCCAAGAAAAACCCCACCCAAATTCCATTGTGAAACACATTTGCTGCTAATCTAATTCAATGCTATAGATTTGTTTTCTCCATTAAGATGATCTTTTGATCTCTTCAACAGGACTCTTGCCTTTCAATTGAGACATATTAAATCATTGATTTATTTAATAAAAAGACTTTGATCTTTCAGAGTCTCCAAGCACTTTTCCCTCTGTAGCCTAGAAGAGATGCCAAATTTTAAAGAGTTTGACATGTCACTCATGTAAGTTGCTGGAACGATAAATCAAGGAGATTCATTTTTGCACAAGTAATGCAGATACAGTAAGCAACTTTTCTTGTTTTAGAAATCTTTATATAGCATAGACATTTTCTCACTCTATTTGTAGTGATGGAGTGGAAGATGAATGAAATAATGTTGGATAAATGACTCTGATGTTATCTGACTAGTACTACCATTATCTCTCCTGGAGCTGTCAGAAATATCCCATTATACAAGACAGACAGCGCTCTAGTTACTGCCTAGGAAACTGGAGTATAATGATTATATTTGCTAAAACTTACCTTTAGTTTCCTATATAGGAAGCCACTATTTCAAGGCACGTAGTTAAAATATGTTATTTCTGGCAATAGTTATTTTTATAGTGAAATGTAGCACTGTTCAAAAAATAAATCCCCATGATGAGAACATGGTCGTTTTAAACTGTGGACAACAGTTGCAATTCACGTATCTTCATCATAGTAATGCTGAAAAATAATTTTAAATCAAAGTACTTCTCTGACGTACGGATTGAAACCAGCACAACCTTTAGGTATTTGTGCACAACAGAGTTTAAACTTGCAGTTCAACTCTGCTTTTGGAAGCAGGAATGCTCTCCTTTGTTCATACGTTTTTTCTCTATTTGAATGTGAATATCATTATAGTTGTACCATCAGCTGGTGAGACTGACAGCATATTGTTCTAGTCAAGGCCACACACCTTCTAGGCCATGTGCCTAGCTCAATTATGTAGTAGCCATTAGTGGCTGATAGTTTTTGTTTAGCAAAGGAGTGTTTTGCAGTGGATATATTTTAGTTATTATAAGGTAAGTTTAGGTAGTATATGATGGGCTGAAGTGGACACCGAGTTTCCTCTGGCTTCATTCCGACTTGTGTGTTTGTATTCGAATCACAACCACCCAGCAAATTACAAAAATACTTTGACAACATATTTGTAAATTCCTGCCTGATCCAAAAATATTTGTGTCTTTAAGGTGATCTTTAAGGTAAGCATTTAAGTGTTTTGGTAGGATTTTTATTTATGTAAATTCTGGCAAAACAGGTATTTGAATAAAACCCTATCCTTATCTTACAATACATGTTTACACAAAGAAGAATTTGTGATGCTGGAGCACCAGACTTACCCTCTTCCCATCGTAGACCCAGTCAAAGTATCAGTATTGTATAGTGCAGCAGTTGTTAATAAAGCTGACTTTGATGCTCTGGAAGAGATATTTAAGGAAACCACTCTGTGCAGCATTTGGGTCCATAGCCATATGTCCACTCACAGATGGGATGAACAAGGGTCACTGCAGAGATACCCCAGCCACCATGCCAGTGAACACAATGCTGTCTCATTACACTGTCTCCGTCTCCAATAAGAAGAAAGCAGTTATTGTGCCATGGGACCCTATGCACAATAATAATGTTTTTCAGTTTTGTTTTTTTCCTCTCTGCCAGCTGATAGTGCAGGATTACCGCGTTTGAACTGCTGAACTGCAAAAATTCTTCTGCTTCCATAAGCAAATCAAAGCAATGATTGGAGTATCACTAATAATACTTCTGATGTCAATAACGTGTCAACAGTTCTTTTCAGTGGTCGTTTACTTCATTCAGAGTGTACTTGACAGAAGTTGTGCACTTTGGAGAAACCAGTATGGTGAAAATTATGTATAATTATATGATATACAAATTACTGAATATCTTTTTTTTGTGTACCACAAACCTTGATACTTTAACACAAGATACTTGATATAGGAATTGAAACTCGTGAATAAAGCCATTGATTGTTCAGTCCATTCTTCTAATCATTTGCTGTTAATGAACTATATTGATTTTTGATGAAATGTTTGATGTTATTTGCACTTTGTTCATTAAGTTAAGCAAGGTTTTTAGTGCTTGTGCAGTCTAAGAAAAACCATCGCAGTGCGTAAATAGTATGCAGTAGTGCTGCTTATTTTTCAACAGAAGACTGACACTTTTTAACCCACAGCCTAATCAGACAATTTCAGGATTGTCTTTCATTGTTATACTGATTTCTGCAGCTTTTGAGACTTATCTGTAGTTTTGTGGAATGCTAGTAATTGCCTAAATACTCGTAAATCACAAATAATGGCCCTGCAGAAAGGTAGACTGGAAGTTGTCTCTTTCATATGTGAGCCAAGAGATTTATAGCTGGCCTCTGTCCAGCTGGAGAACAGAATACATGAGCGAGACAGAAGTGATTGCAGGCTTTTAAGACCACTGGCACATTCAACTTATGCATCATTAGAGAGGAATTCCTTCACCAGTGGTTTAAGAGTGATTATTATAACTTGCTTTCATTTGAATACCTGACCAGAGACAGGCAGTATAAGTTAGTTATTATCTGAATAAATAACCATTTAAACAGTATGGTTTTGCTACTTTTTGCTGGTCACGTTTGCAAATGCAATGTAAATGACTTTTCCTTCAGTGAATAATTAATAAATAATTCATGGTACTGAAATTATTTTAAATGTATGAGAGAAAAAAAAAACCTGTGGTGGGGAATGTATGGCCTGTTCCAGAGACCCAAGGTTCGGAACATCAGAGAAAAGGAGATAAAAACATGTGCCTCAGGCCTCATACATAGAAGAAGAAATACTCTGCAGTAAAACAGTCTGCAATTCGTTTTGGATTATAGCTTGATTTTTCTTCTCAGAGTTATATTTAGAGCAAGGGCAATTTACATATCCAAGAAGCTGAGTCTGAAGCTGTGGAAGGATGAGATAGAGGAAATATTCCAGTTTCCTTGTGATAGCACAGAAAAGCAAGATATTTTTTAAATTGTATTTCAGAAAGATGTTGAACAAAACCAAAGCTTAATGCTGCGACCACCACGACAGAAGATCACTGAATCATAGAAATGACCAGAGTGCAAGAAGTCAGCTAGTCCAAACCCATCTCCTAACTCAGCATCAGCTGTATCTGGGTTACTTATGACAAATGTTCATTTAATGTGTTCTTAAAGGTGCTGACCAATGAAGACGCCACAGCTTCCCAGGACATTGTACTCTAGAGCCCTCACTGCCACTGGGAAATGCTGCAAATCAAACTCAGTGTTTCTGTTCCTGTACAACACAGAGACAATCAATACATTATCTTATTGCTCTGGACCACTGCTTCATATGCTTTGCGATTGTTAGCACATCTTCCCTCAGTCTTCTGTAGAATTAAACAAGCTTAAATCCTTAAATTTGCAGTCTTGAAATAATCAGGTGCTGTAATCAAGATGAACAACTCATAGTGGGTGACTGGCCCTCAAGCAGATGCAAAATAATGGGGCACTTTTTAAAACTTTGAACAAAACTGGGGATGATTATGGCCCCTCACAGTGGCAGAAATATGAGAAAAAGCCCAGAAATTAAGAGAAGAGGTCAAAAGGCAAGGAAATGAAGTCTTGTTTGGATGAATAATGGTTTCCCCTTTCTCTTTGGCTTGCAGGATAAAACACTTCAGCCTCCTTAACTATGGTTTGTTGTCAGTCCTGTGGTTTATCAGATTGTTTGGAGTGTGTTTCATGCCTGAAGAAAGTAGTATCCTCTCCATGGAGTTTTAAACTAAATACTGAGAGAAATTAAATAAATGGGCAAATGAATGGAAGAGTAATCCATCTGAAGTTATAACTCCATGAAGCTGGGAGAGTAATTCAGGGGGTCTATCATGCTGTGCATATCCTCTTCTGACTCTCTTTAGGCACTTGTCCCTTAGCTATTGACTGCTGTCAGAGACAGGGCTGTGATCTGTGTAGACCTGTGGAGTACATTTCACACCAAGATACCTATGCGAATTTAATTACCCCTTTACTAGTCAGAACGTGGCCAAGCCCAGTCGTGACTGTAGTGTTGTCTTGTTTCTGTACTGCATTTCACTCAGTTGAGTTAGTTTGGAGATGTTGTCTGCAAAGTTGAGTGGAAAATTATGGCTTTGGCATAGCATAGATGGCTTTTCTTTTGTCTGAATGAACCACTCTCCTTCCTACGTCTTAGCAGAGTTACGCTAAATCAAGAAATAATTTGACCTTTGACCTATTTCTCAGGAGGTACTGTTTCATGTATTCCTTCCTTATTTCCCCTCTGACTACTTCTGAGTCTAAATATTTGTTTATAACAGATGAAGATATCTCAACACATATACTTACCAGTTCCTTATACTATCTGTTTTTAAGATTGATTAATCAGTAGCATATAACAAAGTTACTTGGAATAAATGATCCATCACTCTTGCTGTAACAGAATTATGAGTCTAACAATACAACTCTGAAAGACTCGGTTGTGTGATTTGGCTGGGGAGTTAATATGGAGACTTTCTTTCACTTTATATGAAGAGAGATTTCTCCTTCCTGATGCTTTGCCTTGAGCTCTCAGGTTCCACTCACAAATGAAGCCACAGATTCACTCCTGTCTACAGGAGATGAGGGGTGGTGATTCCTCCTACTTCTGTCCCAAAGGCAGTCTAAGGGATGGAGAGCTGCAATTCTACATTGTGCAGCTTTATAAGCGTTTTAATAACTTAGCATTGAAACTCTGAGGTTCAAGTACAAAGACATTTGCTTCGGGGCTCACTTGAAATCAGTTCTTGATCTGCTTGAAAATTTGGCAAGCTTCAACTGAACAATGCTCTTCAGCTGAGGTTCAAATACTTACAAAAATTTTGAAAACTGAGTCTTTTCAGCAGTTTTCAGGCTTGTAATAGGTCTCCTGAAATTATGTCAGATGTTTAGTGAGTGCTATAACAAAGATAATAAAAGAAGTCCTTTATAGAAGTTCCGATTTTCTCTTAAGAGAATATTCAATTAACTGAAAAGTTTATACTGTTTTGAAATAACTTTTTTTCTTTTCTATCACATCCCTTTAATTCCTTTTTAATAGAAATCAAATAAGTTATAAGCATTCTTTCTTGCATTTCAGGGAGTAAAAGTCCATACTTACATTTCTTTTTTAAGTCTTATAGAAGCTTTCTTCTCCAATCCATGTCTAACAGCATCAAAAGGACAGAGTAACTTGCATCTCTAACAATCCGATGGTCTACACTCTACTTATCATGCATGAGGCTGACTCAAACTCACTAAGAATCACATAGAGTTTTATAGCCTTTGCGACCAACGTCAATGAATTAAATTGGCTAGAACAAATAAGGTGACAAAGGGTAATGATGAGGGGCAGAAGAAACGAAAATCCTACAGTCTAAGGACTGACAGAGTCCTTGGTGACAATCAGTTACAGTTAGTGTATTTTCAGTGAGACATTTTATAATTTCAGGCTTTTAAATACCAGGCTCGATCTTATGAACTTGTTGAAAGGATAACTGGGCATGATGACCTTTTATTTTGTATTGCACTTCCAGGATTGATCAAAATCTGAGAAAGAGTGCTGGATCCTGAATATCATGAACATAACTGCTTCAGCCTTCCAAACCATTGCTGGCATGGCTATATTCCTCTTCCTGATGCAGCAAAATGTAGTTGTACAGATACATGTACACTGTTTTCTCTTGTATTTGACATTTTAATTTTGCTTCTAAGGGGGAGTGAAAGAAAGTCTAATTTGTCATTTAACTGTGTTGTTCTGATAGCACTGTCACTGGCTGCTGTTCAAAATCAATATTAACAGTTGAAGGATTTTATTTGCCTGGGGAAATTGTCAGGAACCACAATAGCTTTTCCAGAACAGCTTTCCATGTGGACCTACAAAATTATTGTCCATTTTCCTGTGTAGGTAAGCTCTGAGTCAAATACGTGTGTATTTTGCTGCCTGTGACAAAGTCCGAAGGAGTTCTTCACTTGGAGGGTGGTGAGACACTGGAACAGGTTGCCCAGAGAAGTCATAGATGCCCCATCCCTGGAAGTGTTCAAGGCCAGGTTGGATGGGGCTTTGAGCAACCTGGTGTAGTGGAAGGTGTCCCTGCCCATGGCAGGGAGTTTGGAACTAGATGATCTTTAAGATCCTTTCCAAGCCAAACCATTCTATGATTCTACCAGAGGCCCAGAAAAAGTAAGTGCTACGTGCAATTTATGCGCTATGTTCAGTTTATTAGTATCTGTACAGTTCTCAGAAACTCAACATTCTGTATCTGAAATTATTTCTTTAGTTGAGTAGGAAAAGCCAGAGGTGGTATCTCTCCTACAGCCTGTAGTTTAGCCCTTTGTTTCTCACCACAAAGTGTTTGTTTGCCCTCTTGCTTTTCTATGCTCTACCTTCTTTCTCTCCCCTAGCCCTCAGGAGAAGCAAAGGATGAACAACTACTTACACCCCCAAGGGAGGTACTTCAGGTTTCCACCTCAGAGACTGCTTAATGTAAAACCAGAGACAAAACACTCCAAATTTCAGAGAGAGATGAGTCTTTCTTGTAAAGAAAACTGATTCTGTAAAATGATATAAATGTTTTCAATTCAGTTTTAAATACATGACCTAGCTTCAATTAAATAAGACTCAGTTATAGCAACTCTTCATTTATAGTAACTCCAGCAGAAAAAGTCTTTTAGTTCAGTAATAATTGGCTCTATGAGAATTAATATACCGCACAAGACTGATCCTGAAGAGAGCAATCCTGTTTGTCTTGCCTTTCCCAGTCAATGCTTTATTTTATACCTAAATACCTATTTCTCTTTCTTCATGTTCTTACTGTTTCAACAGTAAAATGGAGCTCTGAATATGATTTGTCTTTGTAATGCTGATTCCACAAATGACAAGCCCATTTCTGAGAACATCTTTCCAAAATAAAAAACATTCCTTCCGATCTCAGGAGTTTGCTATAGAGAGACTAGTTGGTTTTTAGTTTCCTTCAGGCCTGGCAACTTTTTGTATGGTGACTCATCTGATTTTTAATAGATATTGCATAACACTGGTTTTCATTGTGCTTGTTTTGTTTTCTACCACATGGAGTTTCTCAGTAAGAATATACTTTAGAAGAAGGAGCTGATGCAAATGCACTGTTCCTTTCCAATTCTTGATTTTCGGAAAGATGGACAAAGACGACTTATTGTTCGTATATGGAATGACTACCAGGCTAAGGCAATGGAACTGTCAGCCTTTAATTTTATATGCTTTTCTGTGGCAGAGTTTGGTACATGTAAGTATTTCAAAGGACAGTAAATCCAGTTAATTCCAACTATCATTAGGCTAAAAATAGTGGGAAAGACGTAAACAAAGAGTTCTCTCTTACATCATCTGCATAAATTAATAGACCTCTGAGTATTCAGCATTACTGAAAACAGGGAAACCAGATTTCATGCTGGAAGAACAGAGGACTGTACTTCAGATATAGACTGGACAACTTTTCTTTAATAGTGGCCTAAATTGGGCACAATTTGTGTGTGTGTGTGTGTGTGTGTGTGTGTGTGTGTGTGTGTGTGTGTGTTTAAAACTAAACAGAAGAAAAGGCTGATGGAGACGCAGGGGAAGCACAGAGAAGCGCACATGTGCCAAGTGACTCCTGTCTTAAGTGGTGCATTGGATTCTTCTGTGAAGTCCATCGCCACATGCTTATGTCACAGATGCTCAACAGCTTCATTTTCCCCCGGTGTGATAAAGCTCTCCTGCTCGTTTGCAGTCATTCACAGTCCCTTGATTCCAGCTCAAAGGCATTGCCTCATACAAGCATTGACCTCACAAAGGAAAAGTGTGTGTCTAGTTTAGGTGGGGTCTGTAGGAGGGGTCATTGGGATCTGTTAAGCTGAGTAAGCTTTCTCCCACCTCTACCTTTGCACAGCTCAGTGTGAGCTTGCCCCTCTCCCCCTTCTGATCTACTCCTAGTCCTTCCTCAATGCAATCATGTTTTTTTTGCTCCAGCCTTCCTTGTTATTTGGTCCATGGATAATCTCACTTGGAACATTTTCTCTCAAACTGGGTGACAGGTGACCTTCTTTGAAAGCTTTAGTTATTTTGAAAATAAGGATAACTTACTGTACGAAGAGAAGGGAAGCTGCTTACTGTTGTTTGGCTGCATTCTAGAGCTGAACTGATGAACAGATAAAAGCACTCAAATGTCAAATATATTTTCTTACCTTTCTCTAACCTAAGCACTCCCTGAAATCTTTGAATTCCTATGTCATCTTGAAAAGTGTAGATTTTCAACTCATGGAAACAATGTTTTGTTCTTATCAGAAAACATGAATTTGTTCCGGAAGTTGCTTTAGAAATAAAAATATTTTTTAAAAGACTTTAATTTTTGATTTACAGAAATCTTTAGCAGAATGGCAACTATGAACCCATGATTTGCTAAGAGGAAACAAATGCAATTATATTTATGGTTTAATTTATTACATGATTCAGCTGTTCAAGCTTTGAAAGTAGAGGACAGTGAACTGAGGTCATGAAAGAAAAACTAAACAATCTTTCATTTATAAAGAAAGGATTTGGCTTTAGCTCAAATGGAAAGAAAAAGGCTATTTTTAAAGAAAAGTAACAGCATACTTGAAAGTTCTTTTTCTGTTCTAAGAATATTGTACAGAGTAGGTATAGCATACTCATTAGCTTTATTAGAGTGCAACACTGTAAGGCGTTTTCGAGTTTATCATGCCATAATTAATTAACTAAATCTTTTCCTTTGGCTTTGTCTTTGGCATCTTAATATGAGTTTTCATAGCCCTTTATTGTCCTCATTGCCATCTGAGCTGCACTTTCACTGCCCGTGAGAAAAGACTAGGGAGTTGTGGCTGGTCCTAGTTTCAGCAAAGTCCATTAAAATATAAAGCTTGTGCTTGTTTTATTATGAATTTTCTATTGTTTTCCCCTGTGCTAAATGTAATAAACCTGAAAACAGGTGCATTGGCTCATCTGGCATATTTCCTACTTGCTCTCAGACTGTTCCTAGCAAAGATGCATAATGACACACTAACTCCTGTCCAACAGTGTGTTTTTGGTTTTCTAATATCCCAATAAAATTGCCAGCAGGTAGAATTCTAGCTTTTCAGAGAAAGCAGCATTTTACTTTTCCATGCGAAGACAATTTCCTAGTTTTGCCCATGAGTAAGCCGAACACGAAGGATGCAGGATGAAATTGGCATAAATCCACTGCAGCTTCTGTACATATTCTACTGTGTTATGAACATCTCAACCTCCACTAATGTAGATAGCAAAACAGCTGGGTAAATTATGTGCCATGCTTGTAGCTAACATTCTTTGAAATTTTCAGCTAAAGTGGAATGCAGGTATAGCAATTCTGAGATCCATCTATTGTAACGGGGGTTATAATGGGAGTTTAGATAATCAAGAACAAGGCTTAAGGAATCACAATATTTCTGTTAATCCATGCCTTTACTTAGCTTTCAGTGTTAAAGCCTTAGCAGTTCACAGGACAGGTTAAAATGGAGTTTATTTCCACTGAACATGACAGGCTTAAACTTTTATTTATTTTTAAAAATAAAAGTGTCCTGTTTTCTTGTAACAAAATAATTTGATATGTTGAGACATTGTCTATGAATAGTATCCTACAATAATTATGTCATTACAGTGTATGGAATATCTCTGTACTATGACTTGACATGATACAGTTTATGCATTTCTGTTATGGACATCCTATATTTTATATTTAAATTAATGTAAAACAACAAAAACATACAATGCAAGAATATAACAAAATAATAGCAATAACACAAGGAAATTCTGAGGATCTACCTTCTCAAATTTCAATGAAGACAAGCGTGAACACTTCAGAATAAAGAAATGATGCCATTTTTAGGAGATTTTGGTCTTTCTCTGGCAAAGCAGTGGTTCTAGACATTAGTTAGTCTACTAAGCAGAGATCATGTTCTTCCAAGGCAAAGTGGTATTCCAGAAAATGAATGTAATTTTTTGACACAGAAGTAGGGACAAGTCAATTAGAATTGAAAGATTATTTTAACTCTGTAGAAGATGCTCAGTTGCTTCTAGAGTACTGGCTGGTTATAGCCTCTGTACTTTTTTCAGAAGTTTAATGGGCTTAGGAAAAGTACCTCAGGAATGATTTGATGCCCAGAAAAGACATATTAACTAGAAAAACTAAAGAAAATTAAACTGGTTAGTTTATTGAAGAGCAGATTGGAGGCTTACATGATTAGTCTTCCAGTATTTAGTATTTAGTCGTCTAGTCTTTTAGTATTTACCTCGTAGAAGAAATTTCTGATAATAAGCATTTATTTCATCTAACAGAGAATCACATAATGAGATCAAATTGGTGGAAAAATCTTCAGAGTAGAAATATGAACAACTCTTAGTAGAGATGGTAAGCAACATTGGACAGCAGAGTTTAAAGACAATTAAAATTGTTGATGTGTTTCCAATTAAGTTTAATTCAAAAAGTAGCAACGGGCTTTCTCTGCACTGTGTGTGCTTTATCTCCCAGTAACTCTTGATGTTCCCTTTTGACTTCAAAATTTGTGCTTCTGTCAATGACAGACAACAACACACCCCCCCCCACATTTAAGGGTGTATAGAGCAGTGGTGTTTCCTTAAAAAAAATCTTGATTTTAATAGGAATTTATGAAAACTTATGAGTTTTGTCCTTAGAAGCAAAGATAAAACATTACAGTGCATTTCTGTATTGCATGTGCAGGTTATGTAATAGTCAAAAAAAACCACAACCCAATCCTGAAATACTGTGAAACTGTGATGACTGGGAGATTGCTTAAATTTAAACTAAATGGATTGATTTGGTAGGAAGTGAATCACACACACTTTGATCCCCCTCTGCTACCTTTCAACATTGTTTGATTATTTTGCTAATTCTAGAATGCTGCATTCATTCTCAGCGGATGACTATTGAGTATCAATGAGAATTTATTTTCTTACCTGCTGGGCATTTGTTTTCCCAGCCTTCTCCTTTTTCAAAACTACTAAACAGCTTTTGCTCCTTGTCTGTTTCCAGCTACTGGTGCCAGAGATGCCATAAATGTGAGTTTTCCAGCAGTGTCAGTTACAGAGGATTGAATTTATAGCAGAATCCCCTGTAACTGCTCACCACCACTCCTGCTACAGCCTTTGTTAACACCCAGCTGTTACCAAGAATGGTTAGCTCTACCTGGCATGCCGAAGGTGGAGGAAGTAGACCTTGATGAAGATGCAGACCTTCAAGTCCATGCTCAGAACCTTTCTCTCCACCATTATCAGAGCACTCTCACAAAAGAGGGGCTGTGGCCTACCTCCCAAGATGGAGGTGAGCAGCCTCGGTCACGGGGCACTGCCAAAGGTACATGCAGCAATATGTCTTCTTATCAGTCCCCTGGGTTGGTTTCCTTGGTGCTCACCAGAACAGACTCTGCTAGGCCCCTACCCTACACCCTTATCAGAAACTTGATGACTGAAAGAACTATTTGCCATTAAAGAACAGTCTTACCTTCCCCCAATCCTTTTTCTTTCTGTCTCTCATTGCCTTTGCTTTTGCCCTTGCTTTTTTCCCTCACTCTGAAGAGTCATGGGGTGAAACAATAATGAATGTAGAAAACTCCAAGTTTTTCAAGTAGAATAATTCCAATTTCCATGCTAACCATGTCATGTATTGCTTTTGGTCAGGATTTTCAAAGTCCTGTTGACTTCAGATCGGGTAAAGTTGAGTACTTCTCACCTCATCTCTTTGTTTTTTCTGTCCATCTTCCTCCTCAGTTGCCAACCTATGGGAAAGGAATCTGTGTGTCAGGATGATATCTACATAAGCCCAGAGGGGACATTTCATGTAGGGCAAATTAGACCATTCATCTTGCATCTAGGTAGTTTTCTTTAGAAGGAAAAAACTGCATAGTGGTCTTTCAACATTGCAGAGTATTAGATTCCGAAGAGATAGAAGTGGGTGCAGGTTGAAACAGAAGCACATAGTGAGATGCTTTGGGTAGTTAATAAATAATTTTGTGTTATTGCTGCGCTTTTGATCTCCCCAAAAGAGTAAGAAAGCTGGCTCTAATACCTTATAATCCAAATCTATCAAAGCCGATACCAGTGTTCCACATTTCTCATTTGTCTGCATTACTATGTGCTATACAGTTACAAGTATAATCGTATACTTGACTTATACAAAGATACAACATTTTAAAATTCAAATTCTAAAGAGGACATACAGTCTGGGACTCTAACTTCAATCAATTTGGGTCAATACACTTTCCTTTTGTTCCAAACTGTAATTCACATCACAGTGTCTAGGATTTCATGTTTTGTGAAAATTTTGCTACCAGTGAAAGCCATGCAGGCTGAGCAAACCCGCAATTTTCCTGGGAAGCTCTACAGTCTTTATCAAGCCAGGAAATTTCTACTATTGAAAGATTTCATGCCAGAGCAAGCTGAACACATCATCACCCTCATACAGTTAGAAAGCTGCTTGCTGAAATCCATCACAAACCAAACTAGAGTCGACCTGGCATGCAATGAGCTCACCCAGGGGCAATGCAAAACAGATCTGTACCTTGAAAGCAAAATCTATCCTGGTGCTAACATTTATGTTTTAACATAAAACTATGACATTACATAGGTTTTATACTCCCTTGGTTTGTGTTTATAGCACAACAGAGGATTATTCTTCTTTGATGGATTATGCCCTTTGGTATTCTCAGGTATGCAAACTGAGCCTATTTTATGATAGCACAAGTAGTTGTTAGGGTATTTCTATTTAAATGCTGTGCATTATGTTTGAATGAATGATTTCTGACATTTCTGAGTATCTATAAAATATCTACAAATTATGTTCATGTTTAGGATCCCATCTGATATAAAACTACTTTGACCGGTATCTCAAGTAAAGGAATTGCATTGTAATGCAGATTAAAGAGGGGAGAAAAAAAGAAAGAGAAATGTGGCAGTACACTCAGGGCTGATCTTACAAAGGTATAAATAAATGTTTTGGGTTTTCTTTGTTTTGTTTTTATATTCTTCTTTCCCTCCTATCCAAAGGTACATTTTCTTACATAACAGGCTTCCCTGAGCTGTCTTTTCCTACAAACTGTTTTGTGTGGGTAAAAAATGAGAGAAGGGAGAGATTAAAAATATAAGAGAAAAAAGACAATGCAGAAGAGCATTTGTGGTTCTTTCAAAACTCTGCTTTTACACTGGCTGTGGCAGGCACTGCTGGGACATTGTTCTCTTTTTCATTCTCTCATTCAACACTATTTCACCCTCTTTTAAGGTCATCTGAAGTTTACAGAAGTGACTACGTGCCCTAACATGGTACTGAGATTTGCTGAGGTCTCACTGAAAGCCCTCTTGGAATGGTGGGAGAATCAATCCCAATTTTCTCCAACCTCTTTCAGTTTTATTAAGGCACAATCAGGCTCATAGCAATGGCATTTTAAAACTTAATGTTAGGAAGTGGGAAATGCAAGCTTATTGCAGCTTTTGTGACTAAACTAGATCCAAGAATTTGCAAAGAAAACATGTACTTACTGGAAAAGTAAATCCCCAGATCTATGGCTCCAACTATATGGTCAAGTTGCTTTGTTTCTGCCTTCGTCTAAGGTCCTATTTCACTCATTGTCTTTACTGCAAACATGCTAACTTGCTTGTAGGCTCCAGTTTGGTGACACTCAACTAGTTCTCTTAGTGGGAAAGCCTGGGAACGGATCTGAGAAGAGCTTCATGACATTGGTACTCTGAAAGAAAGGTAACCGAAGAGTTTGGGCTTTAGGAAACAAGGCAATTTATTGTACACTGGAATCACTTATATACCTATAAGGGAGCATGATGGATGAGAAGGCAGGAGGAGTCAGGGTGCAGGTGGAGGAGCTGAAATTGAAGTTTAACCACTAGCCTTGCTGATTAGTATTTCAGGTTCCCATAACAGAGATGAGTCTGCCAGACTTCCATCTTATCTGTAAGACTTTGTTCCTTGCATGTGCAGGTCAAGTTCTGACCGTGCTCATTGGATGAGAAGAGAGTTTATCACATTTTTCTGTTTCCTGATCAGGAGACCAGTCCCTCTGTGATGTCCTTCATCACGCAGTTGTGTGGTTTAGGTGTAACTGCAGAGCCTCCCAACATAAACTCGTCTACCTCTTTCCGTTGATTATACAGGGGGCCTACAGAGACCAGCACATTTCTCTGAGTGGTGGGAATATCAGCAAAATTCTGTTCACCAGTACCTTGGTGAATAAAGCTTTGACCTACAGCTTAAGAGACATCCCTTCTGCCTTTTCTCCTGTCTCTCCTACTCCATGTACATTTAGTCCAATGTAGCCTTTGGGGCTCAGTGAGAAGGAAACCAGTCAGGACATTTTGTTTTGTCATGTGCAAACCAGTCACGATATTTTGTTTTCCAAGCACTTCAACCACAAATTTTCATCAAAACAAAATCATTGCAATAAATATTTAACTTCTAGGTAATGGTGGCACATAATGCTTTCTCTTCCTTCTGTTGAGAATTGGGAGTTTTTCGAACACTGTGGGAGGAGGAGTCACAAAAAGGTTTTATCCTTCTCCAAAGCTGGAGTGGCATTTTATGATGAAAATTCGCAAGATCCTTGGTAATGGTAATCATAGCAGACTATGGAAGGCTAATATGATATTGACATTTCCAGGGATATTCTTGTCTATAGCCAACAAAAACCATGATTATGGATGTCCTGGAAATGTGCAGACTTCTGTTATTTGCTTTGAATGTTTGCTCATATTTCAAAATTGATTATAGATAGACAGGTTATTTAGTCAGAAACATATTAAATGTATCAGGGTGAAAGCTAGTATTTGTATCTGCTATGTCTAATAGAATAATTAATTATATATACCTGAAGTACAGATATAAAGTTTACTTAGAAGATTTTCTTTCTGTGTCACAAAATTCTTGTTCATAATCAGATATATTAACTCTTTTACTTGTGACAGGGCTTATGTTTCCTGATAGAAGAAATTAATCTTTTCTGTGCTGGATTGAAGAAACATCCATTTGGTCCATCATCATGATGGTGGCCAGGAATGAATGTTTCAGAAGAAAATAAGAACCAGGCAGTACCTAGATACAGGCTAATTTGCTATGCAACATTAAGCTTTACCCTGAGCTTGACTAGACGTATATAGCTGGACCATATATGTAAACCATATGTATGTATGGACCATATAGCTGGACGTATATGTAAACCTCAAAGCAGGTGGTTTGATATTAGTATTTTTGTTAATAGAGTATGATAGCAAGACCTTCCAAGGTTATTTCAATGTCACCTTCCCTCTTGAATCTGGGCAGGCTTATAGCTTAAGTGACCTGCTGTGGCACCTCCTGTGCCTCATCATAGACTGTGAGAAAGCATTTTCTTTCCCAAGTTTTGAATTTGTTACCTTTCAATGCTTTCAATGCCATTAAATAGCCCTTCGTTACCTTTCAATGTCATGAAATAACCCTCTTATGTATGTATGTATTTATTTATTTATTTATTCATTATTCCTTTTTCTTTTCCTTGTGTTATGAAGTGGGAGAACAGTGACTTTATATGGAGTGTAGCTTTCAATTTGTACATTGTTCCCCAAAAGAAAATACTTTTCACAGCCTAAATTCTTCACGGATGTTCTCATATGTTGTGGATAATTGCTCTGGCTTACTGGAGCTGACCCTCAGATGAGTCCTAACTCCACCAGCTTCCGTATTGTGTTGGGAGTACTATTCCTGAAGACTATGGTATATTTATCCATCTCGTGAGGGCTGACATTTCTTTCATTAGCCTGGGTATTGAAATGAACTTCCTCATAGCTATTGTTTATACTTTCAGTGGGTGCCTTTGTTGATGTGTCTTTCTAGAAATAACTGTTAAGTAAGATGCTGAATAATGTTCCTTAAAGCTGTTATGTACAGATGGCCCAGACATTCTCATCTGAAGGCAAATCTAGGAAGTTTGCTTGTTCATAATCTCTTCATGAGAGTCGATGCAATTCATAAAAGTGGGATTTATGGGATTTAAAAAATAAACAAAACTATAAAGATTTTCTTTTGAACTGCAGTAGGAGAAATGGTGAGGCAGAATCTTTGGTGATTATGGTACTTTCTACCATAGTGAAACTCAACACTTAACTCTTCTTTTACTTGTATATTTTGTTTAATGTTGAATTTTTATATTTATACTTACAGCCATCAGCTGAAATCAAAGTCAATGACAATGCCAAGACATAGGTGACATTTATACAAGCAAGGCTAACAGACAAGTTTAATTTACTGGGCACAGACATCCACTGGCATGGACTGGCTTATGTCTAACAAACCATCTCAACCTCCAAAACAGAAGGCTGAAGAGAAACTGTGTGTTGAGAATGGTCCGTGGACCACACCGACTGGCAAACTATACCTGAGATTCGTTCATGGACACTGCTAGCTTAAAACAAGCCAAATTTGTTAATGATAAACAAAAATAATTTATTGAAAGAGTTTAAGTGATTTTAGTTAAGGATGTTATATTATTGTTCAGATAAATAAAACCATTTATATTATCCTGGATTGTGGAAGATAAATTTTCTCCAAATTGCATGGTATCAGTCTTGATTTTGTCTTTCTGATAAGAATATGAAATCAAAACACTAACATTTGAAATAAAAACCGCTGCTCCTGAGCTGTACTCTTGTATGAGAGAGAGATGCATTTCACTAGTAGTAGGACACTGTGCTTTCTGATGATACTGTGAGTATGTGACGATGGACATTAGGGTTGAAAGGGACGTTGAGAGGTTATCTTCTTCTTCCTATGGCCAACACGGGGAAAAAAGGGCTAAACACTTACAGTGATGCAGAGTTTCTGGTCTCCTCAAGTACCTATTCCAGCACCTAACTACAGCTGCCGTTGAAAGATATTTTCCTAAATTTCTTTTACTTCACTTTAAGGCCTTTTTTTTTCGTATTATCCACAGTGATATAAAGAAAAAAAAAAACCAAACTAAAGAGTCTTTAACACCTAATTTGCTCATTTTATTGTTTCTTTACTCGTCTATAATACGAGTGACTTATGCAGTCAACAGCTCCTACATAAAGCTATTGAGCTGCTATTTATTTTTGATAATTTCTCTAATTATTTAATTCTTTGAAATGCTTATAACCACTCCTCACTTGGGAGACATTGCTTGCAAATGTGATAAACATACTTGCTATTCTCTCTTCCAAGGCAGACATGACCGTGACATGGTGCTATGCTTAGAATAGACCCTTTAGAAACCAATGCAACACACCCTTCTAGTCAGGAAATGATACAAATTTGTTGACTGCTCTTTGAAAGGCAATTTTGAAGGAACTGAGCATGTACCTTATGCTAGTTTCTTCTAGACCACATTTTCTTAATGTGGACAGTCTCTCCTGATGTTGTGTATTTGGAGTCCTTTGTTGCTAAAGCTGAGAGTGGGATAAGGATGCGCAGGACAGTAGCTGTTGCTGGGAAAACTTCACAGTATTTAGAAGGAGCTAGAATGTTAATGTTGGAGATTGTGTCCCAACCTCACATTTGGAGATGGCCCATTTCCTCTTGGTCTGAAGCTATGTAGTGGGCTGGGTGGATGATACAGGAAAACAGAAATTTCTCAGAGGAGAGGAAGCTTTTTTTAAGAGGCATGGGAGTTGAAAGAAGTGAGGATGGCTGGGAGATCCTCATGGAAGACTATACTGGGAATAGAGAGTGCCTGCACAGCTAGGAAATCTAAGTCTATATGTGTGATACTGAAGGATTGAGGGGTTAAGGAGAGGAAGATGTCTCCACTAACAGCATCTTGGAAAAGAAAACCTCCCAGTCCCCTCCCACAAAACCTTCCTGAAAGCTTGAGAATGACCTTTTTCTTCCTTAATCCTGTCCATTGTTCAAGTCTCCAGACTTCCTTTCCCCATCAAAAAACTTGCTCATCCAAAATTCCTTTTCACTATCCCTACCCAGCAGAACCTTCCATTCTCAGTGCCATCAAAACATCGATTCATATTGCCTTCTGCTTTAGCTGCTTTGCCCTCATACACGATAAAACATTTCAGTTTGTTTACACTTGTGAGCTGCCTCTGAATAACATGAATAGCTGGGACCACTTGGGATATGAAGAACGTCTCTGGGTGCTTATGGGGAAGAAGGAGTAACCCGGCAGTAGGTGAACTGCAGAAAAAAAGCCCTTCCTGAGAATGGCTGGAGCAGTAGGATAAAAGTGACTACGTAGAGAAAGTAGCAATGATACCCCAGCTGCTGTTGAATTTATATTGTGAACAAATAGAAAATCAATTTTTCCCCTTTGCTTCAATTTAAACTTTTTCTTGTCGCAGCCTCAGTGATATTGAGATAAAAATATATCTTCACTGTAGTAACTTCGTAAGATAAGTGTAAATTTTCTTCCATCAGTCTTTTTTTCTTCACCCTCAAAATCCCCTCAAAATCTTTCAGTATCTCCTCATAAATGTTTCTTTTAATAGTAATAGCTAACAACTTTTCAGACAGAATTAAGAATCTTCTTTCAAACTCCATGAGACCCCTATCATTGCAAACATTCAAAACAGGAGGAAATTATAATAACATAAAGAAGAGTTATATAAATTCTACTTTATGGAAGAAATATAAAGGGAATAAACAACAAATGATGAAGTGCCTGTTAAGAAATCACAGAAAGCTTGCTGAGCTGCTGCTTTTCTTCCTTCTCTCAGAATAAATGTAAAAAATACTACCAGTTTTAGAATACACACCACATTCCCGGCATGAGAAGCTATGCTTTTTTTCCTCCAGTAAAAAGTCTTATTATTTGTATCTTCATGTATCCATTGTTTACTTGATTCTGCCAGTGACTGATTCACAAACAGATGGACACAGTGAATTCCTGGAGAAGTCCTGCAGTTTGATTGGATTGTTTGTTTGCAGATTTTGGCTAAGCCTGGGGAAATATAACAAGGAGAAAAGTCTAAGGTCAAAATTTAGATGCAGGTGTTTTCATAAGCTTTCAGCTCTTGTGCTGACTTTCCATATGGTTATGCATTTGTTCCCATGTTTGCTCACACTGCCCTAGTAATTTTATTTTTATTAGTAATAGTCTTTCTTTCAACAGCTACATTACATAATTTGTTTGTTTTTATTTGAGAAAGAACGCCCAAGTTTTTTTATAAAGAAATAAGTTCTCCACAGTCATGCAGAATTATTATAAGATATAATCTCCATCATCCCGTGATATTAAGGTATAAATGACCAAAACTTGAAGTCTCTGTTTAGCCATATCACCCCAAGTTTGGGCCTGATCATGGCTGAAACTGAATGGGACACATGACAGCGTACAACCAAACCATCCTGTATCTCTCAGCATAGTCTCCTTTTAGCCTGTGTACCAATTACTAAACCATTTCATTGTGTACAGCACTTCCTCCCAGCACTGTTGGGAGATTAAGAAAGGCTAAACAGACTGACTTTTGTGCATACAAACAGCAGTTGTTATAGGCTAGTTGCTTTTCCATTATGCAAATGTTGTTTACCTGAGGACAGTTGCTGTTAGTCACATTGCACAGGTAATGGGTGAGGATTTTGTTTTAGTTTCTCCCCTCCAAGAGTATTCTGGCTTGTGGATTCATGCTGTGTATGAATCCACTTGCTGAATCCCTTTCATGTCAATAGCCCAAACAAATCTTACTCCCATGGAGCTCTGTACACAGCTGCCAACTAAATTATAGTGAGGAATCACGTGGTTCTGCACTGATTTCCTAGCTACCGGCTTGCCTAAATAGAGGAAACATTGCATTTCACTACATTACATTACGTTGAAAGATAGGTATTGCATCTTTTACATTCTCTTGGGAGCACAGGAGAACGTATGAGTCTTTGGGTAAAGACATGTCATAACTTACTGTGGCAATTTCCACATCATCTCTTTATCCTCTAGAATTTTCAACAGTCAGTAAATAATACACTCAGTTGTACTGAAATAATCAGGATTATAGCCTCTGTATATGAAAAGTGCCTGCTGAGAAGCATAATTTTATCATGTGTATCCTTCTAAACGTTCCATTTCTCATTGAAAAATTATCTCATCTTGGATGCTAGATATCCAGTCTATTGTTGTGATAGGGAAGCAATGCAACAGAATGACAGGTTGCGGGAGCTGGGATTGGTCAGCCTTGAAAAGAGAAGACTTCGGGAGGACCTAATACCTGCCTTCCAATACCTGAAGGGAATCTACAGGACGGCTGGGGAGGGACTTTTTACAAGAGTGTCCACTGATAGGACAAGGGGAAATGGGTTTAAGTTGAAGGAGAACAGATTTAGATTAGATCTTAGGAAGAAATTCTTCAGTACGAGGGTGGTAAGACTTTGGAATAAATTGCCCAGAGAAGTTGTGGATGCCCCTCCCTGGAGGTGTTCAAGGCCAGGTTGGACAGAGCCTTGAGTAGCCTGGTCTAGTTGAGAGGCGTCCCTGCCCATGACGGGGAGGTTGGATTAGATGCTCTCTGAGGTCCCTTCCAGCCTATGCCGTTCTATGATTCTATGATTCCATGACATAATGCGTAAGGGGTAGTAGATTAACAGTCCTTTACCACTTTCCATATAAAGACCGGGATGTGATTTATTTTCCTAAGTCCAATCAGTCACATAAGACTTGAAAGTAAATATAATGTTTGATCATAAAGAACTATTTTGTCATTAGTATCGATTATTTGTGCTGTGATTGGGCCTTGACCTGGAAGTCTCTTGCATGCAAGCGTATAGTCAAACGACAATTCCAATTCCAGCCATCTAGGTGAAGACATGAAGGCAGCATATGAAGGAAGACTTAGTGCTGCTCTGTAGATGAGATTGATGAGCTCTTCAGGAAGATAAAAGCACAGGAAAAATGATTGTTCTAGCTAGTATGGTTGTCCCTTCTATCGGACAGTCAGCTTTCCTGGGGTTGAGAAGTTTTATGGGTGCCAGTCCCTCAGGTCAGTGTATAAAGAGGATCTACAATTTTGTCAAACCTAAACTCGCCAAAATTGTTCATGTTGGGCCTGCCAAGAGCTCTGTGGTTGCCTTAAAAATAGTGAGTATTTGCAATAATAAAACAACATCTGTTATAATCCGTCTTCAAGCTTTGGAACCTTCAAAATAAATTTTCACTTCAATTTGGAGGACTTGTTTTTTGTTTTTCTTTTAGCTTTTATCGCATGATACTGGGAGCTCAGAAGAAAAAGTAACATCATGACACAAAAGTGAAGATGACAAAACCAGTATTAAAGAGTAATTTTACCTGGTAAGTTTTGGAAGCTATGTGCTGCCCTTGTCCTATACTTTTCCAAGAGATACCTTCTATGGAACAGGTATGCCATTCTACACAGAGTAGGCGAAAAGTACATCAAATGCTGCTGAACTAGGAATGCCATGTTAAGTTCATGAACACTTGCCTCATCTATCACATACATCATTCTGTAGACATGGAAGGAAAAATGGTCACCC
Organism: Tauraco erythrolophus; assembly: GCF_009769465.1. Lineage (NCBI taxonomy): Eukaryota > Metazoa > Chordata > Aves > Musophagiformes > Musophagidae > Tauraco > Tauraco erythrolophus. Next base: position 51,064,886 of record NC_141467.1, on the reverse strand, counting down.
ATCTGCTCCCAGCTCCTGCAGTTCCTACCTAGGAGGAGGCACTGAGCGTGAAACGCTGACTATTTAGCTTTGCTGGGCCTCAGTTCCATGCCAGTACAGGTAGCTCAGGTTGCAGTCAGCTGAGTCCATGCAGGCTTCTTAACTTGGGCCCTTGTTGTGCCTGTGGAAATGAGCTGGTGAGGAAGACAGAGTGTGAAGAGGGGTCGAGAGCCAAGGCAGAGGACCAGGATGTAGTGGCAGGGATCTAGGTTTTGGGCAAGGAAGCAGGAGTCACAGCATTGACTAGAAAGTTGGTGCTATCAGTGTTAGCAACTGGATAGGGACAGGGAGTGAGCAAACCCAAGGCAGGAAAAAAAAAGTGGAGAGGAACAGTGATGCAGTGGGAGAGAGGAGGAGATACAGAAAGTTGTAGGAGTAAAGCTTGGATGAAAATTTTGCTATGGCAGCAATCACTTTTCTATTGCAACTCAGATTGGATTTTTTGCAAGGATAATCTGCAAATTTGGAAATTTGGATAATTGCGGAACAGATTGGATCCCTTCTACCTAGAAATTTCCTGACAAGTATTTGCCTAACCTGTTCCTAAACCCTCCAGTGAGAGAAATTCCATTTTTAGAATGAGTCTGAAATGAAGAAAAAAAGTGCAAACAAATGTAAGAGAAGCAATATCTTAGTATCATAAGTGATTTAACGGAAAACAAAATAATGTAAGAACGTTTACTAACAAGTAATATAATGAAGTAACATTATTATTATTATATTCATTATATATTATAATGAATATACTAACATGAAGTAATATAATAAAAATACAAACGTGTATTTTATTTTTTTATCTTGCTGAGATTTTGATGCCAAAATTATATTACTTTACATTTTTATGTCAAGATCTGTAACAGGAACTTAAATTCTGGTGTAAAACGTATCTGCCAGAGATTATGTAAATTGCATATAAAGCTTGTATTAAATGGTATGTTTCTCTTGTGTGATATGTACTAGACATAGAAGCTGCAGCAGGGTAGTTAAGGCGCTCAATGTGTGGCAATGCTCATTCACCTGGTTCAGCACACATCCAGTACTGATTTGAGGAGATACCTTGCAAGCTGCTGAAAGTCTAGCAGCACTCAGAAGCTCTGCTTTTCTTGCACTCCATGCTGCTTTCATTCTGCCTTACTCTTACGAAAGGCAGTTTCGAGCCCAGTGGACAGGCAGAATTAGGAAAAGATACATGTGCGTCAGGCATACCGACTCCTGCAAGACAGCAGCCTGGGAGTTTTTAAGCATGGAGTCATCCTGCTGTGGTAGACTGGTACGTGCATAATCTGCAGACCAGACACTGTGAACACTTTAGAGGATGAGCTAAGCAAACAAAAGACCATGTCAGTACAGATGTGCTTGACGTTTATGCACTGTGATTGTGCCCAAAAGATTAACATTCCCAGAAGAGATTCACATCGTAAGTGGAGATATCTAGCTGAATCTGGAGGTTGAAAGTCAGGTTGATCTTAAGCATGCCAAGTTATTATGTGCTTATCTGGATTTCTTGCTGTCAGGTTAATGACAGAGAAGATCCATGTCAGAAACATTTCACTGAAGGATAGTGAGCATTGGAAGAAAAACTAGGTGTGTTACAAAAGTGAATTAATTAACGTGAAGCTTGTAATGGTGATATCATTCCAAGCTGAGGGTGGGTGGAAGGTTGGAGGAGGAATATACCTAGCAGGAAAAAAACAAATAGTGGGCTTGGTCAGTGGCCAAGTGCTCTACCACATCTGACACTGATTCCTATCAAGGATAGTTCTTATGACTGAGGAACACTAGAAACGCTAATACCAGTAACACCACTGGGGGTAGGGGTCTATGGAGACTCCTCCGTCCCATAGGTAACCACCTGAGGACAATGTGCATGCTGAAGGACTGAGCATGCTTTTGCCAGAATTAAACAGGCATGGCTGTAGTTTTGCAGATTCTCATCAGAAAGCAGTTGCTATAACTGAGCCCAGTATGGGAGTCATTTTACTCAAGTGAGTACCTGCTCACAGTGACCAGTTAGTTTAGTGGGGTCAGCTGTCCTTTCACTCAAGTACTCCCTTTTAGATTGAAGACCGCCACTGTTCTTTTTTCCCAAACAGGAATAGAGTCTCTCCAGATGAAACATTTCCAGCCTTACTGTTAGTTGCATGTGACTAAATATTTCCCAAAGTTTAGGGGCAACCCTAGAGAGACAAGTTACTCTTGTAGTAGAGTTGAGATAGCAGAAGTTGGAAGAAGAAAGGCTTTTAGGGCATGAAAAGAAACAATCACGCACTGGCTCTCTCTCCCCAAGTACATTCTATGCTGTTTGCTATATTTTCCACTGTGTATATTCCCTCTGTGCTTTTAAGAGAGAAGAGTAGAAAGAGATTATATTGATTTTACATTTTTACACCTGACTGATAACAAGTTTAGCTATTGACCTGTGTTCAGTAAAATTTTTCATGAGTTGATTAGTGTAATAAAACCAAAAGTAAATGAATGCATAAGTAAAATTCATTTAGCTTCATTGAAACTCACATAACCTGTGTATTTAAAAATACAGTTCTAATTTAGCTCTGTTTCAAGATACTGAACCAGTATTTGTTGTTTAAAGTTTTCCTGGCCCTGATATTATAACAATCACAGAAAGATCAAAGCCAGATAGCTACAAAAATTCCTGAGGAAAGCGAGGGAGAATGTTCCGTTGACACAGCTTGAAAGATTAAAGACCAGAGAGATGAGCATTAAGTTTTCAGGTCAGAATGAAAAAGATCTCAGGGAGAAAATGCTATATGCTGTCAATACAAAGAAACCTTTCAAGAAAATAGGCTTTATAAAAACAAATGGGAACGAGAGGTGAACAGCTTTACAGGGCTGCGTTCAGGGAAGAAGGATTACACAACGACAAAGAATATTGATGACTGCACTGCAGAACTCTGATAAATTTCATTCAGTTCTGAGAAAACCCAAAAGTTCAAGTAAGAGCTCAGTCTCTACATGAACTTGAGAAACTGGGCAAGAAATCTCATGAAAGAAGATTCACTCATGACAGGACCAGTGCTTTCTGCCTGTGGCTCCTTGTGATGCATCACTGTGGTGGGTTGACCCTGGCTGGATGACAGGTGCCCACCAAAGCCTCTCTATTGCTCACCCTGCTCAACTGGACAGGGCAGAGAAAATGTAACAAAAGGCTCGTGGATTGAGATAAGGACAGGGAGGAATCACTCACTAGTTACCATCACGAGCAAATCAGACTCTACTTGATGGAAATTACTTTAATTTATTACCAATTAAATCAGATTAGGATAATGAGAAATAAACCCATCTTAAAAACACCTTCCCCCCACCTTTTCCTTCTTCCCAGGCTAAACTTCACTCCTGTTTTTCTCTACCTCCTCCTGCCCAGTGGTGCAGGGAGATCGGGAATGGGGTTGTGGTCAGTTCATCACGCGTTGTCTCTGCTGCAGCTTCCTCCTCAGCGAGAGGACTCCTCACACTCTTCCCCTCCTCCAGCATAGGGTCCCTCCCATGGGAGACAGTTCTGGATGAACTTCTCCAATGCGAGTCCTTTCCATGGGCTGAAGTTCTTCGTGAACTGTTACAGTGTGGGTCCCTCCCATGGGGTGCAGTCCTTCAGGAACAGACTGCTCCAGAGTGTATCACAGGTCATGATAGCAAACCTGCTCCAGTGCAGGGTTTTCACGGGGTCACAGTCTCCTTTGGGCATCCACCTGCTATGATGTGGGTGCTGCAGCACGGGCTGCAGGTGGATCTCTGCTCCACTGTGGACCTCCAAGGGCTGCAGGGGCACAGCCTGCCTCACCATGGTCTTCACCACAGGCTGCAGAGGAATCTCTGGTCTGGCACCTGGAGCACCTCCTGGCCCTCCTCTTTCACTGACCTTGGTTGTCTGCAGTTAGTCCTCTCACATATTCTCACTACCCTCTCCAGCCACAGTTGCTGTTGTGCAGCGACTTTTTCCCACTCCTTAAATACGTTTATGTTTATGTTTCACAGAGGTGCTTTTGGGCTCGGCGTTGGCCAGCGGTAGGTCCCTCTCAGAGCCAGCTGGCATCGGCGGTATCAGACACAGGGGAAGCTTCTAGCAGTTTCTCACAGAAGCCACCCTTGTAGCCCCTCACCACCAAAACCTTGTCACGCAAACCCAGTACAATTGTGGAGCCTCTCACACCAAACACAGACTTAGGCCAGGAGATACAAAATGTCAGAAAATGAGAAGAAAACAGAATTATTGATTGGTTTTGCCTCATTTACAAGTGTGTGCTATGTATTTTCTTAGTTAAAACATATCAACCAAGACATAGCAAGCAACTCGACAAACACCAGTGTTGGAAAGTTTTGGGGAGAAATCAGCTGTAATATTTAACAGCATGCACCTCTGTGAGGATGTATATCTCTCGCTGTCACTTCTAATTATACTGTGTATCTCATTTGAAAGTGAAATCATGAGCCAGAGATCCACATTAAAGGCACATACTGTAGTCCTATGAGCTGGGGGCTACCCTGCTCAGGCTGGTCCCACACTGGCAGGCTCAGGCTGATGGATGCCAGCAGAGGCTGCCTTTCAGCCACCAGCTTTACTTCAGACATAAGGAAAGGACAGTTCACACCATAGAGCAAAAAGAGTGTTTTCCTTCACTGACATTCCCAGCTGTCAGTGGCTGGGGAATGAGATCACAGGGAAGAAATGGGAAAGACTTCTTAAACACAGGGATGCCCCATGAGCGTTTCTCAGAGTGTCCCTCCCCAAAACCCAGCCCACTGTACCTCCTGGACTGGAGAGGTACTTGAATTTCTACTTTATGGTAATGCTCAGTGCCTAGTTTCAGTGCAGAGCAAGGACCACGTAATTTACTGTTTCCTGAAGAAGCTGTGCACTTTGCTACCTGGCCATAAAGGAGTTCAGCTCCTTTACTGAGCAGACAACCGAAGCACTGGGAGCTATGACTCAAAACGTGCAGCAGCTGCAGGGAGCTGAACTACGTGGGAGGAGGTCTTTGCCGGAGGACGGACGTCATGGGACAAGCAACCAGGGAGGGTGCAGGCTGGGGATGGCAGAAACACCAGAGAAGCTGACAGCCAAAGCAGCAGAAAGTCAGCGAAAGATTTTTAATATGACCTGGGAATACCCTAGAGACAGAGTTTGTAGGGAGAGTGTTGTCAGGGATGAGGTTTGGAGGTGTTTGAATCCAACAGCATGAGGGGGATAGAGTAGGTCTCCGCTCTCCATATAGAAACAGACCTCAACCAGAGGTAGTCAAGGTCTGAGACCCCCAGCACTGTGACTGTTCAGGTGATCACCTCAGGACTCAGCTGAGCTGCAACAGTCTGTCCTAGAGAAGACCTAATATTTACGGCATTTCAGCTCATCTGGCTTGTATTTATTGAAGCAGAGAGTGCTTGTCAAAATAGTTATGCCAGCGAGTCCACAAGTCAGTAACCTCCAGCAAAGCGGTGGTGGCAGACAGCTGGGGACAAGCTGAGGCTGGCAGCTTCTTCACTTGACTCTGCTGCAGTCAGATCAGGATGTGCAACCACAGCCTCAATATGTTGATTAACCACTCAGGTCAAAAAGGATAATTACCTTTGGAGGTGCTTTCACTGTTGCTTTGATGACCACGTGCTAAGTTGTGAAAAACCAGAAAGGCAGATTTTTCTCCTTTACTTGATCCTTTAGAAAGGAGAGAACTCTTCATTATTTCGTAACTATGGCATTCAAAAAGAAGCTTCATTTCTCTTCACTAAGAAGATCCAAAAGATATTATAGAGAAACTTCCTGCTGTTTCTCTAGACCAGCCTGCAGTTTGCTGAATGTTCATCATCGTTGTCGTCATCTTTTGAAAGGCTGAACCTGCTAAGAGCTTTGACCTCCCTTTCTCTGAAAGTTCATGCTTTCTGGTTACTTCTCCCAGAGTTGAGGAAGATGATGACCTCTCAATGTGGCTGTTGCGTTCCCTCTGTCGCACTCAGGGCTCTATGTTGCTACTGTTTTCTTAAAGCGGAGACAGCCAGGATAATTTTTGCCTTTCCTCCCAAGCTTTTTGGGCATACTATGTCACGTTTTGGTTCAGTGACCACACTGTTGTTCTGTCAAATTGCCCATCCCCACCATTTTGGCTTCTCTTTTCTTTTGGAGTGTGTGCATTTCGCCCTGCAGCCTCCACCTACTCTTTTCATGTCCCTTCCTTCATCATTGTGTGGTGATGAGGCTGCGATGACCCCGAGGGTCGTTCTGTGCGGCTGGAATTAATCTTGCAGCTGAGCTGAGTGCTACAGGAGGAGGACAGAGGGCTTAGGCAAGCCATGCTGCTGAGCTCCGGGGCTGGGAGACTGCCTGGCAGCCTTACAGGCAGCCAGGGCAGCTATAGGACTTCTGAGAGTGTTTCTTTCAGTGGTGGCTGAGCACTTTCTCCCAATCAAGTTTGTTAACTTTCCTCTACGGTCATCAGAGACAAAACTAAGCTTTTTGTTTGGGAAGAAAAAAATAAGAAGGAAAAGGAGGCAGAGATCAAGACAGATTTTCGCCATATTACATAACTCCTCAAGAAAGGCTCTGGGAAATACAGTTACCTGTAATGATGAAGTAGCAGGAATGGAAAGACTGACTGTGAACTTGCGAACTGACTGTGAACACTTTGCTGCTTAGAGTGGTATCCTTTAAATTTTATATTCTGAGAAAATTTACCATCCCAGAGAGAGGCAAAGTAATCTTCAAAGAAGTTTTCCTACTTTTTGTCTACTTTCTGCAAGCTATGCTTTTGCATGTTAATGGAAAGATGATACCACTCAGAAGGGGCTATACTTGTTGGTGGCCCAATAAAGGTTCAGGGATATAAAGCTAACATAGTATGGTTCAGATATATAAAGATTCTGAGAGAGATGCTCTTTCTCATCTCCCCTGACTTTGCCAACACAAAGACCTCAAACACATAGAGAAGTTTGTTTTTCAAATGTATGACTTATGGTTTTGATCATAGGACTGTGCTGCTGCTTTTTTTTGGTTTTGTTTTAATAATCTCTAAAGCAGGTATACTGCAAATCTGGCTCTTCTGCAAGAATGAGGTTGTTTGTCCCTTTTATTAGAAGACTTCTGTTGGTTCCAAACTTATGGATCAGTGTTATTTTCTTGGGTGAGATTTACTTGCATTTGAGCTACTTGTCTAAACTTCTTATCAATGGCGACTAATACAATTTGCTGAAGTATGAGTCATCTCGTCCTTCAGCCGATCTCTAAGATAGGTCAGGTGAATCATTTTTCTTGGTACATGCTTCTCCCTCCTGAAAATAAAGGGAGCCTAACAGAGCAGCTCTGATAAATCTACAAAAGCATCTTTAGACACCTATCTAGTAGGTGTCTAAAGATACTTGAGATGAAACCCACCTCCAGAGTTTGTGGAAAATGTACACACTAGCAACATGAATTGATTTCTGGGTGAAATGGAAGCTATGAGCATATAACCTGCTAGCAGAGCTCCATCCTCCAGTATCCACATAATCATGTTGCCCTATAGTAATAACTTGTGCCATTAGGTTTGCAATGTACTGTTCCTCTATGTGGAAGGGCTTCCCACTGTATTTCAGGAAAAAAAAAAGTATTGAGTCTGACGATTTTTGTCAAGTATATGGCAGTTTTCCAGCAAAGCCTCTCATGCCTATTCCATTTAATTGGAAAATTCCTGGCCCATTCTAATTGGGGCATTTGCTACCACATAGAGCAGTAACATTACCTATCCTCTGAATTGGGTTATGACAAATGTCAGTTAGGAGATAGCTAATGAGTTATACAAGTTAATATAGATAAGCTAATGATGTTCTAATTGCCTTTCATGGAAGTATCTACTTTTCTTCAAGGATTGTATAAGGAAATAAGGCATTTAACATTGGTCCTCTCATTTACATCTGACTTAGATGTCTATCATAACTTTGCATAGCTGAACTTGGAACACCTGCATGGTACTGAATGAATATAAAGAAGTATGTTGTGGGCTTAGTTAAGCAGTAACAGACCACTCAGTAGGGCAAATGTACACACACACACACTCAAAAAGACTAATTAATCTGGCCTGCAGCTTTCTCCATCATTTATTATTAAACATTTGAAATAGGAAAATGCATGATGGACCTAATCAGATACTGCCCTTTAAAATGAAAAAATTGACTATGTAATCTTAAGGCCAAAATTTTAAGACCTGGACCATTCCTGTTAGACTCTTAAATCAACACTGGCTCCTAAGCAAAATGTGATCTGACTGTCCAACGAGCTGGAGGTTTTCTAAAAGTCACAATTGTAAATTTTCCTGCCATCAATCAAGACATCCTGTTAATAATCCCATTCACCATTAGCATTTTGGAATCAGAATTGTTGTATTTTTCCACATTATAATTTGCAACATTCTTCATACACTCATTCTGCACTTGGACCTTCTTTAAGAAAATGGGAAATCTTCAGTGGCTCACATAACCCAATGCTGAGAATATGAGAACCTGGAAGACGGCCTTCCATGGAATCTTCAAGGTTGGAAGGGACCTTAGGAGGTTATCTGCTCCAACATTCTGCTCAAAGTATTTAGGCAAGGTATCTCAGGGATTTGTTGAGTCAGGTCTTAAAAAACTTCATGGCAAAAATGCCACAATTTTATGGGTAAGCTGTCCCAATACTTGGCTGTCCTCATGGACAGCCTTGGGCAATTCATTTCCTTGGACTCAATGCGAACTTCCCCTCTTTCTGTCTTTGACTATTGTCTCTCATCTATCTACCACGCACCTCCATAACAGGGGTTTGTATTCTTACTAACTCCACTGTAGATATGTACAGGCTGCTATTAGGTGCCCGCAAGGCCATATTGTCTTCAGATTGAACCAACCCTGGTCCTGGAGCTTCTGCTCACAGGATAAGTGCTCCAGCCTGACCATTCTGGTGGCTTCCGCTGAAGTTACAGTAGTTTACCAGTGACTTTCTTGTACTGGGGACCAAAACTGGGAGCAGTATTCAAGATGAGATTTAATGAGTACCAGATAAAATCATAACGTCATAGAATGGTTAGGGTTGGAAGGGACCTCAAAGATCATCTAGTTCCAACCCCCCTGCCATGGGCTGGGACACCCTCCACTACACCAGGTTGCTCAAAGCCTCATCCAACCTGGCCTTGAACACTTCCAGGGATGTGGCATCCACAACTTCTCTAGGCAACCTGTTCCAGTGCCTCACCACCCTCTGAGTGAAAAATTTCTTCCTTAGATCTAATCTAAATCTGCCCTCTTTCAGTTTAAAACCACTGCCCCTTGTCTTATCACTATATGCTCTTGTAAAAAGTCCCTCTCCAGCTTTCCTGTAGGCCCCCTTTAAGTACTAGAAGGCTGCTATAAGATCACCCCAGAGCCTTCTCTTCTCCAGGCTGAACAACACCAACTCTCTCAGCCTGTCTTCATAGCAGAGGTGCTCCAGCCCTCAGATCATCTTCGTGGCCCTCGTCTGGACTTGCTCCAGCAGCTCCATGTCCTTCTTGTGTTGGGGACGCCAGAGCTTAATGCAGTATTCCAGGTGGAGTCTCACGAGAGCAGAGTAGAGAGGAAGAATCACCTCCCTCTACCTGCTGGCCACACTTCTTTTGATGCAGCCCAGGATACAGTTGGCTTTCTGGGCTGCCAGTGCACATTACCAGCTCATATTCAGCTTCTCATCAGCCAGCACTCCCAAGTCCTTTTCCTCAGGGCTGCTCTCAATCCATTTTCTGCCCTGCCTGCACTTGTGCTTGAGATTGCCCCAACCCACGTGCAGGACCTTGCACTTGGCCTTGTTGAACCTCATTAGATTCTCACAGGCCCACCTCTCCAGCCTGTCAAGGTCCCTCTGGATGGCATCCCTTCCCTCCAGCGTGTCCATAACACCACACAGCTTCGTGTCATCAGCAAACTTGCTGAGGGTGCACTTGAATAAAAGTGAATAATCACTTTCCTTGATCAATTTGCTATGTTTTTTGTTAATGAAGTCCAGCATGCCTGCACACACTGCTGACTCATGTTTAGACACAAGTGTACATCGATGTAGCACCAGACTATTCTACTGCACCTCAAGGATCTTGAGGCAAACGCTGGTTTTGAGCCAGAGGCAACATCTTTGCCCAGACAGTCTTGCATTTTTTGTGACTAAATGTTTCAAACCTGCCTGACTGTCTGACATCAACCTCAGTAAATCGGATGGTCTCACAGTGAACAAATCTATTGTACAGCACACATGCCAAAGGTGTGTTCACTATGCAAGTACAAGATGACTTTGTCTGAAACTTCCCCTTTTTGGCTGAAAGATATGCCTAAAAACCCCTTTCCTAAAGGAAAAAAAAACACAAACATTTTCAACACAACTGTCCCATTTTTGTGGAAACAGTCTAGGAAACTGGGTTTAAAAGAAGAAACTCAGACAATACTGGATGAGCTCTAATTACCTTAGCTGGAGCACAGTGATTCTTTCTCAGCTCTTCCTTGCTGCCAAGCTTTGGAGCCCAAAGAACTGAGTCTGGAGCCAGCCTGGTGTCACCACACTCCTCCATGCTCCTGCGTCTGGGAGGACAATGCAAAAACAGTCACATTGGCCCAGCATAGGTCTGGCAAAGCCTACTAGCTGGGCTTTGTGCCATTCTTCCAAGGATTTATCCCCTGATAGGTAATAAAAATGTTTCCTTTTCACAGATTTATTTAGTACTTATGTTAGTTCTATACGTAGGTGAAGTCTCTTCTATATTGTCAATATAGTAAATCTAGCCATTTTTTTGCTTGCTCTACAGCTCCCAGTGAGATTAGCTGTCTCCTATTTCAACTCCAGCCATAAACTAAAGATCTAACTTTTTCCACATGTACTTGGTCTTCAGCTGAGCATAGCCTTGTCTCCTGCAAGACTTTCTTAAACTTTTCCAGCTATTTAATTACACAGAGTTCTTCTGAAAGTTCACAGTGTAGGAGACAGAGGGCCTGTTATGCCCATAACTGGTTGTTGAACATGTTTCTCTCTCTACAGCATTTTCTTCTCTGCATTTACTGTTTATTTATACTCGCTGAATTCCAACCTTTTACCCTTAATTCATCTGACTTTCCCTCAAGTGCTGAATTTCCACTTTGCTTGTGGACCCAGTGTTCATGTCCCATTGGTTTTCAGATTTATAATCCTTTGCTTTTGACTGCAAATTGTCCACCACTCAGCATGCTCAGCCTCTGTGTCCATTCTTTAAGTGTGGTATCAGAGCTTGTAAATTTGGGTAAGTGTAATCTAATGTGGAGTATGTTTCTCTCTGCAACACTTGATATTGTCTTGGCTTGGGATGTTTGCCACGCTGCATTCAGCTCCATCTGTTGTTGGGATATTCTGACTTGGCTTTTCATTGGTCTTTCTCCCAAGAAATGTCTTTTTGTTTTCATAGCTGGCTCTTATGTCTTCATCAAAGGACTGGTTAACATTCTGCAAGCTTTATTTTTCATTGGGTGACTTAATTTTCTCTGCAAGCTGTAACTACTGTCTTAAGGGTTAAGCCTGGATCTGCCAGTAGTTTCTCTGTTTTATCTCAGATTCGCTCTAGATTGGTAGCTCAGATTTTCTGTCTACCCATCTTTTCATTGACATTTTGCATTTTCAGATTTAGTGTGAAAGGCATTTAAGTTTTCTTAAATTTTATGTTGCAGTATGTCTTTTAATATTTGTCTACTCAGTGTTGGATTTTGTTTGGTTGATTGGTTGATTTTAGTTTATTGTACCTCTCTTGTTCTGAAATCATTAGGGGCAAGGATTATGGTAGAGGTTTAATGCTGTCTTAGTCATCACCATGATGTGCATCCCTCTCCTCTCCTCTCCTCTCCTCTCCTCTCCTCTCCTCTCCTCTCCTCTCCTCTCCTCTCCTCTCCTCTCCTCTCCTCTCCTCTCCTCTCCTCTCCTCTCCTCTCCTCTCCTCTCCTCTCCTCTCCTCTCCTCTCCTCTCCTCTCCTCTCCTCTCCTCTCCTCTCCTCTCCTCTCCTCTCCTCTCCTCTCCTCTCCTCTCCTCTCTATTCTTTTTTTAGATTAATATCAAAATGCAAAAAAAGCCCAATGATAAATGGGATGCCTTTTTACTGAAGTAATTTATGACCTAAGCCATCTTAGAATGCAGATTCAAAGGATAGTATCAACTTTTAACATCTTCTGTGTTGGGCAACTGAAGACATAAGTCTATTTTCTTAAAGCTCATTAGATAAGGGCACGGCTAATTTGTTCTCTGCTTCAGAGCAGAAACAGGAGAGGATGGACAATATTGCTGCTTTTAGTAGCTATGTACTTGTACACCCATAAGAGTCTCTCCACAAGAGAGGAGGCATAAATTTAGCCAAACACCCAGAGAGGTATAATATAATATCCTAGGTTACACCTGTCATAGGTATTTGGAGCAAGAGCAGCAAGGTTTGACTGTAGTCCGAGTTTACTTTATCTCTACAGCTCTTTAATGTAGGGAGCCAGCAGGGATAGCTACTGCCTGAAGGATCTAGTCTTGTCTGTACAGGAGAGGTGACAGCATAACTGTGGGCATTTAGCTGGTGAATTCCCTTGTCTTTGTGCTTGTATCTTAAGGTGCTGTTCTTACTAACAGGGATCATTTCAGATGCTTTGTGTAACTTGATCAAGCTAGTAGTAAGCCTCATTGATAATTTCTTCTCATAGGGTGCCCTGCAGCCTATATTGACTTTATACATCACTACTTCCTCGTGTTGCATGAATGTTATTGAGGTGGACAAGAATATAATGAGTAATTTGGAAATGGGAGGCTGAGAACTCATGCTTCTTAGTTTTCAGCTAGTCTATAGCAGTTTGGTAACCAAAGCTTATGCAAGTTAAAGTAGTCCTAAGAATCATAGAATCATAGAATCATAGAATGGCATAGGCTGGAAGGGACCTCAGAGATCATCTAATCCAACCTCCCTGTCATGGGCAGGGATGCCTCTCAACTAGACCAGGCTACTCAAGGCTCCATCCAACCTGGCCTTGAACACCTCCAGGGAGGGGGCATCCACAACTTCTCTGGGCAATTTATTCCAAAGTCTTACCACCCTCATACTGAAGAATTTCTTCCTAAAATCTAATCTAAATCTGTTCTCCTTCAATTTAAACCCATTTCCCCTTGTCCTATCAGTGGACACTCTTGGAAAAAGTCCCTCCCCAGCCTTCCTGTAGGTTCCCTTCAGGTATTGGAAGGCAGCTATCAGGTTCCCCCTGAAGTTTTCTCTTTTCAAGGCTGAACAATCCCAGCTCCCGCAACCTGTCCTCGTAGAAGAGGTGCTCCAGCCCCTGGATCATCTTTGTGGCCCTCCTCTGAACATGCTCCAACAAATCTATGTCTCTTTTATGGTGGGGACACCAGAACTGAACGCAGTATTTGAGGTGGGGTCTCACAAGAGCAGAGTAAAGGGGGAGAATCACTTCTCTTGACCTGCTGACCACGCTTCTCTTGATACATCCCAGGATGCGGTTGGCCTTCTGGGCTGCATGAGCCCACTGCCGGCTCATGTTGAGCTTCTCATCAATAAACACTCCCAAATCCTTCTCTTCAGGGCTACTCTCAACCCACTCTGTGCCCAGTTTGTATCTGTTTGTATCTGTGCCTAGGATTGGCCTGACCCAGGTGAAGGACCTTGCATTTTGACTTGTTGAAGCTCATGCAGTTAGCACTGGCCCATTTCTCAAGCCTACCAAGGTCCCTCTGGATGACATCTCTTCCCTCAAGTGAGTCCATGGCACCACACAACTTGATGCCATCGGCAAACTTACTGAGGGTACACTCAATGCCGTCATGCATGTCGCTGACAAAGGTGTTGAACAGCACTGGACCCAGAACAGACCCCTGAGGGACACCGCTTGACACTGGTCTCCATGTAGACATCGCACCATTGACCACAACTCTTTGAGTGCGACCATCCAGCCAATTCTTTATCCACCGAGTGTTCCATCGGTCAAATCCGTGTTTCTCCATTTTAGAGACAAGGATGTCATGTGGGACAGTGTCAAACGCCTTGCACAAGTCCAGGAAAACGAAGAAACTCCAGCTCTCACCATGCAAAAGTGCCCATGAATAAAAAATCTAATCTTACAAAACCTGCTGCCTGGGTAGCTGTGGCTTAACATAAAATTATACATAAAATGTATATGATTGAGAATTGAAACCTAATAAACACACATCAGCATCACAGTGAGGGAAAATATGGTGATGCTTTACACAATCTTTTCCCATTTTTCTAGTACTTTTTCAGATCAACAGCAAGATTTTCTGCTAAAACAGAAGGTAGAAGGTTAGTACTCAATTGTAGGTCTTGAAGTTCAAACATTTGCTTCAATTTACATCCCCCTTAAACCACCTAGATTATTTTCATTGAGTCATTAAATCAGGAGTGATGTATCTTGTTTCTGCATCTCTTTTCAGATTTTGACACTATTTGATCAGAAATGAAGTTTTCAAATGTCAAAACATTTATTGACTGGATGGTTTGTAAGTATTTTTTTTCTGGAAAAACAAGGAACTCTGTGTTTATATCTGCTTGATTTAGTGAAAGTGTGATAATTTAACTTTTCCATATAATAACATGTTATTTTCAATAGCATAGCATGTATTTAACATGCGTGCTGCTATTTGAGATGACTAAAAACATTTTTTTTATTCCAGAATAACTTGTTTTTTTTTTCAAAAACCACCTGAAGAAAAATATCCAGAAATATTGATTTTTCACCACTGAAGAACAAGTAATTATAAAATCTTCGGGATTTCCCTGGGAAATAAATTTCTGTTCTAAGCTGATGCTCTGACTTCTTGCAAAAGCATCTGTCTTATAAACTGTGCTGCCTATGCTAATTTATGCAACATTTGACTAAATAGATCCCATCAATGAAGCAGAGGAAAATATTTACATCTTTTGCTCCAGCGCATTTTTGTTTTTCAAAGAACTCTCACAGGCCTAGGGTTTATAATTATTCAAATGAATATTGGCATAGGTAATCCTCAGCCAGGTTGGGACCTCATTGTAGTAGATGATGCACAAACATACGGTATGCGCCAGCCTGTGTCCCAGAGCATTCACAGTTTGAAAACACAAGCTGTAACAGGTGGATGAAAAACAAGGAGAGAAGATGAAGTAACTCTTACAGCAGAATGCTTTAGTACAACTAATTAGTTGTGCAACTCAAAACCCATTGGTGACAGCAATGAAGAAATGTTTCGAGGAAGACATAAAAAACAGTATCTCCTTCAGTTTCAGTTTCCTAATAATACAAACAAAACTGCTGTCAGCAATACTTTACTTTTTACAATACTTTTTTTTCAATAATGAGGCAGCATGATCTACCATGCTAAGTAATCAGCCTTTGAAAGACTTTGAGAGTTTATAAAGCTTTTCTAAAGCACGGACTGTAAAATAAAAATGAAATATTAGTTTAATAACACTAGACCAACGATTTAATGTGCTTATAATTTTCAAAGACCCTAAGCAGTAGGCATCAAGAGCTGATATTAAATTCTGTTCTCTTATTTTAAAATTACATTTCCCAATGGGAACTTTAAAGGTTTGCTGCTGCATTCCATCTGAAGAGAATCGTGGATGATAGCACATATAACAACATAAAAGTTAGCACAATCAGCAGTATTACATCTGCCAATATATTGTTTTCCTCCAGTTTGCCGCTAGACTTCCTAAGAGTTATTGAGTTAGTGCTTCCAGTAAGGTATAACTTCCTGTCCCCTGGAAAATCTCATCTTAAGTCCAGAATTTTTGAGATTTAAGTCTTGGATTTTGGAGATTTTTGAATATTTCACACAATCCATGTGAATTATAGAACATCTCAAAATTTATTGAGGACTTTTAATCTTTTATGGTGTCTTTTGACAAGTCAGTTGCAGCAGTTACCCAAAGATATCTTCTACTTCAACATCTGACTCGAAGTGTGAGTACAGACTCAAACTATACCTACCACAGTGATGTTGTTCCACTGTAGCAGCATAGTATTACATAAATATAATATTCAGATTCAGATGTACTTTCTAAGGAGCAAAACAGGTCTCCTCCTTGGTTTAACTCCAGACAAAGGAAACCCTTTCTAGAAAAAAACGGTGTCATTTTTTGAATGAAGTGAAAGTGCAATCTAATAGACTTTTTCTACGTGTAGTTTCTGTATATATAGCTGTACTCCTATCCAAATATATTTCTCATTCATACAAGTTTTTAATATAACCTTTTGCCATTTTCATTTGGTTGCACAAATCACTTTGTTTTCTGAAAAGTCACTAAATATGTGCATGGAGCAGAATCAACTTTCAAGGCTGTGAGTATTTTAATAAAATAATTGAAGTAGAATTTAATGCAATAGCTTTTCTCTCATTTTTTCTACTGCATTTTTTTCTTCTGCAGAAAGCTATATGTCTTTCTGTATCAATCTTTACTGATTCAGAGACCACAGATAATATTTGCAAGTATTATATTGAAGGGTAGGACCTCACGAATGTAACTCGGGAGCTCACTGTTCTAAATTCTGAGATGCTCAAGATCTTACTGTTTTCCAGTATCATTGATTTCCTAGGTTAACTTTTGTTCTTCTCCACCTTTTCAGTGAGATCTTATAGCTACGTGTCTTAGAAAACGCACTGTCAATTCTTTTCCCAGTGTTACTGCCCTTTTCTTGACATGAAAGTCTTTCTTTTTGTAAGAATGTGCACCGTTTTCTAAGAAATAAAAAGCAAGAAACAAACCAGAAACAGTAGAGAGGAGGATGAATTTGTCCCTAACTTTTTCTCTCTTGTGTTGCTTCAAGGAGGAACAACTCTGGGTGTAACTTAGATAAGCCCTGAAGGGTTGCTGAGATACAATAGAGGCCTCTTTCTAGATACTGCAGTTCTACCTGTTTGATGACTAGGGCTTTCTTTCATATTATCACATATAGAATATTTTGCACATGGGAATTATCAGAATATTTTCAAAATTTATTGCTTTTGAAGGCTTCTAAAATGTCTTCTAATTGCAACTCTGCTAATGGTTGTATCAATCATACATTCACAATTTGGAGTTTTCATGTTATACATACTATAGCATGTGATACCTCATAGTATATACAATGTGATGTCATATACTTACTTGAATTTTTACTGCAGAAAACTAGAATGAAAATTCTACCATGTACATCCAGAAGAAATTTTTGTTTCTGATCACTAAGAGAGTTTATGCTAGTTTCTGGAATAAGCCTTTAAACTATGAACAAGAAATATGATCATTGTTCTTTATGTCAACCAAAGAGCGGGTAGTACTATGAAACCTTTCTGGCCTTTTTGTTTGTTATGCACAACTTTGTTAGACAGAGATTTCCCTCTGGTCAACTGGGTTACAGTCCAAGCCTAGGTGAGAAACGTGGTCTAGTGGTTATAGCTGAACACTCTGGAAGGCATGCACACAAAATCACACATAAATAGCAACTGTTATTGTCATGGTTTGATGTGGAGGGGGAGTGTGGTTCTGGTGGCAGGAGAGGGGTTTTGCTCCCTGCGACCTCCCCGGTTTTGGAACCGGGTTAGGCTTAGTTCTGGCCACCAGATCAGACTGCCATCCCCCTCGGGGTTGAGCCAATAGGGCGCCTCTGCGAATTGCCCTATTTAAGTCAGGACAAAGGAACCAGAAAAGGTGCTTTGCCCAGGATCGAGGAGAGAAGGGAGGAGGGCACTGCCCCCGCTCCCTGGCTCCCGGCCGGGCGGCTGCCTGCGTCGGGCTGGCGCTGCCCATGGAGGATGGCGGCGGTGGAGCCAGCTGGGGAACTCGGGAGCACCCCACTCCCAGGGTGCCCACTGGGCTGAGTTCACCTGGAGAGGACTGAGATCTGAGAGAAACAGCCGCATCGACAGCAGGTCAGTGAGGATGGAGCGGGAGGAGGTGTACCGGAGCCGAGTTTCCCCTGCGGCTGATGGTGAGATAGCAGGCGGCCCCCCTGCAACCAGGACGGCCTCTGTGGAGCAGAGATCCACTCGCAGCCCGTGGGGAGAAGATGCCTGAGCCTGAGGATGGTTGTGTTGGGGTGCACGACAAGGCAGAGAGGCATCTGGAGTCTGCATGACGACCCACGCCGGAGCGAGTGGCTACAGCTCCCTAAGTACCTGAGACTGTGGTAAAGCCCACACCGGAGCAAACTGTGGGGAAGGATTGTTTCCAGTGGGCTGGACTCACTCTGGAGAAGTTTGTGGATTTTTCCTCGTGGGTAGAGGATCCATTGGAGCAGGGGAAAAGGGTGCAAGGACTCCTCCTCCTTTAAGAAAGAAGCAGCAGTAACAGCACAGAATGAACTGACCTGCACTCCCCCAGTCCCTGCCCCCTGTGCTGCTGGGGGGAGGAGGTAGAACCGGGAGGAAAAGGAAAGGGGGGGGGGGGGGAAGGTGTCAGTTTTAAGATCTGGTTTTGTTTTTTTCTGTCCTCTCGAGTAATCGCTTCTGTTTCCCTTTGTCCTTCTAAGTAATCATTAATAAACTGTTTTGCTTTGAGAAAGCCCTGTCTGTTTTGCCCAGGACCATGGTTGGTGGGTGCTCCCTCTGTTCTTGTCTCAACCCTCAGGCCCTTTGGTTTTTTTTCTCTCCTCTCTACTTTACTGGAGAAGGAGAGACTGTGTGAGTTTTAGTTGCTGGATCAGCCTAAAACCACGACAGTTATAAAGGTGCAATTAGAGCCTTCCTGACCAAGAGCGTACGCCTTGGTCCTCTCCTGTTATATGGTAATACCAAATGAGCATGAGATGTGCCATCAACCCATCCATCTGCTATAAGCCCAGGGATTCTGTGATTCTCAGTCCCCGGTATCTACTCCCTGTCAAAGACTGACTAGGCATGAAAATCGTGGCTATGAAAACCATGGGCTGCTCCCTCATGGCAATTTATGCTGTCCGTTCTCCACTTCCCTCTTCCCCAAGCACTCCTCGGATGAGTTCAGGGAGTGGATGGTGAGTGTGATGAACTCTTCTGCCGCTGGCAACCACTCAGTTGATGATTGTGTTTAGCTTTCATTTTTCCCATGGTTGGCTAGGCTGCCATTGCAACTGGTACATGCCTTCACCCAGTTGGGCAGTTTCCCAGGAAAGATGATAGTCAGGTGCACGCTAATACTGACAACAGAAAGATCCATCCACCTCACAGCTCTCTTTCAAAAGACTCCTAAGAAAAGATGTTTTATAAAGACTCATGGGTCAGATCAATTGCCTTGGCAGATTGCAAGTGTCCGGGACTTGCAAAGAAGAGCAATGGCAGCAATGGCAGACCCCCTGCCATATGTAAAAATACTCACCAGTCAATAAAAATGTTGGAGAAATAAAATTTCTCAAGTAGAAAATAGCCATATATGGATATGTTTGTTGTATGTGTTTATGTGTATTAGTTCTGAAGGAAATTAATTTTCATTCTTCTTCTTTCTGCCTTATAGAGAACTAGGTAAGACCCGTTTGCTCCATGGATTATTTTTATGTCATGTTGAGAACGTTCTTCCTTTCCTGCATCTTCATTCATAAAAGATCACTGTACTAGTTACTGGTCTGGCTCTCACTATTCTTATCTGACTCTCAGCTTCTTCATTTCTGGTTCATAGTGAGCAATAACCCAGTGCCTCTGGACCACTGAGAAGCTGTGCACACCATGGTGGTTCAGGTTCTCTGATGTTCCACCATGTCTGCCACCAGGCATGCAGCTAACTCCCTGCTTCTGGATGTCCACTCTTTAGTAGGACTTCAATGTTTGTTGTAAGGTCTCTTCACAAGATAAGGCAGAGTCATCTGTTGTAACGAAAAAATCTAGCAAATCTTTATTTGTCATAAGGGCTATCATTGCATTTGTCATTTTGGGGTGCTTGGAGAAGCCAGGAAATGCAGGATATCTTTTTGTAAGAGCTTTCTTCCATGCTTCTTGTTTCCATACTTCGCATATTGTGATGGGTTGAGGTAAAGGGGTTCTGGTGGCAGGAGAGGGGATTTGCTCCCTGTGACTTCCCTGGTTTTGGAACTGGGTCAGACTCGGTTCTGGCCACCAGATTGAACTCCTGTCTCCCTTGGGGTTGAGCCAATCGGCGCCTCTGCGAATTGCCCTATTTAAGTTGGGACAAAGGAACCAGAAAATGTGCTTTGCCCAGCAGTGAGGAGAGAAGGGAGGAGGACACTGCCCCTGCTCCCTGGCTCCCGGCTGGGGGCTGCCCGTGCTGGGCCAGAGCCACCTGCTGAAAATGGCGGCGGTGGAGCTGCTTGGAGAACTCAGGGAGCACCCCACTCCCGGGGTGCCTGCTGGGCCAAGTTCACCCAGAGAGGACTAAGACCTGAGAGAAACGGCCACACCGACACCAGGTCAATGAAGATGGAATGGAAGGAGGTGTGCCAGAGCTGAGTTTTCCCTGCAACCGGTGGCGGGATGGCAGGCGGCCACCCTGCAGCCAGGAAAGACTTGGTGGAGCAGAGACCCACTCACAGCCCATGGAGAAGCCCACGTCAGAGAAGAGATGCCTGAGCCTGAGGATGGTCGTGGAGCATGGGACGCACGACAAGGTAGAGAGGCATCTAGAGCCCATGTGATGACCCACACCAGAGCGAGTGGCAACAACTCCCTAAGAATCTGAGATTGTGGAAAAGCCCGCACTGGAGCAATCCGATGGGGAAGGATTGCATCCTGTGGGTAGGACTCACACTGGAGAAGGATTTTTCCTTGTGAGTAGGGGATCCACTGGAGCAAGGAAAAAGGGTGTAAGGACTCCTTCTCCTTTAAGAAAAGGAGCGGCAGTAGCAACATGGGATGAACTGACCTGCACTCCCCCATTCCCTGTCCCCCTGCGCAGCTGGGGGAGGAGGTAGAGCCAGGAAGAAAAGGAAAGGGCAGGGGGAGGTGTTGTTCTTAAGATCCAGCTTTGTTTCTTTTTTATCCTCTCAAGTAACTGTTAATGTTTTGTTTCTCTTTAACCTTTTAAGTTACTGTTAATAAAATGAATTGCTTTATTCCAAGGCTGAGTCTGTTTTGCCCAGAACCATGGTTGGTGGGTTCTCTTTCTCTGTTCTTGTCTGGACCCTCAGTCCTTTTATTACATTTTTTCTCCTCTCCACTTCACTGGGGAAGGAGTGAGAGAATGGCTGTGTGGAGTTCAGTTGCCGGATCGGCCTAAACCACGACACATATTTAAGGGAACTGCATTTTTACATCTCCAACTGTAGTTGAGGGTAGAAACATCTTTACCTTTTCGGTCTAAAGGAACATTTGATATTCCACTGCTGTCCTTCTTTCTATGGCTGTACTCATTTCCAGTCAGCAAACATTCCTTTTCTGAGTAAATAGCCTTCTAAGATATACTTCACTTTCAGTATCCTATTTAATGAGGATAAAATTGGTGGCAAACCAGAAAGACCAACGAGTGACTCTGCTTTTCTATACTCCATGTTTGTTTGATCTCTCCTTTCTCTTTAGTCTAATAAAATAAAACAAGTTTTACTCTAACATACCCTTTTTTTCTGACAGTATCTTGAGATGCAGTTCTTTAAAATAGATTTCCATTTCTTGATTTACTTTCTAAAATGTTTATGGGCTATTAGATATAAAATTTTTTTCCGACAATTAAAATATACATAAATACTTCCTAGGTAGTTCTCAAATATTACGGAGGAGTATCTTTTGAAACTGAAAAAATCCTCACTTTTTTTTGTACATGCTCCGCATCTCAAGAAATATGGATATAATCAGTGCTAGACAAAAGGTATGCCCCTTAGCTGTAGGATGAATCACTTACCATGTCTCTTACTCCTAGATCTTTCATCATAAGTTTAATAGCCTCTCATGCTTTCATATTTTTTTCCTGAGTCTATATTTATCCCTGCATAAATCTTATGCCTTGTTAAAATCCATTGCTTTGTCCTGAACCTGGTGATTAAAGTATACTGCTAAACTTTCCCAAATGTTGGTCTGAGCTCATAAAGCCTCTTCGAAGTTACAGTTGTGCTCAGCACAGATGGAGAAGGCTACATCTGAGTTAAACCATAAGTTACAAAGACTCAGCAGACTGGGTAAGAAGAGTTAGATGTCTCAGATTTGGACTGGTTAGTTCAAAAGTCCATAAAGCTTGATCAGAAATGGATTTTTTGGTTTGATAAGTTGAACTGAGAAATTGATTAGGTCAGAGTAGAAACTTTGGAGAGTTTAAACAAAAATCTCCGTTGTCTCAAAAGTTCAATGTTTCACTTTGATACTAAATGAAATACATAAACTGTCAACGTTTAATTAAATATACATGTTCTTCATTCCTTTTTTGCCCATTAAATGTTAAGCCATTTTAGATTAAAAATAAAATTTTAGGAAGAAAACAGGAAATGTATCAGAAATGCTGAAAGAAATTGGTTAATTTAAAATAAGTGAAAATGAACAAATGATATAGTTCTTACATTGCCCCCTCTGGTGGTATTTTTTTTTTTAATTGCCCATAACTATTTCCTATTTTCTCAAAGTGTTACTTTTCTAGAAGTTCCATTTACATTCGTGGGCATGCTAATTTTCTATTTGCTCAAAATGAAAGCCAACTCCAGTTAATCTCAACCAACTTTCTGGGTTAGGAACTCTCCAAGTTAGCCACCAGGACACACTTCGGTCAGAATTGCACCTTAATTATTATTTTGCTGCAGGACAGAGATGTCTTCATTTGCATCTCAAGAAAAACATCTTCTTCAGCTCACAATTCATGACCCTGAAATGCCTTCTGGATTGTGCTGCCTCTGCTCTTTCTTTCCAAACAAGAATTGAGGTCAGCCAGTCTTTCAGAATGCTGTCACCCAAAGAAGAAATTCACTATTATGATATAGTATGGACAGTATCTATGCTATTTTAACTTGAAAT
The DNA here is from genome assembly GCF_009769465.1 of Tauraco erythrolophus. NCBI lineage: Eukaryota > Metazoa > Chordata > Aves > Musophagiformes > Musophagidae > Tauraco > Tauraco erythrolophus. Next base: position 51,041,982 of record NC_141467.1, on the reverse strand, counting down.
TGTAAGGAATATTTGATTATTAATAAATGTTAATATTGATCATATTATTACCAAAATTAGATGTGTATATGTATTTGTAATAATTATAAATAATCAAGCTGTGACATCAAAAAATTATCACATAATACAAGTTAGTTAATGTGCATTTAATTTCTTTACAAACAGTAGTGGGGTGAAAGCCTTGAGTCAGAGGAACAGTGCTTCATTCAAGGTGGATACAACTGATGTTTTAACAGCTGAAGGAAAACAGACTATAGGACTGACATGTCTTATTTCTGCAACCAAGCAAATGAATCACTCTAATTTATATAGTTCAATATCTTATTACAATGTATTAGTACATTTTGCGCTTAAATTCTTTTCGTTCTCATTTGACGGATTTATCTGTGAAAAACTGTGTTTTGAGATTTTTAAATTGCATGAAATCAGTACCTGCTTTGCCTGTTTGTAAGTGTTTGTGATCAGCAACTAAAAAAGGAAAACCAGAACATTTCCAGAGGGCTATTCTGTTTAGAATCCCCTAAATACTGACAAAGATCTTTTCATTGATTTGAAGCTAGTAGTGCACTGTTTCTGAAGAGGAATGTGAAAGTGAAATGCCTTTTGGAACATATGAGCTGTATTTATACCTGCCCTCATGCACGATGAGTCAGTGGAAATGGATCAGAAAAGAAAATGGATACTGCAGATTTGTTATCAGGATAAATTCTTCCTTCACTCAGTCGTGAAACTTTCATGAACAACATATGATAAGGCAAGAACCTCTCGTGAAATATATCAGTCGGTCTAGACACATCTGTCTGAAGTGCATTGGAATGTTATTTCTGAGAAACTACAGGTTCTGTGAAAAAAAAACCCCAGATTGAAACTGAAGTATGGTTGACAAGAATATAGAATAACATAATATTCCTAGAAATATTCTTCAAAACCAACCCATGCTAAATGTTTGATAAATATGCTCCTCCGTATTCAATTTCTTATTTGTTTTCAGATCTGAGTTCATATTTGGACTTTTTGGTTATACATAACCTCTTTCTGCAAAGGAGTTCCAAATTTCTGCTCCAACACATTAACCTTAAGAAGTGTTAGTCATTTTTGGCATTTGAAGCTTCTGGTAAAATGATATCTTTCCTATAATTAGATCAATGCAAAGGCTGAAAGGGATCATCTAGGAGATTTTATTCTCAGTTTAAAATTCAACCTTCTCTCTGCTTGCTGAATGACTTTTAGATACACACCAAGTTTCCCTTACACAGAAGTTTATCATTATCACTATTTCTATCACTATGTTGTGGTAGCCCTTCACTTCCCGCTGCACCAGGCACTCTACAAATGAGTGACAAGAACCTTCTCGTAGCTTGCACTCTCAGCTGGCAGTACATGGAGGAGATGGTAAACAGAGGAATAAGAACCTGTGATGATTTTCCAGGAAGACTAGAACATTTCTAAAAATGCAAGAGAGAAGTTATCTGTAATGGGAACATAGCTCAACACAGAAAATGCAAGCCCTGTGTTGGGGCTGAAGTCTGCATTTGCCGTATGCCCTCTCTTCCGCATGTCAGTCATAACTCCCCATGGGAATAAGGAACTTCGCAGGACGGTGGCTCTTGGGAAGGAGATGGGGAAAAGTACACCTCAGATGAAAAATCTGAAAAAAGTGACAACCACAAGACTTCTGCAAGCCGTGACTTTCCCTGCATTTAGAATCTGTCTGCCAAAACAGAATTCCTGATTTCTTGAATCCTAGTTGAGCATCCCGCGTACTGTATTCAACTACATACATACATTACCACTATATATATATATATAGTCGTAATGATGATTCTGAAGTGTTCAAAAATGTTCTACTATATAACACAGCTCAGACTCAGTTCTCATTGGGTTTTCTGTATCTTCTTGACAATTGTGCTTGAGTTTAATAGCTTTCCCATTTATGACTACAGTAAAAATCACAAGCGTTATCACAGAAAGGCCAATGTTATCCCAGGCAATAGGGAAAACGAGTAGGGGTTACTTTGAGATAATGAATCTACTTTCTGAGTTAAGCAGGTTTTACTCATTACGCTCTTATATCCTGTGTTTGTTGCTCTGTCTCCCAAAATATTCTCTATTGAAGAGGAAAACATACTAGTAATTATCTTATTTTCCCTTCATGTGTTTTCCAGACAACATAAATGAAAAATAAATTGCACAGGATACTATGATCAATAGCAAGGAATAACTTCAGAGCTGATGTGATTAATCATAAATAATTGCAATAATGAATAGTTCCATTAAGGTAATCAAACAGTTTATGATGCCACCAAAACAGAGAGCCAGCATTGATTTCAGGTAACTATCATTGTACAGAACTACAAATTTACTGTACAGTGAGTTTCTTAATGATGATGGCTTGGAACTGAGGAGGAGGAAGATATAGATGGGAGCAAGTGCAGAGCATGTGCATGAATCTGAAAAACCTCACTGTGTGTTGTGGTACACTATGCTATAACTGTTCATTTAATTATTGGGTTCATGCAGTGTAAGTGTGGTAAGAATAGATGACCCCCATTCATTTAACTGCTTCCCATCCCTTTCCAGCCGACTGTTACACATCTCCACAGCTTATTGCCTGGATCCTCGCCCCCACCTTCTCTTCTAACTCCTCTGAGTCACGATTAGAATTTCTACTCTTTCGCCGCAACTTACTGGCAGATGGTTTTGGCTGAATTTAGACAGGCACAGATGCCTTCATGCTTGCTGTAGTTGCAAACAAAAAAAAAAAAAAGAAGAAAAAAAATAACTGCAATCAACTTCTTGTTCCTTTCCTTAGCCCTTTGTGTGTATATGTGTGCTCTCTATGCTTCCATGTGTGTTTGATCTGCTCCAAAAAAGACGAGATGATGGCAAAGAAACACATTGTACTGACAAGTAATAAAAATTGGCATATATTTTATCTATCTACAGAAAGACTAGGAGATTATAGATCATTTGCAAGTCTCATTTAGTATAGAACGTATTTAGAAATTGAGCTAGAGCTAGTAAATCCTTCCTATGAGTCTATTGCATATCTGATAATCTTTTGTACGCAAGCTACGCCTATTTCTTTCATTCTTCAGTGTTTTTCTATAATTTTATTGTCCTTAACTCTTACTATTTATCTCAATGAAGAGAGAGAAAGGTCATTCGTGTTTAGACAGCAGGGACAAAAGAGAATTACCAATTTTACAGCCTCAATTTTTGCAGAAAAAACCACGTTGTACAAAATAGTTACACACACTTCTGTAGTCAATACAGTTCCAAATCGTGCCACAATTAAAGCAGACATAAAGCTAAAATCATAACTATTTCAATACTATCCTTAATCTTCTATAGACAAAATAAAGAACAGTTTCAAAATTCAATAAATCCCTCATTGAAAGCCATTCTTAGAAAGTGAGAGAGACTATATCAATGAAAACCAAATCCTAAGGTATGAAATGTGTTTGAACTCTGGCTCTTTAACTTCCTACTCAGTTTCTACACATACAAGTCTGCAAGAAATAAGTCCTCCTGTCTCCCAGTTAGGACCTACAGGATTCATCCTAAAACCGGACTCAGCTACTCTCTTATTTGTGAAATTTCTGCGTTTCTCTATTTCAAATTTTCCATCTTGTAGAAGTTAGAGTTAAAAAACTCTGCACTTCAATTCATACATTTAAACTAAGCATAAAAGAAGCCTGAAGGAACACACTTTCTTTTACACAACTGTAGAAACTAAAGAGTGGCCATTTTGGCATTTTTTCCCCAAATAATTCAGCAATTTTTGAGAAGCACTGAAAGATACAGCAGTACTTTTGCCAAATAAACTCCAGAAGTGTCAGAAGTGAAAAGGCTCCACACTCTGAAAGAATCTCCTATATACCTGGTCTATTTAATATTTTACTAGTAATCCATAACTAAACAAACCTCTTTGTTGTGTTTCTGTACCTACATAAGAGATAAGAGCTAAAATTGAAAAAGGAAAACGATGCAACATGGATCACTAGAGGCAGATAGAGACCTACAAAGAGATTTCTTCTGCGGGTTCATGTTTAATTTGCATTTGAATAAAGTTCATTTCACCTGAGCATTAACATCTAAATCTAATTTTAGTGGGAGCTGAATAGTTTAGGAACTTATTTCTGCTGAGAATTTTACTCAAAACACAAAAAATTATAATTATAGAAAGATTATTTTTATGATAGAATTTGATACTGATTTAATAAAAGTAGATGCAGACCAGCAATACACAATTTTTTGAACCTGTCAGATGCAAACAAAATGAATTCCCTATGGAAGTGGGAATCTCTAATAAGTCTGTCTTCCAGAGGCTTAGCACAGAAAACAGTGGAGTTTTTTTGTGAGAAGGTATTGAATCAAAAATTGTTAGTTATCAGTGTTGCAAAATAGAATTATAGAATGGTTAGGGTTGGAAGGGACCTCAAAGATCATCTAGTTCCAATACCCCTGCCATGGGCAGGGAAACCCTCCACTACACCAGGTTGCTCAAAGCCTCATCCAACCCGGCCTTGAACACTTCCAGGGATGTGGCATCCACAAGTTTTCTGGGCAACCTATTCCAGTGCCTCACCACCCTCTGAGTGAAAAATTTCTTCCTTATATCTAATCTAAATCTGCCCTCTTTCAGTTTAAATCCGTTGCCCCTTGTCTTATCACTACACACCCTTGTAAAAAGTCTCTCCCCAGCTTTCCTGTAGGTCCCCTTTAAGTACTGGAAGGCTGTGATAATATCACCCCAGAGCCTTCTCTTCTCCAGGCTGAACAGTCCCAACTCTCTCCTGCCCCGACCCACATGCAGAACCTTGCACTTGGTCTTGTTGAACTTCATTAGGTTCTCACAGGCCCACCTCTCAAGCCTGTTAAGGTCCCTCTGGATGGCATCTCTTCCCTCCAGCGTGTCCACAACACCACACAGCTTGGTGTCATCTGCAAACTTGCTGAGGGTGCACTCGATCCCACTGTCCATGTCACCAACAAAGATGTTAAATAGCACTGGCCCCAGTACTGACCCCTGAGGAACACCAATGTCACGTGGACATTGAACCCTTGACCACAACTCTTTGAGTGTGACCATCCAGCCAATTCCTTATCCACCGAGTGGTCCATCCATCAAAACCATGTCTTTCCAGTTTAGAGACAGGATATCGTGTGGGACAGTATCAAATGCTTTGGATAAATCCAGATAGACGATGTCAGTTGCTCTTCCCCTATCCATCAATGCTGTAACCTCATCATAAAAGGCCACCAGATTAGTCAGGCAAGATTTGCCCTTAGTGAAGCCATGTTGGCTGTCACCAATCACCTCCTTGTTTTCTATGTGCCTTAGCATAGTCACCAGGAGGATCTGCTCCATGATCTTGCTGGCCACAGAGGTGAGACTGACTGGCCTGTAGTTCCCTGGGTCTTCTTTTTTTCCCTTTTTAAAGATGGGGGCTGTTTTCCCTTTTCCAATCAATGAGAACTTCACCAAACTGTCACGACTTCTGAAATATGATGGATAGTGGCTTAGCAACTTCATATAGAATAGATATATACATGCAGCTATTGAGAAAAATAACTCACACCACGTGGATGACATGCAAGGGAAAGGCAGCACTCGTACATTTTAACAGTATGATTGCTCTCAAATATTTGTTATTTGGGGGCTTTATCCTGTTGCTTGTCACAAGAATGTCTAAGTATTTTCCAAGAGAAACTGATAGTGTTAGGGAGGCACACACAAGTTTCATTGAGTATCTAGCTTTCCCTCCCCTTTCATGGTTAAAACTTCAGTTTCATTCATTAGTGTTAGAACATGTGGAAGGGGATGTCTCTTGTTGTGACTCTAAGTGGAGTAAGATTTGACTCCCACCATCAGATCCACCACCAAGGTGAAAATGTAAAGAGAAAATAAAGGTAGGAAAAAACAGCAACAACAAAAGAACAACCTGCAAGGTTTGAGCATTGGCTGAGTGTGTTTTTTCATGTTACACTATTAGCAGAGCTATCTCGTGCAGGCAAGAGAAAGGAGTGGTTGTAGAACTGGTGATTCAGAAAAGCACTTCAGTCTTTCATTTTTTATTAATGTTGTTTACACTAGACAACGCTTGCCCAGCTGTAACAGACTTTTAACATAAACTCGGGCTGGATGTGTGACATAGCTGAGGCTACATAGTAGTCCAAGTGCTCCTGTCTCTGGCTGAGCTTATGTTTCCTTACTGCTACATGTATGACCAAAGACTGCGAGTTCATTTTCTTCAAAAAGATCTGACTGTCCTAAAGGCACTGAAGCCGCCTGCAGGCACAGCACCAGTGAGATGCATGATGAGCCACCTCTACAGTTTGTATGGTAATTGTGTTATTTGATCCTTCTCTACGGCAAGAAGGAAAACTTAAGATGCATCCTTCAGGTAGATTAATGGTTATATGTGATAGACTGCTGCATCGCTAGGGGTTTCAGCGTGAAGTAAGAGACAACTCATCTTCATTTTACCTTGATGCTCTAAACAACGATCATGTTTAAACAGTAGCATGGCTAGGAGGTGTTTCTGTACCTGCCTGTAAGCACGTAATTCCCCAGTCTGTGAATCAAAACTACACAGTTTCTCCTCTGCTCATCCAGTTGTACAGCTCTGCAATGTCTCCCAGGGCTTGGTGCACACTCTTTATTTATTCTCCCCTTTTGCATTATCCCAGAAAGCTTTCGCAGCTCTTGACAGGACAAAATTTTTGATAACCACTTGCTGGCAAACAACTAGTATTTCACCTGTGATTGGCATTAAAAAATACATACATCTTTTATGAAGTATTTCAAAAAGTGTTTAGTTTATAATTATTTACGAAGAAGACGTGCTACTTACAGAAGTACCCTCCTGAAAGAAGGAGTGAGTACAGAGATGCAAAGGGAAGGAATGTAAAAAGAGAGTCTAGTTAATTGCTCATAAAATGAACAACAGCTTTTGAAAAAAGAAAGGACCAACAGATATTTTAAAATTATTTCTACTTTTTAATTTCAAATGCTTCGTTCTCATTGTCTCACTGGATTCTATAGTATTTTAGGATGTTTGGTGGCCATTAAAAACAGAAGTGATCCCAAAGTTTTTTTTCAATACACTTTGCACAACTGGAATTACCTAGTGATCACTATTTACTATGGTAGTTGCACACATTAAGCCTGATCCTGACCAACAGGGATCAGGAGTGGCTTTAGTGCATTTACAAACTTCCATCAAGCTTAGAAGTGATGGGACAACAGTAGCTGGACTTTTTTTTGCCCAGTGTCAAAATAAATGCCTGTATAATAATCGAACCGTTGAGTCAGACAAGATTTTTTTTGCTGACTTTTCCCCAGTGGGATTATTTATCTAAATATTATCTGGACTTTTGCTACATTTGAAAGCTTCCAAGCTGAGTTGCCAAAAAATTAAGCAAAAATCTACATCAAACACCTGAAAAATACATTTAAGAGTTGGCATGTTCTTCAAGTTATCGAGACAGGTGAATGTAAACACATAAACTGTCTTTACAGCAAAAATCTTTTATTCCTGTCTCCAAGAAGCACATAAAATAAATAGTTTTTTCCTCTCTTAACCACATTCTTTAGTGCGCCAGGAATTTAATTTCTTCTTCATGAGGGTCAGAATTTAGAAAACTTTTTGGCTTTTGTGCAAATATTTTTCAAGGAAAAACAGACATAGAAGATGCTCATGCACAAAGGTTGTTGCTAGGAGGGTCTATCAGACAGACGTGTTTTTTTTCCATAGGAAATATACTAAGCGTAAGAAATGCCTTGCCAGCTGTGGCATTCTCCTTCCATTTACCCTCCCACTTGCTTAAGGTCTATGTTTTGCTGCTACTTAATCCCCTTCTCTTCATTACACACATATTGCTGCAAGGAGTGAAGTTCACAGAGGACAGCTGATGAGTATGGTACTGGAATTTAAGCTCAATTAGTGCTTTTGCTTTCCATCCCTATTGCTTTACTTTCATAATAAACAAAATTTCCAAGATTTATGTTGGAGAAGAAGAGTCTGATGCCAGCGTGCAGGACATGGGCTCCTGGAACTTCCCGAGGTGGAACATGTTTTCTTCTCAAGATGATTTGCCTCTTAGAGTCAGCCTGTGGTCCCTTGTAGGGTACATAAACTGACTACTCTTATCTTGTATCCATTTACCTACTTTTTCCAAATTATCTTCCATTACATTTTTAAAATTAACTATATTATTGTAAATGCTAGCATAGAAGATTACTGAGGAAGTTCACGGAAACTCAGTGATATGCCTTTAACTAAACTACATGCAATCAAAAACCTTCTTACACTCTAAAATTAATATATTTTTTTATATCTCATTATTAATTTTTACTTGTAATTGTACATAATAGAGTCATAATTCAAGAAATACCATGGAAATAAAATATTCTTGGAGGTGGATATGAAGTTGGTGACAATATTTCATTCCATTCTACTCTGGGCAGCAATCAGTCAAATTCCCCCACCTGTCTATCCCCAGTTTTTGAAGGGACTATAATAAAATTTTTGAGAAAATATACATTATATAATATTTTTAGAAGTTTAAAAAGCATTATGAAAATTTGTTGCATTTTTTTCTTTCAATACATAAAATTAATTGGTAAAAACTTTTACAAAGAAAAAGCTTTCATGCTGCAATTTGCTACTTCGCAACTTTTGAAAGAAATCTGAGTTCTGAAGTAAAAAAAATCCAATATCCCTGTAAACCTAAAGGAAAAGATGCAAATCTTTATTTTGCCACTCAGTGACTTTTTTTACCCATTGAAAAAACTTTTGAAAACCAGCAAGTTGGTAAAAGCAAGAAAGAAAAAAAGGAAAGCTTATAAAAAAACCCCCTTGATACCATTCATTTTATTACAGTTGGACACAAAAGGGAAGTAAGGGAATACTGTCAGCATTTTTGTGAATTTTATTCAATTTTTTCAACTAGATGTAACTGTAAATCTTAGAAGATTTCAAGTAAGGTGCTTTAGATTAAAAATAAAACATAACTGGAGTAAAAAATAACTAAAATTGCCAGAAAGCAGACAAGTATTTAAAGTGCCCTGCATAGTCCTATTTGTATTCCTGTAGAGATGGTCGTTCATGAAGTTAAAATCAAGACTATTTTTCAATTTTATCCTGTTATTTGTCTGAAACCTCTGGCATGACTTCATCACACTGTGGTGTTTTTTACCCAATTTTCTATTTAGGTTATCCATAACTGGAATTTTAATTTAGCTTAAGTGCCCGAGATGCTTATTTTCCATAACATTTCACTGCTATGGACTATTGAAAATGTCTAGGAAGCCTTGCAAATATTGGACTATCCCACACATAGTGAATTAATATGAGTTGGATGTAATTAGAAACATTTAAGAAATTTTTAGACCTCGTTACCTCAATATACACAGTATTACCAAGAGGAGGATTTTTTTATCATGAATATGTAATTTAAATTTCTTGGGAGAGTATGCTCAAAATGAGCTAAGGATATTGTTCACCTTGCAAAAACAAACACTTACAAGATAGAAAATGCTGAAATTAAATCAATCTATCTGATCTTCATTTAGCCCTGCACTCTGAAGACAGAAGAATATTTAAATCTTTCCACAGCTGACCTGCCTCATTTACTGGCCAACAACAGTGATGTTCAAATCAGAACCCTGTATTCACATAACCCCATTTTATCCTAGTCTTCAACATTCTCTTTCTCCTCACATCTAATGTACCAAATACTAGTTGTATCCTGGTGTACAGGCAGAATTGCTCCTTTCCTCACATGCTCTCAATGACATTTGTCACTGTATTACCCTAGTAATTAATCAATGTATTTGGCAACATATTGACAATTAACTTGCCTATTTTCACAATTCCTGTGAGATATTATTTCACTTTTACTGCTAGGAAGCTGAGGCAATGAATAAAAAACCTCTCCACCTCATCTGGACATCTAATTTCAAACTTTCCAGGGGATAACAACCCAAACTTGCACTTGATACCTTTAAAGTGTAGTCCCAGGTGACATATCTGTCTGTGCACTTCAGAACATCAGGCACCAGGAGCTCAAGTCGATTCCCCCAGATAATGAGCTTCTTAAGTTTAAACACCTTTCTTTGCCATTATAACTGAAGCAAGGAACTGAATCTCCAGGGCGGGATGCAATCGATATGCGAGGAGACTGTCTTTTCTCCATGAGCAGTCTCCTGCCCAGTTCTTCCCTTACTTCCCTGTTTCTGCATTAATAAAGGCAGAGTTCCACACCCAACCCTCTTCTTTGCTTTGGAGCCCACGTTCAACCCCTGCGTTGTGCAGTGAATAGGGCAAGGAAGAGGCAGGGTGTGATCAGGTAAGTGTGACATGAGGGCAGTCCCCAGACCTGGGCAGAAGATGGATTCCCTGTACCGATCCCAGACATAGCACACCTCATCGCAGTCCAGAGCTGGGAAATGTCCTGCATAGGTCAGAACAGGGCATTTTTGTGGAGTTTTCAGCTGCAACAATTCAGGATGTCTCTCTGCTATGTGTGTGAAATAGAGTTTTTCTAAAAGTAAGAAGTCATATTGAGCTAGGATTTTTTGCAGAAATTAAAAGCAATAAATCTAGCATGGAAGTTACCCCTTGCTATGTATTAAGCACAGACTCCAAGACGTGTCCTTTTGGAGGGAAGGTCATCAATGTTCTTTATGCTGGGCAAAATAATACGTTTTTCTGTAGCCCTCCTACTTTTTTTTTCTGAAAGATCTAAAATATTCTGTAACTCTGCATGTGTGCATGCTGGTATGTGTGTGTGAAAAATTATTTTGATCTGCAAAGATCAGCCCAAACATTTCCAGTATTGTGAAGTCATCAGCAAATGAAAACAAGGTCTGACACAGAGACCGTTAAACACTCTTCTACAAATGCAACCTTGCCAGCCTGCTTAGTGGGCTATGGAAGTTTTACAGAGCTAATGTCCCCTTTTAACATTGAGGATAAATAAAACCCTGATAAGAACAAACACAATAATTTAAACTGTTTCAAGCAGTTTATCCTGGCATGTTTCTTGTTAATTAAGCTGTGAGAATAATTGATTTTTCTCTGTGAAATGTGAAGTGAAACAGGTTGATGACAGGGTAATTACAGCAAGATGAATATCTGAAAAAAGTAATTTTGATTGACATGTAGTGAGCCTTTTGGTGTCAGCTGAAACTTTCATTTCCTGATACTTGAAAGACATCAAAATGGCAACAATAATTCAACCTCAAATAGTTAAATGCTTAGATGTCATCAAAAACAAAATCAGCACTGTTCAATAATGGTTAATGAACTTAACATGTGGAAGATATTGGTTTTATCTGCTTGGTTTTTAAGTCAGTTTGAGTCATGTTCCCAGTTAAAAAATGGTTTCAAAAGTGTATTGCTCATCTGTGGGATTCAGGAGCATTTCCAGCCTACCAAGACAACACACATACCCCACTGCTTTCCTTTGCCTTGTTTGGCAGAGACCTGGCAGGACACCATTTCACAGCCTGGTGTACCTTGGTTTCCCCTGGAAGAAAAACACAGGCAATTGCACCAGAAGACTGAAGCATGCATTGGCCAGTCTCCTAATGTAAATGGAAATGCACAGGGGACAGACCCTGGTGTTGCTCACCAGCCTGGGCTGCAGCTCCAAGAATGCCATTACATCTTCCACAGCCAGGAGGAAATGGCCTGCCTTTTGTAGGCAGGGTCTATACCTTAGTTAATTAGTTAATTATATTCAATTCAAGCCAGCTGGGTAATAATAATTGAATGCCACAATTCCCCCTTTTTGTTTTACAGTTTTTTGTTTTCAAAGGTGTTTTCAAGAAGGCTTTGCAGTGAGCAGAGACCCAGTCCATTCATTCCAACTCTAGCACACTTCTCTCCTGCAAATATCACATCAGGGCTTGCAGCTTTACCTTCTTCACCGAAGGACTCTCACTCCAGCTCTGGCTCCAGCAAGGGAGTCGGGGTCCTCAGGGTCTCTCAGATGTATCACATCAGGGTCACCAGTTGTTGCTCACCAGCCTGGGCTGCAGCTCCAAGGATGCCATTGCATCTTCCACAGTCAGGAGAAAATGGCCTGCCTTTTGTAGGCAGGGTCTATACCTTAGTTAATTAGTTAATTATATTCAATTCAAGCCAGCTGGGTAATAATAATTGGATGCCACACCCTGGGGCATGGAAGGTACCTCTAGACACTGGTTCCCAAAGTTGTGGACTACTTTCTGCTATAGGCACGATCAGTGTTCACCAGAGGTGGGGCTAGAAACCAAGTATCCCCAGCCTGTGCAATTGTCCTAGCAGCTCTCTAGCATAATAATAATAGAATTATTATATATTGAGCTTCATTAGGAATAACTGACAGTGTCCTCACCTCAAAAGCCTTATAACTTGTTAGGTAAGATGCTCCTGAGTAAGCAACAAGTGTGCTCAGAGGTATCAGGAGAAGGTGTCTCACCCTGTCCTGGAGCTGTGCCCTGGACCTCTGGCTGCTTCAGGCAAAGAGGGACAGCACATCACCAGCACAGTAAACCTGCCTTGCTGCCCCGCTTCAAATTATTTCCCAAGCATTAACTAGATTTGATGTTAATTTGTGAATAATTTAAGGGTAATCGAAACTTAATTTTCAACCAATTTATTATTCTCAAATTAAATTAGTCCATCTCTACTTATTCCCATGCTCTCTTCTACTAAAGCTGGTACCTTAGATATAGCCTTTAATGAAACAGTGCAGCCCAATCAATGCTTGACTTATGAACATTCTTTCCTCTCTTTTTTTTTTGGGAGATCTTTCTTATTTCTGTTTCACATGTTTGGTCTTTCACTCGTTTTATCATTTCACGCCTTTGGTCTTTTTGATGTTCTTTTGCCTCTCTTCATTCCTCTGCTTCATCAGTTGCTTCTATCCAGCAATATGGAAAAAATGTGACAAAAAAACCCCAATGTACCTGTAGCATTCAGCGCCTTCTGTCCTTTGAGTTGTAATGGTTTTTTGCACTTCTTTCTGTGAAACTTGCAGTATTCATCAGTCAGATTATTTTCTGGGTTTGTTGTAACTGTAGTATTTCTGCTTTTGTCTCACAGAATAAGTGGATAAATTTGTGTGGACAAGTCTTTTCCAATATCAACAGTAAGAAAGTGATGACAATTTCAGTGCCTGCATGGGATTTTATTTATTTTCTTATGACCCTCTCACCTGTCAGTTTCCAAGTTCACCTCAGATGGAGCAATGTTTGCTTGTTCAGTATAGATTTCTCCCTGGAAAGGACTTTCTCTCATGTTTTTGACACTAGTCTGAACCACAAGGGGAAATGCAATGCTAAGTGACTAAATTAATTGCTTCACATCATGTTGCAAATATTTAAGAGACTGATTTCTTGACACAAAACAAGGTAGGCTTTGAAAGGTAAGAAGCCCATAATCAGATTACAAAAACAAGCAGTATAATCTGATTTTTTTTCCAAAATATTATTTTAAAAATGCCTTTTGGTAAATTATGAATGAAGCGTGTTCCCATTCAGAATGCAGAGCTAGCCACAACATAGTATGTGTGTCCCACAGACCAACTATTTGTCGTGGTACACTGCGTAGCTGGTAGCACGAGACAAAGCTGGGAATATGACTCTCCAAATAAGCGTAGAAATCTTTCTGCTAACCCAGCAGCCAGCCTGTGGCAGGCCTGACTCCAACCATAAGCCAGAGGACAGTACCTGGCTAGGACAGCAGAATACTGGCAAAAGCAAATGGTTATTGCTCTGCTGCCTAGTTTGGCAGAAACAAATTTCTTGAAAACTGGGATTTCTGCATATCATGTCTGCTCACAAGGGAGTATGTGGATTGGCAAAAGAATGCGGGGTTGTAGTTATTGCTTGGGAGTGGAAAAGATCTTTTGGAAACAGTGATTGCCAGCACAGTCCCTCTGTCTACTAAGTCATGCAGGTGGTAGCAGAGCTGGCTCTTAGATCTTTGCTGCCCACCTTCTGCCCTGCTTCTCTCTCTCCTGTGGCAGGAAGGGCCATGGTCCGACAAGAGCCAGCTATTGGCAGCTGTACCAGCATGGGACGTTTTCAGGGAAATTTGTATGTCACAATGTCCTGTTGAACTGATAAGTGCCCCTGGAGCTGCCTGAATGGCTATTAATAAAAACAAGCTTCTTTTTTTCATTCTCTTTCAGTTGCTTTCATTCCTTGTTTCAATTTGTACCTCTGTGCTGGTGTTGGCTGTGATAGAGTTAATTTTCTTCATAGTGGCTAGTATGGGGCTGTGTTTTGGATTTGTGTGGAAAACAGCACTGATAACACAGGGATGTTTTCGTTACTGCTGAGCAATGCTTACAAAGTCAAAGCCTTTTCTGCTTCTCACATCACCCCACCAGAGAGTAGGCTGAGGGTGCACAAGGAGTTGGGAGGGGACACAGCTGGGATAGCTGACCCCAACAAACCAGAGGGATATTCCACACTGTATGATGTCAGGCTGAACATATAGAGCTGGGGTAACAAGAAAGAGGAGGGAGATGTTCAGAGTGATGGTGTTTGTCTTCCTCAGTAACCATTACGTGTGATGGAGCCCTGCTTTCCTGGAGATGGCTGAACACCTGCCTGCCGATGGGAAGTAGTGAATGAATTCCTTGTTTTGCTTTGCCTGCTTGCGTGGTTTTTGCTTTCCCTATTAAACTGTTTTTGTCTCAGCCCACGAGTTTTCTTACTTTTACTTTTCCTATTCTCTCCCTCATCCCACCAGGGGTGAGTGAGAGTGGCTGGGTGGGGCTGAGTTGCTGGCTGAAGTTTAAACCACAACACTCTCATGCCTCCTTACCTTGGGGTTTGGTCTCTCACCAAGATCTTTCCTCTTTCAAGATGTGCATTTCCATGCTGAACACAGCTCAGCCAGCTGCCAACCGATATGATGTTTGAGGACTGCGTCTGTAGTACTTCAAAGTGGTGATGAGCATCTCCATGGCCTTGCTGGAGTGTCAATTGCTGTCCCAGGTTTCCCAGACACCACTCTGGATGCTGGAATATGCATAAGTCAATAATAATTATTACTGTAGACTTTCAGCACATTTTCAAACTCAGACTGACACAAGTATTTGTTTGTGTCATGGTTTTAGGCTGATCCAGCAACTAAAACTCACACAGTCTCTCCTTCTCCAGTAAAGTAGAGAGGAGAGAAAAAAAAACAGAGGGATTGAGGGTTGAGAAAAGAACAGAGGGAGCACCCACCAACCATGGTCCCGGGCAAAACAGACAGGGCTTTCTCAAAGCAAAACAGTTTATTAATGATTACTTAGAAGGACAAAGGGAAACAAAAAAAACTGATTACTCGAGAGGACAGAAAGAAACAAAACCAGATCTTAAAACTGACACCTTCCCCCCCCCGCCCTTTCCTTTTCCTCCCGGCTCTACCTCCTCCCCCCAGCAGCACAGGGGGCAGGGACTGGGGGAGTGCAGGTCAGTTCATTCCGTGCTGTTACTGCTGTTTCTTTCTCAAAGGAGGAGGAGTCCTTACACCCTTTTCCCCTGCTCCAATGGATCCCCTACCCACGAGGAAAAATCCACAAACTTCTCCAGCGTGAGTCCGGACCACTGGAAACAATCCTTCCCCACAGATTGCTCCGGTGTGGGCTTTACCACAGTCTCGGGTACTTAGGGAGCTGTAGCCACTCGCTCTGGCGTGGGTCGTCATGCAGACTCCAGATGCCTCTCTGCCTTGTCGTGCACCCCAACACAACCATCCTCAGGCTCAGGATCCTTCGGCTCCACCGAGGCCGTCCTGGTTGCAGGGGGGCCGCCTGCTATCTCACCATCAGCCGCAGGGGAAACTCGGCTCCGGCACACCTCCTCCCGCTCCATCCTCACTGACCTGCTGTCGATGCGGCTGTTTCTCTCAGATCTCAGTCCTCTCCAGGTGAACTCAGCCCAGTGGGCACCCTGGGAGTGGGGTGCTCCCGAGTTCCCCAGCTGGCTCCACCGCCGCCATCCTCCATGGGCAGCGCCAGCCCGACGCAGGCAGCCGCCCGGCCGGGAGCCAGGGAGCGGGGGCAGTGCCCTCCTCCCTTCTCTCCTCGATCCTGGGCAAAGCACCTTTTCCGGTTCCTTTGTCCTGACTTAAATAGGGCAATTCGCAGAGGTGCCCTATTGGCTTAACCCCGAGGGGGATGGCAGTCTGATCTGGTGGCCAGAACTAAGCCTAACCCGGTTCCAAAACCGGGGAGGTCGTAGGGAGCAAAACCCCTCTCCTGCCACCAGAACCACCCCCCCTCCACATCAAACCATGACAGTTTGGTCTCAGGAAGTTCTCTGAGAGCCACTTTCATTATCAAAGAATTTCAAAGATGGGCAAGGCAAATCATCCAAACACTGTGAAATCCAAAGGCCCTGTTTGGACAGATGATTTCCATATGCTCATGTGCACACATGTTTGTAAAAGTCAGTAGTCTAAAATTTTAGAATAGAACAGAATAGAATAGAATAGAATAGAATAGAATAGAATATGTTTGTAAAGGTCAGTAGTCCAAAATTTATAATATCAAGTAACTATGTAAAATTATCTAGAATAAGGTCATAGGACTGATAAACAAATGCTGCACAGTATTTTAAAAAGTATTTTAACTCATTTATGTTTACACATTTATTACATATTAGGTGAAAAATGCATTTAAAATTTTAATTTATGAACAACTCTTTTCTTTTTTGTTAAATAAATGACAGTATGCCTGAGCAGCCTTGTGGATCCATAGTAACTGCAGGATAAACATCCATTTCAAAGTGAGAGGATGAATGCACTTCTTAAGCGTGTAAGATCTGATGTGCAATTTCAGAACCATTCTGAACCTCCTGCAGCTCTGCCTGTTTGTGTTTGCCTGTTCTAGTGTGGCTTTAGGGTTTTAATGTGGCCTATGTGCTTTGACAATTCAGTTCTATCCTAGAATTTCTAATATCTTGTGTTAAAGCTCTGTCTCCTGACAATTTTCATGACAGACTGTTGCCTCATCCAGAAATCATGAAAACTGATGATCCAAATAGAAAGGCTAAGTGAAAGAGAACGTAGGTTTTCCTCAGCGGATTTCCCACACTGATTATTAAGAAAAGGAATATTTTCATTTTCCTGTGTGACTTGCCAGCTGTCTTCGCTCTCAAGCTGCCAGAGTCTTTTTTAATCTTTGGGTTTGTTTTTCAGAAGCCTTGTCAGAAACATTCAGTCCTCCAAGTGCCGTTCTCACTGGTTCCAGTTACCTCTCCAGAGACCAGCTCTGTGAATTTTAGGGAGGAAAAATTAAAAAATTGTATTTTCTCCCTTTTGAAGCTGTTAGAACAAGGAAAGTACATTGTCAAGATAGTCTTCATTAATCAGAGAGATTTAAAGCAGTGAAAGAGAAGAACATACTGATTTACAGTAATTGTCTGAAGATTCAAAAAACAATATAATAGTTGCAGTGTAAGATAAACAGTTCAGATTAAGACATTAATAACCCTGCTACTAAACCACAGGTATTAGAAATGACACCAGTAGTAGGTATTTGTATCCTCTGTTTTACATCCTTATCACCATATCAAAACAGCTTTTGAAGGTTAATTTGAAATTTTCAGAGAATCACATGATCACAGAATAGCTGAGGTTTGGTGGGACTTCTGGAGGTCACCTGGTCCAAATCCCTGCTCAAGCAGGGCCACCTATCAGCAGGTTGCCCAGGACCATGTCCATATGACTTATGATTATCTCTAAGGATGGAGACTCCACAACCTCCCTGGGCAACCTGTGCCAGTGCTTGGTCACCCTCAGAGTGAAAAAGTGTTTCCTGATGTTCAGAGGGAACCTCCTGTGTTTCAGGTTGTGGCCATTGCCTCTGGTCCTGTCATTGGACTCCACTGGAAAGAGTCTGTCTCCACCCTCTTTGCACTCTCCCTTCAGGTACTTGTATACATTGATAAGATGCCTGACCTTTCTCTTCTCTCCACTGAGCAGTCCCAGCTCTCTCAGCCTTTCCTCATAAGAGAGATGCTCCAGTCCCTTTGTCATCTTTGTGGCCCTTTGATGGACTCTCTCCAGTATGTCCATGTCTCTCTTGTACTGAGTAGCCCAGAACTGGACCCAGCACTCCCGGTGTGACCACACCAGTGCTGAATAGAGGAAGGATCACCTCCTTCAACCTTATGATAACACTCCTCCTAATGCAGCCCAGGATACCATTAGTCTTCTTTGCAGCAAGGGCACATTGCTGGCTGACGTTCAACTTGTTTTCCACCAAGATCACAGGTTCTTTTCTGCCAGGCTGCTTTCCATCCACACAGTTCCCAGCCTCTACTGGTGCATGAGGCTGTTCCTCTCCAGGGGCAAGACTTTGCATTTCCCCTTGTTCAACTTCATGAGGTTTCTGCCAGCCCATTTTTCCAGCCTGTCGAGGTCCTTCTGGGCTGGGGTGCAACACTGGTGCATCAGCTACTCCTTTCAGTTTTGTGCCATCAGCAAACTTGCTGAGAGTTCGCTCTACCCCATCGTCCAGATCATTAATGAAGATGTTGAATGGAACTGGATCCAGCACTGATCTCAAGGATGCATTGCTAGCCAGTGGCCTTCAACTGTACTTCATGCCACTGATCACCACTTTCTGAGCTCAGTCATTCTGCCAGTTGTCAATCCATCTCACTGTCTGCTCATCCAGTCCATACTGCATCAGCTTCTCTATGAGGATCTTATGGGAGAGAGTGCTGAAAGCCTTACTGAAGTCTGCTGACTTTGTCTACTGATCTCAATTTTTGACCATTTCCTTTTGCTGTTTTTTACTCCCTTCCCAACAAGCTAATGCAGACATTTTATTTGATAGATGAAAACACTTATACCCTCTGCAACAAGCTGAGCTTTAAATCTGTATTTTTTCCTATATTTGCAAGTAAATTTAAATGGGTGTTTCTACTGTTTAATGGTTACAAATAATAACACAGAACAAGATTTCCTATGTTTGATGTTTTCGTATTGCATTTAATTTATACTGCATTATATATTAAAAGTATGTATTAATAAAGTTTACTTCTCATGAGCTGCTGGAGGAAGTAGAAAGGTGGAAGTTTTGGCAACAAGGATAGGGGCATTTCAGGAGTTATCAAGTGTGGGAAGTTGATAATGGAATAAGCACATGAATTGCGTATGTCTTTCTAAAACAGCCATTAGTGACATTTGAAAAGGCTGACATTTAATTAATCATCAGTAGGTCTGAAAATCAGAAGTCCCCAATTGTCTACACTATGGTTTCAGGCACTTTGAAAATCATTTTTTGAAAGAGGATTATAACCTTCCTTAAGGAGAAAATTAAATTCCTCAATTTTGCAAGAAGAGAGTGCATAGGGCCCTGCCTATGACAAAATATAAAGGTATATAGCCTTTTATTTGGGGATATTTCATAACACTGAAGGAAATTCAGGACAGAAGCAATTTTTCTTCTAGCAAAGAAACACATTTTTCCCTGTTCATCTTAAGATTAATGGAGAAAATTATGGCATATATTGTACCAACAGATGTCAAAGAACTAAGAGAGAAGAGAAGATGCTCATGAAAATCAGAATCAAAATCAAATGCCATTAAATGCAAATATTTTGCCAGGAATTCTTTTCAAACAATGAACAGGAGAAGAGTCTATAGCTCAACTATCCAAAATGAAGAAAGCTGAATCCAACCACTACTTATCTCTCACTTCCACAAACAGAATTTTCTGTATGTGTTTACATACAAGTATATATGTAGCTTTAATTTAAGCATGCTGAGGATGCTTAATAATATGTAATTTATTCTGAAACCTCCTCTAATTTGTATTTTCTTACACGAGGTCATCATCTATATGTGTTAAAACTTGATTAACTTAGCTAAATGGCTATACAACAAGCAAAAGAGAGCCAAAACGTTGCTGATGACTTCTAAACTCTCTTTTTGTCTAACTGTGTTACACGCCAGGTTAACAGTTCTGTTACAGCAAAAACTGAACTAAATAAGACTGGAATAAAAGTGCTTTGAACTCTGTAACTATCTTCATGGAACTGGAGAGTTTTTATTCTTCTGATTTTATAACATCACTTATATGAATGGTGCTGAAAAAGTCATGAGTCTCAATCCAATAAAGACAGAAATGATGCTGTAAACTCTATATTAGCAATGTAATAGAAGCAACAATAGGCTACAGAAAAGGAAGCAAAGGGAAGGTGTACTGACACCACTGTTCATTTTATTAAGCATTATGTAGGTAGTAAAGTAATTTTAATATATCTGAGAAAGACAAGTACTGTCCTTGTCTTCAAGAACTTACAACTCAACATCCTCACTCTGCTGGACTGCTACGTTCCCTCTGTGCCCTGGGCAAATCGTGGTAGCTTCTGTCCTTTGAGAAAGGGGAAGAGGGAGCTGCAAACGCTGGAGCTGTAGAGATCTCCAGTGAGCAGAAAGGTGAAAGATGAGAAGCAGTTTGAAAGCAGAAAGTGAGGATGTCTGGCAGGACTGGTAGACTTTTACCAGCATCATGAAAGAATCTGCTTGAGGACGAGGTGAAGAAGACAGCAAAGCAAAATGATGCAGCGGAGGAATAAGGACAGAAAAGGGGATGGCAAGGCAGAGTTTGAACACCAGAAATATTGTACAAAAAGTACCCATCACTGAACAGACTATTGTACATGTCCACATATATGTTCTTGCATATCTATATTTCTGGAGAAATGGATTGGATTGTTTCTTACCAAGCTGGCGTAATTAGAATCATAGGCCAGATAAATTAGCCTTTCTAAAAATAAGGCAAAAAGAAGAGGATCAATTTTCCTCATTAAAGTCTTGTGTATTTTCTTTTGAGAAGCGGTAGACCTTCCATGATTTCATTGCAAGAAATCTGTTAGCCTTGTACACTTTTGCCATTCTATTAAAAATCTGTTCATCAATCCAGTTTAAAAATATCTGCAACCAGATATGAGTTGCAGCCCCCATCTCGTAAGGACTAGTGGCACGACTGCAAGGGGTTCTTTCTTTCACATGGTCCAGGACTCTTCCATTGGCACTCAGGATTCAGACAGCAAGAAGATGCCCACCATAGCACGACAAGGTCACATTCTCACAACTGAAGTGGAAAAGCAGGAAAGGGCTTTCTGGGAGGAAGTCTGTAACTAGCTGGTTCGAAGGTCTTGCAGAGAAAAAAGATAAAAGACCTATGGGTATGGGGACTTTGAGAAAGCAGCAAAGAACTAAGGATTGAAAGGTTTGCCAGGACTCTGAGCACTGGGACTTCAGGGTAAAGAGACAGGGACTGATAAGCTGAGTAGAGGTTGCCACTCCATGTGATAGAAGTGGTGGTCAAGGCAAATTAGAATGCTAAGAAACAAAGACAAAGGGAGAAGACAGAGGCTGCCAGTACTTGAACAGACAGCCTGGGATGAGCAGCTTGGGTGGTTTCTGGATCCCAATTGTAGCTGCAAGGACTGGAGGAATCTGAGTGTGAAGAGGGACACTGCTGCAAATATTTGGGAGGAGCTGCAGTCAAAAAGGAAATCACAGATAGATTTTAATTTGTTTCATTTTTAGATTTAAGCACTTAACTGCCCCGTCTTGTTTTTGGCACTTTCATCCTTTATTGGAGCTCATCCTTATAATACATTTCTTCTTGTGAATTCGAACGACACCATAAGCAGTATTAGCTTAGCTCCTTAACTGCTCTGCTGAAGCAACGGTTCGAACTAAGAAAATAATCCCTTAGCAAATATATTAAGAGATTTAAATATTTTTGTATTTTTTTATCTGTGTTGATATCAGTCACTACTATTTTGACTGTGAAGGTATTTCAGGAAAAAAATCCTGTGTTTTAGAAGCAATGAGACTGAAGCCCTTAACTGGCTTAGATAGTTACCATGTAAGATATGTACAACAACAGTTATACCTGTTTGACAATATTAACACAAATTTAACTGTAGAGGATGAATTCATGGTTTCTTTGGTTCTGTGCAAATGCTGTACTAGAATTAGTTTGTGGTTGTGGTCTGCCTTTATTTTTGAATCAGATTTATTTTTCTCCAGAAGTGAGTCAACTTAAGCAAGATATCTTAAGCTTATGATATATAGCAGGAATGATAAACCCACAAAATCTTCACTTCTAAAATCCCGTAAATCCCAGTGATGATCACAGACATAAGAGGTTTGTGGGTATTGGTCTTGTCTGACAGGTCTCTGCAAAGATGCAGAGCTCTCTCCTCACAGAGTTAGGGTGTGCGTCTCCCATGCTCATTATCCCAAAGGATTGTACTGAGCAAAATATCCAGGCAAACATTTAACAAAGAGAAGAAAACCTACACGTGCCTCACAAGGCTCACTTTTTATTAGTACGTGTGTAGGTGAAACACAAAAGAGGAATTTTGCAGATTTTTAGTAAGTTCCAGGAGCGAGTTCAAGCCCTTTAGCTATCTGAGCGAGGCGAGCCTGGTCTCAAAAATAATAATGAAATCATGGGAGCAGATCAGTACACACGGCCGGAGTCTGGGAGAAGCGAGCAAACCAGCTAACTAACTTTGTATTTGATTGCGTGCTGCTTGCAACTACAGCTGGGGAGAGAAGTGATTTGCCCAGGAACCTTCTCTTTCAAAACTTGATGTGTCCTCATCTCGCAGCTTCGGCTCTTCCTCTGCACACTCTCTCCAGTTTTGGCGTTTCCTACCAAAACAAGCTGGGGTGCAGCCACAGGGATTTTCCCCTTTCGAGCTGCTGCACAGCCTCGGGCTGGGAAGGGCAGAGGTTGCTGTTCTGGAGACTGCTGGTCCTCACTGATCTATGACTTTCACAAGCTCTGGGGCCTGTAAATGTCCCACAGGGCCTGCTGGGGAGCCCCTTGGCAAACTGAGAAAGGAAAAGGAAAAGGGAAAATAAGCGTATTTTTCTAATTTGGAGTGGGCCATTTGGCTTCTTCTGGCCCTGTCTGATTTCTGGAGGAATTCTGTAAACTTTAATAACTTAATATATTCTGAACATTTTATCTGTGGGTTTTTTTTTCCTAATTAACAACATTTGTAACCTTGTTACAGTAGCTTTTTGTAACTATTTAAAGGCATGACTTTGTCTCTAAAAATATCCTTTGAAAGAATGGTGCAAAACGTGTGAATACCTATTTACCTAAATATCGGTGGCAACACTCTTTCACAATGAGCTGAAATCCCCACCACAAGTCAGGCGGTTGTGAGCGGAAAGAAAACCATGTGATTCAGAGGATCAGATCCACCACATGGATAGCACATTGTGAATAATAATGATAATAATGATAATAATGATAATAATGATGATGATGATGATGATGATGATAATAATAAGAATAAGAATAAGAATAAGAATAAGAATAAAGAATAGAAGAACTCTCTCCTGAGTGAGCTACAGGCTGGTATGTTTACAGAAACCACTCATTGAAGAATTTTAAATAACAGCTAATTTGGGATCAGGGAAAGATGCTGATGCATATAAAACCTTTTTTTTCCTGGTTGTGATTAGTTTGTTCAGCTTTATTAAGCAAAGCTTATATGTGCTGGTGGAAAGCCCAGCTGCATCATATTTTCAAGGTATTCTGGAAAATGCTGAGAAGCGTTGCTGAGGAAGAAAGGGGTTTAAAATGTCCATCATAATAAATTGTCCTTGTCACAGGTGGTATAGGGACTGATGGCTCCCTTACACCAGGGAAAATCAGAACTAACTCCTCGGAGGCAGAAGAATGACGCCAGCATCTACTCTGTAGGAGAGAAGAATGAGGATGAGTGAGTTCGGATCCCATCAGGGGCTGTGGTGGGCTGAGTGCTCCCTTTGGCGCTCCCACAGACACATTCTCTGGGCGACACCGCTGCGAGCCCGGGTCTGCCCTGTGGTACCAGCTGAGCCAGAGTGCTGTGGAGGGGACATGGGGCCGAGGACATTGAACCCCAGCAGGTATTCCGTGTGGGATCTCCAATTCCTGAGTCAGTGTCGGTAGCTGAGAAAAACAACTGACTATGCTAAATTTTCCTGTGGACATGAATGAGTTTAAACAGACTTAGCTGCACCTGATTAAAAAAAAAAAAAAAAAAAAGCCTTAGTAAGAGGCCGACTGCTCTGATAGAAATATGACAGAGCAGAAAGGTGTGGTTTAAAGAAGTAGGCTGTAATATTTTGTATGAAAGTGAATAGATCTGTTCTTGTAACTGGGCTAAAGGCATTGTTTGCTGAAATAATGTAGCCAGCTTCTTGACTTATTTCTTCTTCAGCTTTTGCACAACAGTTAAACTCCTGTCAGTGTACCAAACTTCATTTACTTTTTTCTTTTATGGAGTTCCAAGCTGTCATTACTTGTAGCTTCCTTCTGGATTTGCCATTCTTACGTTTTTAATATGTTTTGTCTTTTTTCCCCATTCATTTAATGAAAACTAATTAATATGTAATATCTACCTACACGGTTTCTATCATGAAACCAGACAAATTAATGTATAAGATCTACCTAAAGAGATTTTTTATCATATAAAGAGCAATTAAATACAAAAAGGCAATTTGTAGATGAAAAGAGAATATATACATAAGTATATCTTATTAGAAGGAAAGTGCTGTGTTAGAAATCTGTTAGAAATTAAGCAATGTAACAAACATCACAGTCCTTTCAAAATTTGAGTGTTTTATACTTGACCAGTGTCAATAAGTATATTTAGAATATGTTTTGCATGAAGAATATCCTTCTACTTGGTGGTGTGTGTGTGTATACGTATGTATATATATACATTACATTTTTATTTCTGTTTCTCAAGCGAGGACACAAGGCTAGTTTGGATACTTTCCAAGTTTGCAAGCTACAGCTTTAGAATGATCTTCAGTGCAGCTATGCTCTGTTTAACTTTGTTGTTTGGTTAAACACTGCCTCATTACAGTGGTCATGAGTGGTTCATGTCATTGAATTTCTCTCCTTCCTTGTCCTCTTACAAGACTGAACAAACAGAAACTGAATAGGTGAGGGCAGGTGGTTTGAAACCATATAGTTATGAAACCATAAACATTTCAATTTACAAGTGATTTCAGGCCTCTAAGATCCCACTTTTGTTTCTTTTGATGGCAAGGAATTCATCTGACAGCAACATACTTACATTCAAGTATAAATAAAGTTCAACCGTAGTTTTCAGCATAACTACTACCATCTGCTGTCGTGTCAGCTCATCTGAAAGGTCCCCAGGCAAACAGCAGCAATGACCCGTGAGTCAGAAGCAGGAATTGGTACTGGGCAGTGGAAGGTAATGACTAAGGGAAAAGCAGAGATACCTGAGCATACTGATCTGCCGCTGCCTTTCACTATGACTTTGAAAGTCCCAGCTTACAGTAACAGGCTAGGTTGTTGTAGAGGTGGTTTTCTTGCTTCTTTGCCTTTTCGGAGTTGTAAATCCAAAAATTAGATGTGAAAAGACCTTGACTTGGCCTGTGGGTACCACCTCGGGCCATCCATCCAAAAGGAACAGCTTTGACTGGGCTGCCCAGCTCGTCTGTCACACACTCCCTGCACCTGTGGGTCTAACCAGAATGAAAAACGATGAGCCCCACATAGTAAGTTCTCTACTGTAAACCATTTATTTGTTAGGCAGAGCTAGAGGTCATGGCTTCCTTTGCTTGGGAGAGTGCCTTGCCATGCTCTGGTATGATCCCCACCTGCTGCACAAAAACTCTCTGGAGGCTCAGGAGAAGCACTGGTATCCAGATGCTCTGCCCACCTAGGTGTGCAGCTATTCTGCTCCTTTGCCCCACTGAATGCCTAATTATGATAACAAGGGGTTGCACAACGTGTTAGTGATGGTAACTAGTTTTCTTCAACAGAAGAAAACAAACAGAAAATATTTTACAGCATGGTGATTAGGACAGTCTTTTGGGATCAAAAGAGACTTAGGCTCCAGTTCTCTCAGGCAAAGAAAAGTGCTGAATTTGGTGGTGCTTTGCCTCAGCTAAGTGCTCCACACTACAGCTGGCCAGTGAATGTGCTGCTCCTATGGTGCTTGACACTACCTGACCGGCTGGGCTTACGCATCCAGCTCCAGGTAAAATATTGGCTGGGGTGGGGAGGACCACTCAGCAAAAAGGTATCTGAAAGACATTTGTTCTAAGAAATAATTAACTACATTGAAGTGAAAGGTAAAACAGGTCCACAAACCACTTTGGTTTGCCAGTCATGTCCAAGCAAACAACTTTGTTTTGAGTAAAGAGATATAATTAGACAAATCAATACAGAGGTGCTATGTAATTGTTTTCTTGGCGTATGCTGTTATTCACTGTCATGTCATGTCATGTCATGATTCTATGTCATATAGGTACACTAGGAAAAAAAGAATTAAATAGAAAACAAATCAGTGTTATTTCATTTTTTATTGCATGGAGAGAAAATGAAATTTGGAGGAAGTGGGTGTCTTGAAAAAGGAGGAGGAATATGAAGACCTGTTTGTCTTCCTCTGAACCAGAGAAATAATTTTTGAATAAGATTTATTCTGTGCCATTCAGCAGGAGAGACAGAAAAAGAGATTAGATTATTTAACTGTAGTTTAATGTAAATATTTCAGAAGTCATATTAAAGGATTTCAACAGATGGGGAGGAACAATCCAGAAAAAGGATCCCAATATTGACTCACCTACAGTCTTCATATACCAGGGATATTTAAAGTCTGGTGACCTTAATTATATCACGGAGAGTCTTTTCTGGACGTTATTGAGACATGAAGAACCCTAGTAGGTAAATTAGGCAATGTGAAATGTTTCCTGCATTGCTAATCAGAGTAAGTGTGGGAAATGCAGTTAGGAAAAGGAGTTGCGGAATACCCGATGGTACGCCAAAGCCTACTTTCAAGAGTTCTATTATAGTTAAAAAACTGAAAAAGAGTATTAACTTGATATGAAAACAAATTAAGACATAACTTTAGAACATTTCAATTTTATCCGTTTTTTTTTTTTTTTGGTGTTATCCCTTCCTCAGTGACATAAGTATTTTAAAAAATGAGAATCCAACCTTATTTGTTAACAGAAATCTCTGCACTCTCCATTCCAAAGAAACTACAGTGTAGGGAGCAATCTCCTGCAAATGATGCTTAGAAAACTTTTCTAAAGAGTGAAAAAAATCTCCAAAAACTTTCTGTAATTCTTGTAGCCAGGTGTTTCAGTTGTAGCAAATGGCTTCTATTTCCTTCCCTGAATAGTTGCAGATCAGATATTGCTTTTACTTATGATGGAAATTCCTAGTGTGATTCTGTGATTCTGTGAAATTAAAACGTTTGTCTCAGTGGCCAGTCTAAGCAGCGAGGTCTGAGACTAAGAGATTCCATGGGCAGGAGGAAGGAAGACTCTCTTTTTCTCTCTGACCTCCCTTCCTTCCTGCCTCCCTCTCTGCTTTCCTTCATTCCTTCCCTCCCTCTCTCCTTCTTGCTCTCCCTCTTATCCTCTCCCTTCTCCCCTCTCTCTTTACCTTTTTTTTTTTTTTCTGTTCTAATACAGACCCCATTTCTTCACCCTGAGAAGCAAAGGGAAGAAATAGAGGTTGGACTTTACAGCCTCTCCCTCCCTTCCAGCCCACTTTGGAGTGTGGTTGCCATAACTTGCACTAAACGTGTCCAGTCCGTCACATTTCTCTGTCAGCTCCAAGCAATTTTTATTTCTCTCCTGATGCGCTGCCGCAGGTAACACAGGCTGACACCCGCTGGGCTCGGGCACAGGTTCCAAAGGATGGAGAAACATCTCTCCAGGGAACAAAAGGACTATAAATAAGTGTTCCTGGTGATTTAATATCAAATGGCAATGTTCCATTTGTTATTTTTATATCTGACTACGCAAGGACTTTGTGGAGGGATGGGGAATGACAAGAGAAAATGAATAGCGTATCAAGTAGTCTGAGCAGTAAAGCATACAATGTGCTGCTTCGCTATCGATTTCATCACTTGCTTTAGGTCCACATACTTCATGCAAATAGGAGAGGCGTACTGGGAGCCAGCCAACAGGAGAACATGGCATATACTAATTTATGCTTTGATGCTTAATTTTAGCTGGCATGACTTAGTTTCATTGACTTTGGTGAGGCTGCTCCGTGCCAAAAGTTAAGCACATCTGTGGGACTGAAGTTCTGTTCAGAATATTAATCCAGCAAGCTCCTTGAAGCCTCAAATCGTTCACTAGAGCATTTGATTTGTGAAAAATAACTTTCTACAACATCAGAACAAAAAAAATTCAGAAAAAAGGAAAAGAGTGAAATTAGCCTTTGTCATTTACAACTTAGTTTTTGTGTACAATCCTTATTACAGCAGATTACAGCCTTGAAAGAATTATATAATTAGCTTTTTTTCCTCAATTAGGAGATTGTAAGGTTGCCAAAGAAAACATATTTTGAATGTATCTTTTATCACATGAATCAAAGATCACATATATCTGTGCCTATAATGAGGAGCTCATGTGCTAATGTTCTGTAGTTGTCCAAAATTTACAACTGCAAAAACCTTTGATGTATTACTAATTGGTTTTAGCACTATAGATTAGGTGCTGAAATCAGTAGGCATGAAATTGTGAGTAGTAGGTGGAGAAAGGATAATTCTGATTCTCACCATATGCTTTGAGAAAATTAAATCGTTACAGCATAAGTGGAAAATGAAGACAGAACTTGTTGCTTTTTTATTTTTGAGAGATTCTCATAAATTATCTGTATGATCCAAAAATATGCTTTATTCAAAATAATTAAAAAATCTCCATTTCACAGTTTTTATTTTTGTAGAAACAACACTCTTCTCGCCTGCAATGTGCTGTGCATTCTAACACCTAATTTGTGGCGAAGAATGTAGTAACAGGGGAAACGTATCTGCACAACACGTGAAAAGTGCCAAACCTTTAATTCATTTCAGACACTGTGTCGCAAAATAGCAAACTCTAACTATAGACTTCATCTACACTATGCAGAAACTGGAAACGGAGGCAAGTGATGTGGTACGTGGTCTCATAATGGTGATTGCTGTTATATCTTTGATAGCTTCTTGGTTACAAGGATTTATAGCAATGAAAATTGTTGGTGGCATTGCCTGGAGATTACTGGCAAGCTGAGAAGCGAGAGCTCTATTCTGGGTTGAAAGCTAAAGGGCCATTCTATACCGAGGAAGCTACAGAGGCATGCTGCAGCAGACATGATCTTTGGCTTTAAAACATGCTCAAATGCTCAGTGTTTGTTTTTTCTTAATGAAAATTGAGTGATTTGAATGACTCTACACAAGCCCTTCCAGTGTGCCCTGTTTTGTTACCCATTTATTCTCAAAACTCAAGATTCGTGTTTACAGCAAAGCTATGGTAAACAATTTATCTCAATATTTTTTTAATTGAAAAAAAAAAAAGTGTAGCCCTAAAAAAGAAACAATTTAAGGACATTTCTGCTTTGCATTGCCACAATGTCTTTATATAAACTAACAAAAGTTAGGTTGAATTTTTAAAGTTTACCTTAACTTTGCAAGTTCATCTCCCTTATTTTCAAGCTTGCTGAGTTTTCTTGTGTGCACGTGTGGAAACTGAGGTATAGAGGTTTTTATTTTTTTCAAATCGCAATGGCACACCAGTGGCAGTGGCAATCCAAGAACCACTCTGCATCATGCTGACCTAAAGCATATCAAGACTTCTACCATTCTCTCCAAGGATTTTCTCTCTATTGAAAGAAGAGGATGAAAGTGACGGCAAATCTAAATTAAATCAAGGTGATAACCCCTTTCTGTTGCTAGACCATTAGTGTAAATGA
Source organism: Tauraco erythrolophus (assembly GCF_009769465.1). Taxonomy (NCBI): domain Eukaryota; kingdom Metazoa; phylum Chordata; class Aves; order Musophagiformes; family Musophagidae; genus Tauraco; species Tauraco erythrolophus. The sequence goes on along the minus strand of NC_141467.1, from coordinate 51,012,219 downwards.
GAATTAGGTCCACCATTTGGAGGTGTTCAAGGCCAGGTTGGACGGAGCCTTGAGTAGCCTGGTCTAGTTGAGAGGCGTCCCTGCCCATGACAGGGAGGTTGGATTAGATGATCTCTGAGGTTCCTTCCAGCCTATGCCATTCTATGATTCTATGATTTACCATTGACAATCCTGTTCCAAAGCATCACTCAGGACTTCCAGCTTCATTCTTTACAGTAAACGCTGTTACTAATGCTACTTTAAAGAGTGTCCATAGAGTGTCCTCTTTTGATGGCAGGGTGAAAGCTGAAGGCCACAGTGATATCTGTCCTTTTGGCCTTGATTCAAATGCTCCCTATTGACTTTGACGGTGTCCTGAAAGCATTGTTTCCTTTGTTGCTTCTCCACTTTGGTGTAGTTCACTAATTTAATGTGAGACGTTCATATATCTTTCACATATATTTTTCCCAGCTGATTGTCTTACTTTTATCTCAGTTGCAGAGCATCACACTCTTACATCAAAGAAATCTTCATTGAAGTAATTTTTCATCATCATTACTCTCCTTGCGTTTACTTATTTAAAAATTATGCCTTCTCCTCCCTTCCCCCTACCCCCACTTTCTTCAAATACACACCAGAAAAAAGTACTTGTATCTGAGACAAGGTCAGTACTGTTGGAACAACACAGGTAATTTCTTTACATAGTGATACTTCAGGCTGATCTGTTCAGCTTTGCTCTGTCGCTGTTACAGCGATGGTGCCGGAGTGGAGTCTGGCGCTGACTGCTTCCCTCTGGCTGACTTTCACCTGGTCGCAACGATGTGCTGGGTACAGACGTGGCAGTGCTGATGCTCATTAACCAGGCAGCATCTGGCTGGATAGGCAACATTACAAATGAACATCTACAAGGACACTTTCCTTATAGGTTGGGAAAGGTGTATGGGTTAGCAAGCTTTCTTGCTGTCTCTTCCACTTACTTATGAGGAAAGGTTCTGCTCGACAGTAGTGAATCCTTATTCACAGCAGATTTGCTTGCTTTCCTAGATCCCTCTGAAGTTAACTTTAAACCTAGATGTGGATTGTTGACTCAAAGGCAATTTCTCTCTTTCCCCAGTTGCCAAGGATCAAGTATCCATGGTAATGTCCTTCGACTGTTAGGCTGGATCACGCAGGGCTGACCCAGGAGGTCAGAATCCCTTTTTCTTCTCAAGGCTGTAGCAGAGAAGTGTATCTATTGTATTGGGCTTTACAGTGGAATTGTAAAGAGTAGAAGAAACAAAATTCTCACAGAAGACACGACTCTTGTTGAATCTTTGCACATGGTTTGTTTCTGATATTTACTGTAAAAGAAAGCACTTAAGATACTCTGTAAGCATGGTGTTTGCAGTTGAAAATTAGTGCCTGTATGATATCTGTAATTTATGTATCCAGGCTGCAAAAATGATGCAGTGTTCTTATTCCAAGACAACTGATGCCAGTTCATAACTTAAAGTGGTATTATTCGTATCATCTATCTCAGATAATGTGAGATACATTACTCAGGTGCAACAAAGACCACTGAAAATAGGAGCTCCAATTCCTGATCTAGTCCTTGGGACCTGTGTGTACTCCCAAGAGACTGCTGGAGGTAGCTTTGCTGGAAGCACAGATAAGATCCTGTCATGGTTTGATGTGGGGGGGGAGGTCCGGGTGGCAGGGAGCTGCCCATCAGATCGGACTCAGGGCTTGAGCCAATCGGCGCCTCTGTGAATTGCCCTATTTATGTCGGGAACTGGAAAGGTGTGCCTTTGCCTAGGAGCGAGGAGAGGGAAGGCGCCCGGCCAGGTGGCAGCCCAGGCCGGGTTGGTGTTGCCCGCTGAGGATGGCGGCGGTGAAGCCGCTTGGGGAACTCGGGGACAGCCTCGCTCCCAGGGTGCCCACCGCGCTGAGTTCACCCAGAGAGGACTGAGATCTTAGAGAAATGGCCACACCAACAACAGGTCAGTGAAGATGGAACGGGACAATGTGTGCCGCAGCTGAGTTCCCCTTGCAACCAGTGGCGAGACGGTGAGTGCTCCCCCTCGCAGCTAAAGGCAGTCCTCGGGGGAGCAGAGATCCACTCGCAGCCCGTGGAAAATCCACATCAAAGAAGAGATGCCTGAGCCTGAGGACGGTACGCATCTAGAGTCTGTGGGACAACTCCCGTCAATGGGGAGGTGTTTTGTTTAAAGGAGATGTCTGAGCCTGAGACTATTGTGAATCATGGGCACAGGTCAAGACACATTTACGCATTTAAAGTCTATATGACAACCCACGCCAGAGTGAGTGGCTACAACTCCCTAAGAATCCGAGACTGTGGTAAAGCCCGTGCTGGAGCAATCCTATGGGTTAAGGATTGCATCCTGCGGGTAGGACTCACGCTGGAGAAGTTTGTGGATTTTCCTCGTGAGTAGGGGATCCACTGGAGCAGGGGAAAAGGGTGTAAGGATTCCTCCTCCTTTAAGAAAGAAGCAGCAGTAACAGCACGGAATGAACTGACCGGCACTCCCCCAGTCCCTGCCCCCTGCGTCGCTGGGGGGAGGAGGTAGAGCCAGGAAGAAAAGGCAAAGTGGGGTGGAGAGGTGTTGATTTTAAGATCTGACCTTGTTTTCTTTTCATCCTTTTAAGTAACTGTTTTTGCTTGTCGTTATTCTTTAAGTAACTGTTAATAAATAGTTTTACTTTAAGAAAGCCGAGCCTGTTTTGCCCAGGACCATGGTTGGTGGGTGTTCTCTCTGTTCTTGTCTCGACCCTCAGTCCTTTTATTATTATTTTTTTCTCTTCTCCACTTTACTGGAGTGAGAGACTGGCTGCGTGGAGTTTAGTTGCTGGATCGGCCTAAAACCATGACAGATCCTTTGAACCAAGCATGACTGTCTATTCAAACATCATCAGAGGAAAATATTTTGGGAGCTTCAGCAGAGATTTACAGCTTCTGGAGAACAAAAGTACCACAAATACTGGGACGTTGCAATTAATCTCTTGTGCGTGCACAGAGCAAGGCTAATGTGCTTGGAAAGATAGTGTGGTACTGGCAGCAATGACAAAAAAACCAACCCAAATATAAATGTTATTAATGTTCATGTCTCAGGAAGTATTTGTGATGGAGTATATCTTTCTTTCTTTAGCACCAATATTCTTTTGAATACAAATGGCTGTAAATTAATCAACTTTGCATAGGTTGCATTGCAACAGAAATTACATTAAATCTTAAATACACAGGTTAATATAGGCAGGGAGGATATAAAATACGAGCTTGCTAATGGAGCAAGTTCCTTATAAAGAATAGTTGAGTTTTCTTCCCACGAAATACCAATGTGATGTAAATTTCCATTCCACAGCCACTGACTACCATAGTGATGAAAACTGCACTACTGTGCCTGCAGATTTAAAAATAAAACTTGTGTGAGCATAGAGGGAGGGAGAGATTTCTCAAAATAGAGTGTGCAAAACATTCCCATTTTCTCTTTTTGAGGTGTTGTCAATTATGTTGGTATCAGAAAGATTTCAACCTTCTCCACTTACTCATGATGTTTACCTCCAGACTAGCTGTGCTTACAGATTGACTTACTCTCAGCTACCTATGAACATATCCTTGTGTTATAAATCAGAGCAGAGCTTGTATAAAAAAGCTCCTAGTAGTTGCTATTATTGAATATCATCATGAGAAAAATAGGAATAAAGTTGCTGAACAGAGAAAACAAAAAGAAAAAGAGAGATCTCTGACTGTTACTATAACAGGACAAAGCACCTATTACAGTGGGAACAAAAGATAACCCATTTTCTTTGAAATTGAGGTGGAAATAAGAGCACCCCAGCCACCAATGGCAAGCAGAGTGTTTTGAGTGACAGATCACCTAAACGAGTGGTCTTCCTTCATCTTTGAATTACACCTTATTATTGAATGTCAACCTCAGACCATTGCCTTCAGCATCTTCCCAGTTGTGAGCTCAGTGAGTACCGTCCCTCACAGGGAAACCTTCATTCAAGCATGAGCTATGTGAGCCAAAATCCACTTATGACTCAGAAACTGGTGGATCAGTTAGCTCTCCTGCACCTGCAGTAGATCAAAGATGAGAGGAATGTTGGATGCTAAATCTCATTCAGCAGCCATGTGCAATACACTGTAAAGCTGGAAAACTTTTATCTTGTCCTTCCATCTTGGATGCAGTAAGGCTTAATGGGTAGGAGTTTGCATCTTAAAATAGAAACAGACCTGGTTCACTCTGATCCTGTACTGTGTGAAATGCTGCAACATCAAAAAAAGCAATAAGTGGATTGTTGATATTTATACAATGCCAATTCTTCTTTTGGAAGAAAAAAATTCAGGGAAGAAGGAATGAATTGAATAAGCAGATGTTGACTCATCATTGATCTTACAGCTTTTTTAATTCATTGATCTCAAAAGACTAGACAAATTCCTGAAATCAAGAGCAAATTTCTATTTTGATCGTAAATAAGACGTAAATTATAATTATATGTGGTGGGTAAAATAAAAAAAATATAATTTTAACAGTTCAAAAAGTTTTTTAAACTTTTGAAATGTTAGATTTTTTTTTTGCCTGTTTGTTTTCCCAGTGATGAAATAAAAATTGAACCTATAATTTTGGGTTTTGAAAAGCAGAATATCTATTCTTTTAGTGTTTTAGAACTTTATCCATAGTTTCACTTTTTCTCCTTGCCTCATTTTCCCTGTGATAATTAGGGAAAAGCAACAATGGAAACAAAAATAACCCTCATTTTTGTGAGTTTTCAACTAAAGAAGATCTCAGAACTTGAAAAAAAAGTAAAAAACTCTATTTAACAAATGTAAGATAATTTTCAATTTTCAAGATGTTTCTGAATGGGAAACGTAAAAATCTCAGATTATTACTACCTTGTATTATTGAAAAATAGAGTTTCAGACTTTGTTATTGAGAAAGAGAGTATTAGGCTTTAAGACTACGCATTTTTGGAGCACATGCTTTTGAATGTGCTATTGAAATTATTTTCATAATACTACATAATTGTAGTGAGAGATGTCAGAAAGGAGTACATGCCTATCCAATGGTGGCTTGAAACCCCACGACATTATAGAAACATGCAATATACAAGATAGATGCAAATAATTTAATTGTAAGAAGTGTTACACTCTTTCTGCAAGTGAGTACCTCATATCCACAAAGAAAAAAAACACAAACAGCATTGCGACTACTAGCACCATCTGATTTTCACAAGACCTCTTCTAAGCGTCTTTGTTGGTCTAGACTAAGTGCTCACACTTTCATTGAAGTCAATGTGAGCTTAAGAGGGTTTATTTTGCAACATCAATAATCTCTCATGAATCCAATAAAGACTGATGGCATAATTGTTCTGAATGTCCATTGGTAAGTGCAAAAGCTGAATTTCACAATTGTAGTGTTTTTCTGATTAAAACACATAGAATTCAGATTTTGTTTTAAAATATTTGGCTCATATTCTTAGTGGGGCATTAGGGTGTATAAACTCCTATTTCCCCTAGTATAAAATCAAAAATATTGGAGAAATGTTTTAAAAAATCCTTTAATCTACAAAAATTATTTTAAGAGGTGCTTGTCTAGCAAGATGCAATGGAAACCACAATGCTGATTTGCTAATGTACACAGTATTTTCACGAAGTTTAACTACCTAATGATAGCTAATCAAGAGACGGTCTTGGTCTCTCACTGAAAATACAGTGGAACTCCTGTGAGCAATGCTGTGATAGATTAGAAATCAAAAAAGTCCTAAATCCCAGCCCAGTTTGAGTCACTTATTCAATATATGGCCTTGGGCAGGCCATTATAGCACCATATTCCTCTCTCAGTCTATCTAAAGAATATACCATAAACCACGATCATGCTGAAAAAAAAAACAGGTGCTGATTCTACACTGAGCTGGCTTTCTTTTTTTTTTTAGTAAAATTTTAGGTATTAAAAGAAAGTCCTGTATCCTCCTGTCCTAAACTACTGTTGGGAGAACTCATGTGTGACTTAATTTTAAGTACTGCTTCTAAATGTATCTTAAATGCAAAGTCCATTGTTTTCCTGATTTTCAGCTGATGTCACAGAAGAATAAAAGTCTTACTTTTGTCAATATATAACATGATTTGTCAGGGCACTTTAACAGCAGATATCAACTGCAACAGCAATGACAGATTTCAGTGTATTTTCCACAGTATGCCCACTGACACTTTCTCCTGTTCTCCACATTTTTTATTAAAAACTAAATATAGCTAAACCTTGAATTCTGTATGTGCCCATGGGCAAGATACTTCTTTGCTGACCTGTCAGGTTATAAAAATACCCCTCTCAGTGCCCTGTCTGGAAAGAGGCTGACAGGCATGCCACAACCATGTCCTGGCTCTCCCAGTGATGCTCGCTGCCTTTCCGAGCTTGTCATACCAAAATACTGCAGCTTGAAACTCGAGTCCATGCTGTTTTCAGTATGAGTGAGAATGAGGAATCTTTTATATCGTCAACATATTCTTAGAAGTAAATAAGGCTTCATTATCTGCTCAAATGACCATCTGTGACAAAGGAAAGGCACTTCACTGATAAGGGCATTAATCTAGGGATCTGTGCCCCACTCTGCCATAAACATCCCTTGTAAGCCAAGAAAAAGCATTTCATCTCTCTGCGTCTCAGTTCTGCATCTGTCAGGGGTACAGTAGGCACTTCCTGACCTCACATGGGTTTTGTCAAGATAAATGTGTTATGGTACTGAGATACTGACAAGAATATCTCTAAACTATGTATAATACTCTGTTAAGAAACTACAACTAAGAACATTATGCGAGTAGAAGGACAGAATTGCAGTCAAATGAGAATGAAAATCTGCAAAGAAATTTATGTCTAGTACATTATTTTTTATTGCCACTTTTTGCCTGATTTCAGTGGTTAATTGAGAAGTTAACAGAAAGGGGACATCCATATCTATTCAATCTTATCACAGTCAGTAAGCGTGTGCAGAGATAAAAATCAGGCTCTGCAGTGACTTTTGAAAGATTTGTTGCAGCAGAATCGAAGCTTGTATAACAGTCATAGTCCACAATGAGATTTGTCTCAAGGTACGTGATAACTTTTTGATATTCACTCCATCAGTGACAGGAATAAATGTACATGGAGCAATGGTGGCCACAGTTTTTGATGCTGATACTGTATCCATGGTGTTATCAGTGACTTTCCTTAAGTTTTGCGGAAACCTTTCCTGCTTTCTGGCATGGAGGAAGACAATGTTGACAGGATCTGGAATATTTTGAGAGATTCTTTTGTAACAGGAGTTATCTGGTAATTTGTGTGCCCATGAGCATAGACTGAAAGAGTACATGTCACTGAGTATACAAAGACATAGAGAATCACACTCCTGGACAGACTCAGATGAAATTGCTTCTCTGAAACACTGAAGAAAGACAGAAGAAGGATCAGTCAGCCTTCAGGGGAGAGGAAAAAGTTGACAAAAGGGAAAAAAAAAAAACAAAAAGGTGCTGTATCCTGTAAAGAAACCACTATATGTCTCACATAACACCGTTTCTTTCTTAGAAGTAAGGAAGAAATAGGAATACTGTAAGAAAGGAATAGCAAGAGAGAGCTAGACTGCTTGTGCCTGAAATCATAATGTGTTGTTGAATTGTGGAATCTATTATAGTTTTCCTCATTTCAGACCTTATGAAGTAAGAAAACAATGCACTTTTCTTCCTTGTGCACAAACGAGTTTCAGTCTATTCTGAGAAATCTTGTAGCTGGATATCCAAGAAATATTACCTGTGTATCAGGGATATAAAATTTGGCCAGGAGGTCCAAAGATGTGATTCAACTGTTATAAACTTCACAATGCTAGCATTAACGTGGTTAAAAAGGCTAGTTCTTCTTCAGAGGTTTGCACTGTGGATCCCATTTTATCCCGGCAGACAAAGATCCATACAAAAGCTGCTGCATGTGACAGTCTGTCCCTGGAGCAGAAAGCAGAGCTGAGAGATCTCAAGCCTGTGTTCTCCAAAAATCAATCCTGTACAAGGAACAAACATAGGACAGCTTTTGCACAGTTGTCGCATCACAAGGGACCTGAATCAAGCATAAGGGACAGCGCAGATTGACACCTTGGCTGTGGAAGTTGTCTATCACACAGCCCCTGTGTCGCTGTCGTGCAAAGCACAAAGCTAGGCAGCACTGTGAGATCCTGTATTTATTATGGGGAGCTAAGCACTTTCACAATATTGGATGTCTATCCAACGCCAGGAATAAATTAAATGACAGACAGACTAAGCAGAGCAAAATGTATAACCTCAGTAGACCGTTCTACAGAGTCCTGGCAAATAGCCTTAGATGGTACTAGCCAATTAAATTTGCTTTCATTATTCTCTGGGGCAACTAAGTGTTTAAGGTTATAGACACTTTTCAGAGGCTTGTAAATAAATTAAGAGACAGGTAAAACTTTGGCAAAATAAATATTGATGAAGTAATTGTTTATAGTCATATCAGGGACCTCACCCATGTGAAAGCTGTGATCTCTCAGAACCCAGAAGCTAGATTAAAAGTTAAAATATTCTCAACATGACATATTATTCCTGAAATAGGATCTGGACTGAGGTAGGAAACAATGATATGTTTCCTTATCCTTAAGCAGCACCAGGGTGGCTTTGTCCCATGCCGTTACAATTTGAGCTTTGCCACACCTACTGCTGCAGTCCCTGAGCTAAAAATCAAACAAAAAAAAAATCCAAAAAGAGTACCAGAGCAGATGGACATCTGCGTTTATTTGACAAACTTGAATGCTGGGAATTTTATTTGTTAAACTAAACTAAAGAGAAACTTGTAAGGTGGTAAGGCATCTTACTTGCCTGTTAACAGTGCTCTCTAGAAGTTACAAAGCTATCCCAAAGTTTAAACTATGACGGTGATGACTAAACATGGTGGGTCTGAGAGCTGTTGTGATGAAAAAAACAAAAAGCATACTGGTTGTGCATTGAGTAAAAAAATAACTACCTGGGAGTAAAATGGTACTGCAACTTTTCTACAGGATGAGCTACTAGAAAATCCCTCCCTCTCTTCCTTGGCTTCACAACAAACAAAATAGACAAATATTAAATCCATGAGATAAAGTACTATGCTTTAGCAACATGATTTAGAAATTTTTCATTTAGAATGTGCAAAAACCAAGGAACAAATCTGCTGTCCTCACTGTATGAGCTACAGGGGTAAATATATGGCTACATTTTCAGATACAGAGTTCCCATTTCACTCCAAAAGTGGGAAAGCCATGCAGAAAATGCCATGCAAACATGAAATGGGAGGTTCTGAGGCATTATTGCAGCTAAAAATACTGTATAGCAGCATGCATTGCTGAATGAAGGTCAAAGGAGCATGTGATTTGATTGTCAGGGGACCCGGGCTTCTGTGCAAAGCTCACTCTGAGTGAAGAGGTTTGGGGGCTGGGGAAAACAGTAAACTGTTTAGCCTAGAGGAGCAAGAAAACTAGTAGAGGAAAGATGGGCAGGGAGAGAGATCAGAGCACGTTCCATGTAAAATTAGGTTTTGCTTTGGTTAAGGGGGAACTGGCTATTAACTGACAGCAAGTGCTTATATTAGGTGTATTTTGGAGAGTTTGCATAAAGAACAAGCAGTTTTACTGGCTTAGAGCTTTTCCAAAAAAAACTTCATTGACAATATCCCAAACACTATTCACTATCTTCAACATATATGCACAACATATATGCAAACATGACTCAGGCTTTCTTCTTAAAACAAAACAATTTATTAACAGTTACTGAACAAGAGACACAAGGGAACGAAACCGGTTACTTGAGAGGAGAAAGAGAAAACAAGGCCAGATCTTAAAACAACACCTCCCCACCCCCTATTTCCTTTCGTTCCTGGCTCTACCTACCCCCCCCCGGCAGCGCAGGGGGACAGGGAATGGGGGAGTGCAGGTCAGTTCATCCATGCTGTTAACTGCCGCTCCTTACTTAAAGGAGGAGGCGTCCTTACACCATTTTTCCCTTGCTTCAGTGGATCCCCTACTCACGAGAAAAAAATCCCCAAACTTTTCCAGCGTAAGTCCTGCCCGCAGGATTGCAATCCTTCCCCATGGATTGCACCAGTTCGGGCTTTACCAGTCTCGGCCTCTTAGGGAGCTGCTGCCACTCGCATCGGCGTGGGTCGTCCCACGGACTCCAGATGCCTCCACGACCTCGTCGTGCATTCCATGCCCCATTATTAACAGTACCTCGTCGTGCATCCCCTGCTCCACGACCTCTCCTGGGCTCAGGCATCTCTTCTCCGACGTGGGTTTCTCCACGGACTGCGAGTGGGTCTCTGCTCCGCCGAGTGCACCCTGGCTGCAGCGGGGCCGCCTGCCATCTTCACACCGATTTGCAAGGGAAAACTTCAGCTCCAGCACACCTCCTCCTGCTCCATCTTGACTGACCCGGTCGTTGTGGTTGTTTTCTCTTAGATCTTAATCCTCTCTGGGGGAGCTCGGCCCGGCAGGCACCCCGGGAGCGAGGTGCTTCCCGACTCCATCCTGAGCACGTGGCGCCGGCCCGGGCCGGAGCAGCAGCCCGGCCGGGAGCCAGGAGCGAGGGCAACACTCTCCTCCCCTCTCCTCGCTCCTGGGCAAAAGATTGCGCCAAAAGACCGCACCTTTGTCTCAGCTTAAATAGGGCAATTCGCAGAGGCGCCAATTTGGCTCAACTCCCTGGGGGGGATGGGACTCAGATCTGATGGCACAGGGAGCAAATCCCCTCCCCCACCACCAGAACACCCCCACACACATCAAACTATCACATTACCTTTGATGTTTTAGTATATGAAAATATTGTAATGATTAAGGTGAAGACAAACTTGAAAAACCCTCATCTGTCTCTCATATAAAAAATACATCAGAGATGTGATAAGCTCAATATTGTTTGTTCATCAAATCTAGAAACTAACGGTGTTACATTGTTTCACAAAAAGGCAATTGCTTAACAAGATAACCAATATCCTGCTGAGCGAGCAAGGCTAAACCGCAAAGTCAAGACTTGAGAAAAAGGAAGTTTGGGAAGAGGGGGAGCTCATAAAGACGAGGAGTACGAGGAGTAGTGAAGTGAGGAAGACATGGAGCCTTCATCCCTGCGACCACCAGGAAGCAAAGGAAGGCAGAAAATGACGCCCTAGCAACAAGTTGCACAAACGCAGAGTACATCACCAAGAGAAACGCCTACATCGGAAGAAGAAGAGTATAAAACAAAAGACTTGCGAAAATCGGGTGCGAGCCGTCGGCGGAGTGAAACTCCCGGGCCGCCCAGCGCTGTTTTGCTTGTTGCCGCTTGCTAAATAAAGACGCCAATTTTAATTGGCTCCGTCTCCTCGCATTAATTGGTGAAACTAACTTATAACAAGAGATTTCAGATATTGTATGAGATTGACTGGACCTATATCTTCTGAAGGTCAAGAAGCATTGCTGATGGTTGGAAAGGATTTCTTTGTAGGTGCTACTCTAAAGTGAATATAAAACTATAAGGAATAATATTATTACACAGCAATCTATTCTGTGACTATAATCTGTTTCTCTACTTGTGGGATAGCAGTTTTCTCTACTGGTACATCATTTACAGAAGTACTCTAATTCATAAATGTCATTAATAAAAATAACATCTCAATCCCATTTCATTAAAATTGTGTATTAGTCACTGCATTCTACAAATGTTAGTGGATTTGTCTCTTTGGACTGCTCATTTATAGTACCTTGTGAACACTCAGTACTTGAGATGCAATAGCTATTTGCAATTGGCTGGATAAGTCACATCGCAGCTTTTTTTCGTGCAGTTTAATGAATGTGTTGGTGTACATATTGGTGCTTGCAAATGTAAAATCTTATCACTATGTGAATATTCATGCATGTTATATTGATATTATTTTCCTGTAAATAGCTGTGCCAGCAAAACTCTGGTTTATGAATATTTGCAGAAGGGCAACAGATAAAAGAGACAGTATGTTGGAGGTAAATAATTTGAACATTTGTAGTGAAACTCAGACTAAATGTTTTGCAGGATTTGCCCAGCCTTGCTTAAGCTTCCCTGTAAGTGAACTGAGAGTTTCTCCTATATCTGCCTCTTTGCTTCTAGAGGGAAGTGCAGAATCCCTGTTATTCCAACATATGTTGGCAGGTCTGACCTATTGTACCTAGCAAACCCAGCCAGCTCTCCAGGGGACACTAGGCTGTAGGAAAATGTCAAGCAAGGCAGTACATGTGGAGCATAAGAGGTGAAACAGAAAGCCTTTGAGTTGCTTCTAATATACCCCCAAAATAGAAATTTCCTCCTCAAGTCGGCCCATTCAGTAATCACATTATTTTGAATATTTGATGTCTATTCTCTTGGTGCTGACCTTGCTCCCTAAAGCTATCTACAATCTATTGTCCCTGCAATTTCTAACAAAAAAGGGACGTAAAACAAAATAACGTACTTGTAAGCAAGCTTGGCTTTGAACTCGATGTGCTCCAGTAGCTGTGTCACAACAACCAGGCTATATATGACGTTCTTGAGACATAAGATTTGTCCAGTTGGTGACAAAAATATATTCAATTGTTTGAAATTTCTAAAGGGGGTCTTTGAAGAAGAGGTGGATTTTGTACAAAGGCAACCTCTGTGTCTTCCCCTCCAGTTCATCTGTGATATTCAGTGCTGCAGAGGAGGGTAGGCAGATGCTTGAGGCTCCCCCATGCTCCTGCTCTTGGGGGTCTGCTGTTGGGCATTTGGCTTTTGCTTTGGGATGGGAGAGCTGTGCCTTTGGGCACTCAGGTGTTACAGTCCATCGATGTGCCAGTGGATGAGGAACAAGGGGAATGACTGGCTTTTGCTGCAACTCTGTAGTTGTAATGCCACATAGCCTGCTCCTAACGGAGATCAGAACAACTTTCCACTAGCTGAGGAGCTGGACAAGGCTTCACAATCAAGAACACAGACAGTTTATCTGAGCTTTACTTGAAACAACACGTAATGTCCCAGTACCCTGGTGATGTCCATTTCCCTCAAGGTAAAGCCTCTTCTCTAAATAACTATGAGCATTTTTAAAAATGTAACTTCACTGCTGGGCAGTGAGTGTCTCCAGGGGATGAAACTGCTACATGAAATCCCCATGGGCAGCATGGTATACCTTTTCAGGCAGGCTGAGTATAAATGTGAGGACTTTCTGAATTTTATACCCGGTAGAAGATATTTAACCTTCCTAGATTGGTGAGTTTCCAAACTACATTGCCTGTCAGCTTTTCAAAGGTCCTACAGACCTCCAAGTACACAAATCCTTTTGCCTAGCTCTGCCATCAAACTGAGAGTTCTCCTTCAGCAGCAATGAAGAAGGGAACACGTGCGTGCCAAGGACAGAGGAAAAGCAGTCAAAATCAGGTGCTCTCCAGTCAACGATTTACTCAAATGCAATAACAGTAGTAATGTCCCTCTAAGCCTCTACTCTCTCCCAGAAGGAGACTTGCCAAGCATGACATGCCTCCTGCCTGCTGCTTGAGGTCCTCTGCTCAGACAGGAGAATTTGTGGGAGAATGAGAATTAGGAGGTGAAAAAATGCAACAGAGGATAACAGGGTCCCAGGGCCAAAAACTACACTGCATGAACCCTGCCTGTTTGTATAGACTTTCGCTGTTAAAGTCAAGTGCTTGCAAAGTTGGGTATGGGGAGAGCAACCATGACATATCTTTCAGCTGCTGCCTCTCAGCTGCCGTGTGTTTTCACTTCACTGGAGAGATCACTGGCTGGGGACCACTGACCAAAGCAAATCCTTTTGCCTTTGCAGCTGTCTAATTTGAGTACATGCCTCACCAGTTTTGGTTAATTACACAAGAAGTTATTGATGAGGAAGCATACGAAATGTGCAAACATGGTGTGTCACACACAGGGACAACAGCATTGTCTGGAGAGTCATCCCGTTTTGCTACAATCTCACTTGCTACAATCTCTTGATGAAATAAATCACACCACAGGCAATGTATAATGCAGTCTAAAATATGATGATTCTCACTGTTTGTAATCTAAATTGGATATGCCCTTATTGCCCTCTTTGCCAGAGCTATCAAGGGCTTAATAGCTTTCTCGTGCTTGCATGATTATTTCAAATCACATTTTCAGTAACTTAGATTTTGACCATAAGTTATGCTTGATCACGTTTGAACTTACTAACATGCTGTTTAAAAGCTTTACTTTGTTCCTTGATAACAGATTTTGTGTACGATTTGTAAAATGAAACACAACATCTTTCTCATTGACCCTATGACCATTTTTTTCCCTATGTTGGCTATCTCTGCCTCAAGAACTGTCTCTGTCTCCTCCCTGACCTGCGTTGCTTTCATCTTGCTCTCCCTTTTTGCCATTTCAGAGATCTGTGAGTAACGGCTACATCTTTCTTTGAACCACTCTCTTGGCTTCTACATTGTTTCTGCTCTGCATTCACAGCAAACACTCTACCAGTCGCACTGTGGTCTCTGTTACAAACCTTCACCCCTCTGGTTTATCCTGCTCCACTGCTGACAGAGATGATGTTGCTGTGCTATCTGACTGCTCTGTCCCTCACCTACCTTCACCTTGCTGGTGAGATACTGTGTTAAAAGCACATCTCTCTGATAAACTGCTGTGATTCTTTTGCTTGGCAAAGTCCAGTGTGTTGCTTGTAAGGGTGGTGAGCAAACCTTGGGAGCTTTAGTGCAGAAATGTGTTAATCTACTTTCCCTCCTCTCATTCTTCTCTTAAATTATCTGATTTTCTCATCTCCTGGTGTTTAGTTATTAACTTAGAAATTCCCTGGGTTTACACTGATTTCCCAAAACAGCCTCTATTTCTATTAAACTCCTTGAAGGACTGTTCTGGAGGAGAGCCAATTAAACCAGTTATTGAAATGGCACCCAGTTCCTGCTTGATGTCTCCCCCTAGCCATAATCTGTCTCCAGCCCTGCTGTAGCCTGCCTCCACCTCATGGTGTTTCTCCTGGCTGCTGCTTCTTCTCTGGTGAATGGCATGGCAGAGGCAGGGCTCAGCAGGCAATCCCATCTCCATTTATTCCTCCTTCCACTTCTACTTAGCTTTGGACACAGACATGAGTGTCACTCGAGAAGGATGCAAAGAAAAGGTGTAATCCACTCTTGGTTATCTGTCATCAGAAACAATTTATATTCTAGGACAGTATGGCCCTACCTAAAGCATAAGACTAGGAAATGAAGAAAATACACTGATGTGGGAAGACAATGGAAAACATCCTCGGTTACTGGTGAAAAACAGTACTGGAATAAGTCAGTGAGGGCTAAGACCCAGCTCTTCAGGGTTTTATAAGTGTTTCTATAGTAGCTGCAAAATATCTGCTTGACCTGAAAATTGAATAACTGAGTCTTTGCAAGGTGAAAACCACCTTTACTTGTCTTGAGGTTTGGAAAAACACCTGGCTCTTACACTGGTAGCCCCATCGAGAACAATATTAATTCAAAAAACACAGCTGCAGATATATACCCTTTTCTGTCTTTTTTCTTATCAATATTCATGTGCCATAATCCTGACTGGACTCTCAAACTTTTCTGTTGACACTGGGTTTTGACCCGTGAGTCTCAGAGGTGCAGAGATGCAGCGTGGTTGCTTGGCAATACGAATACACCAGTTCTTTGGGGGTGACAAATATTATTTAAGGAACATTTTCCTCTTGTTGTTGCTGAATGGATAAGAGCACAGATGACAGACTATGACGCCTGACCTGGGGCTTTGGGGCCATAATTCAGGGTTTTACGGATGCAGAGTTCTGTCTGGCATGGGGGTGAATTTGGACCCAGACTTGACTTTCACTGACTCCAGGGATGAGTAATTATGTTTAGACATTCATAGAATCATAGAATGTTTTGGATTGGAAGGGACCTTAAAGATCATCTAGTTCCAACCCCCCTGCCATGGGCAGGGACAAGTATTCAAGTATTCAAGCATTCAAGTATGTAAGATTTGGAATTTTACCTCAGATGAAACTATTGGGAGGGGCTTTTCCTCTAAAGTCCTGTTTTTTATACTCTCTGTGAAGGCAGAGTGCACAATTCCAGTCTGGGTAAGCTTTTGCGAAGGTAGAGAAAGGGAGGGCGCTACCTTCAGCACAAGGGCAGAGCTTGCCTGTCTGCTTGTGGGAAGACCAACCCACCAGCTCTCCTGCAGGAATTTCTGCTTGTGAAAGGCACAGAAGATGCCACTTCATGTTGAACTGACCTCTGTGTAGTTGGCAGCTTTTTGCAACCATCTCCATGCCTGTGTTTCACAAGTCCATGCATAATCCTGGGCCTGGGCCTTAGGGAGGTGTGGACAGTCAAGAGCCATAAAAAAGTATAATAACCTGCCATTTACTGAGGTTTCAGACTTGCCAAAGCTTGCCAAAGACCAACAGCTTCATCATTAAGGTAGCTGAATCTCTGTGCTTCTTTTTCTTGAGCATTTGTTTTGGTGCAGCTCCCATTTACAGATCAAGGGTCTCTGATCTGTGTTGTTCTTTGTATAGATCTTTTTAATTATAGTAATTATGAAATTAATTATATTAAATTTATTAATAATTATAATTTTATAATTCTTATAATTCTCTTTGTAACTCTTCCAACTGAGTTTATTTTATACGCTTTTGGTAAATCTGCTGCTTCATTGTGGCAAGAAATTAGGTAATTCAGTAAATGTATAGGCACAGACCTCTTGGCTTTAAGGAAATTTCAGGTAGAGATAAAGAAAACTAAGAGCAGACAGATTTTGGAAGATCTTGATGTGTTTGACATATGCACAGTGGCTCCAGTCTTTACTTAGAATTGATGTAAGCCACAGTAAATTAGACAGCCTCCAGGCTTACTTGAATTCTGAATTTGGTCCTATAACATTTTTTCCTCCAAGTCATCCATCAGGTTGTCAGCAAATTGTCTGTGTGCCATATATTAATCTCACTTTTCATATCCCTTATTATTCTGTTTCAGTGGGAATTCAGTTGCAGATGAAGTCTGCTTAAACACAATATTCTGCAAATATTATAGCCCAAGAAAAATTTAACTAATAAGAAAAAACATGGCATCTAAGCTGGTGCTCTGTAGGTACATGGTGCTAAATGAGTGCTGCAGAGAGGACTGTAGCTGGAAATTCTTACTTAAAAAAACCAGCATGTAGAATTTGACTTGCTTCCTACTACGTAATCAGCAGCAGGCTTTAAGTTAACAGTGATATCAAATGGTTTATTTAGCTGTCAGTTACAAAGAGAGAATTTGTGATGCAAACAAACAGGCAGCTACAGTGACATCTTTAAGAGAAGTCTGCTTTCATACAACTATGCAAGCACAGACTTACCTCCACTAGCAAGCAACATGGACAAGTCTCATGGAATATTTTATTCAAGACCTCTGTTTTTGTTCTAAGTTTCCTGCAAGGAAACGGTGGGTTGTATTGCCACAGGGGATTGTGGATTATACACAAAAGTAAAGTAGATTTGAAAAAGGAATCAGAATTTGTGCCTTACCAGCTTTCCTTATGTTTGCTTGCACACAGTAACCATCCATACAAAACAAATCTTTAATGATACAGTGCATCAGTACAGGTCCATGTCACAAGAATCTTTTCGGCTTCTTTCTCTTTTAAAATAAAGTGAAGGAAAATGTGTTTTGAAGCACCATCCTTTCATCTCCTAGAAATGTTCAGTCAGAAAATAATAAGTTATGGCAAAAGAGAGAAGTTGATCAGCTGATGTAGGGACAGTCGAATTTCTTCTTTCTCTGTCTTTAGAGCAGGTCATGTAGCATATCAGGAGGAAAAGCTGAGAGGTGATAAGATTTTTTTATTTTCTACATCTTTCAGTAGATCGTCCTTCTCTGTAGGTGTAGGAATCCCTGATGGGCAAAGAGAATTTAATAAGAATATGCGCAGTTCCCTGTGGCTGAATTTATGTGTGTGTTGCCAGTTGCAGACACACTTATTTGAGCAACTTTTTTGTCAGTTTATTCTGGAAAATATAGTACTGATAGCCAAAAGATAACTATCCTTAGCAGCAGAACACAATTACCTATCTTGCGGTAGGAACTAAATCCACTCAATGACACTGAAATAAGGTAAGATATGCTTTTATATCTCTTCACATGAAGCAAGTGGTCTGACAGGGAATTCCCCCAAGGCACATCATGTATCTGGCCAGGGCTAGGTGTTCTTGATCCTGGGGGCTATATAAGCCCTGAGTGTGGGAGGGCACTTCTTTGTTAATGCTGAAACGATGGAAAAAGACTTTAAAAAACTTTGAGACAGTGGTTTCCATTAGCCTAAGTTTGACATTTACTAAAGAGAAAAGTAAGATACGAATGCAATTTTCATTTCTCTGTTGGCATTTTTTGACATCTACATCTTGTTTGCAAAGCCTATCTCTTTCTCAATGCTTGTACATTTTTCTTGTACATGAAACTTGCAGGAGGTTTGGGTGAGAAGGAGATGGTTATTTCTGTAAGGCTGCTTCATTACTGTGAGGTCAACATAGCTTTAGGATCTTCAAGTTTATCTCATAAAATAATTCTTTTTAAAAAACTAAGCAAAAACAGAAGAGCCAGTCAGCAGAAAAGGACAGGGAAAAAAAAATCTGACTTTTAAAATGAAGAGAAATAACTTAATCTGAGGTGAGAGGAAATAAATCAATAAAAGTAATTTTGTGTTATGTGTGAAGGTTTCACAGTCTTAGCTTTCAACTTTCTGTCAGTTTCGCAGTTTTAATTCACTTACAGAATTTTAAATTGAACCTATTTCTGTCCAGTCATCGTCTTTCTTAGGACAGTGTATCAAATCTGGCTTTGAAACTTATCATCCAAATAGAGATGGGCTTTGTAGCCCACAGGCACTGACCACATCATATGGCATGAGAGAACATACTCAGGAATGTATAATGTGATGCTGGAACTGGAGGCATTGGGAATATCGACTGAATTGCCCCTAGAATTTACAGGTGAACAGTGTATATGAGGTGGTCAAGGCAATGGCACTTGTGAGTTTGAGTCCTGTATATCCATTTCCTAGGTAAATATTGTGGAAATACAATCAACTGAAAGTGAAGCAATGACAAGTGTTTTCTCATAAAGCATCTGCCATTCAAGATTCGGACTCCTATCAAAAGAGACAACGTAAACTTCATCCAGCATATCTACAGGTTACTCTGCCTCAGACTAAAACCTTTCAAAAACATCTCAAGAAAACAGAAAACAAAAAGAGAACACCTAATAATTTCACAAGCTTGATGGCTCAGGTGCCAGGGCATATACCCTTCAAATCTCAGTACTTGCTATCTGCCTTGCAGTTACACTAGAGATAGTGGTGCTTGACCCAAAGTCAACTCATACCCAGTTATTTCCCACTGTATTACCTCCAGAGCTTTGTCTCTTGCTGCTTTGCTGTAGCATCTGTGATCTGCCATATAATGCTGCAACACACATCGCAGCGTCTCAGGGACATAGATCACTACAACTGGAAAGAAAATTCCCACATCCCTGCAATTCACAGCAGCTTCTCCCTCACTGCAATGGCCTCTGCCTGGCTCATTGCCTGAGCATGTTCTTATAGGCTGATGAGAGCAACGACTTTTGTTTAGTGATAATGAATAGGTTCCTTTCCATGTGACCCCTGGGTCATTTAATTCTGGCCCCTTGTGCTGTCACAGCCCATGCTGAATGGGCAGCCTTTGCCCAAGGGGACAGAATAAACTCTCGGCTCTACCTGTGACAACTTTGCAAACTTACTGGTGGCTTGAGAATGCCCCAGAGAGGAAACTCAGGAGCTGCTGAGTGGCCTGTCCAGCTCACTCATTGACAAAACTGAGTGATGGACAGAAGACTCTGTATTTGGAACATCTTCTTCCTTAAATATCTCTGGATGTTAAATATTTTTAGAACTCAAACTCCTTTTCTTGTAACCCACATTTTTTTTTTTTTTTTGAACATGGAACACAGAGTTTCCAATTCCAGACATATCACAAACAAATCTGAACCACTGGTGCTCTCCCACCCAAATGGAGAGGCCACTTCACATTTGTCAGTAGATTACCCAAAGGGAATTTCTGAGAAAAGACAGGAACAGTTTATGAGTCTTTAAATGAAGGAGTATCAGGGCTATTGAAAGCAATGGTATTGCTGCTTAAGAAATCAGGGGATTTATCTTTCTAGCTGCTTATCAAGAAAATAAATGAACTTAACAAGCATCATCACTAGCTCTATCAACACTCTCAAGCACTATCAAGATCCACTGAAGGCAAGCAAAAGAACTGAAACCCTTTAACCCTCCCCTTAAACTAAGGAATTTGTGGAGAAGTATTAAAACAGCAAGCGGCCCCGGGAGGGCCCTGTCTTCCCCCCTCGTCCCCCCGCCCCCCATCTGCTCATCTTTTCCTCCACCGCTTTCCTCCTCCCATGGCCACCAGATGGGGCAGCGAAGCTCCGCTCCCGGCAAAGCCCAGGGAGCTTCGTCCCCCAGCGCCCGTCCGGCAACTGGGGCGATGACCACCCGAGCCTCTCTGAGCCTGATGACAGGCAAACGGGCTGCTGGAAACTTTCTTTAAAACAAACAAACAAAAAAATAAAATAAAAGGAGTAAACTGCCTCTGTCCTCTTGCAAATGCTGGAAGCTGAAATACCGCAGTTTCTTCTTGTGTGGTGATAGAAAGAGAAGAAATCAGTGCAAAACCTCTCTGGAAGGGTATCTTGGTAGACAAGTTGGTTCCTCATTGGTGTTTGGCATCAATCTGCCCTGCTCTAGAGCCCCACACTTCTAGGGAATTGTAGGTTTGTTACAGCATCCTGAGATCGTCCTTATGATTCCTGCATTTTCACAAGTAAATTAAAAAAAAAAAAAAAGCACAAACAGCTTATCCCACTAATATAATTGCAGTTAACCTATACTATAGGGGTCAGAAGACATCATCATTTTTCAAATACCACAGTGCAAGAAGAAATCTTAAATTAATCCTCCCTGACCAGAATCACCAGCATGAGGAGCAAAGAGTAGGAGAAGAGGGGGAAAAAAGCCCAGTATCATATGAAAGTCTGCCTCATAAAGTGAGCAAACTCCTGCCCACACCGTTTTGCAGTTTGTTTACTTGTGGCTTCATTAAAATTGCATGCAGATCCAATGACTAGATTTTGTTAATGGCCCACAGAGGGACAATCATTGCTGAAGCCTGAACACTGTGATCCATTTTCCCTAATTATTACTTTGTAACCATTTCTAATTTGACAGCTCCTGCTGAACAATGGTTCATTTATTTTGTTTCATTGTTTCATATAAGGAAGCATCAGATAAGCATAACAGCAGAGCATTAGTAAGGAGACCCACTAATTTGAAACATACATTAATCTCATGTTAAGAGCACATAATGGCCTTCGGTGAGGCTCCTGGAAAGATTATTCATTGTAGAATCCCTTTAAAGAGTATAAATCACAGGACTGTGTTGCACAATTAACAAGGAACAGGAAGAATATCTAATTCCTTGCAGCCTACAAGTCAAGAATGGAGAGGGCAAAGAGGTTCGTTTTCTCCCTTGGTTCTATTTTATAACTGTCAAAAAAAGTGGAATAAAGATGCATATATTTGCTCATGATGAAGTCGTTTCTAAGTTTACGTAGTTATTAGGTATATGACTGTGGGCTTTGAGGAGTTTAGTTGTTTTCCTCAGAATACAAACATCTAGGGTGGTCAGGTGTTTCTAAAAATCTAACGTAACTCATGGCTTTTTGAAGGCTTTAACATAAAGTTATGTATTTCTAAAGAAGCAGTGTGAGAATATACTACTACAAGGGTCAGCAAGTCCAGTCTCCTGCTATCTCAGTCAAATGTACCAATATCTATTTCATGAACTCAAGGAGTTCTATTTTAAATGTATTAGAGTTTTTAATTTTGATCTTTTTTATTCCTGTAACTTAATTTTAGAATACTATTCCAAAACTCCACTTTATTGACTTGCCTCAAAATTTGTGTCATCAGGAAACTTCATTATTTCACTCTTCTACTTTCTTGTTAGCCTCTTCTTTATTCATTTTATGACAGACCTAGTCCCTATAAGCAGTCTAAAAGTATTTGGCTTTTGTATATTTGTTTTCATGCCCCTATTTCAGCTACTACAATGACTATCAAGCTTTTTGTGGTATTTAACCCACTTTACGAAAATATGTTCAATTTCAACCTTCATTTTGCTAAGCTAAACAAGGCAGGCTGTTTTGGTCTCATTTGCTAAGACAGGCTTATTCCTTTCTTATATTCCAGTTTGACTTTGTCTTTTTTGAGTGTGAATGACTGGAATTATAAATTTTCCTCCAGATGGAATTTCTTCAATGCTTTATAGAATTGTATTAATACATCTTTATCTCCTCTAGAAACGTTAGAACTGATAAATCCTTGGATTTTTTTTTCCTGTTGCAACACATTGGTAGATCATAGCTCTACTAACAATGCATTGGTTTGCCCAGACGTTTTTATCATTTTTAGCTCTCAGCTGATGATGAGTCAGCTTGGAGCAGTCATTTTTGCTATCTTTTTACTAAGGCATGATTTGCACTTTTGCACATTGTGCTTTTGAATTTAAACTATTTCTATCTTTCCAAGCCTCATGATCGTTCAGTTATTCCCATAAATTATTCTGATCTTCCTCAGATAATGGCAACTCTCACTTCTTCAAGAGGACCAGTTCTCACTGCTTAGCCAGTTTCTTACTCGCTCTGTTATTTAACTAGCTCCTGTCTTCTGCGGTGTGGTCTACTTTAAATGTCTCACCAAAGTTCACATAGATTAGGTATATTGTGCCTGCTTACTCTAGACCTTTAATTATCTTGTTTCATACAGATATCAAATTGACCTCATTTAGTTTGCTGCAGTTTATCCTGTTTCCCCTTTCCTTCCCCTTCTTTACTGTTTCCTTCACAGTTTGATCTAGAGCCCTGAGTAACACAGAGGTCAGACTAATGGGCTTGTGGTTGTCTGAAACACTGCATATACTTAAATATAACTACTTAATTTGTTGTTCTCCGGTTGCACAGCAATATTCCTTCCCATGGTTTCAATGCCTTTTTAATGAGCAAAATCTATCACCTATCAAATCCAGCAATACCTGGGTCTTACCTTCATCTGAATTCGTTGTCCTGTCTGTATCTGAGGTCTTTGTGTTTTCTGTCTCTCTCTCAAAACACTGTACAGCTCTCAACTTGATCCTGTCACTGAACACGCTCAGTCAATACACCAACATCCGATGAGCAGGACCACTTGTGTCAACCTCTTCACAAAAGGTTTTGCACAGTTGGAATGTTGAGTTGTCTATTTTTCTTGTCTCTCAAACTGTTGGCATGCAGACCTTAAAAATATTTGTCCTCTCCCAGGTGGTTTAGTTTCTCTGCTTTGCCACCAGTGTACCTTCCAGGAGTATACAATAAATGTGCCCTCTTGTGCCCCATGCTACTCGATGGCTCAGCTCTGCCATTGCAGGCTCTCACCTCACGGCCTGTGGAACTGCCAGGGGTCTCTCCAGCACTGATGGGCTGTTTTTACCAACTCTGAAATTTGGGTTTGCATTACAAGTCATGTTTCCTTCCTAAGAAAGGAAGATGTCCCCATATGGTCACTGTCAGCTCAAAGAAATGTCTGCAATGATCACTCTGGTCAGGGAAAGTTAAGTAACAGCCTAAAAACCAGAGCTCATCTTAGAAGGTACTGTATAAAACACAGTTTGCAGCAAAAGTCTGCTTAGACAAGAGGAATATTTTTGGCGTTTAACAAAAATTGCTGTGGCTTCTTCATTACACTCAGATCACATTGAGGGACGTCAACCCTGGCAGGCTGTGTTGCTGTCTCCATATAGTAGACACAGTACGTGTTGTGCTCAGATAGAACAGTAATAGCTGCAGTTGTTTTGTGTAGAAAGGCAAAATTCCTTGCTCTCTGTTTCCACTCTGGATGCCCCTCAATGACAGCATGGTACCGAAATACCAGGAAGTTGTTTCTCATAGAGTCCCTCAGCTTTGCTCTCAGTGCGTCCTGCTGTATTACTGACATTCATGCTTCTTTTCTTTTTCTGACTGGCTCCATCCTTCCTGTTGTTCAGTTTTCTTCTAACCAGAGCTGAATCAGCTTTTAACTGAATTTCCTCACTAGCTTCTGTTAACAAGCCTCTCCCAACCTTCTTGCCACAGAAGGATAAAATGCAAGCGATCAATCCCTATTCATCCCGGGATACATATATCATGGTGCAACTATTTGCAGATAGTGAGGGGCACTGCACAAGCAACTGGCCTCTAGAGGAGGCATGGTGGTTAGTGAGAGGAGTCTGCTCTCTCATGGCATTCAAGAGAGAAGAAAATTACCAGCCCCAAACTCAGTGCATCACCTGCTCTGTAACATTTCTGCCAGGTTAGTCCTGGCAAAGCAGGTACGAAGTTGCCCTTGCTTTGCAAGAACTGTTGCCTACATGCCACAGGAGTGATATAAAGGAGGAGGAGGAGTCCATCACAGTGCACTGCTCTCCTTCCTGGTGCCACTATACACATGATCCATTATGTTTGATGATCTCCTGCTGGCATTCATTTCGGCCTGGTTGATCGGAGTGTGCAGCAGCTCCATCTTCATTGTGTTCTGCCAGGACCTTCTGAGTTAACTGTAATAAACTGTACAGAATGGTCCTTCCCTGACTGTCTTCATCTTTAAACATGACCCTTTTTCAGGTAACACACTCAACACTGATCGTTGATAATTGAGAGGAGAAGCAAATTTTAGACGCAATTTTCTGTGCTCCATTTAGATTTCTATTCTGCTCTTTGCCTCACCACCTTCCTTGACTGTTATTGTAAGTATAGTATTACCACAGGGTAGGAATATAGTTGTGGATTTAAGGAGAAATGAAGCAAGCTAGGCCATAAATATTCTCATCTTATTCTTGTCATTCGTTAGTTACAATTTCTCCTGTAAATAAGAATCTCAATGCTTGCATTTGTTTCCTTTTTCTATAAGTTTTTGGAACAACTCTTGCCCTTCTTATGTCCTTCTAAGTGGTGATTCACTCTGATTTCCTGATTTATGTTATTCTAACTTACAGACACATTTTTCCCAAAAAAAGTCACGTGAAAGAGCTTCCTATTAATGCCATTTATTAACGAGTTTTTTGCCTAGAATATACTTTCCGCTAACTTGAACACCCTTACCTGCTATTTTTTTTTGTTTCTGAATTTCTTGGGCCAAACCTTTTAAAGAGCATTTCAGTTGAATAAAATGTTGAATTTGTAGGCCACCCCTCCACTGGAGCACGTTCCTTGAGGTGCAAAAGACATCTGTGGGTTTGAGTACTCCACTAATGAAAATGAGTGAGCTCCACATGCAAATGAACTAGGCTCCAAGGCTGGCCTCCTCCTTTCTTTATTCTGTTTTATATCCCAGACAGCTACTGCCATGCATTAAAGTCTATAAAAGCAAAGCTGGGCCCAGCCCAACAAATTCAGAAGCTATCTGAAAATCTTTTCATAGTTTTCCATCTTCTGGATACAAGCTCAATGTTGAAATTACCCGTTTCAAAAATGGTAGTGGTACGCATTTATCTGTTTTCGAGTAGGTAATTTGCATTTTTTAGTTGTTTATTAAAAATCTTGTGAGACCAAATCTCCTGCAACATTATAGTCTTTTGCAAGACTCAGTTTCCAATAGTTATCTTGTTAGATTGACCTGCATTACTTCCTCATTAATTATTGCTGGTCTTAAAAACTGGTATGGCTTTCAATTTGTGTTGATTTCTGTAAAAGTCTTCACTCTTGATTAATAATCTGCCACTTATTTAAATTATTATAGCCTTTTGGGCAGTGTTAATCTGAAAAAAATCTCATGAGAAGCACAATGGTTGGAGGAAATAAATATATTACATGAGCAGCTTGACATCACTATTGTAAGAACTTCACAGTTAGCTTCCAGAAATAAATGAGAAGGAAAAAAGTATCCAATCCACAGAAACTTAAAAAAAAAAAAATAAATCCTAGAATGTATTCATGCATTCTACCACCTCATAGTTTCATTTTAAATTCTGGAAAGGGAAGATGAGAGAACTTTAAAAATTATTTGTACAGTAAAGATTTTCAGTGGTGCAAGAGGGTAATAACATGCTACTGTGCTTAGGAGTTGGGCTATAAAATGACTGCTTGCAAGCATCTCATATTTGAACATTTCCCTGAAATGGAAGATGTTTGAGACCTCTGTGTGTTTGGGTAAATTTGTGCTTAGAAAATGTCACTTTCAAAGAAGTTGCTACTACAAGTATAAATTATGCCAAAAGAAAGGGCTTAGGGACAGTGGCCCTCACCTGTGATGGAGCACATTGGATTCTTTCTCATAATATTTCCTCTGTGTTGTCAGGAACCTCATAATCAGCCTTTGAAGCAGAGTTATTTTGTTGGATCTCTTATTTTGCCTTATCTTAAAAGTTGTTAAATGCTCTGTGATGGTTATTAAGAATATTTTTGGGAAGTTTTTGATTGTTGTTTTTTTTTTTTTCTTAAACAGCTGTGGTTTTTGTTTTATTTTGTTTTGTTTTGTTTTTTTTTTGTACCAAGTAAAGAGATTCTTACAATCAAATTTTCATTTGTCAGAAATTGAATGATCACTGTTGACTTCAGGGGAGCTACTTTGCTTTACAAAACCAGATGGTGAAATGCTTTATACCATATCATAGACCTTTTTGCTAATAAATTGTAGTGAAACTAGAAACATGATGTTGGAAGAGAAGGGAAATGATCCTTCAGTCTGTTTTTTTGTTTGACCAAGTGTCTCTGTAGTTTTTCTGATCTATGTCTGTAAAACCTCTTTCTAAAAATCCTTTGGATAAGGACAATTTGCAATCTGTGTAGATCTCATGGCTCACAGGATGTACTTTCATAACCAGAAAGTTTTCTACTTGTTTTTTTGCCTCTTATTAAATAATTTTCTCTCTTCTCCAATGTGCCCAGGGCACAGAGAATGATTAAACATTCTCCTTTTTAAGACAATGTTTTATTTACCAGCAGGCTGTTATCAAATTGTCTTCCCCCTACCTCTTATTATCTCTCACTTGTTTTCACTGTCTGGACTAAACTGTATGTAGTTCTCCTAATATAAGATACTTATTCACTTTCCTATTCAATAATGAAGCACTATCTACACATTTTTTTTTTTTTTTTTTGCAGTGGCTAGGCATCCACATTGTGGTTATTTCATCTTGACTGTAAATCTTAACTCTGCTTATGACTGTATTACCTGGGACAAATGTCAAATCCCCTTACTATAGTGGAGTTTTATCATATTATCCACTAGGTCAGTTATAGCGTTAAGACAAGGAAATTAATTTGATTTGACATATTCTATTTTGATTTAATAGGTAATTGGACTTAAAAAAAATCTTATTAATATCTTGGTGTTTCTAAACTAACTGTTTAGGGTCTTTTCATTGCCTATTTCATCACCATCTATCTCATTACTTAGATGAACTTCTTCAAAAGTCCCTTTTACCCTCATACAAAGAAATAAAAATATCAACAACAAACTAGGTGCTCCAGTTGCGCTACTGCTACTCTTCATGTCTTCTTCTATCCTTCATACAGATCAAAAATCATCTAATGTTTGAGAAATGTCTCCTGCTAGTGCTTTAAGTATGTTAAAGAGAACATTCCAGTGCAGCAACTGCACACACATAGGTGTTTGTGAATCGCTGTGCATTGTGTGTGTACTTTGGCCTCCCTAAAACTTGTGCTGCTCTCTTGAGAGTCGCATTCCAGGTATGCTTTTGTACTTTGAGGTATGTTTACATTAAAAAATGCTCACTGGTTTTGTCTCTCTGTCCTTTATCAGCTACTACTGTATGTACTATGCTCAATTGCTCATCAAAAATCAGATTTTCAAAGACTTTACTGTCTCTCATAGAAAAAAATCCCACTATAGTTGCTCCAATTGCTCGCATAAGAAACAAGCCACTCCATCAAAATAAAAACAAACCAAAATAATGTATTTAGATATATTTCCTTTCCTTTTCATTACTAATTCTTACTGTATTTTAGTGTGGATCTATTTTTTTTTTTAGTAGAAAAGACATTGTACAACTCAAAAATAAAAAGCTGCAAGGTAGCTCTTATTGCTATGTAGAAGTCATACTATCATCAGAGCTGAATGTTATGCCCTGCTTTTCTTGCCTTAAAATATCATTACAGCTGTTGTGGGGCCTAGTGCCTTTAAATTCCAGGTCATCTTCCAGTCGCATGATTTTTTTTTCCTGGTACTATCAAAAGTGAGGTTGTATTTGGCCAAAATTAAAAATAAGCTCAAAACAATTTGAAAATTAAATGTTTTGTTTCCTATCAGAAGCGAAAATCAAAGAGGAGAAAATCCCCATAAATAAGTCGCGTCTTTTAATTTTACTTTTTGAGAAATGAGGCATACTTGAAATATCATGTAAAAAGTTAAAGTCAATTTTTTTCTAAGGAGTAAGTAATACAGAAGTAAGAAGAACTATTTGGATTTTAATCTTGATCCCTTAACATCTTAAGAAACTTGATCATGTAATTATTAAATACATTTAAAATCTAATTAGTTTCTGCTTCTAATACACATATTAAATCCAACAATTAGTTTGTGTATCTTTTTTCAGATTTTTCATAGCAAAAAGAATAATTTAAATATATATTTGAATTGAACTCTCAAAATGTTTCAGTTGTTCCAAATATGCATTTTGCCTTAAAATATTTTAACTCTTATGCTTTTGCCTATTTTTAAAGACTACTACATTGAAGTTTATTGACAACATCTAATGTAGTGTTTGGAAAGAGATGTTTATCATTATCTTTAGATAATTACTAAAAAATGGAAAATTGCGACTTTTCAGTCTACGAAAGAAACACCAAAATGTAGAAATTTGAACTGTAAATAAATTCTAAGTAAAGATCAATTCTGGCAAAAAACTGCCATGTCTGAATATTCTGGTTTGCACAACCCAGCACTTCCAACAACATGAATGCTCTATTTAAATGCAGTAGCAAACCTTAATTTGAGTGCTTTCTCCTCTTTAGCTTACACACAGAAAAGAAAAACGGATACTAGTGAAGGATTTACTGTAATCTACAACCATGTACTCTTTCCCTTAGAAATCTCTGTCTTGTTCGACGATGTTCTGGTTGTTTCCTGCAGTGTGACCCAGTCTAATACAATGAATGAGACTCTTGCTGGTAAAGCACCTGCTCCATTTATTCACCTGAGGAGCTGGAACGTAATGAATGACTGCTGGGAAGAGAAATGCAACTTTGTACCTAATGCTATCAAACAACATTCCAGCAACCACTAAATTGTCTCCTGGTCTCTTCTGTAAAGTCACGTTTTTCACAATAATTTTGTCTTCTTTTCTGAATGTCTCATTTAGGACGCCTGGGATCTGTGAAGTGGAGGTACTGAACATCTCCATAGGCTATTGGAAGAAGAGAGAGATGGAAACTTTCTACTCAAATTCCCTCTCTGCCTTGGTACCCAGTGTGACTTTAGGCATATGAGTTTTTTCTGTCTTCATTTTTATTTGAATTTCCATTTGGAGTCAAAGCAGATTTCCTCCAAAGTTGAAGGTACACTAGGAACAACTGTGCAGCTCTGCTAGCAGTCTTCTTTGGATTTAGCATTTTTCAGGGTGTCAGATTTGATATTCTCAATATATGCTTACTTTTAAATGTATTGTAAGTATATGTACATAATGCTTTAATAAGTTCTTGTCTCTTCACAGTTTAAAAGTTTGTCAGAAGAGGTTTTAGAAAAAGAGTAAATAACTCTTGAATATACACATCTGATCCTGTATATATACGAACTCTATAAGTGAGACTTTCCTTGAGAAACGCCCACCAAGTGATTTGAAGCTATTTCAACTAGATAGCTTTGGCATTTCTTTGAGCCCTGCATCTTAAGTAGACCATAACGTTATGAGACTGTACAGAAGACCTTAGCTCCATTCAACAAAACAGTTAAACATCAGAACTGGATTTGGAAGAATGGGCAGGCATCCAGGAGTCAATACAGGGAGGAAGTTAGGACATGTAGGGAGATAATCAGGGGGGCAAAAGCCCAATTGGAACTTAGACTAGCCTGCTCCGTAAG
Organism: Tauraco erythrolophus; assembly: GCF_009769465.1. Classification (NCBI taxonomy): domain Eukaryota; kingdom Metazoa; phylum Chordata; class Aves; order Musophagiformes; family Musophagidae; genus Tauraco; species Tauraco erythrolophus. The sequence goes on along the minus strand of NC_141467.1, from coordinate 50,982,107 downwards.
GGACAACAAAAAGTCTTTCTATAAATATATTAATAACAAAAGGAGGGCTAAAGATCACCTCCAGCCCCTACTGGACTCAGGGGGTACGTTAGTCACTAGGGATGAGGACAAGGCTGAGGTCCTTAATGCCTTCTTTGCCTCAGTCTTTAATAATAAGGTCAGCAGTTCCCAGGTGAGCTGGCCTTCGGTGTCTGAGTGCAGGGAGGGAGAGCAAATCGAAGCTCCTGTGATCCAAGAGGAACGGGTCAAGGATCTGCTCCTTCGGCTGGATGCCCACAAGTCTATGGGGCCTGATGGTATCCACCCGAGAGTCCTGAGAGAGCTGGCGGATGTCATTGCCAAACCCCTGTCCATTATCTTTGGACAGTCTTGGCTCACTGGGGAAGTTCCGCTGGACTGGAGGCTGGCGGATGTTACCCCCATTTACAAAAAAGGGCGGAAGGAGGATCCGGGGAACTACAGGCCTGTCAGCTTGACCTCGGTGACGGGCAAAGTCATGGAACAGGTTATCTTGAGTGCTATTAATGAGCACATACAGGTTAACCAGGTGATCAGGCCCAGTCAACATGGGTTTATGAAAGGCAGGTCTTGCCAATCAAACCTGATCACCTTCTATGACAGGGTGACCTGCCTGGTTACGAGGGAAGGGCTGTGGATGTAGTTTTCCTAGACCTCAGTAAAGCCTTTGATACAGTTTCTCATAGTGTTCTGGTTGAGAAACTGATAACTGCTGGCCTGGATAGGCACACCCTCCTTTGGGTTAAAAACTGGCTGGATGGCCGGGCCCAAAGAGTGGTGGTCAATGGGGCTAAATCTGGCTGGAGGCCGGTCGCCAGTGGGGTTCCCCAGGGCTCAGTGCTGGGTCCAGTTCTGTTTAACATCTTTATCAATGACCTGGATGAGGGGATTGAATGTACCCTCAGTAAATTTGCGGACGACACCAAGCTGGGAGGCTGTGTCGATCTGCTCGAGGGTAGGGAGGCCCTTCAGAGGGATTTGAACAGACTGGATCGTTGGGCTGAGGCCAATGGCATGAGCTTTAATAAGGCCAAGTGCAGAGTCCTTCTCTTGGGGTATAAAAACCCCAAGCATCGCTATAGGCTCGGGGAAGAGTGGCTGGAGAGCTGCCTGGCGGAGAAGGACCTGGGGGTCTTGGTTGACTACCGGCTTGATATGAGCCAGCAGTGTGCCCAGGTGGCCAAAAAGGCCAATGGGATACTGGCGTGTATCAAGAATAGTGTGACCAGCAGGAACAGGGAAGTGATCCTGCCCCTGTACTCGGCACTGGTGAGGCCGCACCTGGAATATTGCGTCCAGTTTTGGGCCCCTCGCTTTAAGAGAAATATTGATCTCCTGGAGTGAGTCCAAAGAAGGGCGACTAAACTGGTCAAGGGGCTGGAAAATAAAACTTATGAGGAGCGGCTGAGGTTTAGCCTGGAGAAGAGGAGGCTGAGGGGAGACCTGAATACGGCCTATAAATACTTGAGAAAAGATGGTGGGGAGGTAGGGGAAGGGCTCTTTACATTAGTGATGGGTGATAGAACAAGAGGAAATGGGCATAAGCTTAGTCAGGGGAGATTCAGGTTGGATGTTAGGAAGTATTTCTTCTCTGAAAGGGTTGTCAGCCACTGGAATAGGCTGCCCAGGGAGGTGGTTGAGTCCCCATCCCTGGACGTGTTTAAGAATAGGGTGGATGATCTACTTGAGAGTATGGTTTAATGGGGATTAGGGATGGTTGGACTCGATGATCTCTAAGATCTTTTCCAACCTAGAAATCTATGAATCTATGATTATTGTCGTCGGTTCTGAAATCAAATATTTTCTGATGAAATACGAAATTCTATTAAAAATCCCCATGTAATTTAAAATAAAAATTCTTTTAGTGTCTGGGAGTGAAATGAGAGTTTAATTTTATTTTTTCACCAAAACTCAGAAAACTTTAAAATGTTCAAATCCTCAAAAAAATTCTTATGGTATTTTTTATTTTAGTGGAGAAAGAATTCTAGCCTGCTCTCTTCAAAGGATTTACAGAGGGAAAAGGTAAATTTAAAGGATACCAGAATTCCTTCCAAATGACCAAAAGAACCTTGTTGCTCAACTTTATATCAGGCAGCTTATGCCTGTCTGTGTTTTCATAGTTCTTCATTTTTCAGAAGCAATTGGAGAAAATTATTTGCTATGCTATGGTTTCAGATTACCTTGCCACCTAAATGTTGCAGTTTCAAGTTTGCCCTAATGGAGCCTCTTGCCTTTTTTATATGACCATGTTCCTTTGAAGAAGAAAGGTAACACATTCCCTTGAAGGAAATAAACCATGCTAATAAGCTAGGGAATGTTTCCCCTTTGCCATTTCATTTTGAGGAAAAAAAAATGCAAAAGCATAAAATTTCCACAAATGGCCCAATTTATCTACCTATGTATCTGTCCAAGAGGCACTGACGCTGGGAAAGATTCACAAAATAGAAAGAACAACCGTTCATGGTAATCATCACCAACATTTTGGGCACCAGGTAAATTGATTTAAAAAAATCCATATTCTCAGCCTGTCTGTGCTCTCTAGCCCTGAAGGTCACTCAGGAAAGGCAATAGACTTTGTGTATGCAGCAACTGGTTCCTGGGGGCACATGGCCCTATCCAACAATGTCTGTAATTGTCTGAAAATGCATATGTTGATTGCTTCATATTTACCAAGAGTGACATGTACTTGGAAGGGAAAATACTAATTTTAAAATACTGACCGACAGTTTCTTCCATTTTTGAAAGAAAAAGAATCCACTTGGTTGGGAAGGGATATTATTCATGAATATACAAATTACTACTGTCTTCTTTGAAAACTAAACAATTTAAAAAACTCAAAAATTATATCCATCATCTTTATGTTTTACAGTAACTTCCGCATAATTTTTCACATGGCATTACATTCTGCCATGTCACATTTTCATAGCCTATGAAAATCTCCTTATCTTTTCACTATGATTCAGAAAGTATTGTCAAAGACAACTGAAAGACTTGCAAAGAGAAATAAATCAATGCATAAAAATAGAGAGTCTATGCCATGAGCTCATGTAAACACACATAGTTCCTTTCAGAACGACCATGCCTTTTCACTCCTATGAAAAGTTATCACATCAAAGCACCGATGGATGATAATTCAAAATCAGAACAGCGCACAACCTGAGTTTTCTTTTCAGCTCCCTGGGACTCAGATAACGCATGAATGGGTGGGCTAACATTTTCAAAGGTTTGTAGAATACTCAGAAAAACACTAACCTTCAGATCCCAGCTGGGATTTAAACACAAAAAGGGTTTATCAGGGTCATAAAAGCAGGTTGCTTTTTGCAATATTATCATTTTACATTCAACAGAGAAGAAAACAAAGTTGAACTTAGAGCAGTATGTTTATCTGAGGCTCTTCATCCAGTAACCTCTGCTCACTAAGAGAACTGGAAGACTGCAGGACACACAGACAGTCAAAAGATAATTTGTGTTTTCTTTGAAAGATCCTGAAGTGTCTATTTTCTGCATGTATCTCAGCAACCCACCTTGCTAATTATAAAAGATATTACTTCATTTCCTTGCAAGCTAATAGTGAATTTATACCTTCAATACTGCTGTCAGTTCTCCTCCCTCCACTGCGTCTGTCATTCTGTTTTCTCCCCATTCCTCTCATATCTTTTCCACCTACTTCTTTTCCGCCTCCTCATCCCTCAGTTCCACCATCACCAAATATCGCCTGTGAGCAATTGTTCAAGAGTTTAATGTTCATACAACTTCTTCAGTTTGTTATTGTTAAAGTATAAACAGACTGGTAGGACCTTCTCTAGCATAGGGAACGTTAAGTGAACATTTATTTGAATTTCTACAAATACATAATTTCAAAAGTACTTATTTCATAATCTACAACTTTGCTGGGTTTTGTATGTGAACAACAGAATTTCTTCAAAAAGTAGACAGCAACAATTATTTATCTCCCTTTTATGGGTTAGGATTAAAGGGAGAGCAGGGACAGGGGACATAGTAGTGGGGGTCTGCTACAGACCACCCGACCAGGAGGACCGGGTGGATGAGGCCCTCTACAGACAGATAGGAGCTGCCTCATGTTGACGAGCCCTGGTCCTCATGGGGGACTTCAACCGCCCCAATATCTGTTGGAAGGACAACACAGCAGGGCATAGGCAATCCAGGAGGGTCCTGGAATGCATGGATGATAACTTCCTTCTCCAAGTGGTAGAGGAACTAACGAGGAGAGGTGCTTTACTGGACCTTGTTCTCACCAGCAAAGAAGGGCTGGTGGGGAACGTGACGCTCTAGGACAGCCTTGGCTGCAGTCATCATGAAATGGTGGAATTCAAGATTCTTAGGGAAGCAAGGAGGGTGCACAGAAAGCTCACTACCTGGGATTTCAGGAGAGCAGACTTCGGCGTCTTCAGGGATCTCCTCAGTAGAGTACAATGGGATGAAACCCTGGAGGGAAGAGGTAAAAAGAGAAAAGTCAGGTAGGAACACCAGGAGGCCTGCAATGATGAACAAGGAGCTCCTGGACCAACTCGGACACAAAAACAAGGCCTACAGACGGTGGATGCAAGGACAGGTAACCTGGGAAGAATACAAAGAAATTGTCCGAGCAACCAGAGATCAGGTTAGGAAAGCTAAAGCCCTGATAGAGTTAAATCTGGGCAGGGACATCAAGGGCAACAAGAAGAACTTTTATAGATATGTCAGTGATAAAAAGAGATCTAGGGAAAACATAGGCCCTCTTTGGAAGGAAACGGGGGACTTGCCTACCTGGGATATGGAGAAGGCTGAGGTTCTCAATGACTTCTTTGCCTCAGTCTTCACTGGCAAGAGCTCCAGCTGCACAGCTCAAGTCCCAGAAGGCAAAGGCAGAGACTGGGAGAATGAAGAACCGCCCACTGTAGGAGAAGATCAGGTTCAAGACCATCTAAAGAACCTGAAGGTGGACAAGTCCATGAGATCTGATGAGGTGCATCCGCGGGTCCTGAGGGACCTGGCAGATGAAGTTACTAAGCTGTTATCCATCATATTTCAGAAGTTGTGGCATTCTGGTGAAGTTCCCACTGACTGGAAAAGGGGAAACATAGGCCCCCATCTTTAAACAGGGGAAAAAAGAAGACCCAGGGAACTACAGGCCAGTCAGTCTCACCTCTGTGCCCAGCAAGATCATGGAGCAGATCCTCCTGGCGACTATGCTAAGGCAGATGGAAAACAAGGAGGTGATTGGTGACAGCCAACATGGCTTCACTAAGGGCAAATCCTGCCTAACTAATTTGGTGGCCTTCTATGATGAGGTTACAGCATTGATGGATAGGGGAAGAGCAACTGACATTGTCTACCTGGACTTATCCAAAGCATTTGATACTGTCCCACATGACATTCTTGTCTCTAAACTGGAGAGACATGGATTTGACAGATGGATCACTCAGTGGATAAGGAATTGGCTGGATGGTCACACTCAAAGAGTTGTGGCCAACGGTTCAATGTCCAAGTGGAGACCAATGACGAGTGGTGTTCCTCAGGGGTCAGTACTGGGCTCAGTGTTATTTAACATCTTTGTTGGTGACATGGACAGTGGGATCGAGTGCACCCTCAGCAAGTTTGCTGATGACACCAAGCTGTGTGATGTTGTGGACTGGAGGGAAGAGATGCCTTCCAGAGGGACCTTGTCAGGCTTGAGAAGTGGGCCAGTGAGAATCTAATGAAGTTCAACAAGGCCAAGGGCAAGGTCCTGCACATGGGTCGGGGCAATCCCACGCACGAGTACAGGCTGAGTGGAGAATGGATTGAGAGCAGCCCTGAGGAAAAGGACTTGGGAGTGCTGGTGGATGAGAAGCTCAACATGAGCCAGCAATGTGCGCTAGCAGCCCAGAAAGCCAACCGTATCCTGGGCTGCATCCAAAGACGTGTGGCCAGCAGGTTGAGGGAGCTGATCCTGACCATCTACTCTGCTCTCTTGAGACCCCACCTGGAATACTGCATTCAGCTCTGGAGTCCCCAACACAAGAAGGACATGGAGCTGCTGGAGAGAGTCCAGAGGAAGGCCACAAAGATGATTCAATGGCTGGAGCACCTCTGCTATGAAGACAGGCTGAGAGAGTCGGAGTTGTTCAGCCTGGAGAAGAGAAGACTCTGGGGTGAATTTATTGCAGCCTTCCAGTACTTAAAGGGGGCCTACAGGAAAGCTGGAGAGGGACTTTTTACAAGGGCGTGTAGTGATAGGACAAGGGCAATGGCTTTAAACTGGAAGAGGGCAGATTGAGATTAGATATAAGGAAAAAATTTTTCACTCAGAGGGTGGTGAGGCAGTGGAACAGGCTGCCCAGAGAAGTTGTGGATGCCCCATCTCTGGAAGTGTTCAAGGCCAGGTTGAATGAGGCGTTGGGCAACCTGGTGTAGTGGAGGGTTTCCCTGCTCATGGCAAGGGGATTGGAACTAGGTATTTGAGGTCCCTTCTAACCCTAACCATTCTATGATTCTATGACTTGTTTCCAAGTCTTTCTTTTTCCTTTCATCTCCTTGTGTCTCTGTATTTTTCTTCCAGTTGTTTATAGGCTTTATTTCTCTGAGCTCAGAAAAGTCCAGGAATTCATATAGTTTGAGGAGAGCAGTAAGAGTAGCAGTGGTTTTCAGAACCACTGCAGACTGCTGAACATGTAAGTGTCTCTTTGGGTCAGAGGAAAAAGAAAAAGGAAATATATTTGTTTAGAATTACAAAGGACTGCATTCAATTGGTTCTTATTTTGGCTAAAAGAACACATTAATCACTGTCAAACAGACAAGTGAAGCTTGTAGGAATTGAGCCTTTTTGAAGATAAATAGCTCAAGTAAACTTTGAGTAACTGCAATAGTTTTTCTTATATAAGATTTCCTTTGCACCCAAAGGATAAAACTCAGAATTAAGACGCTTATCTCAGAGTTTTTAATAGATACAATCAAATGCAGTTTCTGGCAAAATGCACTATTTCATAGCTGTATTGACTTTTTACCAGCCATACTGAACATCAGTCTTTCCACTGACTCTCTTTATGGGAGGTATTATTTATGCTAACAAGGTGCTGTTTTTTGCCACCATCAGTTTTTGTAAACGCAACGGGAAGGGTTTACATCGAGGTGGTTGCTCTCCTTTCATTTAATTTAAGCTGACACAGACACCTACCACATATCATCATCCTTCCATCATCCTAATCCAACAGCAGAAACCTAGAAAGGAGCAGTGGGAAACACAGGAGTGTTAACCCATTACATAAACCTATGGCATACCAACACCTTAAATGCTGCTTGCAGTCCTGCTCCCCCACCTCGATAAATGTATGGTAGCCTGGGAGATGTTTAGAGGAAGGGCAGCAAGGATGGTAAGGGGTATGGGATGGCGCTCATTAAGAGTTAATAAAAAAGGAGTTTGCCGGTCAGGAAAAGGGATGAGAAGAAGTGTTACACACACTTATAAAACCTGTATTGCAGAGGATGAGGTGAGGAGAAAAACTGTTTACTGTCTCTCTTAGAGTGAAAATAAGAATTACATTTAATTAGCAAGTGAAACCTTCAAAACCAGCAGAAGGATGTGACCTGTGGCACAGTTCATAGGTAAGCTTGGGAGTCTCCGCTGCATGATATGGTTGACATAAAATATGTGCGGCTTCAAAAAGAGAGGAGAGAAATTTGTGGAAAAAAGACCCTTTGAGGCCGTTCTACATAAATGATCACCTATGGCTCAGAGAAAAATCACTGAAGGCCTGGTGAGTATTCTGGGGAAATGTTTTGTGTTTGCATCTTTTGTATATACTTACCTCTACATTAACTGTGGCAAATGGTCTTCTGCAATATCAGGGGAGAATCCTGATAACCTTTTATGGCCTCCTTACTTTTTTATAATTTCACAGATTTTCCCTGCTCTGTTTTTTGTAGGTTACTGTTTTCTTGGTGGTCAGTCTTACTGATGGTCAAAAAACCAGTCTTCTGTTAATTTCTTCTTCTGATTGGAATTAACTTTCTTTATGGCAGTGTTTGAAGTTCAGTTAGATGAAGTTGTTTGGCTTACTAATTTGTTTACTGGAAAGCATACTGAAAACACTAAGCCAAATGTGCCAGTGTGCACCAAACGTATTATGGGTGAGGGATATAGAATGTGGAATATTAAAATGTTATAATAATATTTTCCAAAATAATTTTATAACATAAAGTTACTTTTTTAATTTTCAGAAAGTATTTGGAAAGAATAGCTATAGATATCTTTTTTAATTCTGAAGTTTTTATAAAGAAAATTAAAATCAAATACAAAAATTATATTTTGGATAAGTTAAATGCTTTTGTTTCTAAATGTTTGTTTTTTCAGCAACAAAACTGCAAGATCAGTTTTTGCCACCATTCTCTACAAGATCTTAACCAGAACAGACAACTTAAGAATCAAATTTCCATTTTCTATCACACTAACTTAAACAATCAATGTAGAAAAGATTCTTTTTTTCCTTAACTGACATTTCCCTCTACTGAAGAAGACTGCAGATAAACTCCATTGTATTTTGTCACTGTGTATCTCATGTCTTCAGTAACATTTATTTTAGTTCAGAGTGATTCCAATAAGTCCATTAATATCAATATTACTGGATTTTTGCCAAAGTATTTAAAGCAATAACTAACTTGCTTTCTTGAGCATACAGGATTTTTTTCAAAAGTTAGCCAGGAGATGATGATGGCTGAGACTAGGTGCATCCATATTTCAAACTAAGGACCTACATTTGGTATCACATTATGTTTCCTGTACAATAAGTCGGTTGACCTCAGTGACTGTAAACAAGATGATATTCAAGAACAAGCTGATATCAGAGAACACAAGGTTAGCCTCATCTATAACCTTTAACTTGTAACCTTTATTTCTCAGACAATTTTTCTCAAAAATAGGAACAAATTAGTTTTATGATTTTTTTTTGTTTTGTTCTGTTTTTCAATTGAGTCAGAGAAAAAAAAACAAATGTTTTTGAAAGAGTTCTTGATTTTTTGAGGTTTGGGGTTTTGGTTTTTTTAATTCTACAGAACTCAGAGCAGTAAAATAAAATTTTAATAAGTTTCATCCTCTTGATTCCTTCCTACAAAAATAGAATTGCTTGCAAAAATAACAAGTGTAAAGAAGAAATTATACTTACCTTAAGTTATGGGTACCAGGAAAGAAGAATTTACAGTTCATTAAAAGGATTAAATCTCTGTACGATAAGCTGGAAATAGGCTATAATTGTTGCTAGAGAAGATGACTTATGCATAGTCTCTGCTGAGAGCTCTGGTTATTTCTGACTCAATTTCTGGTTTCAGTCCCAAATGGGCAGACTCAAAACAAATGTGTCAATTAGATGCTTAGACAAAATTTAAGCTTTGTCTTTACGCAAACTTCTGCACTAACTTTGTCAGCAGAAAGAAAATATGAACTACACTGTACCTCTCCTTGCATTTGAAGAAGGGGAAGATAGAGATTTATAAAGGTCTTATGGCTGAGCACCTAGCTGTGGCCCCTTGCTTCAAAATTCTTACTGAGCTGGTCTGTGAAAGATGTCTTTCAGCTTCCCAGTCTCTTTATGAATACGAGATTGAGTTTTGTATTTTCTTGTTTATGGTACCAAAACCATAGTGTCTCTTAGCATGTATAGTATGAAAACCCATAGCATGCTGTAACTTGTTGCATTGGATCTAAGTTTTAGATCTCTCGTTTTACACGAACTGCAAACTGCCTTTTCTTTAATTGTATTTTCATTTTAGTCACATTAGTTTTAATAACTTAGTCAAACATATGTGCTGTCTATTTTTGGAAATGGGCAGCTGGATTATCTAGGGGTGTAAATTGCTTAATATTCAAGAAATTATAAACAATGATTAATTGAGTCTGGTATTTAAAATTAATGCAGTCTTCATTTTTTTACCATCCGGTTGCAATAATCAAAACTATATGTATCGTATTTCACAAAATTTGAAGGGAGATTGGAAAATGTCTGTTTGACAGATCACAGATCTCTTTCAGATGTGAATAAAATGAATGAATCAATGAATGAATGAACGAACGAAAAATTCGTCTTTCCATGTGCACTTGCATATACATATTTGTGTGGGGGTGTGCATATAAAGAGATAAATGTGTATGAAAGAACTCCCCTGTCATCATAGGTCAAAGGTGGTCTGAAATGTTAATACAGATGTGAAGAAATTATCTTAATCAAAATGAATCAAAAGAAAGAATCTTAGAAGAAAATTCTGCTTACCCATCAAGGTAACAAAACAAAACACAGGAAGAGAGGAAATGGCCTCACGTTGCATCAGGGGAGATTTAGATTAGATATTAGGAAAAATTTCGTTACTGAAAGAGTGGTCAAACATTGGATTAGGTTGCCCAGGGAAGTGGTGGAGTGACCATGTCTGGAAGTGTTCAAAAAATGTGTAGATGTAGCACTTCAGGACATGGTTTAGTGGGCATGGTGGTATTAGGTTGATGGTTGGGCTTGATGATCTTAAAGGTCCTTTCCAACCTTAATGATTGTGTGATTCTGTGATTCTATGATTTGGGACTGCTAGTAAACCTTATTGCTGATTCCTGCAGCCAGGAGAGGTGCTTGGGTCAGAGAGGAGGGCTGCCTGCCCCCCCTGATAAAGCTGGATGTTAAGGGTTTGCGCGGCTGCTGCCCCATCACACAGATTTCACTGTCTCAGTCTATGACTGTGCATCCGTAACAGGCTTATGAAGCTTTGATGACATGTTTCAGGGGATTACTATGAATTCTTAGCGCAACTGCTGTTGGTCGTCATAGGTAATCTTTAGACAGATAGACTTGATTACTTTGTTATTGGTAACAATAGTGGTTTTTTTTTTTTGCTGTATTTTATCATGTATTTTATCATGTATTTTTCTGACTCTAGTTTTCTTGCAACATCTACAAGTCACTTACTAACAGATCATAAGTTCTTCACAAGCAGTGGCAGAACAGGCCTTCAGGTAAATGTTCAGCTATGGAAGGAAGAGTCGGAAGTAAGATCAAACAGCTGTCAGCAGTAGAGGACAATATCGTTGTTTCCCCAGTACTGGACACAGCCCTCAGGCTGGGAGCTAGTCATGGAGGGGAGGTTTATTTCTGCCTCTAGGTACCAGGGGTTCATGATCAAAAGGAGAGCAGTGCGTTCTCTCTGCTCAACTGCAGAGCTTGGTGCCATTGTTGTAGCCTTACACATCTCAAACTCCCTCGCATCTTGCAGTACTTGGCAGGAACTTGTTATCAAGAGATACACACCTTTGCAGAGCCATCACTTCTCACAGTACTCTACAACTCTCCTAACATTTGCTGAACAAAAAAACCAATTCTCCTATGAAAATAGCATGGATCCTTACCTGAAGTACCATACATATTTAAAAGAAAACACCACGGTTACTTGTTATCAGTAAAATAATAACTGCAGACATACATACTCACAACTCTGGAAAGTGTTTGTGAGGTGTTTATTTTCATTGATAGACAAGACAGATGAAACTTCTTTAGAAGACTAGATGCAATTCTATGTTGTTTGGGTTGTTTTTTTTCAATTGGTTTGTTTCTCTAGATTATCTTATCTTCCTGAATCCCACAGTCATGTGAGTTATTGTTACAATGGGTAATGTTAGCAACATCCTTTATTTTAGCTTTTTTTTTAAGTCTTGTTACCGTGGCAACTGCCATATTACCTTTTTGAAACAACATGCACGATATAGGATTTGATCTTTTGCACTGTAGAATATTCAAAGAAAATGGTCAGTGTTAAGCACTTTCTTTTTTTTTTTTTCCAAATTTGAATGAGGTTTGTACGTTATTTTTAATGATTTATCTGCTTTTCCCATTTAAAATGCTTTTATAAAGAAAACAAATGAGTGCACCAATGTGTACATCCATCCCTACTGACCCCTTCAGTTAGTGACAGAACTGACAGTGCGCGTTATTTTCCATACAGATAATACAAAAGTTATATCAATGATTTGTTTCAGTCATTGCATTCCACTTACTCTATTTCTCTTGAATAGCTCAGACAATAGAGTCATTAAACTAAGGCAGATAGAATCTTTTCCCTCAGCTCACATTTTTCTAAATTATTTTATTTAAAAATTCATAGATTTTAAGACCAGAAATGACCATCGCGGTTATCTAGTGTGGAGTCTTGCACAGCACAAATCAGGGACTTCCACCCAGCAGTTGCTCAGCAAGTCACCGATATCTTGCTGAACTTTTAGGAACGTATCCTCACTAACCACCTTTGTGCAGCAATTGCAAGCAAACATCCAGGCTGGGATCAGCTTTTATTGCCATCAGGTGAAGGCAAAATACATATCCCATATTTTGTGTGCTTTGCCTTGTCCTGGACCTTCTCAGGCCTAGGCTTTAGGACAATTTATTGTGCTGTTATTATGTGTTTCAGCTTTTGAGGGGCACATAAGCTTTCTTTCTTCTAAGAGTCCTAGGAATAGAGGTTGGCAATGTTTCAACAACAACAGCAATGATGACAAAATAGATTTTTCACTCAAAAATTTGCATTTCTAAGAATAAAACGATATGTTGAGCAAAGCATTTTGTTCAGTCATTTATGATTGTCCCATTGCTGTTCCTGGAGTTGCCAGTGCAACCCCTCCCTCCTCCATCACACACTCACAGTTCTTTGCCCAATTCTGTTTGTTCTTAAGTCTCATTGATTTCCTATTTATCATTAAGCTGCTAGTCATATCTTTCAAAATCTTTGTAGATTGTACAAGTTATCTAGAAATTAATCTACTAAGCAGATGTTGGTAGTTATAAATTAGTAAAATTTATTAAAACAACAAAGATGTATTTCTCTAGTAGTATATAATCCTTTTCCACCTTAACTGAGACAGAAAGCTGGCGACAATATTTGCTAAGCCTGCATAAAATAATGAGCACTTTAATGCAAATAATTGTGGTCAGATGTCAACAGAAGGATTGCTGGCATAGCAAATTTTAGAAAAAAATATTTCAGTGAAAACTTCTGTCCTGACTTTTCTTTGAAAAGTGAATATCCAGCAATTTTTCTATATACCCTTTTGGAATGTTTTTTCCTATCCGTGAAGTTTTTTTTTCTCTCTCTCTCTCATTTTTATTAAAGAATTTTGGAAAGAAATGGGATTTGTATTAACAAATTTGCATTACTAGTAGTACTTGCATGCATCACACAAAAAAATTGGTCTTGACTCTTCTTCTGTCAGGTAGCCTAAGTCTGCTGAATGCAGTGAAGCTACACAGTTGGAGATTCAAAGTAAATGAGATGAAAACCAGCTGTTTCTATGAAATTTGAGAACACTGTGGGGTTCTTTTTTGTAAATTTTAAGACATTATTTCAGTATTTTTTCATTTATTAGAGAAGAGAATTAAAAGAAAAATGTCTGTTTGTTGCTTCAAGTCTGGGTTTTTTAAACCTGACTGAAGCAATAAGGGGTAATCTTAATGCTAGTAAGAAATACACATCTTTCAGAATTGTTTTGCTGGGCTGCATGTATAGTTATGGCAATTTTGTGAAAACTTACACTGCATAAAAAAGCCAAACATGGCACTCAGTTAATTTATCCTTTGACAAAGTGACTTTTCCAATTGTTTCAAGTGACAAAACAAAAGAGACAAAGTGCTGGAAGTGTGGGAGGAGACAAACAGATCGCTAATAAAGGAAAATACTGAAACAAGACAAGTCACATTGCTTCTTCTCTCCAGATTATTGAAAAAGGTATCACATGCCTGTTGTTACAAACTCTCTCTGAGCTTCCCAGGAGGTAGGACTGGTTTTTGTACTAATAAGTGAAAATTACAGTCTGAGATTGTCCAAGTTTCTAAAATTTTTTCTCAGGAGCAGGCATTGTTAGACCAATACAATGATCAGCTAAAATTCCTTTTGTTTCAAACTCCATAAAAATGAACAGATCTTAAATTGACTTCTATAATCCCAATAAAAGATCATGCTCATAAATTTTTTACTCCCCAGTCCTCAAAGAATCAAAATTTTAATTTTGACAAATATGTAATAAAGAATATAATATATATTCCTTTTTTCTTTTTCCATTTGGAAGAAGGCATTGATTTAATTTAAAACTCCTTTTCTACTCTTTTGAGGATAAAGGGTTATGAAATCACATTTGTGTTTGCAAAATAATATATTTTAAACAAACACTTTTTCTGGAGCTGCATTTTTAGAAAAAAAATCTCATATGTCTACTCCATGCATCTCCCCCATGCAAGGTACAGGGAACAGTTCACTCATTGAATTCACTTGGAATACACATTTCGAACCATCTAAGAGGTCCTTGCATATACCTCAGAAGAAAATACATGGTTAGGATTGTGAATAATATTATCAGTATTGTATTACTTTGCTCACCTCTTTACATGTAGACAAAACCACCTGCTATAACCAGGGAAAGGCAGCTCATATTTCATTGAAATCCGCCATCTGTCATACATTTCCCAGTAACCAGTAGAGACCAAGTAGAGGAATGACATTTAACTACGCCGTGGATGTCTGTCCTGATGAGCGAAATGCTGGGAACTCCAACATGAAATTTAGTCAAATCGGTAGGCTGCATGCTAAGTTAATGGGCTAGGATTTTCTCCAGTAAGCATTCATTACATCATTTCATTTACATCTTTATTTTACATCTTAGTTGCAGGGTACCGTGCCCGGCATCATAAAGCCTAGTATCACTGCCCAGGATTGTGCCCTTAGAAAAATCTTTTCTTGACTGTCCCTTCAACACTGCCTGGATGAAAGCTGAGTGTCACTAAGCTAAGCAAATACTGATAGTGCATGGTTATGCTTACGATAGTCACCTAGCTAAAGAAAGTAGCATGATTCAGGAGAGCTGAGTACTTAGAATGATCCAGTACCTGGATTTCAAATTTGCCATCTCTCTGTTTCTGTCTTAAGTCTGGTTAATTTTGAAATTTATCATGCCATTTTCTGGAGTAAAACAAACATATTAAATAATACCGGAGCTGTCAAATCTCTTCAGGTGTGAATATTATAATAAAAGGTAACCATTTTAAATCAGATAACTCAATAAAACTATGCATTCATAGAAAAGAGACGTAAATATACAGATAAAACAGCATGAAACGTTACATAAAGTGCAAATTGTCAAAACATATTTCATAATAATCTTATTATTTCATAACCTTAGCAGCTGCAGTCTTTTTTAATCTACTGTTTAAGCAGACTTTATTATAAGTAGAAAAAGATTATTTTTCTCATTAACATTAAAAATTAGTAAAATAAGACATTTGGATGTTTCCTGCACATTTCTTGCATGAGCATCAGAAAGAACTATTTTCACTCAAAAGCAGGAAGAGATTAAGGAGCCTAAAATGTCTGTGCTTGTTTCTTTATTACAGCTACCACATTGTTTCATGTATTATGTACACTTTCCTTTTGAACGTGGCTGCCCCAATTAAATATAATCACTTTTACGTTTTTGAGCTTTCCTAGTTCTGCAGACCCAGAACTCCTGAGGAAGGAGGTCATGCAAAGCCTTGCACCAGCAGCAAATTTTGAAACTCGAGCAATGTGAGGAAGCCTATTAGACAGGGGAGCTGGGTTTCAGTGACATGTGAAAGGGACAAAAGGGGATTGGACTGGCAGCAGGTGATAAGTCCTTTGGCAGATTTTAGCAAGATCCTGACAAAAAAATGGAGGGGATGGATACTGCTTGCAGTGGTAGCACGAAGAACAGTAGTATTAGGATGTCACTGCTCTTGGGCAGCTCCTGTGCTGGGGCTGTTCCTTACTGCTGAGGGTGTGATTGGCCAAGTGTTTGGTAACTCAACAATCTGAATATCCATCTTCTGCGGAATGTGAGTTTGAAGGCAGAGCCTAGGGAGATGAGGACCAGTCTCCTGTAGAAATGTGGGGTGCTGTGGCACCCTCCCACCACAGCACCCTTTCGCTTACCATCCTCGTGCCTCTCCAGGAAGCATGTTCTGTGGGTAGTTGGGGTGCAGCTCTGGAGATCTTGAAAACTAAGCACCCTGGGATGGGAATAATGAAACCTGGTGGTGGATATGAGGATAATGGGTTTTGAATACCTGGGTTTGTTCCTGAGGTTCACAGGGAGGTGTTCTGTTTAATTAATAAGCTCATGGGATCCAGATCTCTTGTAATATCTTCATTTTTGAAGATGACATGATTTTGATTCAAGCATGAATACAAAAAAAGAGTTCCGTTTTTGTATTTGGATATGTAGGAAATGTCAATGTGGCATAATGTAGCATAGTGCAGGGATCTCAGAAATAGCTTGCCTTGCTGAAGCAATCTTGCTGTCTTCATTTGGTACTCCACATGGGCTGATTTACATTTCTCCTTAGACAGTGAGGGATTTGTGGAAAACTGAAATACCTGAAAGAAACATTAACAAGTGATAGGATCAATCTTAGATCCTCCAGTATTGTACACAAACATCTCAAAAAAAATGGTACATTGTTAAACAGATTTGGATATTTCAGGAGATGCAAATACCAAGGGCACGTAGAAAGACTTTATCAAAGCAAATATAAGTCAATAAGATGGGTGTCTTAGATAACTAGAGGTGGCTGCATTTGAGTTGGAGGTTCTTCTACCCACATATAGTATTTAAGGACAAGTGGAGCTAAGTGACACTGAAAGCAAAATAAATGGCTGAACCTGTTTCCTATTAGAACAACAGCAAAACTACTCTTAGCTGCAGTGATAAAAGATTGGTTACAAAAGGAAATAAGCTGATTTGTCTAGCTGGGGAAAATTATATAGACTTGGATACTGTACTCACAGGAACCTCAGTTATAGAATCATAGAATCATAGAATGGTTAGGGTTGGAAGGGACCTCAAAGATCATCTAGTTCCAACCTAACAAAGAAAATACTTGCATCAGGGAATAACAGAAACAGAAATTTGGATAAGGGCCAAAATCAGAAGCCCCATAGTGGGGAGAAATATTATCCATAATGATGGATAGTTTTTCTTTTTTAGGAATATTCAGGTCTCTGAAATGAAAAGAGAAGGAAAAGATCATTCAATGCAAAAATTAAGGACCAAGATGAAAGAAGGAAAATTCACTTTAAGTTGAAACTTAAAAAAAAAAAAAAAGCTTAAAAGGTTTTTCTATCTCTCTTTAAACTAATATTATAAGAAAACACTATAAACAATATTATAGCGATTGTATCCCCACTGCCAATCTGAAAACCACATTGCCAGCAAGGCATCAAGAATCCTTATCGTAAAACAAGGAGGATAAACACTTCCTTCTTATTGCTTTGCTGTTCCAAAGAGCTATGGAGACACATACTATTCAATAAAATTACATTTACTACTACTCCTCAATCTGTATTAGTCCAAAGTGACATGTAGCTTCTTCTTCTATGAAGTGAAGGGAAAAGAAATCTAATATGTGTCTTTCTGAAATGCCACAGAGAAAATTGCTTTAAAAACTCCATTCTTTCCAAAATTTTTTATGCTTTCTTTGTCATGGCAAGCAGTTTCTTCTTTGTCTGAGACCATATTGCCAACCATTGTTGGTTTCTAAGACCGAATCTTGTTCTAAGGTATTACAGGAAATCTATGAAAGTCTCAGGAGTGTTTTTCTCTTACAGAAACTGTTGAAATCTTAGGAAGCTCCATTACAATCAGGTAAATTTATTGGGAATGCACAGTGATGCAACTAATCATAGCATGGGACCTTACTGGCAACAGGAATTTCTGAAAATGTTAGATATGAACTTTGGGATGTATGTTTGGAAACAGAAGATTTTTTTCCCCTTCCCAAGTGAAAGTATGACAGCTCTTCTGGTTCCAGGAGGGTGGTAGAATTTGCAATCAAGAATCATTTTTTTCACAAGTGCTAACACTGATTTTAGTATTTAGCATATGAAGCATTTTTGAAGGAAAAAAGTGCCTGTGAAGGCTACATTCTGTCCTCTCACTTCACAACCAATAGAACCTTACTTACCAATTTTTCAAAGCAGCAAAACTCATTTTATCATTACTTCATTGTTAGAAAAAGACCAAATTTGTCTGTTCTTGCCTAACATAAAATCCGCTTATTAAAAAAAAAGATTTTTAAAGATCAAACATTATAGTATTTCTAACATTTCTCATTTATATTTTTTTCATGTGCACCTTGTTTTTTGTTTAGGAAACTTCAAGAATTTAATGGATGATTATTAATACAATCCTTGTGAGATATGAAAATGTTATATTTCACTTTTCTATAGCAAACTGAGACATGGGGAATGAAAATAACTGTTTCAAATCCTGACTGGCAGGCATTGACAGCTTTGGAGTAAAGTCTTTAATAATCCTGCCTCCTCAACAATCATTAAAATAATTGTCTTTCTGTATAGCCACCATTCAGTTGAACATCCACTTGCTGGGTGGCTACGATTGTATCTAGTAAGTAAAGGAAAAATAAATGAGTTGTCATTTTTATTCTGGGAGACCTCAAAGTCAAACTATAGCAGATAGGCAAACAGCCAATGCAATTATATCCATTGCATAATCTGGGAAAAAACCTCTGGATTTAGTTTCTCTCTGAGTGTTGGTGTGTCTCGTTTATGCTTTAATGCAAGTTACTCAGTTCCAATGAGATCCTGTGGCAAGCATTTGAAATTCCCAGGACCATTTCTGATCTACCTAGAGGAATCCCACATTGTGGTCATGAATAGGCTGTCTCTGAAGAGGAGCCTTGGTGTGGTTGCTTAGGAACGAGACAAAGGGATTCAAGGGAGAAAGAAGGTGTAATGGTAATGAATGAAAATATAATCTGTGGCAACATCTGACACATGGATAACTAGAATAGGCTTTGTGCTGGTATAGTTGATAAGATTATATTTTCATTTCTGTCAATTCATTCTCGTCAGATTAGTCTCAACTCCCTTCATTACCATTTAGCTGTAAGTTATGCTTCTATTCACAAAATCTGGTCAGAGTTTGTATGTATTATCTGAGGGAACTAGAAATCAAGAAATTCTTTCTGATAAAGATAATGAAAATTGAAGCTTTATTTGTAACTTTGTTTATAGAGCAGCACTTGGGCAACATTTGTCTTGGGATCTCTGATTACAATCAGGTATAGTAGATTAAGGCTGCTGATGATCTCAGAATCACATAAATAAACTTCTGGCATAATTGCTCCACCGAGCTGTCTGAGACTGGAGGATGCTTGTGATTCAGCTCTCTGTTGCCTCCTCATTGAATGAACACGCACCAGCTGCGTGGTAAACATCAGCATATGGTGACACAATAGCATAAATTGAAGATACCTCAGACCTTCAGATCTACATACAAATACGCTGGGGCATGATGCGCTGTTGACTGAGCGTGTAACAGATGTAACCTGCTCAGCCCAGGACAAAAGGTGGGTGTTGGTGGACTGCTGAGCTGCCATCTGCCTGCACCTCCTCTGGATGCACTGCCAGTGTGCCCACTCACCTGCTAAAACTGGTAGGACATCGCACTTACTTTGGAGATGTCCTTCCTACAGTGAACCTCTGCAAGGTGAAAAAGTGAAATAAGGCATATAGCTACAACTCCCACTGAGTGTGGTGGCACCTGGGAGTTATTTTTTATGCCAACACTATTGTCTTAGCAAACCTGCAGCATCATCCAAGGAACACAATCAATTTGAATGAACCACAGTCAACGGTGGATGATGTTGCTAAGCCACTACAGATCATATTTCAGAAGCTGTGGCAGTATGTTGAAGTTCCCACTGACTGGAAAAGGGGAAACATAGCCCCCATTTTTAAAAAGGGAAAAAAGGAAGACCCAGGAAACTACAGGCCAGTCAGTCTCACCTCTGTACCCAGCAAGATCAAGGAGCAGAACCTTCTGGAAACTATACTAAGGCATATGGGAAAAAAGGAAGCATGGCTTCACTAAGGGCAAATCATGCCTGACAAATTTGGTGGCCTTCTGTGATGGGAATAGGCTGCCCAGGGAGGTGGTGGAGTCCCCATCCCTGGAGGTGTTTAAAAACAGTGTAGATTTGGTGTTGAGCAACATGGTTTAGGGACCGTGACAGTGCAGGGTGAATGGTTGGACTCGATGATCTTGAAGGTCTCTTCTAACCAGACTATTATATCATTCTATGATTCTATGATTACAGCCTTAGTGGATAAGGGAAGAGCAACTGATGTCATCTACCTGGACTTGTGCAAAGTATTTGACACTCTCTCGCATGACATCCTTGTCTTTAAAGTGGAGAGACATGGATTTGATAGATAGAACACTCAGTGGATAAGGAATTGACTGGATGGTCACACTCAAAAGAGTTGTGGTCAATGGCTCGATGTCCAAGTGGAGATCAATAATGAGTGACGTTCCTCAGGGGCTGATATTGAGACCAGAGTGTTTAACATCTTTATTTGCTGTCAACTATCTTTACGGTTGACAACACCAAGCTGTGTGGTGTGGTCAACACATTGGATGGAAGAGATTGGATTGCATTCAGCTCTGGGGTCCTCAACACAAGAAGGACAGGGAGCTGTTGGAGCGGGTCCAGAGGAGGGCCACGAAGAGCATCTGTCCTGTGAAGACAGACGGAGAGAGTTGGGGCTGTTCAGCCTGGAGAAGAGAAGGCTCTGAAGTCATCTTATAGCAGCCTTCCAGTACCTAAACGGGGCCTACAAGAAAACCGGAGAGAGACTTTTTACAAGGGCATGTAGTGATAGGACAAGGGGCAATGGCTTTAAACAGAAATATAGATTTTTATTAGCTCTAAGGAAGAAATTATTGATTCTGAGGGTGATGAGGCACTGGAACAGGTTGCCCAGAGAAGTTATGCATATCCCATCCATGGAAGTGTTCAAGGCCAGGTTGGATGGGGTTTTGAACAACCTGGTATAGTGAATGGTGTCCCTGCACATGGCAGGGAGTTTGGAACTTTAAGGTCCCTTCTAACCAAGGTTGATGAGTGATTTGATGAGTTGTTCTCTGCTGATAATTCTCTTTATTTCTCTCTTGTGCCTTAATTGTGCCATTTCTTTCTAAGACTCATGTCTGAATGCGATTTTCAGTATAATTTTTTGCTTGCTGTTTTGACATTGAGGTGCAGTCACTGAGTTAACTTCTGAGCTGTCATTTCAAATTTTGAAAAAAATACCTAAAGGTAACGCCTGGCCATTTGATTTAGAGAGGAAAGAGGGATTTATCAAGTGTGAAGGGCCTGCGGGCAGGGTCAGAGTGCAGAGGAATGAGAAAATATGGTGTGAGAAGTAAAATGGAGTGCTGGGACAAGGAGCTGGAGGAGGGTCTAGGGAATAGGCGATTTTGGTCCTGCTGCTGTGAGGAACAGGTGTGGAGGCAAGGATTGCTGCTGCAAGAGGGAGTGAGGGAGGGCAGGAGGGGACAAGGGCTCCTCTGGGAAGGGAAGGGCTGATCTGCTCAGGACATGGCAGCGGAACTACTCTTAGGAGGTTAGCACATCCAACAGTCTTTTCCATTGACATAGCTCGAGAGATGACAACACCATATGGTCTGACAAAGAATCACCTCCTGTAAACCTGAGCTGGCCACTCTCAATGCATTTGACTTTTCAAGTTGTTTAATAGTTAATTCTCATGTAATTTCTTCTATTATTTTATCCGGGATCCACTGTGAAACTAATAATGTTATAGCAATTTTCACAGTCTTTCCCACTTTTTAAGCACATGATGCAATGGCGGCTTTCTTCCAATCTACCACAATGCACGCCATGCCGCAGGACCTGCTGAAATCAAATTTCAATGCTCCAGAACCAGATCTGGTAACATTTCTAGAAACAAGCTGTGTTGACATGATAATTTCAAAATGTCTAACCGATATTTAACATTTTCCTAGTTACAGCGATGATGGAGACCACTTCTTAATACATATTATCTGGTGTTTTGATGAAATATTCAGCACAAATATTTATAGGAAAATCTGAGTTTTCACATTATTGTTGACAGTAGTTCATTTACATTTAGTATAGGGAAAATATCCTTGAAAAGCCTTGTCATTGCTCTTAACATTCCAAGAGAAAGACTTCTCTTCCAGAATTTTTTATTGCTTACTAATTTTCGACAGTTTATAACTTCTGATTAATATCTGTTATCAGCTTTTACTTACATATACGCATGCATATTTAAAACAAGAGCATCAATAAAAAGATTTGTAATAGTAGTTAAAGGAAATGCATGAAGGAACAAACATGAAAACACTTTATACATCCTGGTTGATTATCATCTAGTTCCACTCATTGACCTACTGGCTTTTCTGAACCTTTTTTTTTTCTTGCCTCTTTCTCTTTCCTGGAAATTGTGCCACTTTTTAGAAGTCATTTGCTTCCATGAAAAGTACTATTTTTGACTGATAGAGATTTTCAAGTAAACTAATATAGAATAAATCATAGAATGGTTAGGGTTGGAAGGGAGCTCAAAGATCATCTAGCTCCAAGCCCCCTGCCATGGGCAGGGAAACCCTCCACTACACCAGGTTGCCCAAAGCCTCATTCAACCTGGCCTTGAACACTTCCAGGGATGGGGCATCCACAACTTCTCTGGGCAACCTGTTCCACTGCCTCACCACCCTCAGAGGGAAAAATTTCTTCCTTAGATCTAATCTTTCAATTTAAAACCATTTCCCCTTGTCCTATTACCGCCCTTGTAAAAAGTCCCTCTCCAGCTTTCTTGTAGGCCCCCTTTAAGTACTGGAAGGCTGCTATAAGATCACCCCAGAGCCTTCTCTTCTCCAGGCTGAACAGCCCCAACTCTCTCAGCCTGTCTTCATAGCAGAGATGCTCCATCCCTCTGATCATCTTCGTGGCCCTCCTCTGGACTTGCTCAAGCAGCTCCATGTCCTTCTTGTGTTGGGGACTCCAGAGCTGAAAGCAGTATTCCAGGTGGGGTCTTCACTAGAGCAGAGTAGAGGGGCAGAATCACCTCCTTCGACCTGCTGGCCACACTTCATTGGATGCAGCCCAGGATACGGTTGGCTTTCTGGGCTGCCAGCGCACATTGCCGGCTCATGTTGAGCTTCTCATCCACCAGCACTCCCAAGTCCTTCTCCTCAGGGCTGTTCTCAATCCATTCTCCACCCAGACTGTACTTGTACTTGGGATTGCCCCGACCCATGTGCAGGACCTTGCACTTGATCTCGTTGAACTTCATGAGGTTCTCACAGGCCCACCTCTCAAGCCTGACAAGGTCCCTCTAGATGGCATCCGTTCCCTCCAGTGTGTCCGCAACATCACACAGCTTGGTGTCATCTGCAAACTTGCTGAGGGTGCACTCGATCCCACTGTCCATGTCACCAACAAAGATGTTAAATAACACTGAGCCCAGTACTGACCCCTGAGGAACACCACTCGTCTCTGGCCTCTACTTGGACATTGAACTGTTGACCACAACTCTTTGAGTGCGATCATGCAGCCAATTCCTTATCCACCGAGTGGTCCATCCATCAAAACCATGTGTCTCCAGTTTAGAGACAAGAACGTCATATGGGACAGTATCAAATGCTTTGGATAAGTTCAGGTAGGCTATGTCAGTTGCTCTTCCCCTATCCATCAATACTGTAACCTCGTCATAGAAGGCCACCAAATTAGTCAGGCAGGATTTGCCCTTAGTGAAGCCATGTTGGCTGTCACCAATCACCTCCTTATTTTCCATCTGCCTTAGCATAGTTGCCAGGAGGATCTGCTCCATGATCTTGCTGGCCACAGAGGTGAGACTGACTGGTCTGTAGTTCCCTGGGTCTTCTTTTTTCCCCTGTTTAAAGATGGGGGTCTATGTTTCCCCTTTTCCAGTCAGAGGGAACTTCACCAGACTGCCACGACTTCTGAAATATGATGGATAACAGCTTAGTAACTTCATCTGCCAGGTCCCTCAGGACCCGCGGATGCACCTCATCAGGTCCCATGGACTTGTCCACCTTCAGGTTCTTTAGATGGTCTCAAACCTGATCTTCTCCTACAGTGGGCAGTTCTTCATTCTCCCAGTCCCTGCCTTTGCCTTCTGGGACTTGAGCTGTGCAGCTGGAGCTCTTGCCAGTGAAGACTGAGGCAAATAAGTCATTGAGAACCTCAGCCTTCTCCATATCCCGGGTAGCCAGGTCCCCTGTTTCCTTCCGGAGAAAGCCTATGTTTTCCCTAGATCTCTTTTTATCACTGACATATCTATAAAAGTTTTTCTTGTTGCCCTTGATGTCCCTGCCCAGATTTAACTCTATCAGGGCTTTAGCTTTCCTAACCTGATCTCTGGTTGCACGGACAATCTCTTTGTATTCTTCCCAGGCTACCTGTCCTTGCTTCTGCCCTCTCTAGGCCTTCTTTTTGTGCCCGAGTTGGTCCAGGAGCTCCTTGTTCATCATTGCAGGCCTCCTGGTGTTCCTACCTGACTTTCTCTTTGTTGGGATGTGCCGCTCCTGAGCTTGGAGGAGGTGATCCTTGAATACTAACCAGCTTTCTTGGGTCCCTCTTCCCTCCAGGGTTTCATCCCATTGTACTCTACCAAGGAGATCCCTGAAGAGGCCGAAGTCTGCTCTCCTGAAATCCAGGGTAGTGAGCTTACTGTGCACCCTCCTTGCTTCTCTAAGTATCTTGAATTCCACTATTTCATGATGACTGCAGCCAAGGCTGTCCTTGAGTGTGACGTTCCCCACCAGCCCTTCTTTGTTGGTGAGAACAAGGTCCAGCAAAGCACCTCTCCTCATTGGTTCCTCTACCACTTGTAGAAGGAAGTTATCCATGCATTCCAGGACCCTCCTGGATTGCCTATGCCCTGCTGTGTTGTCATTCCAGCAGATATAAGGGTGTTTGAAGTCCAAACAAAATTTTCAAACAAAATTTTCTAATATGTTCCAAGACTAGTAACCTGATAATGGAGTGGGGAAAACTACCCAGAGTCCTCTCTTCTGTCCTTTATACATTTACTAGAAGATGCCTGTCTTCCTCTAATCCATTCACCAAACACCCCTTATCTCTTGTCACTGGGACAGAACAGTTCTGGATGCAGTAGAGATGCAAAAATTACCATTTGCCTGATGGTAATGTCAGATCCATTTTTCTGTGTTTTGACAGTTATCCACAACGTAAAGCCAGCACACTGTCTCTCAAAACCAACCCTCACTGTACTTTTTCTCTGTGGTCAGGATACTTTCCCTCTAGCCCTACTCTTTTTGCATCTCCCTGGGTCATTATTTATTCGGAGCCTTTTTAATGTTGTGTTCTTGTTTCTACTATCAGTTCTTAGCTTTACTTACTAACCAATCTCTTTTCCTTATTTTAGTGTCTCTTTTTATGTAACTTTCAAGTGCCCAAATTCTTCAATTCTAGTTGCTTTTCTTCCCTGAAAGCTTTATACATTTTTACTCTTATCTAGGCTTTTTATAATATATCTTTGTCTTTTATAGACTTTTCCTTCTTGAGAAGATACACATCCTTAAGATTCACTTCCAGTTTCCTTAGCCAGATTATAGGGCAAACTGTGATTTACATCTGCAATATCTGCATCCCTTTGGCTTCATCAAAATGAAGTTTTGTTTTATTCACTCAAATATATTTATTAATGAGATGGTAAATCTATTCATATAATTTTTTATTCACTCAAAGATACATTTCACACATAACAAAATGACTAAAAAAACGTCGTATATTAATTTCTATGCTGACTCTTGGTCTTTATTAGCAAATTTTGGTCCATTCCCATCAGCCATGTTTGCTCGCCTTTCAGGGCTTGCAAACAAAGCTACTGTCTACTATAGTTTCTTTGTCTTCAACTCCCTTCTGAGTTTCTTTCTGTCTTCAGCTACTGACAATCAGTTCCTCTCACCTCCTTTTCTGAGGCATCTGCATTCATTAATATTTAGTATTACCTTTGATCCTAGGGCCTCATGTCAACTTGAATAGAGCCAGGCAAAAGAGAAATCCATCAATGAATCTTCCCTCGCTGTTTTCCCTTTTGGAGACCTGACTGTATTGTATTTCCTTCACAGAATCACAGAATGTTAGGGATTGGAAGAGACCTCAAAGGATCATCTAGTCCAATCCCCCTGCCGAAGCAGGACCACCTAGATCAGATCACACAAGATTCAGGCGCATTTTGAACATCTCCAGAGAAGGAGACTCCACAACCTCTCTGGGCAGCCTGTTCCAGTGTTCTGTTACCCTTACTGGGAAGAAGTTCTTCCTCATGTTTAAGCAGAATCTCCTATGTTCCAGCTTATATCCATTTCCCCTTGTCCTATCATTGGATGCCACTGAGAAGAGCCTGGCTCCATCCTCATGACAGTCACCCTTTACATATTTATAAACATTAATGAGGTCCCCCTCAGTCTCCTCTTCTCCAAGCTCAAGAGACCCAGCTCCTTCAGCCTTTCCTCATAAGGGAGACGCTCCACTCCCTTAATTGTCTTTGTGGCCCTGTACTGGACTCTCTCAAGCAGTTCCTTGTCCTTCTTGAACTGAGGGGCCCAGAGCTGGACACAATATTCCAGATGCAGCCTCACCAGGGCAGAGTAGAGGGAGAGGAGAACCTCTCTCGACCTACTAACCACACCCCTTCTAATACACCCCAGGATGCCTTTGGCCTTCTTGGCCACAAGGGCACATTGCTGGCTCATGGTCTTCCTGCTGTCCACCGGGATCCCCAGGTCCCTTTTCCCTGTGCTTTTCCCCAACAGTTCAGTCCCCAACTTGTACTGGGACATGGGGTTGTTCCTACCCAAATGCAAGACTCTACGCTTGCCCTTGTTGTATTTCATTAAATTTCTCCCCACTCAACTCTCCAGCCTGTCCAGGCCTCTCTGAATGGCAGCACAGCCTTCAGGTGTGTCAGCCATTCCTCCCAGTTTAGTGTCATCAGCAAACTTGCTGACCATGCACGCTATTCCCTCATCCAAATCATCGATGAATATGTTGAACAACACAGGTCCCAGTACCGACCCTTGAGGGACTCCACTGGATACAGGCCTCCAACTGGACTCTGTCCCATTGACCACTACTCTATCCTTCAGCCAGTTCACAATCCACCTCACTGATCGATCATCCAGACCACACTTCCTCAGTTTAGCTGTGAGGATGGCATGGGAGACTGTGTCAAATGCTTTACTGAAGTCAAGATAGACCACATCCACTGCTCTAACATCATCCACCCACTGGTTGATGTCCTCATAAAAGGCTATCAGGTTTGTCAAGCATGACTTCCCCTTAGTGAAGCCATGTTGACTGCCCCTAATGACCCTCTTATCCTTGATATGCCTAGAGACAGCACCTTGCTCTTAACTGCATTGTTTTATTTAATTCTGTGAAGCAAATCAGGATAATTTCAAACACATGAACACTGGAAAGTCATAAAATAGAATCTTATTATCATTCCAAAAGCCAGATAATTGTAGAAAAAAATCTGTGCTTTACTGTAAAACAGCTTTAAGTAAAATCAAAATAAATAAACAAACCTGCAATTATTCATGACATTTCATTTCTTTTTTTTTTTTTTTTGTATGTCATTTTCCTATGATGCAGATAAACTTATTCATCTATGCAAGGACACTTACTGAAACCCAAACAGATGTTTCATGTCTTACTATAAAACACAGTCATTTCAGTTAGCAATGTGAAAGTGGAGACAAATCCATAAACATAAATTCTCCAATTTGCAGAGTTTAGGATTTCGCATAGGGCTTAAGGGTGCATATACAACCCCATTGACTTCACTGAGGCCCTAAAATAGCCATGAAACCCCATGCTGCACCCCATGCTGCACCCTTTAGCAAGACCCGAGTCTTAAGAATTAACATCACCAAGTATCAGAAGCACTTTTTGTTTTTTCTTTTCCTGGTATGTGATCAATGTATTTTTGTGTGAAATATGATTTAATACATAGATTTTCTTTGAGAACTTTGTCTGAAATCTGTATCCTCCTAGGAGATAAAAATTTATAGCATTATTTGTCACATTATGTGTTTACTGCAAACAATTTAAGATTAAAGGCATATTTATTGTAATTACTGAAGCGATGAATTAGATGATGCATGTTTCATCTGTACTTGTCATGATTCTATAGAGCTTGTTAGCAGTCTAGGATATACAATGATTTAATGTTTTTTTATTTCAGGCTTAGGATTTACAATTATCTTGCCACAGTATTTCAAAACAGCAGAATGTTGACTTCTTACAAAAAAAAAAATCATCCACTTAGTGTCTTAATGAGTATCTGTGTACGAACCAATGATCATTAGTAAAGAAAGAGCTTTTTTCCTCATGTTGTCATTCTCAGATGTCTTCCTTATAAAAAAAGCAGCAAGTTCACTACCTGAACAAAGACCTGAGTCAAGAGACGTGAATTTAGTCCATGAATTGTATGCCTATGACACACAAACTTTATGTAACAGTAAGTTAAATTTTCTGACTTCTTTTAGTGATTAAATATTTCACCTTTATTAGGTGAGCCACGAATGGAAAAAAGTACGTGCTCGGGGCAATAGGTGAACCCCCTCCTTGCCTATCTCAGCTCCCCAGGTGCCCCCGCACAACAGGTAGGAGGCTCTGGAGGTGGAAGGCCCATCAACGGATGATGTGGCTGAGGGTCCCTATGCACTGGAGGTGTCACCATGGTCAGAGAGGACTACCCATTGTATCAAGATCGCCTCCACAGGGAAGAAAAGAAGGGTAATAGTTATAGGCAACACCCATCTGAGGGGAACAGAAGGTCCAATATGCCGGGCTGACCCTGCTCTGAGGGAAGTCTGCTGCCTCCCTGGATTCCGGGTTAAAGACGTCGCTAGGAAACTTCCTAGCCTGGTACGGCCCACAGACTACTACCTGTTATTGCTCTTCCATGTGAGTGGTGATGAAGCTGAAACACAGAGACCGCAGTCGATCAAGAGAGACTTCAGGACTCTGGGAAAGCTGGTAAGAGGATCTGGGGCACAGGTAATCTTTTCTTCTATCCTTCCAGTTGAAAGCAGTGACACTGGCAGAAGCAAATGCATCCAGTCGATTAAGATGTGGCTCCGCGGCTCGCGTCATCGCCACAATTTTGGCTTTTTCGATAATAGGATGGGCCACGTGGCACCAGGCCTACTGGCACCAGATGGGACTTGCCTTTCTCAGAGGGGAACGAGGGTCTTTGCACAACAGCTAGCAGGGCTCATTGACAGGGCTTTAAATTAGATTCAAAGGGGAAGGGGCATAATATCAAGATTGATAAGATATGCTGAAAGTACCTGAAGAACAGAAGAAAGGAATTACAGCCGCTCCAGCCAGGAAGTCAGATTTACCTTAGGTCCAACTTAAATGCCTCTATGCCAATGCACGCAGCATGGGGAATAAGCAAGAGGAGTTGGAATATGATCTTATTGGCATCACAGAGACGTGGTGAGATGAATGCTATGAATGGAGCATCAGAATAGAAGGGTACAGGCTTGTTAGAAAGAATAGGCAGGGGAGAAGAGGAGGAGGGGTTGCCCTCTATGTCAAAGACCAGCTGGAGTGCATGGAGCTTCACCTGGGGACGGATGAGCCAACTGAGAGCTTATGGGTCAGGATTAAAGGGAGAGCAGAGACAGGGGACGTAGTAGTAGGGGTCTGCTACAGGCCACCCGACCAGGAGGATTGGGTGGATGAGGCCATCTACAGACAGATAGGAGCTGCCTCACGTTCACGAGCCCTGGTCCTCATGGGGGACATCAACCACCCCGGTATCTGTTGGAGAGACAACACAGCAGGGCATAGGCAACCCAGGAGGGTCCTGGAATGAATGGATAACTTCCTTCTACAAGTGGTAGAGGAACCAACGAGGAGAGGTGCTTTGCTGGACCTTGTTCTCATCAGCAAAGAAGGGCCAGTGAGGAATGTCATGCTCAAGGACAGCCTTGGCTTCAGTCATCATGAAATGGTGGAATTCAAGATTCTTAGGGAAGCAAGGAGGGTTCACAGAAAGCTCACTACCCTGGATTTCAGGAGAGCAGACTTCAGCGTCTTCAGGGATCTCCTTGGTAGAGTATATGTGTAATCAATATGTGAACACAGGAATGATGGCTAAAAGGCGAAGAAGCATTACCAGGCATTCATAGAAAGCTTGTTTTAAATTTTCACCAGAACAACCGTCCTGAAACCTTTGTGTGAGTGTTGAAGTGGTATGAGTTCATGAATGAAGAATGAAGCAGAATGGGTGATTAGGAGATTCACTGAAGAGGTGTCACTTGAATCTGGAAAGGATGCTAGTTATAGAAAGAGCAGTCCAGTATGGTGCCATTTGTACCAGATGTGTACAGCTGAGATTGATAGCAGTCTGTCAGGCCTCAGCTTCCTCATTTCACCTCTGATCCTAGTTTTCAGCAACATAGATAACCACAGGAAGAAACGCACAGGGTGAGAACCATGTCTGTGATCTAAAACAAGGATGTGGGGCTAATATGAGGAATAGGAACAGGAAACTGCAAAATGTCTTTGTCCAGCACAGCCTTCTTTAACCCAAAGCAGACAGAAATCCCATCATCTTTGTGTGTGAGACAAAAATAGAGGCTTGCCCAGACTGGACGTGAAATAACTCAGTGGGGAGAAAAGCAAGGAATGAGAGACAAGGAACGAACACTGAAGGAGGACCCGTGGGCATTATGCTAATATCTGTCTCTGCTGTAATTCACAAGCATGTTGAAATCTCAAGAAATTCACCCTTCACTTGTATTCTGGTTTTCACCTGTATTCATACATCTTATAATTTGCTGCAATATGTCTTGGTGCTGTATCAGACAGGGAGATGAAAGGATGATTTACTAAGCATGGAATAATTACGAAGTTCTTGATGTAATCTGTTGCTTTAAATTGGTAATATCTGTCTTTTTTTTTTCTACTAGGAGATAAGGATAGGGTTTTGTCTTTACTGGACCTTTTTTCAATTAATTTTACATGAAAGATGCTTCAGGCTCTTTGCTTCTCACACGTCATACATCCTTCATGATACACTGTAGAGGAGAGAGAATAACATTATGTAAGTTCTGGTGCCCTCTTTTTATATTGCAAAACCTATTCCAGTTCCCCTTTGACCTCAGTATTAACACAACAAGGAGAATTGCATCAGCAGAAAACATCAGAGCATGGACTGCAGTTACAGTGCAAAGGTTAGCAGTTGTTTTTTTTTAAATTAAACTTCCTTTCTGAGAACCTCTTTATCTGCTCAGATGCTTGCACTTTTTGCATAGTAAATACGAAAACCTATACATAAATGTGAAAGAACCTGGAGTTCGTTTCTTCTTAAAGTTGCCAGTGAAAATATAAATTTGATTCAGTCCTTAAAGAATATTGTATGTACTAATTTCATACTACTAAGATAGATTACTAATTACAGCATCGGAACAAAACCAACTCTTTAAATATAATTGTAGTTCAAATACCTTTTATCATTCATCACAGAAATAAGGGTGAAATGGGAAAATGTCAATACATATCAATAGGTTTAAATATTCAGAACAGATTTAAGCAATGAAATGCAGTTTTGAAACATGAAATACTTGCAAATGAAGAAAAAATGGAAAAACACTTCAAATACTTGAAGATGAAATACACTTTAAACTTTAAAGGATTTTTCAGTTTTCCTGATCAGCGGTGATGGCACATGTAGTACTAAGTTTCATTTAATTAATGCTTTACTGTTGGAAGAACAGGGCTAGACCCTGCCTAAAATTTTTTAAGAGTTGTGAAACATAAATGTGATCTTTTCATGACCTATGATAAGGCTATGTGATACACACTGGAAAGAGTAATCTCCCTCAGTGGTTACTGCAAGCGCCTTACCACTTAGGGTCTAATTTCCACATACACAAATATGTATATGAGGAAGAGCAAGTAAGAGGGAAAGAAGGGATACTTTCAGCCCATACTTTCACTTCTGGGCTCGTGGGGCTGATACCTATCCTGGTCACCTCCTTACTTTTTGCTGGAACAAGTCCCAGACAGGTATCGACCAACCCTTCCCTTTTTGCTTTTGGCTGAGGAAAGGATGGCAGCTGTGATCCCACCTAGAGTTCGTTCTAGACAAACCCAAAAATGTTTGTTAGACTGTGCAGAGTGAGGTGGTCACAATCCTCTGACTCCTGTGAGCTCCTGACACAGCCCTGCCAGGGAAGAGGCATCCCCTGAGGAATCAGGGTTACTTTTGGGTTGCATCAGGGAAGGCTACAGGGAAAGAAGTGAAGCGCGTTGACTTTATCTGTGTTTCATTTTTTACGCTGGTTATGTATATAAGACATATTTGCAGGTGATCTATCCCTGTTTAGGTTGTGACAAAAGGAGCAGTAACTGTAACTCTGAAAGGGAAGTCTTGGGCTCTGAGTGGCTTTTATGTATTATGGGAATGTACTTAATTTTCAGTTCTGTTTTTATCTCAACACACTCTTTAGGGTCTTAAACTGACAAGTAACCATTGTTTTACTAAATTAAGGAGATTAGGAAATGGGGAAACCTAGGAAACCCACAGAGGACCGTCAAAATCAGATGATTGAGTGTACTTAAAATAAACATACAGAAGTAAAAAGTACAAATAGTACGGTTATTGTGAAAAATCCAAATACTGTGCTCTGATTCAAATATCAGGAGAGCATGGACTAACTTTAATTTTAACCATTTTTGGGATGAGCTTCAGAAAGAGCACAGCTACATTAACAGAAGAGCATCCCACTCTTCTGGGGATCCCTTTTTTTTCTATTGGATTTAGAGAAAATACATTTGATTCATTCCCCTCTGCTAACAATCTTGTTTCTGTCAAATATAAAATATGAATAGTGGCCTTGGGTCAAATATGACTAACTCATATTTACAACATTATATAACTGGAGATGTACTTAATATTCTGAATATCCTCAACTGCTCAAGTAAAAATTGCAACAAGTATGGATTAGCAGAAGGAAGGTTTCTGTAGTATCCTCAACAGTGGTAGCAAACATTAACAAACTTTACTTTCTGCTGCTTACAATTGTGTATCAAAAATATAGAAGCACATAAGTTACTTTCTTGAAGGCCAAATCCTCTTGATTCTTGGATTTAAGTAATTTAGTACAGAGTAATGAATTTAAAAAATTAATTGGGAAAGGATAGATTTCTAATATTGTTCTAATTAAAATCTTCTAATTTGAAAAATAAAATTCTACTTCTCATGCAAATTAATCTTGAAATGCGTAGCCTAGTTGTAAAATGTTTGCTTTAATTGTGGATCATCTGGCAAAGAAAGAAAATGATGTTAGATTCAGTTTTAAAATAAGTGCATAATATTTCTTTGACTATTTTTAAATAGTGGTATAATTGAGACTAAATTTTAATTTTGTTTTAAACAGCTCAAAATGTCCTCAGAATGGGATAGTCTGAAAACTGTGTATAATGACGAAGAAAACTCCATTACATTACTTGTTCTGTGATTCACATAAAAGTTTCTTTTGTGAGTGCAAGAAGGGTGGAAGCTCAGGTGGCCTGATTCAGTTTAACTCTGTGGGTAACAATGCAATCAATTTGATTAACAACAGTAAAATATCTCAGGCTAGTTCAAAGTAGCTTACATTTCTTTCCCTAGAAAGCAGAAGGAGAATTTTGTCTCAAGCAAATGTTTAACTTAAATTTTTAACTCCAGAAGAATTTAATATGCTGTAAAAACTCTAAAGACAGCTAGTGCAGATGAGAAAGATGTTAAAGATAGTTGTTCTAAGGACCGTCTTTAGAGAGAATGAGAAAGCAGGGGAAAAAAAAAAAAGAAACCTGCACAAAATAGAGTGGTTTTATGCCAATTTTATGTAAACTATTTGTTTCATGAAATACGTTCACCTGGAGACGGTAGACTGTCAAAACTTAACAAAAAATCTGCAGGCATATTGTTTTTGCTACTTTATTTGAAAAAGTTAAGATTTGAGAATAGCAGAAGGGAGTACTTGGATGTTTAAGGAGACACAGAGCATTTTTTTTCCTTTAAACCTGCTCTTTCTTTTGTAGTTTATGTTCAAGTGACGCTAAAATTTATTTTACTTTCTGTAATTCTCTGTTATATTTTAGAGACAGTACTAGATCTCTGAAGGATGAGAACTCCAAGTCAGCATCAGAATTAGCACTGGCATAAAACTATGTTTTATTTATATCACTGCAATCAAAAATTAATACAGTTTGAAATATGGCAATGAGACAAAAGAAGATGGGTAAAATGAGAGAACATCCCTCAATGTCTGTGAAATATTAAATTCCTTTACTTATGGATTTAGTATCTTGTGAAAGCCTTATATAATAATCAATAACATACAGTTAATTCTAGATTTGTCAAGAGGTTTGAAATGTTGAATCTTAGATCGTGAGGACTTGATTCTGTGCTTCACTGCTTAACCTTCCGCTTAGTAGAGTCGCAAGAAAATCCACGTACCTGGAAGGGATGCCTGAGGTATGGGACACTTGGAAGATTTCTGTGTTCTGCTTTTGCTTTTCTATGTTCTGCTTTCACTGCTTAAAGTGGACCTTGGAAAGACAGAGAATCATTTTTGAGAGTGTTTAGGAAGTAAATTGTCCTCTTTTCTTCTGTTCTGGGATATAATTTTGGCCTTGTTTCATATGTGTTGGTGTAATGTAACATAATTTTCTCTACTTCCCTATTTCTGAAGTGAAGTTGGCAAATTTCCCTGTTTTGTTATTTTAAAAGTGGAATGGTTCTTATTACATCTCCTTGTTACTGAGATAAGTGGGCTTTTTCTTTGGCTTTCACTTTTTTTTTTATGATAAAAGACAAGTTCCTAAAGATGTCTACTATCCCTGTGCAATATCTAAATGTCTCTAGAATTATTAAAACTGTGACTGCCATTGACTCCTTGGTTTATATTGGTTGTATTCACTACTCTAGGGTTTTCATTAGTTGGATGTTGTATTATCCTTTATTTTCTTAATTTGCCATTTGTGGCAGGCTGCGTATTTTAGTCTAATTTGGAGGATTCAGAAGCTCTCTTTGCAGAACATTTTTCCAGAGCTGCACAGTATCATATTAGCACAGTCCATCTGTGTAGAACATTGATCCCATGACAGCACTGAATCATTTCTAAACTAAAACTAAAAGTCTTTTTCTCAGGAATGATGAAATCATAGCTTCTCTTTTCCTTCCCTAATGCTTCCTGCCTGCTGATAGCAGAATAAAAGGATATCTGAGATATCTGAGTGAGCAGAACACATAGAGAAAACACTTCCCAGTTGTAAGGAAATATGAGGAAATATCCTTGGAATAACTGAGTGTGACCAAAATCCAAGTCTGTGCAAAAGGAGTCCTCTTCAATGTAAACTCCTCAGCTGCCAACAAACAGCTCTTTGTGTGTTTGAAGTAGTCTCAAGCTACTGATGAATTCTTTAGGGCAACAGGAGACCCGTTCAGATTATTTCATAAACATGAGCAGCCCACATGTGTGATGGTGGGAGCTAAATTCTTTCACCATTAGTTTCCTAAAGAGCTAATTGCCCTCATACCAGTGGTACATCAGCTACATTCCATAGGAGACTGCAAGGCAAGGACTTCTCAGTTTCACATATAGAACATTTAGAGGCATTTTGTGCAAGTAAAGCAGTGTTTTTATTTTACGTTACAATCAGTACTGTCCATCATTGTGCTGTTGGCATTCTGATGAGGACACTTAAGGAAATTTAGATCTTGCTATTTGGTTACAGGTAGCCCTGTTATGACATATTTGGCCTAACAGCCATTCAATTTGTGAAAAAGCTGATGTGAAAGTTTAAAGGAGACGAAGTGAGACTATAATGCAAGCAGAAATTATGTTGACTTGGATGTTAACTACCTTAGCAAAGGACATCCAGTAAGACTTAATATCCTATGGTTTTGGATTAGCTGTTGCCATCTTATGTTTGATAAAACCCTTTTTTGAAAGTAACATAACTCTGAAATGTTTTTTGTGGTTTTATGCAAGTAAACAGATCTTGGAGGAGATAATTCCAGATCTGGTTTCCTTCTTGTGTTCATGACCATAGTGCAAGTCTTGCTACTCTTAGGGCCTGTCTATGTCCTCTGCAACAGTGAACGCTCAACTTGATCTGCTTGTGAATCGAAAGGGTTGAAGTGTTGATGACTGTAGGTACAGACACCCAAGCTGACTTTATGTGTTCTGTAGCAGAGGAGCTATGTTTGACAGGCATGATGTCTGAGGCACTAAGAGATAGGGCTTACTATTCCCAGCACTGTTCTGCTGGGAGGCAGGTGTTCTGCTTCAAGATTTGACATATTATGTCCCCATAGCACTGTAATGTAATGTAATTCTAGAATTACATTAGCTTCCTGATGGAGGAAAATGAAGCATAAAGATCGTGTAATTTTCCCGAGGCAAGCCAGTGCCAAAGCTAGGAATAGAATAATAAT
Source organism: Tauraco erythrolophus (assembly GCF_009769465.1). Taxonomy (NCBI): domain Eukaryota; kingdom Metazoa; phylum Chordata; class Aves; order Musophagiformes; family Musophagidae; genus Tauraco; species Tauraco erythrolophus. Next base: position 50,945,736 of record NC_141467.1, on the reverse strand, counting down.
AGACAACGGTATTGTAGGAATTGTAGGAATATTTGAATTGTCCACTGAACTGCAGGATGCCAAAATGATTAGATGCCTACACTGTGCATAGCGACACATAACAATGTTATCCCCACGACTGTCATCCTGTTGTCCTACAGCTCCCATGGCTGAGCAAGATCCCTGCCCAAGCAGAGGTACAGGAGAAGTACTGAAGTACTGCTGAAGCAGTACCTCGAGCCTTCTCCTTGCAATTGGTGGTGTTTCCTCCTCCCTGACAGTGCTGGAGCAGAGCCCAAGTGTTTTCACATGTGGGTGCTGGTAGACCCCACTTTATTAATGCATGGAAGAAGGAGCTTAACTGAGCAGTGGATGCTGGAGTTGGAGGAGATCCCAGCATCATTTTGCTCTCTGGCTGTTTCCATGTAAAAGTAAGTCTCTCTGGAGTTGGCACCAGTGCCCAACAGGATCAGATCATCTGCAGAACTGGAGCCGAATGAGAAAAGACTGAGTGAAGTTCCACCTCCCTTGTTGCCAACCATTTCCTGCCCACTGACCCTCCATAAAGGGGATTGCAAAGGCTTGGCTGGCACCTCTGTATTTCTTTTAGGAACCAGTTTGGTGAATGTTCAAATGGCATCATTTCTCATTTGAACCAAGCTCGGGCAGGCCAGCCCTTTCACATCCATTGGTATAGTAAGGTGGTAAAGCATCTCACATGAAATGAGTAAGAAGGCAGTGAGCTGTGTGGGACCGAGGAGCCTGTCAGACATCTGCTTCGCTGCTCTGATCCACCACTCTCCTAGCCATTGGGAAAGGACAGAAGGAAATACTCAGAAGAGTGAAGGGAAGGTGGGGAAAATGAAGGGAGAACAGACTTTTAAGAGCATTTGAGGAATTCCTATCTCAGTTTCAGTCTCGAATCAACTCTTCATATATCCCTGAGTCTATGTGGCCCATTAGCCAACTGCCCAGCTTCCCCAGCATGTCTCAATTTCTCTTCCTCTTACCACCTTCCTCAGTGCTGACAATAAAAGTGCTATGTTGCTACTACAAAGCATCATGTACTGAAAAGATACCTACTGTTGTGGTTGTCAGACAACCACATTCAGTCGGATCAAGGAAAAAGTCTTCCTAAGGGAAAAAGATTTCAGAGGAAATTCCTTGTCCTTCATTTCTCACTGTCACTCTGTATGAAAACCAGAAAATTTACTTTTTGATACATCAGTAAATCCTGTTTTCTCCTTGGATGGTGATTACAATAAGAGGTAAACCAAAGGACCTGTATTTCTGATGCCATCTCATACTATTCTTGTGTCAAGCCTGAGAGTCAGTGTCTGGTTTAGAAAACAAAACAGACTGTCAACACACCATTGCAGTCTTGATGGTCCCTTGCTTCAGATGTGCTGTTGTTAACTGGCACCCTGTAATCTTCCCCTGACCTTTTGTAAGGGGATAGGACCCACTGCACATGGCTAAGCAGTTGGCTGTCATTATTCCCACACACTAAAACTCACTACCAAACTCAGCTGGTGATTTAACAACATGTTTTGAAAAGAGAGCTCTTTGTCGTGTGTAATAATGAATGTTTCTGCTGCCTGCACAAAGTCAGAGGTTTTAAAATCTTTTACCAGAAAGGAAGGAATAATAATTCCCCTGACCTGAGGTCTGAAATACTGGATGCTACCTAGTTGTCTGGGTTTCAAGTATCATTTTAAAATTTCATGTTTTCTCTAGCAATAATAGGGTTTAATTACCATGGTCACTTTTCTTTATACCTTCTTAAAATTACATGTATTTTAAATGAATATTCTAGTTAATTTGAGACCAGATTCCATCATCTTTTATTCTGCTGAATAGCCTTTTAAGGTACAACTGATCTCATGTAAATCAAAGGCCCAGTTCTTGCAATGAAGAAGTAAACGGTGGGAGAAATCATGAAGAAATTTGTTGTTCAGAACTTAATCCTGTGAGTGCAGGTTTTACAATGACAAATTTCTTTTAAGTGTTCTACTTCTGCTGTCTGTGCTTTATATGTTGTGGTAAGTTGTTTCCACACAAACATGAAGACTTTTGCTCCCAAAATTTTGAGTAAGATAATCTGATGATGTACCCATAGATTTCCTTTAGAAGATCTGTGTTTCCTGTGTAAAAGTGTCATCAATGCCATGAGAGAATGCTCTGAGGCCATCCTTCACCTTGCCTCAAGAGTTTCATTTACAGATAGAATTGCCAAATGTGCATCACAAAAAATCAAAATAACGTTGCCAAAATTACCTCATAAAGCAAAGAATTTGAAGTGAGGCGTGAATGGAGAAACAGTAGACAAAAAATTTTGCTGACGTCTGGAGCACAGACTAGAAAACTGAAGTGAAGAAAATTATTCAAGGACAGCATAATCTCATGAAATCAAAAGAACTTCCGTGATTTAAATATATATATATGTTAGTAGGACATGACTTTTCAGTTTAATCAACATTCCCCCACTAGTTCTATAGCTGAGATTTTCAGTTGTGCAGAGTAACTGAAGGAACAGAACTAAGTGGTGTATATTATGTGTCTTCTTCTGATTATTTATCTCTATCTATGATTGGCTTAAATGCTCAGATCCCCAGTATATTATTGGTCATGAAAAAATTACAGTGCACAAGTTATTTTGATTTTCACATATGTTGGTTGTTTCGGCCTCTAAGAATACATACAGTTTTCATTTAGCATTGTGTTCAGCAATGGCACAATAGCAAAGAATGCATTCAGTTCCTCACTAATTACCAAATATTGGTATTACTCAATTAATCTAACCATTTATTTTTGTTTAGCACCAGCTGCTGCTATTTTCTAAGAGCTTGTCTTTAAGCTAAATGCTCAAGCTATGAGCAGGAATACTGCAGGAAACATTTGAGAGACAAGCTTGTTGAGGAGCTGCTGATTCCAAAACATGCTGTAAGTGAATTTGTGTAGACGAATTAAATGACCCGTATCAACTTCTAGTGCTAACAAATACTATCATGAAAGTGACAGGAAGCATATTTCTGGCCCTTAACCATTAATGAAGCTACACGAGTAAATTAGGTTATGCCACTCCATCTTCATAAATTGCTGATTCAATAAATCACACTTGAGAAACAGCTGAGTAATTACAGGATGATGCTTGAAGCAACGGATCCTTCATTTGCATATTAACAGACATTTGTTGCAATAATTTCTGTCATAGACTGGTAAATGTTAGACATGATTAATTCTCTGAGCACTGTGGTTTGACATTTTCAGCGTATGGGAAGAACCGACGTACCAAAGGCTGCGAATGCCATACGTGTGTGCTCCTCCACAGCAGTAGTAAGGCACCCAGGTCTAACTAGCGCCAGGAACTTGCCCCAGTACAGACTCCTTGGAGAATATCTCTCCTTAGCGTCTTATCATGCAAAAGGCCTTGTGAAGCAGTCCAAACGTACTGGAGGAAAGGGGAAAACAAAACCATGAAGTATTCTAAGCATTGAGTAAGGCAGAGTTCCTTCTTTTCAAATGTCTAAATACATACGGAGAGAAGATGAAACAGCTTTCCATACAAGTTTTAGGCTCGTTTTATTTTATCTGCAAACTTCCCCTAGAAAACATAGCAGCATATGTCATGTAAAGTTTGTAATGAGCTTTTCACCTGAGGATTTTGCTTGGTTTTGTTTGTTCGCGCTGGTGGTAACAGAGAACTTGGTGGCATTTATACCACTCTGCTTGGTGAATCTGTGGCCATAACACATTTAATTCACCTTAGTGAAAGTCAGTTTACTCTCTAATGATTATCTGTTCTTCCTGTGTACTTAGAATTGCTTCAGAGGAAAATTCAATAGTTCCCTAACCAATCTAACATTGCACCCTTTTGTGCCAATAAACAGTCAGTTAGGGGACAACAAGATACAAGAGGCAGAAATGTGTATCAATAGAAACTGGAAGCTGACTTGTCTCATGGGCCAAAATGATGAAATGTTACCCAACCTCTCCATAAAGGTGTTGCAGCTGAACTGAAATACATGGTTCTCAGAAACGATTGCACAGCCATGTCCTGTTTCAGTTCCAGCATATTAAGAGTCTCCCACGTTAGTCAAAAATAAGCTAATAGGATTTACTGAGCAACATGACCTAGTGGGCAAAGATGTTTGCAGGAGAATGTTAGCCTATCACTTTTCTTACACCAACTTAGAATCATAGAATCCTAGAATGGTTAGGGTTGGAAGGGAGCTCAAAGATCATCTAGTTCCAACACCCCTGCCATGGGCAGGGAAACCCTCCACTACACCTGGTTGCCCATAGCCTCATTCAACCTGGCCTTGAACACTTCCAGGTATGGGGCATCTACAACTTCTCTGGGCAACCTGTTCCACTGCCTCACCACCCTCAGAGTGAAAAATTTCTTCCTTATATCTAATCTAAATCTCCCCTCTTTCAGTTTAAAGCCATTGCCCCTTGTCCTATCACTACATGCCCTTGTAAAAAGTCCCTCCCCAGCTTTCCTGTAGGTCCCCTTTTAATACTGGAAGGCTGCAATAAGATCACTCCAGAGCCTTCTCTTCTCCAGGCTGAACAGCCCCAACTCTCTCAGCCTGTCTTCATAGCAGAGGTGTTCCAGCCCTCGGATCATCTTTGTGGTCCTCCTCTGGACCCGCTCCAGCAGCTCCATGTCCTTCTTGTGTTGGGGACTCCAGAGCTGAACGCAGTATTCCAGGTGGGGTCTCACGAGAGCAGAGTAGAGGGGCAGAATCACCTCCCTTGATCTGCTGGCCACGCTCCTTTTGATGCAGCCCAGGATACGGTTGGCTTAACTTCAAGATAAACAAAAAGTTTCCATGGGATGTTCACCTTTTATACTGGAGCTTTACATGTCTGTTGATTTTTTTCACCCAAATAAAGAACTGCAGTAAAAGACAATAAAAAATGTTTCTATAAATACATTAACAACAAAAGGAGGGCTAAGGAGAATCTCGGTCCTTTATTGGATGCAGCGGGGAAACATGATGACAAAGGATGAGGAAAAGGCTCAGGTACTTAATGCCTTCTTTGCCTCACTCTTAAATAGTAAGACCAATTGTTCTTAGGGTACCTAGCCCCTTGAGCTGGAAGACAGGGAAAGGGAGCAGAATGAAGCTCCCATAACCCAAAGGGAAATGTTAGCAACCTCTTACAACCACTTTTAGACACACACAAGTCTATGCAGCCATATGGGATCCACCCAAGAGTACTGAGGGAGCTAGTGGAAGTGCTCACCAAGCCAGTTTCCATCATTTATCAGCAGACATGGCTAACCAGGGAGGTCCTGGTTGACTGGAGGTTAGCAAACATAATGCCTATCTACAAGAAGGGCCAGAAGGAAGATCTGGGGAACTGCAAACCTGTCAGTCTGCGCCAGGCAAGGTTATGGAGCTGATCACCTTGAGTACCGTGAAGTGCATGAAGAGGACAACCAGGTGATTAGGTTCAGTCAGCACGGGTTTATGAAAGGCAGGTCCTGGTTAACTGTTGCGGACTACTGATGCTTCAATCTTCGGGGATCACAACCCAGAAGGTCGTTGTGATCTTCCTCGTATATCAGAAGGCTCTAACACCCTCCAAAGGTCCTTGTCACAACCAAAGGTTTCTAACAGAGAGCTTCAAGACGCTGCTCTCCAGGGGCTCCTATCACTCCAGTCTCCAGGAGGGAACTGCCCCACTCCCTCCTGGGAGTGCCCCACCTTTAAACCTCCATGAGTCACGTGGTTTCCGGTTGACCAACGTGACTCACAGCACCTGTCCTAACAAGGCACAGGTGCTTTCTATTGCAGTAGCCAGGAACTCCCCCGACAATTCCCCCTTTCTTTTTTTGAAAAAAAAGAAACAAACACCTGGTAGCCTTTAGGGCTTTCCAATGTTCCAGTTCCATTTTTCATCGCCATTTGTCAGATGCCTTGGAACAAAACCGTGGGGGAGTTGTTCTTATGTTTTCCTGTCATACCATGTCGGTGGTGGATATATCCACTGTTCTGATGAGGTTGGATACATCCACCCTGGTTGTTCTGGCTGCTTAATCTGCGGCTGCCGCAACATTCCTTCAGGGGTCTTTTCCGGATTAGTTTGCGGTTGTTGCAGTGTTCCCGCAAAGGGCTTGCCTGGAGTATAAGACATCTGTGCATACTTTCTCTTTCTGCTGCTCCTCGGCCGGCCATTGGATTTGCAGTTTTTTGCGAGATGACCTATTCTCCCGCACTTATAACACTTCAGTTTATTATCTGAGGCCATCAAGGTGGTTGCTAGCGCGGTCATTTCATGTTCCACGGACCCGACCTTAGCACATGCAATGACCATCTCCTCTAGGGAGGGGTCCCCTGGGAGTATTTCAATAGCTCTTCGGCAGTCAGCGTTGGCGTTATCCCTTGCGAGTTGTTTTGTCAACAGGGCCCGTAGATTGCCGTCATAAACTTGTTTTTCTATAGCCCCTTGCAATCTTTCTACAAATTGTAAGAAAGGCTCCTTGATTCCTTGTTTAATTGTAGAATACCTCGCTTGGGGTTTCACCATTTCTATGGTCCGCATGAGAGCCTGCATTCCTATTTGTTTGATTTGCCCAAGAATTTGGGGATGCCATTGGGCCTGTACCGCCGGATTACTAAATACCTGACCCGTTCCCATCAGGACATCTGCACCTACGGCATAACATGGGTCACCTTGGGGTAACTGTATATTTTGTAGTGCCTGACGGTCAGCCAACTGCCTCCATGTGCTCATAAAAATGGAGCGTTGTACCGGCTGGAACATAATCTGAGCTAGATGTTGAAAGTCATACGGCACCAGTATTTCCAAGTTTAGTAATCGTAATAATTGTGTTACTGCTGGGGAGTTTGGCCCATACTGTGCTACCGCTTTTTGTATGTCTCGTACGACTTTCCATGACCAGCCCAGGTATTGATTGGGCTGGTTAGAACCCGGGAGGGTCAATTCCACAGGGAATACATTTGGCCTTTCCCCTATTTCCATCATGGATGATTTTTCGTTATTGACTGGCAGCCCCAAGACTTGAGCCAAGTCCCAATCCCCAGCCTCTATTGCTTTCATTTTTATTTTGTTCCAAAAACGGACTGGGTCACGGCGTTGAACTATTGCTGTAGGGGTTCCCAAGGGGTTTGGATTTAATAAACAGATAGATTCTAGTGATTTTTCCCTTGGTGGAGAAACCGGTGGTAATTCCTTAGCACTTGTCTTGGAGGTTTCTCCTGAAATTTCTTTTGCTACAGGGGGGGTCATAGCCTGATGCAGTATCTCCACTACAGCTGCCAACTGCTGAGATACTCCTTGGAGCATTGTTACGGCCTGGCGCACTAGTGCTGGCTGCGCCAAATGTACCTGGGCCGGATAACCAGATACCGCGGGATATGAAGTTGCCAAGGGTGGGGCCAATTGCTCGAATGGCGGAGCCGTAGGCATAACGCATCCTGAGGAGGAAGGGGGGGTTGCTGGGGCAAAGGGTGGGGGACGCTCCACTATTTCCTGCAGGGTGGGGTAGAGTCCCTGCATAGTCCCCGCAACTTTATTGACCTCTATGAACAGCGAGGATACGTCTAACTCGCTGTCCACGCTGTCTGGGGTTAGTCTTCCTTCAGATGGTTCGTTGCTCCCTTCATACCCTTCACTTGCAGATACATAATCTGCTAATTCCTCTTCCTCCTCTTCTGCTGACCCCTTTTGGATTATATTATCTAGGGCCTCCCATGTACGCAGCAGGTCGGTCCGGCCCTTTTGATTAACCACAGCTTCATAGAGTAACTTATCCCCCAACCTTTTCCAAAGTTCTAGGTTAAAGGTAGAGGTGAGGTTGACTAGATCTTCATGTCCCGCTGCCCAGTTGAGTAGGTAATATAAATCCTCATTACTTATACTGAGCCCCACAGCCATTCCTGCAGATTTGAGAAAGGTGAAGGTCTGGCTTTCCTTTACAAGATTCTGACCCATGTTCACTCTCAGCGGCTCACCTTGTTCCAGGTGTCTTGGTCAGTCCGCAGCTCCTGCCGCTCTCAAGCTTCGGTCTGCAGTCCCAGTGGTTCCTGTTCCGACGAATCACGTCGGGGTCACCAATTGTTGCGGACTACTGATGCCTCAATCTTCGGGGATCACAACCCAGAAGGTCGTTGTGATCTTCCTCGTATATCAGAAGGCTCTAACACCCTCCAAAGGTCCTTGTCACAACCAAAGGTTTCTAACAGAGAGCTTCAAGACGCTGCTCTCCAGGGGCTCCTATCACTCCAGTCTCCAGGAGGGAACTGCCCCACTCCCTCCTGGGAGTGCCCCACCTTTAAACCTCCATGAGTCACGTGGTTTCCGGTTGACCAACGTGACTCACAGCACCTGTCCTAACAAGGCACAGGTGCTTTCTATTGTAGTAGCCAGGAACTCCCCCGACAGTTAACTAACCTGATCTCCTTCTATGATGAGGTGACGCACTTAGTGGATGAGGGAAAGGCTGTGAATGTTGTCTACCTAGACTTTAGTAAAGCTTTTAACACCATTTCCCACAACATTCTCCTGGAGAATCTGGCTGCTCATGGCTTGGATGGGTATACTCTTTGCTGGGTAAAAAACTGGCTGGATGATCAGGCTCAAGGAGTTGTGCTGAATGGAGTTAAGATCAGTTGGTGGCCGATCACAAGTGATGATCCCTGTGGCTCAGTACTGGGACCAGTTCTGTTTAATGTCTTTATCAATGATCTGATTAGGGGTTTGAGTGCACCCTCAGTATGTTTGCAGATGACACAAAGTTGACTGGGAGTGTTGATCTGCTGGAGGGTAAAAAGGCTTTACAGAGGGATCTGGACAGGCTGGATCGATGAACTGAGGCCAATTGTATGAGGTTCAACAAGGTCACAACAACCCCATGCAATGTTACTATCTTGGGAAGGAGTGGCTGGAAAGCTACCTAGCAGAAAAGGACTTGGAGGTGTTGGTTGACAGATGGCTAAGTATGAGCCAGCAGTGTGCCCAGGTGGCCAAGAAAGCCAATAGCATCCTGGCTTGTATCAAAAATAATGTGACCGTCAAGACTAGGAAAGTTATTTTCCTCCTGTATTTGATACTAGTGAGGCTGCGCTTCAAATACTGTGTTCAGTTTTGGGCCTGTCATGGTTTAACCTGGCTGGCCACTAAATGTCACTCAGCCACTCACTGACCCTCCTCCACCCCTGGGGTATGGGGAAGAGAATTAAAGGGGAAAATGGAAGGACACTCATAGGTTGAGATAAGAAAAAATTAGTAATTGAAATAAAATGAGATTAAAAGTAAGAATGGTAAAAATAAGAATAATATATGATAATAAATACAAATGATAATAATATATACAAACAAGTAATTGCTTACCACACGCTGACCAAAGCCCGGCCCAGCCCAGCTAGCCACCCTGAAACAGAGAAGTCCTGACTTGACAATCCTAGAAGAGCTAGAGCCCTGAAGAGATATCTGAAGAGAGCGAGATCGAAAGAGAGATCTGAAGAACGAGAAATTGCCAGCCAATCCTCCTCTATATACTGAGCATGATGTCGCATGATATAGAATATTCTAGTGGCCAATTTGAGTCTCAATGTTAAACCTAAACTCAAATCCTAAACCAGGAATTGTGGATCATTTGCTCTGGCTGTACTCCATCACAGCTTGTTGTGCACCTGCACACTGGCAAAACAAGTCAAGTGGAAGCTGAAAAGTCCTTGATTTCCTTAGCAACAACTAAACCATCAGTATGTTATCAACATTCTTCTCATACCAAATCCCATACTAAATCCAAAACTCAGTGATATTCTAGTTACTAAGAAGAAAATTAACTCTATCCCTGCTGAAAACAGGACATAACCCCTCACTACAAAAAAGATATTGAGGTGTTAGAGCATGTCCAAAGAAGAGCAAGGAAGCTTATGAGGAGTGGCTGAGGGAACTGTGTTTGTTTAGCCTGGAGAAAAGGAGGCTGAGGGTAGACCTTACTGATCTCTACAACTACCTAAAAGGAGATTGTAACAAGGTGAGCATCAGTCTCTTTTCCCAAGTAGGAAGTTATAGGACAAGAGGAAATGTCCTGAAGTTGCATTAGGGGAGGTTTAGATTGGATATTGGGGAAAATTTATTCACTGAAAGGGTTGCCCAACATTGCAACAGGCTGCACAGGGATGTGATTGAGTCATCATCCCTGGATGTACTTAAAAGACATGTAGATGAGGTGCTTAGGGACATGGTTTAGTGGTGGACTTGGTAGCATTAGGTTAATGGTTGGACTCGATGACCTTAAGAGTATTTTCCAACCTAAGTGATTTTATGATTCTAATTATGTCTCCATGTTTCTTGGGAGGTCCACCGCTCTAAGGAGGTCAGTATTTCTATGGCTCTGCTGTGATCAGGATGTTTGGGGAATCCAGGATCTCCCAGGATGATGTCTCTTCTACTCCTTTCACACAAAGTGAATCTTCACGCATTAATCGCTACAGTAAGCGGTCAAAAGAGGTATCACATGAATCCACACTAAGACTGTAAATTGTGCCCTAAAATCCTTTTTGAGTAAAAGAGAAAAAAAAAGCCTCATTTTCATGGACTCACTTGCTCCACTATCTGTTCATGGCTGACAAATTTGGTGGCATTCTATGATGGGGTTACAGTGTTGGTGGATAAGGCAAGAGCAACTGACGTCATCTACCTGGATTTGTCCAAACCATTTGGCACTGTCCTGCATAACATCCTTGTCTCTAAATTGTAGAGGCAGGGAGTTGACAGATGGACCACGCGGTGGATAAGGAATTGACTGGATGGTCCCATTCAGAGAATTGCGGTCAATGGCTCGATGTCCGAGACCAGTGATGAGTGGCATTCCTCAGGGGTCGATATTGGGACCAGCGCTATTTAACATCTTTGTCGGTGACATGGACAGTGGGATTGAGTGCACCCTCAGCAAATTTGCTGGTGAAACCAAGCTGTGTGATGTGGTTGACATGCTGGAGGGAAGAGATGCCATCCAGAGGGGCCTTGACTGGCTTGAGAGGTGGGCCTGTGAGAACCTCATGAAGTTCAACATGCCCAAGTACAATGTCCTGCCCATGGGTCAGGGCAATCCCAAGCACAAGTACAGGCTGGGTGGAGAATGGATTGAGAGCAACCCTGAGGAGAAAGACTTGGGAGTGTTGGTTGATGAGAAGCTCAACATGAGCCAGCAATGTGCACTTGCAGCCCAGAAAGCCAACCGTGTCCTGGGCTGCATGCAAAGAAGCATGGCCAGCAGGTCGAGGGAGGTGATTCTGACCCTCTGCTCTTGTGAGACCCCACCTGGAGTACTGCATTCAGATCTGAGGCTCTCAACATAAGAAGGACATGGAGCTGTTGGAGCAAGTCCAGAGGAAGGCCACGAAGATGATAGAAGCGCAGGAGCACTTCTCCTATGAAGACAAGCTGGGAGAGCTGAGGTTGTTCAGCCTGGAGAAGGCTCTTGGGAGACCTTCTAACAGTCTTCCCGTACTTAAAGGGGGCCTGCAAGAAAGCTGGAGAGGGACTTGAGTGTGCAGTGATAGGATAAAAGGTAATGACTTTAAATGGAAAGAAGCTAGCATTAAATTAGCTATAAGGAAGAAATTCTTGACTCTGAGAGTGGTGAGGCCCTGGAACAGATTTCCCAGAGAAGCGGTGGATGCCCCATCCCTGGAAGTGTTCAAGGTCAGGTTGGATGGGACTTTAAGCAATCTGGTGTAGTGGAAGGTATCAGTGCTCATGGCAGGAGGTTGGAACTAGATGATCTTTAAGGTCCCTTCCAAACTAAACCATTCTATCATTCTATGATTCATCATCATACCACATACTTTGGCACCTCCAGCCTCACAGAATAGGATGACTGAGTGCACCTGTGGGAGGCCCTCAGCCTCCTGCTCTCATGAAGAGTTTGGTGCCCCTGAAGTGCAATGTGCATACTGATTAGTGGCTTCCTTGAGCTAGTCAATGGGGATGGTAGGCAGAAGGACACATCTAACCTCTCTCCTTCCTCTGAAGCATGCATCACAGCCACAGGTACGAGAAACCCCATCTAAAGAGGATGTGGGGACTCCATCTTGAGTAAGTCTCTCATGTTGTTTCTGCGTTACTTAACACTTCCCTGTTCTGATGGAAAGACATTGCTTCTGTAGTAAATAATAAGGCTCCGGAATTAGAGACTCTCTTAATGAGAGTGAGGTGCTATTCTATCAATTCTTAAGCTATAATGCACTTTGTGGTGCTGTCAATGCACGTTCTCTGCAGCAGCTCCATCCAGAAAACTACTAGCATTTTCATTTGTTAGAGAAATGTGTCCGTAGCGTAGGTCTTTGCTTTCTTCCAGGTGGTAATAATGCAATATATTCTGCCAAAGAGAACAGGACGAATTGGCTTGGGACCTAATTACTGCAAGAAGGGACAATTCTTTTACAGAGCAAAGAATCTTACTAGGTTGCCTTACATGAGCATATTGGAAATTGGCTGTGCCTACTTTTTGGGGGCTTTTTTTGTTTTGTGAGTTTGGTTTTTTTTTGTGGGGGGGAGGTAGAGTTTAGTTGGCTTTGATCAGCAAAGGTCTAAATGGTTAAGGATCTCTATGTTTTATGTAATACTATCACAGCAGTAGTCATCAGAGGCAGCTGATCAGGGAATGTCTTTATAAAAAGGAGAAAGAAAGAAAGAAACAGAGAGACAAAAGAATTACAGAATACCTCACAATTCTCCAAGGGTCTCAGTATGCTCACGAGGATGTTCCTCTGAAGGTACCAAGAGATATTAGCAGCAGCAGGGTCAGAAGTCAAGCTTTTTCCACTGTAGGTAGTAACAAAAAATGTTCTTTTTCTAATGACTAAAATGACTCTTGTGATTCTCAGTATTTATATTTCATTTTAATCCATTCGTTAGCTTATGGACTCAGAGTAACAAATCGCAAAGTCTCTGAGCACTGGAGTTCATATTTAGCTTTTGGAATTAGCTGAAATATGGACAAAAATTCATTTCATTTCACTCAAATCATTCATCGTAGAGTTGAGCTGTCTAGACAAATGACAGAGATCTGTTTTTCTTTTTTTTCTCTCAATATATCTTTTCACTAAGACAAAAGTGCAAATGCAAAAGTAGACACTAAACAGCATTGGGAAGGTTTCTGATGGTCTCTAAATTAACGCAGACTGATGAGTAAAACATAGCAAACCAGAAACATTATGTGAATATCAAGAATCCAGTATTAATCAAACTATCATGGACTACTGCTGTTATTGGATTACTTCTCCTAACAGAGTTGATTCCACAGATGATGGCAAGAGGAAAAAATATGTATTCTGTTAAACTTCCTGCCTTTGAGAGATCCAGCATCACAAACCCACAGATATACAAAGATAAACAGGTATAAAGATATACAAAGACCCTTCACTTCTGGAAATAGGCAGAAGTTCAGATATTCAACAGTCTTACTTACCCCATTCGTGGTTTACAAAGTATCATCTGCTTTATTCCTCTTTTTTTATTATAGAAAGTGAAGGCCCAAGGTGAGAATTTGCTTCTACCAAAAAACCCCAGTTCTCCTAAAACTGACCAGAGTTCTTTTTGTTATTCTCATTATCAAGACTTCAAAAATACGGTGAACAGGGAAGACTAGACTTTGAAATCTCTCAGACTTCATTTTCTTTGCTTCTCTATATTTTTCCATTGTCAAAGGCAATTAGGTAAAAACAATCTTATCACAGAAGTAAACAAAGCAGCAGATTAAGTGTTCAAATGAATTGAAGCAGTTTCATGGAGCTGAAGTAACGATAAATGCATGAACCATGCAGCCCAACTTCTTGTGATACTAGTAACTTAAGAAGACAAAAGGATAATATAGAAAGAATAAAATAACTTGAGTTTGGTGGGTATCATTTTTTGCTTTGTCCAATTATATTTAATGTTTTTTACTCAACAGCTAATTATATATTAAACAACAATAAATTGCTATGTTAGTGCAGATATTCTTTCCTATTGTTGAGGACGTTGAACTGGGGTTTGCCGTTTCGTGAGTTTCACGAGTTGCATAATACAGTTTATTATGCAGTTCATGTTGTTTCATGATGTTTCATGAATTGCATAATACAGTTTAATGCCATATTTCTTTTTTTAAAATACATATCCATTCAGATCCATATTTGAGTGTTTGTCAGGTCAAGATTAACTGAAAACCTATATAAAATATATCTTCCCCAAATCACAGACAGAGAAATCATTTACTGCTGTTTCATAACCTCCCAGGTTGTAAAATGTAATAAGGCCATATCGGCACTATCTGCATCAATTCCCTTTCATATCAGGAACTTTCTGCAAAAAGCATTTCTCTAAGCAAGATATATATGGATATACAAGAAATAGACCCAAGCAACAAAGGAGAGGAGGATGATTTAGCAGGATGGACGTAAAATAGATCATTTACACTTATGGTTCATATCTCTTGGTGGAGGCAACTTTTATGCCATTATAATATGCAAAATATGTGATTCTCATGTATCAGAGGAGAACACATCCCTTCCTGTTACCGTTTCTGCTGGGTATGCTGCCTGGGGTGGCTTGGCTGGCAGCCGCCCAGCGCACTGACAGAATATACAGCAGCGGGGGCCAGGCAGCCACCGTTCTGCCTGCAAGGCTGTGATGGGCAGCTGGAGCCTTGGTGCAACTGTGTGCAACTATTTATTCAGGGGGTGCAAAAACAAATTGTTCTGGATTATGACAGCCTTAGTCATCATAGAGTTATCATCACCTGCTTTCCATCGACTCCAAAATCTTTCATTTAGCAATATTCTTGAGTTCCCAAGCAGGTGCTGGAGCAGAGGACATTAGTTACATTCGCATATATTAACTTCAATTGTTGAACCTAAATATCGTTTGCCCATCCACCTGGGCTGAGAACTTCAGTTCCGTCTTTGTTCTTGTCCTAATCCTCATTTAAGGAATGTCAAGTCAATGGCAAATTATGTCATCTTGCAGTCGTCTTCCTTTCTCCCAACTTTTGCAAAGATGCATTCACCACCATTAATCACAGGATTTTGGACACTCCCAGGTAACTTGCCAATGGATTCACTGCAGTTTCTTGACTACCTCTTCACCACTACCAGCCTAATGGGTACTCATCATGTCAGAGATGTCTATTTGCCAGATACATCCCAGGCGGAATTCCTCTTCTTTGCAGCAGTGTTACATCTCTACTTTTATCTCTGAGAAAAGCACTTTCAAGTCCTCCAGAAGAGAAATTTGATTTTGCTCAGTTTAAAGGCATCAGAAGTATTTTGATGAAGACATTTAAGAAGGAATATTACCCTGCAATCTTTGAATTAGTTCCTATTTTAGACTTCCAGCTTTTGGCAGGCAGAGCCCTGAGCCTGTATGGAGAGACATTAATATGATTAAAGACTATACCCACATACAGTTACCTGAATTTATCTCCTTGCATTTTATCTCTGGTAATGCATAAATTAATGGCCATGCATATACCTCTTAAATTTTTAATAAGATATTAAACTAGATTAATTATCATTTAAAGCCATCATTAAGCAACAAATGAACATTTTAATAAGTGCAACCGGTAATTTATGTTGGTGTGAATTGGTCCAGGGTATTGTGCTGATAACTCCAGCTATTAACAATACCAACCTGTCTCATACAGCCTGACATTTTCTGGCTTCAGAGACCAAATGCTAGAAGTCTTGTGTTTCATTCTGCATACATGAAAAGCTTAAAGTAATTGAGACAGAGCAAGATTGTGTGCTTGAAAATGCAGATAAGAAGATTTTTTAAAAAATATATATCAAATTCAACAAGAAAAACCACGGAGACAAGCACTTCAGAAAGGTAAGTGTGGAGTGGTGAGGGGGAAACCTTCACTGTTTATACCAGAATTCAGAGGATTAACTCCTAAGTGAAATAACTCACTCATTAAACGATGACATTGTGAAAATGAAAATCATCCAAATTTATAGGTATGCTCCACCTGTTTTGTAACAGTCCAGCCATAAATCTACTTTAATGCTTGGAAGTGCTAGTGAATCTGTCCCAGTCACCCTCAGTACAATATAACTGTTTCCCTGCATAGTTTGTTTAAAGATTTGTGACAAAAATTAAATAACTTGAAAAGGATTTAGCAGCAATCAGTGCTCTACACACACACACTTTGGTGGACAAAGTATAGAGATAAGTGAGTCTTAAAAGCAGGGAAAGAAGACATTAGGTTTCAGCTTCTGAGGTTAGAAAAAGAGAGCTGAGGACCTTTAAACAACAGGTTGAAAGTACCTCTAGTCATGAGCTGTAGGGATGAAGCTTGTGATGTTAAGGATGACCACAATACTGCAAATTAAATCTCAGTGGGGAAGAACATTGTGTCCTACCTTACAAGGCAGAAATTAAAGGTTTTCATGAAATCTCTCTCCAAGCAAAAGGCAACATAATGATCCTGTAAGTCCCAAGGGCTCTCTACCCATCTCTGAATGGAGAAGAACAAAAGACAAATACATGATATTTCTTTAGATTGAAGTGATAAGTGGGCAAATGAAGTTTGAGTGGCTTGAAAATAATGGAAAGAAAGTCTTGATTCAAGAAGAGTTAGAGGCCTTAGGGAGGCATATAAAAAGGTTTAAATTTCCAGGCCCATTCAACTCAATCTTTCAAGCATGAAGGATTTTAAAGAGCTTCAAGTGTAACTATAACAAAGTTTATGCACAACTAATGATCTCCTGTAGAAATTATCTCTGTATGGAGTAAGGTACACACAACAGAGCATCATACAGCTTTTTTCTTCTGGGAAATCAAAAACTGTAATTGTATAATGTGAATAGTTTATCAGTATCCCAAAACACTCTCATATTTAGATCATGTTGAATATATATAGTATGAAGCTTCTTATGTTATCCTATTTACTTTCGATTTTGTTTTGGGTTTGGTTTTTTTTTCAACTTTGTTTTCCCCTTATTTATACCAGTGAAACATTTGGGTACTGAAAACTGATTGTGACTTTCAGATATTGTGAGTTTATGTGGTGTTTTTTATAATGGAACTCAATTTGCTCATGTTTTAGGCACTATCAACACATAAATATAATATATTAATGGTAATCTGATGCCATTTCTTTCCCTCACGTAAATTAATATATTTCTGTGAGAAGTCTGTTCATTCTGCTTGGCTCCACTCATAAATTTTAATACGAGATGTGATGGTAAGATGTAGAGATTTATGTGAAATAACAAAGTACTTTCAGTCTATTTCTACAAAGTGTGTGTGGCACAAATACAGTTGTAGGCATCCTAAATTTTGACAGAATTTGAAGGGAGGATGAGGAGTAAAGGCCCATCATTGAAGGTGATCCCACTACATTAAAGCTGACGCAGTCTTCTTAGGGACAAGAAGAATATGTGCATTTTTCAGTGATCACTTTTGGGAAAACAGTGGCCTGGCAGGTAAATGCAGCTGGCAGAGACAGAACAGAGAGGGTGAGAAAGACCACACGGCAGGCTAGTACTCTACTGCCGGACTCATTTTCCTAACTTGCGATGTAAAATGACCTCTTCCAGCAATATCAGGCTTGAAGATGCTGAGGGGAAATAAAAGTTATTGGGAGTTTGGCAACCCTGACTGTTGCCAAGAGGCTGTTTAGTTTGCGTTAGGGGATGAAACAAGAGCTCAGTACTGTGATCCCAAGGAGCAGACAAGTCTTGTAGCAAAGGTACAAATAAGGTTGTGATTTAGGGTGGGATTTTCACTCATTAAAAAGGGGAGAGAAAAAGAATGAACCTTGTCAGAACAATTGACTATTCTATTTGAAAGACCATGCTTGATAACAGTATAGCTCTAGTTAGTGAAGGTTATTCAGTATTCCTCTATGATGACTGAGGATATTGTCATAGGATTCTCATCATATTGGTTTTCTTTCACCAAAAACTTATTCCTGAACGGTATTAGAAAGAACTGTATTCCTTCAGTAGTGTTTTTAGATGCAAATTTATGCTTAGAATGTCTTATTATCTCTTTTACAGTGTTGAAAAATTAAGCTTTCTTTCTCTCTAACCTAGAGGATATTACTGGTCCTCCTGGCTTCTGAACAAATTCCTATCAAATAATGATAAAGTACTTTAATTTTGCTTTTATTATTCACTTATTTACTTCCATTAACTCATTTGCTTTCTCAAGCTTTTGACTTTGTAGTGTGTCACTGTTTTTACATGCTGTTTATGTTTAATGACTAAGTATTGATGTACAATATTTCATCTTTATACATGTGAAATTATACTTAACAATAATACTGTGATATCCTGCTTCATCATTTGAACTGGAAAAATTTACACACTGAAATCTTTCTGTGTACAATATGGCAAATTTGAAGATCCTAAATCCATTCCTATTCAATTTACAAGTCAAAGCTGCTCCAGAACAGCAGGGAAGTCCAAGACTGCAGGGAAAACTGCATCTTCTTCTCAAAGCCCCTATATCCTGATTTGCAAGAGTTTTTTCAAAATCTTGTTTCACAGAGACTGAGGAATTGTCAGTATGGCCGACTAAATACAAGGTATGGCAGCTGTCTGTACTGTTTTTTGTAACAGCTTTTGGAAGCCTTAGGCACCTAAACAAGACAGGTAGTTTTACATTTAAAAAGAATTCATCAGTGTTAGTATGCCACCTAATCTATACCTGAAATACAACTGTTTCTAGACTGTTGAGCCAAGTGTGCTGCAAAATAACACTACAGCAATTTGCAAGAATACATCTACCTGACTGTAACATCTGGCAATGCCTGTGTGTTCTTTGGACAGAGAAATATTTAAGCTGTGGCTCGCTCCTGAAGGCTTGCAATGTCAGAATCTCAACTCAGTTTTAAAACAAAAAATATAATCGTTTTATGTTGTTAAAAGCTGGTGTACGTGCAAGCTAGCAGACAGCCTGAGGATGAGGAAGGACTTTTCCAGTCTCTGAAATGAGGAGGTTACTATCCTCAGGGATGTTTCCCATCACTCTGCTCCCAGGTGCCTCCCAGGGCACAGCGACACTGTAAGCCAAAATGGTCCTGCCTCCTCTGGAACTGGAAGTGTAGGAGAAGGCAGGGCAGACGGGTGAGCTGGTGACATCTCCGCAAACCCGCAGCCCCAGCAGCGAGGGGCGGCGCCGTGTGCTCAGAGCCCAGCACTGCGTCGTGCAGCATAGTGCGGGACAGGGAAACCTGGCTGGGTCCTCATCTGCCTCTCTCTCTCTTTTGCTGAAATATTTAAAAGGTCAAGCGGTGCTTAGGCTATTGGATCTGCAGAAATCAGATCTCAAAGCAGTGTCATGGTTTTCCCATTTGAATTGCAAGCTTTGAGAGAAGTAAGTGGAGTTTGTGGATTTGAGTGGGGTTTTTCCGGTTGTTTGGTTTGGAGGGTTTTCTTTACTCTTTTTTTTTTTATCAATGCAGGACTGGAAAATTTGTAAATGTCTTTATAAATTAATCTTTTAGATTTGGCCTTTTATACCACTATTATAAAAAAGGAAAGTCCCCAAGTGAGTCTGTAAATCATTAATGAAATTGAATAAGTCAGTGCATGATGAATTGGTAAAATAGCTCCACTGATTAATTTATCCTTGGCTTTGCCATTAACACCAGCCAACACAGTAAATATCGGCTGAGCTAAAGCTTAGAACAATATTGGTCTTTAGTGCGAAAGGAAGTTGCCAACTATGCTGAGTGATTTTTATGTAAGGCAGATGCAGATGCTATGAACAAGTAAATGGCTTCTTTGCCACACTGGTGATATATTTGCATCATACATTATTATTTTCTGATTACAGTAAGAAAAAATATGAGAAGAGCTACTCTGAGGAAATGAGGTACTAGAAGGGATAACATTTGAACAAAATAGGGATATTTGAACAAAATAACATGAGGTTGCAAACCAAAATACGTAATTACTCAGTTAAAGGAAGAAATCGAGAGGAGTCCTACTCCACTTGATCACAGGTTAGGAGATGCTTTGTTATACAAAGGGTTACAAGTCCAGACTTGTTGCTAGAATGATAATTCCTATGCAAAAATCCTTCATGAAACTGAGTCCTGAGCAAGGTAACTGATTCCTAACCTGAATTTAATTTCAAGTGAACATATTTCATTCAGCAGCTTGACACTAAATGCAGACATAAAGGACCAAAATCTGTCTTTTGAAGGAAAAGATACCACAGGTTGCAAAGGAAAAACTTGTGTAGCAGCAAGGCTTTCTCATCTGATAATACTGAAAGCTGTCACAGAGCTTGCTAAGATCTTTTCATTTAAGGAAAAAAATATTGCCCAGATCAACCAAGACACGTTCTCTGTTTTGTACTTTGTTTTGTAATGACTCTTAACTATTTCCAGCCTAAAATTCATAGCAAATTTACAGTCATATTATTCTATGTCCACATTAACCTCTCCTCTCTCCTTAGTGTTTACCTCCTGATACACTTATAGACTACAACAGTAAATCCTCTCAGCCTTCATTTTGTTCAGAGAAAAAAGTTAAGCACATCTATTGTCTTGTGTAAGACAGGCTTTTTATTCTCCTTTCTATCTTCATAATCACTTCATGCACCTATTCCAGCTGGAGAAAATGTTTCTTGAAGGTGAATAAGGTCTGGCACAAATAAGGTTTTCCAAAATCTTACACAAAACCATTAATTTTTCTCTATTGACCTGGAAAATACCTTACCTCACATTATAAGATGTGGAGAAACATTTTGGCTGCTGCAGCATCCTGTGAAAGTTCTTTCCCTATGAAGGCTAACTAAGAAACACCTGTAGCTCATTACACTGGGAAAGTTGCCTTGAAACAGGTGCTGTAGCATTCAGCCAATCACTCTGGGAGATGGATGGTCAAGTGACCAATAGCCTTGACCCATCTAGCAAACCATGTGACTCCTGACTATTTAAGGCAGGGCGTTTACTCCTAAGGGTGAGGCATTTCCTCCTGAGCCTTGGAAGAGTGTGGGCATTCCTTTGAGTAGAGTCTGAAGCCTTTGCATTAGAGCATTGGTCTGCTTGGAGCTGCCTGAAGCCTTCCAGCTGCGACAACTGGTGACCCCGAAGTGATACATCCATGAGACCCGGGGAAGCCCCGATTCCCTCGCCGAGCTGAGAGCCCGAGCAAAAGGAGCCTGAGCCAAAAGAGCTGGAGCCAGCACCAGAGCCGGGAGCTCGAGTGAGAGTCCTTCGGAGAAGAAGGTAAAGCTGCAAGCCCTGACGTGGTATTTGTGGGAGGGAAGTGTGCTGGAGTTGGATGAATGGGCTGGGTCTCTGCTCACCCATAAAGCCTTTGTGAAAACAAAAAATTGCTAAAACAAAAAGGGGGAATTATGGCACCAGTCATTCTTACCCAGCTGGACTGAGTTGAGATAAGGAACTAATTACTGCTAATCAACTCAAGGTACCTATCCTGCCTACAAGAGGCAGGCCATTTCCTCCTGGCTGCGGAGGATGCAACAGTGTCCTTGGTGCCGCAGCCTAGGCTGGCGAGCAACAACAAGATTGCAGTATTTTTTTCCAGAGCTGCAAATCATGGCTCAAAGTTATTCTATCATTCACAAATCTGTTCAGTTTTTTTTTCTTCCCCTTTACTTCCAATTGGGTTCCCAATGTGTAGCAAAACTTTCCAGTCTGCAAGTGCAAATATCTATAGCTGAACTAGACACTGGAAGCAGGATTAAAGGAAATTGAGGTGTCTATGGTTCATAGATATGAGCACTTTTCTCAGCTTCTTTCTAACCTTGATGATCTCCAATACTGTTGAGTATCTTCTTCCTCAATGCACTTTAGTGGCTGTCAAAATCAGATTCACCGTCTGGCCAGGTAGAGAACTGCGAAATGAGCTCAAGTACAATATGCAGAAACTCTCCAGAGCCATTGAATTGCCCCACTGGAGTTCCCAGCTGGCTTTCTATGGAGTCTCCTGAGAATATTTTGGCACATCGATTGTACATTGCTGGTAAACTCAAGGAGGCAGCTAAATTTGAGAGTATGCTGCTCCTAGGATCATCCTTCAGAAGTGGTTTAGATGTAACTATGAGAGGGTCCTTTGTGTTTGTCATTGAGAGAGGGGTTTGGAGGAGATGTGAGCACTATGAGCAGCCACTTTCCTTCCAAACACCAACGGAGCAGCTCTTGAGATGCTGCTGACTGCAGTGGTTAGGCCTGAACATCACCTCATTCTTATGTACCTTGAGAACATTGGAATTTCTTGATTTTTCTGTACTTCAGGCCTCAAACTCCAGAATCAGAAAATCTATCATCTCCTGTCTAAAGCCTCTCAAAATTCAAAAATTAAGTCTTTCTCTGAAACCCAAACTGATCAAAAACCTAAAGAGTCTTGATACTGTTGTATACCAAACACAGAGCAACACGACTGAAATGCAAGATACAAGATATAGGGATTTTCTTCAAAACAAACCTGATTAAATCTTCAAATTGTCCTCAGACACTCAAGCACTAGAAAACTATCCATGTTTCTTATAAAGTCAAATAGAATTAGGCAACACCACATGTATTTTCACTTTCAGAAGACAAATATTTTTTTTTAAATTTTTGAATATTTTGACAAATATTTTGTGAAATGTAAATGAACGATCTCCATTATTATTTATATCATGTCTATATTTTGCCATCTCCTAGCATCACTTGCCATGGTTTATAGTTTTGTGCCATAACACCTGTGCTATGCATTAGGGTGAGCACATTATTCACTTTGTTATCATTCTTTCAACTCTGATAATCCTGTCAATGTGCATGACTCCGACTTAACACATTTGGTATGGGTCTTCGAAATCGCGCACACACAACCATATGTGTATAAATTAAAGAAGAAGAGAAGAAAGGGAAAGGGCAATTAAGGACAAAGAAGAGGGAGATAGCAGAGCTTAAAGATCAAGCCACTGACAGCATTTAGTGAGCATTATAGAAAAATAAATGTGCACTGTGCTGAGATTCACTAACCACACAGACAATGAATACTGCAATGTCTTGCAGTAGCTTGCAAGATATTGCAGTAACAGCTTTTGATCAACTGCGATATTATTATTTAAATGCACAATGGTATTTAGATTTCCAATACGTTTTTCTGTTGCTGCTGTTCATCCCACTTAACATTAATATCACCTTATTTTACAACTTTTGAAAGTGTTGAGTGTTATTACGAGTCTGAAATAATAAAAAAGCCAGAAATAGCGGGTTTTTTTTCCTTATAATAGCAGTATATTGAGAAAGAGATAAAGGAAATAATTTTCTTTCTTCCATGAGGAGACTAGAAACAGTTAACGTATGTGGCAGGTGTCGGTTTAGCTCCTGTGCCTGTATCCACAGGCCACTGCTTGTAAAACTCTTATATGCATGTTGAATTGATATGGAGTAGTTCAGAGACTGCTTGTTGGCACTGCAGAAGGAAGAACACAAAGTTTGCAATCACTATGGAAACTGTCTCTCTGGTTGCTGTGTTGGCACTGGCACATCTGTCAGGGACAGCAGCTGTTCTGGAGGATTCCTTCCAACAAAGCTCTTCCTGAGACTTGTATCTGGGACCGGGCCCAGGGCTGCAGGGTTTGTTTCAACAAGAATCTGACAGTCTACACAAGCAGGATTTTATTCTTCACTCTGCCCTTGCAAGGCAACTCTATGTTTTCTTTTCAATGTTTGAAGAACTTGCAGAGTAAAACACCTGGAGAGGTGACATGCAAATCTTTTCTATTATGTGGTTCACCGACTAGGTATTATGACAAATGAAGAAAGTATCTAGCTAGCAGATAATGGAGAGCTTGGTGCTTCTTCAACCTAGTATGTGGTTGTGATGGGTTGATGTAAAGGGGTTCTGGTGGCAGGAGAGGGGATTTGCTCCCTGTGACTTCCCTGGTTTTGCAACCAGGTTAGACTCAGTTCTGGACACCAGATGGAACTCTCATCCCCCTCAGGGTTGTGCCAATCAGCGCCTCTGCAAATTGCCCTATTTAAGTCGGGACAAAGGAACCGGGAAAAGGTGCTTTTGCCCTGGAGTGAGGAGAGAAGGGAGGAGGACACTGCTCTGCTCCCCAGCTCCTTGCTGGGTGGCTGCCCGCACCAGGCCGGCGTCACCCGCTGAGGATGGTGGTGTCAGAGCCACTTGGGGAGCACCCCGTTCCCGGGGTGCCCGCTGGGCCAAGTTCACACAGAGGACTAAGATCTGAGAGAAACGGCCACACCGACACCAGGTCAGTGAAGATGAAACCGGATGAGATGTGCCAGAGCTGAGTTTCCATTGCAACCGGTGGCGAAACAGCAGGCGGCCCCCCTGCAGCCAGGACAGACTTGGTGGAGCAGAGACCTGCTTGCAGCCTGTGGAGAAGCCCACATTAGAGAAGAGATGCCTGAGCATGAGAGAGGTCATGGAACATGGGATGCACTACAAGGTAGAGATGCATCTAGAGTCTGTGTGACGACGCACGCCGGAGTGAGTGGCAACAACTCCCTATGAATCCAGGACTGTGGTAAGAGCCCACACTGGAGCAATCCGATGGGGAAGGATTGCATCCTGCGGTAGGACTCACTCTGGAGAAGTCTGTGGATTTTTCTTGTGAGTAGGGGATCCGCTGGAGCAAGGGAAAAGGGTGTAAGGACTCCTTCTCCTTTAAGAAAAGGAGTGGCAGTAGCAAGATGGGATGAACTGACCTGAACTCCCCCATTCCCTGTCCCCCTGCGCCGCTGGGGGAGGAGGTAGAGCCAGGAAGAAAAGGAAAGGGGGGGGTAGTGCTGTTTTTAAGATCTGGCTTTGTTTCTTTTTAGCATCTCAAGTAACTGGTTTTGTTTCTCTTTATCCTTTCAAGTAACTGTTGATAAGTTGTTTTGCTTTATTCCCAAGCCAAGTCTGTTTTGCCCGGGACCATGGTTGGTGGGTGCTCTTCCTCTGTTCTTGTCTCGACCCTCAGTCTTTTTATTATAATTTTTCTCCTCTCCACTTTACTGGGGAAGGAGTGAGAGAGCGGCTGTGTGGAGTTTAGTTGCTGGTTCGGCCTAAACCACAACAGTGGTCTGTTAAAAACCTATTACTGCTGAATTTAGAGGTTTAGCACAAATTGTTTTTTATAGTAGGTTTTTTCCTTCACTCTTTTGTGCATGACATGCCACTTTGTTTTCTTCGACAGTGCTCCAACACAGATTCACTAGTGCACTGTGCCCACCATATAGACCAGCATATCAAAATACTTTATGGCATCAGCCTCAGAACCACTGTTCTGTGTGAAGGCAGAGAGCAAGGTGTCTGGAGATGGCACCATGCTAAGGGTAACCACCCACAGCAAAGGCATAGATACTGTTACAGCTTCAATGCAAAGGTAGACTGAATTTTCATGAACCAGAGACTCTCGTTAAGATAGTATTTGTCTTTAAATACACAAGTCAAATTGAAGTTTATTTTGTTTAATTTGAAATACATTAACTCAAATTAGTCCTTAGCATTGCATAGACATATTGAATCATAGAATCATAGAATGGTTTGGGTTGGAAGAGAATGCAAATATCATCTAGTTCCAAACCTCCTGCCATAGGCAGGGGCACCTTCCACTAGTTCACGTTGCTTAAATCCTTATCCAACCTGGCCTTCAACACTTCCATGGATAGGGCAGCCACACCTTCTCTGGGCAACCTGTTCCAGTGCCTCACCGCTCTCAGAGTGAAAAATTTCTTCCTTATATCTAATCTAAATCTACCCTCTTTCAGTTTAAAGTCATTGCCCCTTGTCCTATCACTACATGCCCTTGTAAAAAGTCCATCTCCAACTTTCCTAACCTGATATTTGGCTGCTCGGACAATTTCTCTGTGTTCCTCAAAGGCTACCTCTCCCTGCTTCCTCCCTCTTTAGGCTTCCTTTTTGTGTTGAAAAGAAAGTACATTTGGAGATATAATTTTCCAGTGCCAATGACATCCATGGGGCTACTGAAACAGATGTTGAAGTTTTATGAAACCCTGCTTATTCAATAGATTGTGGCTCAATCTTTTTGTTCTGGAGAATCTTTCAAAATGTGGCCGTGACCTTTGCTTCCAGTGATAATGGGCCATGGTATGTTTCATATTGTACAAACTCTTCACTGTTTGTAGTACGTTTTGAAAGAAAACCTTTTAAAAGAATATCTTGAGGGTGAAGGTAAGGTGCATAACATTCCTGTAGCAAATGCAGCAATTACTGATGAAAGAATGTAAGACTGTAAAACAACTTAAGTGTAAGCTAGTGCAAACCAGCCCAGGTTGGCCGTCTTGACTGTCACAGTTCTAATTTAATGTAGTTAATAGAGGAAAATGAGCGGAAATAAGTCATGCAACCAACTTATTCATCATAGACCTCCGCAAAATTCTCTGTAGTTTTGCTTTCAAGAGCTGGTGTTATACTACAATCTCTTCCACTATTTATCTGTAAGGAATATGCAATTCCTTTTCTTAAGGAAGTATGTGCCCAAGTTTCTAAAATAAAGTCACACTTCCAAGAAAGCATATTGTTGAATTTTCTGATCCTGATGTACTTTCCTAATTGTACTCTGAGTTAATGTTGCTATAGCTGGTTGGAAGGAAACTTCTAAGCCTTCGCTTTTATAATTTATACTGCACCAGAATCCCTACTCTGCTATAACAAACAGTTACTTTGTACCTTTGTTTATATATAATAGAATTCAGAGAGAAGACATTATTAATTTTTTGGTTAACAGTTTTTGTAATTAGTGGTGCATTTATATCAATGTACATATGAACTGTAGTGTTCTAATATTTAATCCTTGAAAGCTAACTAGGGTGGCACATTTTGCAGTGGTTAGAAAGAATTCAGGCATGAAGACCATTGAATTGTTGTTTGATAGCTAAATCTTTTAAAATGTTTTATCACATTTATTAGTGCTCTGAATTCAAATGGAAAACCTATTTATTTGGCTTTTAATTGCTGAGAAGGAAAAATGGGTGGAAAAAGATATGTTCTTGTCTGACAGAATACTACTTTTGTTGTGGAAGAAAGGAAAAAGACAGAAGGCATTTTGTGTTCTACTAAATGTTTGAATTGTGAATAGATTTGTAGAATAAAATAAGTTCTCTTTGATGGTATTTTGCCATTTCTATGGAAGGCTATTCAGATTACATACTTATGAAGAAAGACTGTATCTGTTAAACAGAGTTAGTCTGAAAAGATCTTAACAAGTTTAATTACTATGTTTGCTATCTATAGAGATTGCCCTAGCGTAAGTGGAATCACTAGATCAGCAAGACCTTCATGGTAAAAATCCTTTTCTCTGTAGTTCTGGACCTGCATTCTGTATTCCATATGCAAACAGATGCACTGAGACACTCGGCAAACATGGTGCTGGGCTGGAGCAGAGGCACACACAAAGGTAGTTCTGATAAGTTTATTTAGAAGTGGAATGACATCAAGATCCAAACTGCTGCAGGGCTTGGTCACGCTTCACTCTCAGGAGCAAGTATTGCCAAAGAAGGTTCAAAGAGCCATGTTTACAACCATGAAACAAGCTCCCTACTGATTTCAGTACCTGACATTACACAGATATACAAACTCAGTGCAAATTGTCCCATCTGTCCCTTCTTCTTGCTGTCTGTAGTAGCAGCGCAAGAAGTACCTTACTCCTTCTCGTGACATGCTGGCGGTCCTACAGTGTGATAGCAGTGAGGATAACGCAGGGGCAGGGGAGGAGGAAATAAAAGCCATATCTTAAACTTTCTTACTTACCAAAATACACTGTGGTAGTATTGGAGTGTGTAATTGTTCCCTGATGTGAATTGCCTCAGGTGGACGCAGATGAAAGACAGAGTGAGCAGTTTGTCTTCTCAAAGCTACATAAACAAGTGAATGTTGCAGATATGAGTTTAACTCAGGAAATCCTGAACTCTGTGTCTTGTGGACAGTGTTGTGCTCTTCTGTATGCTGGTAGGTACAACCGGCTTTAATTGCTGTTTCATTATTCTGCAAAGATGTTTATTTTATTGTTGTGCAATATTGCAAACAATCAAAATGTTTGGAATGTATTTCCAGCTCAGTATGCTTTTTACGGGAGGTGAGATTAGCCACCGGTGTTAGGTCTCTGTAAACACTCACTGCTGGAAAACCAAAGCGCCATAAAGGGTGTTGTATTCTTTCTGATACCAGCATTTTCTGGAAGTGTTACTTGCAGGAATGAAAATGTCCCAAAATACATTTCTTCAGAAAGAATGGAAGTAATTTGGTTGCAGAATTTCAGAGATACTGCAGGAATTAGGCTGCCCAGAGTAACTGACCTATCAAATTTTGCAGACCCTTGGAAAAACAGGAAATTAGCTTTCATCCAATTCAATTATCATATTATACCATCGCTTTTCCTTCGTTCAGTTTACCTTCAGGACTCCTAATAATTTTCTGATTAATTTGATTACAGACTAAAAACTGTCATTATTACACACAAAATATCCTTTCCTTTGGACTGCTTGCTTAGTTTTTCCATTGCTGAACCGCTGCGTAACCATGTCAGGTCTTACCAGCACATTGTCACACCCTGCACCACCTTTATATCCTTAACTTTCAACTCGCTTTATTCAGACTTCCACTTTCACTTCACGGATTGACATCTTTTCCCAAAAACCACATGGTTTTGGCCCCTTTTTATGAGGCCTTTAATTACATATGTGTCGCTTACCAGACCTACTGCTTTTGTTATAAACATGTAAACAGCGAGTTTTTCCCTCCGTATTAAACACACCAATCTTCCCTGGTTTCTGAGTTTCTTCCTGGTCTTTTTACTTCAAGTTTAGTATTTCTCTACACTGAGTATCTTTGGGCACTGACTTTCTGTGGATGACGAACTGTGCTTTTCTTCGTGCTGAAGATTGTACAAACTTTCTCCCTCATAGCATCTGCCAGTTAGAAAATGCTTAATGGAGATTTGTTTACTCAATAGCACTTGGACTGTAAGCTACCAGCAAAGACATTAACTTGCCACTACTGATAGCAGTGAGAACACTAGAAAGATGCTGTGCCCAATTTGATGTCAACAATTCAACAGGGTTGTTAAAAAGCTGCAGAAGGCTCACATAAAAACTGTAAGAATAAATAGAGGGCTGAAAGTGATGCTTGACCAAGAAGGGTGTGAGATGTTCGATTTGTACAGACAACAAAGAAAGTTGGAGTTATACGCTGAATTTAGGGCCAGCAGGATCAATTAACTCACACTGTTTGATCTGTGTATTCAGAAGATGTTCAAGTTGCCCAGCTTCCATAAATCAAGCCTAAGCTAGACTTTTTCTAGCTAAGCTGGATAGTTTAGTCTTTAAAAGGTATTTGTTATAGATAGTGAATAGATGAGTCAAATTTATGAGCAACGCCTCTGCAATGGTAAGGAGATGATCAGATAACTTAAACCAAGATGATTCCAATAAATAAGCCGTATCTTCTGGTGCACCAGAAGGCCAAGAAGTATAACAAATGAACCTTGTGCTCCATGATCATGACAAGGAGAGAAAGTGCTGTCCAACTGTTTAGACTTGAGTATGTGAGCAGACACACCAATGACACAAATCTTTAGAGTAGTGGCCAAAATGCTTTATTTTTTGGTCCAGATATTGCCAATCAGGGATGCTTCAGAGGAAGATGAGAAAACCAACAAAGACAGACAGCAGGAAACTTCTTCCTGACCCCCTGTAAGTAGCTGATTGAAACCCTTAAGCTCTGATTAACATAATTAGGTTAAAGCCTAAGTACTATGAGAGTATTGAGATAGAAGGTATCCTGAAGCCAAGTTAAAAAAAAAAAAAGAGGTGGGATGAAGAAACAGAAACGGGATGAGATTTCTTAGTTCATAAAGAGGAGGATGAGATTTGGATTTATTGACAGAAAGATCAACTATGCAGACAGACTGTCATGAAGCCAAAAATATCTTTGTGAGGTTACATAAAAAGTCCACATTTTAAAAATATGGCCTATGCCACTCAAAACTGTTTATTGATAAGCATTTTCATTTTATTTTAGAGTCAAATTTTTCTTACTTCTACTGTTGGACACTGATTCTTGCAATATCAACAGTGGCAATGTTGCAAAATGTCTTTTATCCAACATTAGCAGCCTCACAAAAAGATTCATCAGGTCTCTCAACTTGTTGTGTAATGCACAGAATAAAACAAACACCACCACTGTTAGCTTAACAAGGCTGATTTTCAAGTCCTCTGATCACGTTTGTGGATTTCATTTTAATCCTCTCTTCACAAAACGGTTGTGGTTACTATAGCTGGATATAGTAACCAGCTATGATTTAATGGAAGGCTATCCACCCTGGGATAAGGAATTTTTTATCAGCTACTGCCAGTCTGCCACATAAGAGTGGAATGAGGATCATAGAATTGTAAAAGTAGGAAAAGTCATAAGAGATGTTTGCTAAGAATGATGATATTTAAGCATTGCAACAATTTATTTGATGTTGTGATAAGTTCTTCATCAGCAAAAATATTATTGTCAAGATTGAAGATGTCTCTCAATAGTACACTCTAGTTCTAACTGTACTATGGAGGAGATCATCACAGAGCAGATAGCAGTGGACCTTTCTGGCTTTATAACAGGCGAGGCAAAACCTACAGGACTCCGTACCCTCTGCACTGATGGCAGCCCTGCAGCACAGAAGCATGACAAATCTCTCTGCCTGTGGTTGACAAAGGAGGCTGAGGTGCCCTGCTAGATGAAGGGGAGTCCCCTCCTCTCCTGCTTTCTTGTAGACATATTTGCAGAACTTGTATCTGTGGGTCTGCCAAATTCTGTAAAAATGGATCATAGCTGGACCTCTGTAAACGAAGCAAAGACCTGTCTGTTTTTTTATGAAGGTGTCCTGACTGATTTATCATCGCTGTGGGCATGGCAGATGAAGAATCAAACAAGGGATTATCAAGAAATAAAAAGGAAACTAGAAGACAAACTAGTTAGTGTTTCATAGAAAGTTTGTTGATGTGATGAATACAGATGAAAGCTATTAGTTTTACAGCAAATTATGTTCCAACAGCAATCTACGTACTTTGCTTGCACGTCACGGTAGCCAGAGCTGTCAGCCAAGTTAACTGGTAGAGAGGATCATTCTGAAATGTTTTTTCTTCAGTGAGAATCTAATTTGTGCAAGGGACACAAATAGCTGACATATTAAGAAATGCCGTGGTGAGATATTAAATTCCCATGGACAACAGAGACTTACAAACCTCAAGAAGACACATCTTCAGCGAGGCTCAGAAATTTGGACACTCCTTTTTTGTCTCCTTGAAGACATAAAATGGATATATTTCCCTCTGTAACAGCTGTCTTCCATTTCCAAGACAAAAACTTTTTTTTTCCCTTGTGCTCTCAATTCCATATACCCCTTCCTTCCTCAAGAACAAGGTAAATGAGATTCCTTGTCTCACAGGGGTTTCATTTTCTTTGGTTATCTGGTCAGCGCATACCCCATGGCAGCCCTCTCTTTGCTCCTCATTGCCAGGCACGCTCTTTCCTCTCTGTTCTGCACAGAATCAAACTCCTTAGAAAACCACTTTCTTACAAACAGCCTTCCTTTAAGCTTGTCTACTGGTGATTTGATGCAGAAGCTATTTCCTTCTGCATTTTTTGAGTGCTGACTCTGCTGACATGCTGGCTCACTCCAGGGCTACAAACTGGAGCAAACCAAGTAGTCACCTTGTAAGGGGAACAGGCTCTGGAGAGAGGGTCTTCTGCTCCCCAAGGCTTGTGCAGGAAGACCACAAGTACTTGTGTTCCTTGCTTAGGAGACTCCTTTACATGCTTCTTGGTTGTTTGGCTAAATCAATAGGCATTGGGTTTAGATTGTTGGGGCTTTTTTGTTGATCCAAGGCCTGCTTTTGCCCCTACTTAGGAGGTTTTCTTTAGAGTATTGCAGTAGACTCCTAAAGCTTCATCTTGCAGAGGACAGAGATATAGAGAAGAGCACTGCGAAGTAATAGAAAAAGGGTAAACAACATTCTGCTTTTGAAATTAATATGTGTACAAAATTTACTTTACTCTCTTCTGTCAATGTAAAGAGGCATAAAAATTTCATTTACTTCCCTTTTCACTGTCAAAATGGAGCCATAGAGGCCTGACATAACTAAAAGTCAGGCTTTCCAAGCATGTTAATTCAGTAAGATCAGAAGATTTGTGATTGTAGAAAAGGAGACAGAGATGTGCATGGATCATTGTTACAAAGTTGAGTGTTACATATTTTGACTTATTTAAATTTAATGAACCCCAGAAAGCACTTTAGTGTTTACTTTTTCCTCGTTTGATTCTAATTAACCTTTCCCATGATTCAGATGTCTGACAAATGTGGAGGGCTGAAAGGCTAAGTGCTTTTTTTCCATGATTGACTTTAATTAAGCTTGCTTTAGGCTTGAAACCCTTGTAAACTTAGAGAACTTTATTTTAATTGCCTTCTGCCAGATTTACTTACGTTAGACAAATATTATAAATCAAATACTAATGCTATTAGAAGAACGAAGAACTGACTTGCAAAGTAGTAGTCTGCCATGGTGAAATGCATTTCACTCTAAATCTGAATAGAAAGTGCTATGGTGGGAGGAAAATGACTGATTTCATGAAGGCAACTTCTGGAGCATTAACAGCTTTTCCTTTTCTGCTGGGTAGGTACGTTAAGACACTGAGTTTCAAAGTAATGTTATTCTTCTTCAGTTTCAGTGGTAATAGGTCATATTCATTCATACTGGAAATGATTAAGTGGATATTCCAAGAACTTACTTCATACTTTGGACTGCTCACCAAGTCTTTGCTGCAGCCTTTTCAACCTTAATTAGGGGACTTCATCACCTCAATCACATGGCATTTCTACTCCCTGAGATCTGTCATAAAAGAGTCATCAGGAGAAACAGACAAACAGTTGGGCACTGACACTTGTACAAATAAATACTGATTTTATTATTTAAAACATTGCACACGCAAACACACTCCAACAGGTATTTGCGGAAATAAGTGGAAGATCATCCATAAATTTTAAGTGAATATGAAGGTTTTATCCAAAGAAATGTTTGTAAGTTTTTTAGTGCTTCCTCTCGAATGATAAAATTTTGAGTTCAAATTCTCTAGACTCAAAGATGGGGAGCATCCCCACTATGCAAATGAACAGCAAATTTTGTTGTCATTCTATGTTGCATTGCTACGGACTGAACTGTGAGTTGTAGAAAGGCATTCTGAGTTACACAAAGGTAATATGCTGCATATTTTTGCTCCTTTTCCATCATACAGCATGTTCTGAAGGATCAACAGAGCTATATTTACTTAGCTACAATTCTCCCATACCATCTCCTTATGTTGATGGGAGTGATGGGGCTGTCATGCCAGAATGCCATCCTGAGAAAACCTTTTGTACTTGCTGTGGCTGAAAGTGCTTATCCTTAACAGAAAAAGTTCTGAGGAGCTTTTGCCGGAAAGTAGCTTAATAAAACTACCTTTGAGCTTAATTACAGTATAGCAGTAGTCTTGAAATAAGGGTCAATCTTTTCCTTCAGTAACCAACATCCTGTAAACGGATGACAACAGAGATTAACCATGATGTCTCAGTCTTGATGGCTTTATGTCTCCTTCCATTTTTTTCTCCTTTTTCTAACACTGTGCAGAATACTCTAAATTATAATAAAAATTGTTATGAATATGGCTTAGATTGAGTTAATTCCCAAAACAGAATCCTTGCATCTGGGCCCAAAAATAGCACAAAGAAATGCCTAAATATTTAATCATATTATATTAATATGAATAATAAGCATCTTTATATTTATATATGCCTCTATTTAAAATAACTATTTTATCTGAATACAGATCCTGCACAAGGTAGTAGACTGACAACTGTTAGCTCTATTTATCAAGCTAATGTGTATTGCCAAAGTCATTGCAGCAAAAGGTTCTCCATGGGGACCACCTTTGGCTCAGAAAGAATAATTACATTTCTGTACCCTGTTGATACTCAGCCTCCAAGAGTGCTAATAAAAACACTGCACCAAGGTGGCAGCTTTCAGGTTGCAGCCCAGGACTACAGGATGCCTTAAGCCAACCTAAAATCAAGTGCCAGAGCCTGCACAAAGCTCTTAAGGCAGGAGGACAACTGTTAGCTCTTGCGGAGCCTGCAAAGACGGTGGTCTAATTCCTGAGTTTGACATGTTCAGTAGTCCTGTTGGAGTACACCAGAGCATTTTCAAGGTAAGCAAGGATACATGATGAGAGATGGACAGTGTGCATCTTGTTTTAAAAGTACTCAGAGCCCTCTAAAAAGCAGAGTATTATTTTTAAAAATGGAGATACAAACTATTTGATGTACTGTGGCTTTTTTATGCTTGCATGTCTTTGTGTAGTCAGAATCACAATCACTCATAAGAAAAAATTCTACAGCCATTTCCTAGATTTAATTAATTCTATTTTACATCCTGACACTTTAACTTGCTCTTGATCAGCTTCTAAGTGATCTGTTTGGCATGTTTATCTTTAATTCAGAGTAATTGCCAAATCAGTTTGCAATTTATCAAAAATGTGAAGAGTAACTCTAGCCAGAAAGAGCTATTTTTCTTTGAGAGTGAAAGTAAGCTATTACAAAGGGCCTGGGAGATTTAAGAAAAATGGTAATGCCGTCTGAAATTTCTGAGTGGGAGACCCCCTTCAGATTTCTAGCAAGAATATTAAGTAATTTCTGCATTCCATAAACATTACAATGATCTGACTTGAATGAAAAATGTTGCCTACGTTCTATTGCCTTATTTAGAACCAAGTTGGAAGCCCTGCAATCTATTACAATCTATCACGTGCTTGTCTTGTGGAGATGTTTTCAATGCCATGCTTCTACTGAGTGAGAGTGTTGACAGTTGGTATTAGTCTTCAATGACATTTGTAATTACAAACTAAACAGTCACATGTCTGTCTCAAAATTTCCTTGATATATTTTTTTAAAACTCTGCATAACAATTATAATAACTGAAAAAAGAGCTTATTTTCTCATCTTGTTCATTGTATACAAAATCCCAGGTACAGACACTCACATTTCCTCCCTACTGAATCGTTGTTTGTGCGTAACTCTTTTTCCAGCTGTCAACAGTGGACGAAGGACCTTACACAGAAAGGTATTTTTCTAAAACTGATTAGACTGTGACCTATGCACATTTATGTTTCTTCTTCTGGCTCTGGGAAATTAAACTAGAGCTGTAGCTGGGCCAAACATTTTAATGAATTGTAAGTTTAGGAAAAAAAAAAAAGAAAAAGACAGAATCACAGAATCACAGAATGTTAGGGATTGGAAGAGACCTCAAAGAATCATCTAATCCAATCACCCTGCCGAAGCAGGACCACCTAGATCAGATCACACAAGAACGTGTCCAGGCGGGTTTTGAACATCTCCAGAGAAGGAGACTCCACAACCTCTCTGGGCAGCCTGTTCCAGTGTTCTGTTACCCTTACTGGGAAGAAGTTCTTCCTCATGTTTAAGCGGAACCTCCTATGTTCCAGCTTATATCCATTTCCCCTTGTCCTATCATTGGATGCCACTGAGAAGAGCCTGTGCAAAGTAAGTTATGGGGCACAGAGGCACAAAAGTGTTTCTGTGGAGAAGAGAGATGATAAGGGATCCCCTATGTCCCAAGACCACGTTTGTCTTTCATCTATGTTGTTTATGGCTTGATTGTTCCTTCCTTTCCAGGGGGGGAAAAAAAAAAAAACAAACACGAAAAAAAACACCCAAAACCATAAAAGAAAGAAAAGACACTGAAAATAATGAAGGTGCATACAAGAAACCCTACTGAAGGAGGACATGTTGGGCACATTGTTTTAGTTAGATGAGGTGGGATTCTTTTTGAATTTCTTCCTGAAAGTTGTGATTATATGACAAATTGCAAAAAGGTGAACTTGTCTAAAGCACTTCCTGATCTCTGGATTAGTGGGTTAAAAGAATACTGGTTGTTGTTATGATTTGGCTCACATCAAACTTACCTTCACAAAGTAACTTGCCATATTGCTGCAGCTGGCTGGATAATGTCTGTTCCTGTGTTTGTCATTACCAAGCAAAGAAAGAGACCTGCCAAATTATTCAAAAGTGTATAGCAGTCCCAGCACCGCTTATTATTCCTTGTACTCCTTGCTCCCATTTCTTTCATGTTGCTCTCGTACACAGGGATATAATGAAGAAGTTACATGACTAATTAAAGTAGATGTATTTTTAATAAAGACCGGGATTGATTTTTTGAGAATTAGCAAATTAAATTCTCAAGTGTATCTCAACACTATTAAAAAAAAAGTTGGATTTGTTTTTAGTTTTCAGAAATGCTGTTCTCACATGGATTTTCCCAAAGACTTAAGGTCTTTTCTGGGGTTACTGGCACATAACGTAGACAACCCGTGACTATTTAAGTGTGCTGTCAGATCAGAAGAAAAGGTGTATCTGATGTAGCAATCAAAGGATCTCTAAAACTGACAGACTGCCTCTGCAGGATTTTATAATCTGTTTTATTCATAACATTATTAAGATGTAAGTACAGCTTCATTTTTACCTCAAAGTGTATAAATGTAGTGGTTGCTAGCCAAAAATGGGGTGTTGAAGGAGGGCTCACTGAAATCTTTGATAAGACTCATGCTGGCTCCATTGATCATGGGTGAATATTACAGACCATGTAGACATCCCATTATAATCAGTTGTTTTATTTAAAATGTTTGTAATTAACATCCAAAAATTTATAATGTGTACAGGGAAGAAGGGTTAAGGAAACTAGGAAAAAATGTTTGTGATATAAATAAAGGTTTTTGTTAGTCTGGGAGAGGAAGCAGCGGAAGGAAAGATTTGAAAATTTACTTCTGTTTTATCAGAGATCCTGAGCAAAACCCACTCAATTTTCAATTATTTCATTTTTCAGGTTGGATGGCTGGTGGTTTCTTTTTCCACTTTTTATATTTCCTTCCTTTCTTCTAGATTTCTCTGTCTTCTTGGAGGAATTCACAAAGGAATAAATTAAGAAAAGAGAAAGAAAAGGAAAGTTATGTTTTGGGTCAGATTTCAAAACCAAAGGGAAAGATCAGTATTTTTTTTTCCACCATGCAAATATCTGTGAAAAGAGAAATGACAAAGATATCCACATTCATTACCTGCATAATTAGTAACAGTGGAAACAATAGTGTTTGAAGAAAAATCTCTTTCCCTAGACCCTTGTTAGAAGATAGATCTCTACAAAATATCAAAAACTAAATTAAAAGAACAATAAATAGGCTTATTTTTGAGCTGCCATGCTTTGAGTTCACTTTCTTTTTTATATATTCAAAATGTTCATCTGTATTGGAAAACTTGGTCCCAAATTGCTATTTTACCATAAAATACTCATTTTAGATTGCACATTTTCAGATTTGGCAGACAGAACCCAGGATTAATTTCTCCTTCCTTCTTTTAAACCCGTAAGTATTTCTCTGGTACATGCCTCTGCTATGTCCTGTTTGTCTGGAGCATTGAATCTCTTTCTCACAAATGATCAGTCACGGGGAAAGAGTTGGGATGAGATTAACCTTGCAAGGATCTACCTCAACCTTGGGCTGTTCAATAGTGACTGGTGATGCATGTGGGAACCCAAACCCTCTTTTTCTCTACACTAATGATGTTGGTAGTAGACAGCAAGGATTTCCATTATTTGATCATGAAGTTGTTTTTTTCTGTGGCCTGTGGTTGTCTAAACTTTGAAATACCAAGAGACTGAGTAATGAGCAATGGGCGTGTTGTGATCAGTCTTCATGTATACGTGTGTATATGTGTATGGTTCCCGTGCACAGACGTTTAAGAAGAAATCCTGAAGTTTCAGGTACTTTTTTCTTATGATATAGCTGCAGGGTGACTGAGATGAATCAAATGGCTTGAAAGAACAAAAGTTCAGGGAAACAGGTACAGCAATAAGCCCAGTGATTTATGAGCAACGTGAAGGATTTACCACATTCTTACATCAGTTTACATGATAAATTTGCTTTGGTCACTGCCTTCTGACTCACTATGAAAACTAATTTGCAAACCTAAGATATATGAATTGTAAATTATTCTTTTTATTATTCATTATGAATAGAAAATCATTGTATTAACATTCCCATCTTTTTTCATTTAAGTTTTGAGATTGATTGAAAATGAAAGTTGTTAAGGTAAGTCTTCGAGTTCTACAAAACTTGGCATATATGATTTTCTTCTATTAATTATTCCTGACATTGTCTTTCA
This sequence comes from Tauraco erythrolophus, assembly GCF_009769465.1. Taxonomy (NCBI): domain Eukaryota; kingdom Metazoa; phylum Chordata; class Aves; order Musophagiformes; family Musophagidae; genus Tauraco; species Tauraco erythrolophus. Next base: position 50,907,534 of record NC_141467.1, on the reverse strand, counting down.
GCCTTCCCTCATTTGAACTGTTCTCTTCTCTCCCAGCTCTTCAAATATACAGCAATCTGTTTTCCTAAACAAAGAAACACTTTGAATTCTTGTAAAATCTGAGATTTCTCTGCCTGATTACAGCTGCAATTTCTTCATGGTTTATATTACTAAGCATTGCTCGGGGTTTTTTTTGTGGGTTTTTTGTTTGATTTTTTTAAATTATTATTATTTTGTGGGGGTTTTTGGTTTTTGTTTTTTTTCTGTTCTCATGCTTCAACCTTTGCTCTCTGCCATTCCTTGCATAGGGAAAGGTGTGCTGATTTGCATCAAGATAATAAAAATGTGCAGGGAAATGATTCAAAAAGGCCACTCAGATTTCCCTGAAATGTTTTAGGAAGTTTGTAGCAGGAACACGTACATCACCTCCTGCACATGTATAAGTTGCTTCAAATCGTTTACTAGTTGCAGTGTGAGTTGTATTTCTAAGGAGAGGGTTTTAATTTCTAGTTATTTTAAAGGTCAACCAGCCCAGACAAGCAGCATACCAAAGAAATGAGTTAATCATTTAGCTATCAGAAGATAACGGTGGTAACCCACATAAAATACAGGGACAGCATCACACTGACAATCATTTTCCTCGGGGAAGCAATATTACATTTTCATGTGGGTCCAGTTACAGTAATCAATATGTTGAGTGGAATTTGAACTTGCAACCATATAAAATACTCCTTGGTAATTTCATGTGTATCCTGTGATAATTTCACACACTTGTAAGTGCAAGGCACTTTGCATGTCCCTCATTAAGGGACAGCAGCCTTTTGTTTACCAGTACTTTCTGGAGAATTGTGGCAACAACTTCACAACTCAGCTTTGCTCCTGTTAACTTGTTATTCTTCCTATGTTCTCAGAAGACGGGCAGAAATATCTCAATAAACTCCACAGTCTGGGGGGACAAAATCAGGTAGACACTGGCATTTTGTGAATGTCTGGACAAAAGCGAGTGGAATTCTCATGACTTTTGCAAAAGGAACTATGAATTACTTATTTTCATGTTCTTTCTACCTCAGGAGGTGGTCTGAAAAACTAGGAGTACGTATGTTCATGCATTAATAGCACATTGCCTTTCTCATCAATCACAACTGCTTTGGTCAAGATTTTAAAAATTGACTGAACAACCCTGTTTTCAGAAAGTGCCAAGTACTCACTCTGAAAAATAGGCCAAGAAAGGTATTTGAAGCAGCAGAGGTCCAGAATGAGACACAGAGAACTCCTGATCCCCTCTGAAAATCTTGGGTAGCTTTCAGGAGCCGCCTCAAAAAGCTATGTGGTAAACAGGAGACTTGGGTTTTGTAATACAGGGCATCACACAACTGTTAGTCATTTGCCTGTCTACTGCCCACGGCTCCAATACTGAAACTCATTCCTTGGACAGGGCAGGCAGCAACATTGACGTTGTTTCCTACTAAAACAGCAGCTTTGAAATCTAGCTGAGGTTTCACGGGAGTCCTGTGAGCTTCCTGATATTTACATTCCCAGCCAGCCTTGGCAATACTACAGCCATTTCTCATTTCTGGGAATCACTTTGTTTGCAATTCAGATGAATAAATTGATGCTCAACAGGTGAGATGCCCAAAGGAAGGGCATCAGGATCATGACAGAAAACTTGTCAGAACAAACACAAATCCTTTCAGAAGCGATGACCTCAAGAAAATGTATGTGGCAGGAAAGCCGAGACTATGGTGAAAGGAGAATAGGATGCTAAGTGAGTGAAAAAGGAATCCACAACACTGCATGACAAACCAGATCTGTGCAAAAGGCACCAGTGAATAATTACAGTTGTACACCGATATTGAGTGAGAACAAACAGGAAAATTAGAGCTTTCCCTTTGCTGATGTGTTTTCATGTATGTCTGGAAAGGCTTTATTTCATGTTTCCCCCTATAGTGACCACTTATTCCCCAAAAGACTGGGTCAAAATCCCTTTCCCCGTCTGGACTGGTGCAGCTGTTTAACCACAGGCAATAATGCATGCAATGAATTCTTCAATGAGTGGAGAATTTTGTGCTTCCCACCAAAGCACACTCTGCAGATTCGCCTGAACTTCTGCCAGGGGCCCATGGAAAACAGTAACTCTTCTGTGATCCCTTTCAATGAGGGTCATAGGTTTAACTCACCATAGTTTTCCATATCAGCAAGGAGGATTATCCATGATGGAAATGGTGACCTGAAGGAACAGAGAGGGAAAGACTGTTTCATGAAAATATGAACCTGCTGTGAAGGTAAGTGTTTAAAAAGTGTGGAAGGACACCATCAAATTGCTGAAATTTACCATTGTATCTATCATAAAACTGCAATAATACAGAGGGACTTCTGTCTGCTAAAAGAATTACTTGTTTTATTGCTTAGAGTTACAGAAAAAATAAAAAATATATGGCAGCGTAAGCAATTTAAGCATCTAATAAGCTTTGAAACACAACTTCCATAGAGCTTGTGCAAATACAGATTAAGTTTAAAAATGCTATTCTCCCCAGCAGACAGATGTTCAACTGCCGAAGCTGAGAGACAATCGAGGATAGTAGATTGCATGCTGAGTCTTACTGGAGGGTTGTGAGTGATGATGCACATGATGATAACATGTTGAGGACATCAGATAACACTCCCTGACTCTCTCAGTGGCAGAAGCCTCTTTTTAGACAAAGCTGCACTGCATCTGGAGAAACAGCAAGAGAGTATCTTACCTAGTCAGTCTCCCCTGGGACATGGTACATTCTCGGGAAGACACACAGTTTGGTCACTTGAGGTGGTCACAGCTTGCAGTTGACCTGATGTTACCTCAATGGCTTCTGTAGATTTAGTCATTAAGTACAATAGAAGGCTCACTAAAAATTTGGATCCTGAATGTCAGGCTGTCCATTTCTTCCTCAAACTATACCAGTGCAGAGAGGACAACCTTAACAGCCGCAGGATTCATGCAGTCCAGGGGAAATCCCTTCAGTTCAGTCCAGGGACCAAGTTAGGCTTTAAAAGCCACTTCTATGCTGTAGTGGAAAAGCTTATATCCTTCACAGAATCACAGAATGTTAGGGATTGGAAGGGACCTCAAAGGATCATCTAGTCCAATCCCCCTGCCGAAGCGGGACCACCTAGATCAGATCACACAAGAACGCGTCCAGGCAGGTTTTGAACATCTCCAGAGGAGACTCCACAACCTCTCTGGGCAGCCTGTTACAGTGTTCTGTTACCCTTACTGGGAAGAAGTTCTTCCTCATGTTTAAGCGAAACCTCCTATGTTCCAGCTTATATCCATTTCCCCTTGTCCTATCATTGGATGCCACTGAGAAGAGCCTGGCTCCATCCTCATGGCAGTTACCCTTTACATATTTATAAAAATTAATGAGGTCCCCCCTCAGTCTTCTCTTCTCCAAGCTCAAGAGACCCAGCTCACTCAGCCATTCCTCATAAGGGAGATGCTCTACTCCCTTTATCATCTTTGTGGCCCTGTGCTGGACTCTCTCAAGCAGTTCCTTGTCCTTCTTGAACTGAGGGGCCCAGAACTGGACACAATATTCCTGCATGCTTAATATGATGTGGACGCAGTGGTACTCTTTCCTTGATGGCGGTATACATGACAGATTCTTACAATGACTTTAGGGATAATCAAAGCTTCAATTACTTCTCCTAGTTTATACTTTTTCACATTTTGGATTTTAGGAACTGGAAATAGTTAGGTCAGCTCTCACTTTATTTTCCAGTCTTGTCTGTGTGCTCTGCAGTAGGCACTGAGGCTTACAAACAGTTCCAAAAAAGTGGAGGAGGAGCTTAATTTGCTAATGATTATTTAAAAATGCTTACATATTGGGATAAAAAGGAAAAAAAGTAATGAAAATATTCTCATACGTCTTGGAATGGCTGAAACTCTGTCTTAATAAACCCTAGATTTTATGCAGTTAACCTGTTAACAAACAAGCAATTGCTGTGGAAAAAAAAAAAAAAGCTAAAACATCACTACTGGTTCCAATTCTTCAATGTCCTGAATTATTAGTGAGGGCTGGGAAGAATGAAAAACTGAGCCCCAGAAGGTGATGAATATTTCTATTAGAAGTGCTAAGCAATTGGAATAAATCATTATGAAAAGTGGGCAATGTGTGAAACAGGCAGCAAATAACTGGAAGGCACTTTTTGTTGCTGGTCAGTACCAAAGTCTGTAACCATGGCAACTGGGAGTCCAAATTCACAGCATTGCTATCAACAAATATTGGATGGTAACTTACAGCACTTTTCTCAATCAACTGACATTACCTGCTTTACCCACTGTGTCTTACGGACATGTCCTCTGACCCCAGGCTTCTTCCTTCACAGGGACAATCTGCAATAGCAAGTATGCATTCTTCCTTCATGACAAGCATCACATATGGTCTCTCTGGTATTGTTTCCTCCCAAATATCCATGGAAAATCATAAAACTTTCTTCAGTAGTAAGGTGAAATCTTTTCTGAATTCTGAGACCAAGCAAAGTTTTGTCTGAGATGTTTTGCATCCTCTGTCTTATGCTCTGTTCACAAACAGAAGTCCACCAGAAGAACACTGCTCAAGAACTACCAGATAGTGTCGCTTTTCAACTGAAACTCTCCGAATTTATTTCTGAATGATCTCTGTTGAAAAGTACGTATACATTCACCAAATTAATTTAGTTTCATATGAAAAGTCAAGATGCCTGCCTTTTCCTCTCAGGATTAAATTATCATAGAGTCATAGAATGGCATAGGCTGGAAGGGACCTTAGAGATCATCTAATCCAGCCTCCCTGTCATGAGAGAATTGTAAGGAATTGTAAGAAATTGTAAGAAACAAACAGAATTATTCTTGATCTAGAACACACAGAGACAAGATTCAGTAAAGATCCTGTTGTGCCTGCACCTAAACACTAATCTACAATGTATTTTTCTCCTTAAGTAATTATTTTTCTAGATTACAGAAGTCTCTTAAACATTTCCCTACCTTTTAAATATATGAACTGTCAGTAACTTAAAAGACTCTGTCCTAAAATGTGCTACAATCACATATGTTCATTTTTATCGAGAGCTGAATTAAATAACTTCATTACCATTATATATGCACTTCAGTGTTTTCCTATGTTAACTCATTAAATCATCACTTCAACCTTTTCTAGTCATCTACAATACCAATGCTGTCTGGGTTGGTTGAATTATTCCTACATTATTACTCAAACCTAAGCAAAGACAATCTTTTCCTAGTTCCTTTTTGAATCTATGACACAAATGAACTCATTTGCTTAAATCTAAAGCCTGATTTAAATAGATACTGTCAGTTAGAAGTGCAATAAATGGTGTGATAATAAAATATTAAATGATGCACCAAAATATCTGTGGACCTCTACTTTCAGTCACTGTATCAAACCATTCAAACAAATATTCTGTATTAAACATAAGAAAAATGTAGTGTCTTCTTTTCTTTCTTTGTCCATAGACTACTAAAGTGCCACCTGTACCTGCCTTTTAAATGAAACCATTACAGGTATTTTGCCTGTAAATGTACATTCACTAAAGCATGTAGCATTCACTGAATTCCATACCTTTCTGGTTTTTTGTTGTTGGATTTTTTCCTTCTTGGCTTATAACACTAGTTATATCAGAAGCTGTTACCTGTTCTCATCAAACAACTCTCCAAATGAACAAAACTAAGAATAGAAACCATGTCCATGGTAATCTGCATTCACATGTTTCAGTTAGCGGACTGGGAGTAGTAATGTGTTTTCATAACATGTATCTTGCAGCCAGCTGATGAACTCAGCAAAAAATATTCACCAAGCCAGATATATTTGCCACAGGTATTTTATTTCTATTTATAGTTATGAAGAGGAGAGAAAGAAAAAAAATTTACAGGTTAACAAGTTTTCAATAACATTTACTTTCGAATTATGTTTTGGAAATTGTAAGAGATATAAAGGATCATCATTGTTTTTGTTTTTCTGGCCTTACACATCAAAATTACCTATGTTTGAGTCACTGTGAAGCCAAAAAAGAAAATTAACACTCAAACAATTGCTGCTTAATACTATCATTTAATCTTCATAGTGAATTTTAAATCTTGCTGCTGCACAAACTGTTACAAATGTTGAATCCTCCAGTCAGATGGAAATTTGCTGTATAACAGGAGTATGTTTTTCATGGAATGTAATAGCAAAAAGGAAAAACAGTTCTAATAATATTTCTGATCTTTCCACTGACATTCATCAATAGCCATAATATTTCCATAGAGATCCAGTGCCTAGTATATACCCTGCAACACTCATTGCTCAACACTTGTAATTCTGTACCTATGTTTACCTCTACAGGTGCAGAAGCTACTCTTAAATTTTACAAGATAAAAGAAAAATTTCATCATAGTTCAACAAGTATCGAATTCACTGTTGTTTGTGGGGTTTTTTTACTTGTATTTCAAGCAGATTCTATAAGCCCGTTCCGTTCACTTGCTTTTGTGCTCTAGAAGAAGCTTCCTCAGCATAGTCACAAGCCTACATGTGGTGTGAGCAGAAATTAATAAGCTGAAGTAAAAAAAAAAAAAAAAAAGCAAATATAAATCTTACTTTAAAGAGAAATTGCCTGAAGTTTGGAGGTGCTTGCTTCAGTAATTGACAATTCCAGCCCCAAAGTCAGATGTACTAGTGTAAAACGTGCTAAACGTAATTTCAATTCCTAAATGCTGATTTGATAAAAAAAGCATGAACAAAGCAACTGTGATTTTACTTTTCGAGGAGCTGAGACCTCTCAGTTGGTGTGGATTTAATTTAAAATGTTGAGTTTTCACTACTTTGAGGGTTCAGGTTGTACAGTTTTCTACTGACCTGAGGAAAAATTATCTAGAACTAAAGACCGTAAAATACTTGAAAAAAATGAATGAACCCATGTTAACGTCAAAATCATTAGATCTTCAGATGGGATGAATAACCACTCTCTTTCAGTTCCTAGGAGGTACTCAAAATGAATAGCTAGACCTTTGTCGTGCCAATAGTTATATACCCCTTTAAATGTTTGGGGTTTGAGGATATTTGGTATGATGTGTTTTTTCCTGTTTTACTTATAAGATAGCTGCTGAATGGCCTGAGAGACATCCATGCTAGGAGACATCCTTACACCTTTATCCCAAGCACTATACCTCCAGTATGCTCTACAGGTGCTTTTTGCTACATTCTTCAGGGAGTTCCTCCGAAAGCAAAACTTTTCTATAACCAAACCACCTTTTTTGTGGAACTGGTCTCTATTATCTTAACTACGGGGAAGCAGATAAATCCCAGCTTGTGAAAAATTGAAGAATATCAGCAGACCTGTATCGTATTCCAGCCCCATTTACTCTAAAAGGTCATTTTGTCTCCAGATAACTGAAAAATAAAGAAGCAGTAAATAGTTCTTCTTCCTTCTGGCCTTGCAAAACTCTCAACAGGGTACCAATATCATTTATTTATGATACCTTTTTGGTAGCTTGAATAAACCTATTAAAAGAGAAAAATGTAAAAGATGATATAGAGATTCAGCAGGAGGTTTTTATTTGGACTTTGGTGGAAGGTATAAGACATAAAGACATTGACTCACTGCAGACTCTCCTTCCTGCAGCAAAATGTCCATAGGAGAGATCTATGGTAGCTTCTAGTACATCCCTTGCTAGACCACACCTCTTGCCTTCTCCACTCAGAATGTGCTGCACAGCCCAGACTAAGTCGCTATGACTGGTGATTCTTCCTTCCTCTGATGGATGCTGGGCCAGACAAGGAGAAGGCTTGCAGACCTGGAAGACCATCTGCCCAGTCATTAAACAAGTTACTCTGAGCACCAAGGGGGACTTCAAGAGCCTGTTCTTTGACCGTTCACATGTAGCTGTGTCCCTGGAGCAAAGGAGAAACACATCTGACATGGACCATAAAACTTCTTTCCACGGTTGGCACCCACCAGAGATTCAGCTATAGAACAGCCTCATGGCGGGGAACATGCTGATGCTTTGCCCTTGCAAGGTCCCTGCACTCCAAAAACATAGAAATACCTTAAAAACTAAGTAACTGTAAAAATATTCCAAAGCCTTTTGTCCCTTTCTCTTCTCATTCTCACAATGTCGCATCTTATATGTGTGTTACACTGATAGGTTATGAATAGAGGCAACTTCAGCATGTATCAAGAAGGACAAAACAATTTTATGTACGAGGTGATTGTGTTTCGTCTCCATATTTGACATACTGGATAATAGCATTTTCTTTTGTGAATTCAGTGAATTATGTACCAGCTTTAAAAAAAAACAAAACAAAAACACACCACTTAAAAGTATGATCTTTATTTTTTTTCATAGATGCCTTTGCAACAATCTAGTTAAGTACTACTGCCCTGACAGACCCTTCTGACACTACTTCAGGTCTCTTGAAAAACAAGAATCAAGGACTTCTGAGTAATTTCTAGGAAGTACAACTAAGCCCAAAGTAGCTGCAGGAATTGCCTGAGGTAAAGTGGAGAAGAAAAGTCTTGGGAGCCAGCAACAATGTGAAGTAGCTGTTTTTAAAGGGCAGTGAAAATGGTATGGGTGTACAAAAGGACTACCTCATTTGATACTGTGTGCAAAGACCCCAATTCCACCTCTTATTCAAAAGCAAGTGTAACATGAAGCACATATAGAGCATTAGGTTGTTTGTTGAATCAAGAGTCTGCACTATTAGTTTAAAAAATACATTTTTCCTTCCAAATACTGCTTCTCCGATTCCTATTTGTAAGCTCAGCTCATCAAAAGAAAATCTCCCTCTATTTATATCCTGGAGGCTGACACCCTTTCATATAATTTTTATTTGACTGTTTATGAATAGGATCAGGTCAGAGCACTGTGCGAAGACGTTTCTGTCTCCCAGCTCCCTGTCTCATATGACTGAAGCAATCAGTTCAGCACAGCATGATGGAGAAAGGGCAGATTGAACAGATGATTCAGAGGTGAGCTGAGGACAAATGTATGTTTGAATTGGGGGGGTGCTTGAGTTAACTTTTATAAAGCTGTTGTGAATAACAAACTTTTTTCTTATTTTCAAACTCAGCTTGTTTTCCTGAGCATGAGCAAATCACTGGCAAATTTGTGTGCCGCTACTTTAATAGTTAGCAATGACAATTCATTATATTAATTCCATTTGATAACTAGTTTTTCTCAAAGATGTCAGATAGTTTAGCTGAACACATGATATATAACTGTTGATGTGGTTGATTAAAAAGTATTTAGTATATCTTGTACCAAACCAGCATGAAAAACACAGCTTTGACTCAGCAGAGATTTAGTAGTAAACAGCTCAGTATCATTTCTTAAGACAGGTTTAAATCTGCTTAATCATGAAATATTCATGGTCACACCTAAGAATAAATGCCAGTACTGTGACATCCTCCTGTGATATCTAGGACATTACCTGTGAATTGTTTGTACAAGTATTTACTTGCACACTTAAGTAACATTTCTGCCTGCAGTAATGTGCTAAGCAGCTTTGTGTGTGGTACTACCCTGCCCTTTCCTGTAGCAAAAATCCTCGACTGAGATTATATTTATTGGTGTTCATTGAATCTCATACCTGACTTTTGGAAAACCAAGGGTAATGCTTGTTTGTGAGTTGCGATTTGACATTTGAGTCCCGTAAAGAACTTATTTGACATTCAACATCTTACACTTGCATGTAAACTGAGTACAACGCAAATCTCACTCTTGCCTTAAAGGCAAAGTCTATGACACCTGCCTCATATTGTTTAATCAAACAGAGTAAGGTTAGAAGATTCACCAAAAAAAAAAAAAAAAAAAAAAGAAAAAGGTTGTATATGTGTCAGAAATGTTGAATTTTATATGCAATGTTAAATTGCATGCTTGTATCCAGATGTAAATAGAGCCCTCAGTAGGCAGTGAGATTTCATGTGGAGAGCGTGGAAGTCTGCAGTGGGATACTTAGTAATAGTGGGCCAGTTCTCAGCTGGAATAAGCTGGAGTAGCTCCTAGTGAACTTTACATCTAATGTATGTGTCCTAGTGATTATATAGCTCCTGGCATTTGCACAGGTCAGTGTTATGCAGGGTAAATGGACTTTTGGTTTGATTCAGTGCAGCCATTTTCATGTGAATGGTAAATTTTACTGTTTTCCACTATTATTATATTGTTATTAATGGTGAATAAATATTATTGTTGTTATTATTGTTATTATTATTATTGTTGTTGTTGTTGTTGTTGTTGTTGTTAATGCAAAAGCCTAGGTAAACAAAGCTTAGGCATGCATTCTGTCCTGTGGGTCATCTTCTGCCAGAGGATGAGATATCACAGCAGCACTAGGACTGGGCTTAGCAAGTACAGCACAGGTTTCTTCTGCGCACATGTCTCACGGAAGCTGTGCTTGTGACGTCCTCACCCTTTAGAGTACCAGTAAGTGGCTGGTGAGACCCTTCCAGTACCTTGTTGTTAATGCTGGAAACGATTTGATGTTGTTATGGTGGGCACCACCTGAACCTGCTGTGGGTGCGGCATGCACCAGCTGAGGTATCACATGAAGCAAGGTTTGCATTCTTCCCAACCTGGACATTTGCAGGTATGACTCCCATCTGAAGGCTCTCAATGAATAATGCAAAATGCTGGATCACATCCCATTCTCCTTCCCTCTGGCCATCAACTGGTGAAAAACAAATCAGAACGGAATCCAGTGTTTCTAAACGGAGTCTGTTTATTTAGCACATCAGCTACTTGTCAGCCTGTGTTTATGTTCAGAGTAGCAAAGGGAGGCAAGTTATCATCATCTCAACTTTCGTAAATATCGACCAGAGTGTGATGTTCTAACTTTGATGAGAGATATCTTTATCCACCAGTGTTTTCGTTTGAATTCAGAAGAGTTTCTTTTAGATATAGCATAGATGATCTATGGTGTTACTCCATACAAGTAAGGATATCAAAATCTGACCCAGGGTTTGCTAATGATCTATTGATAATGAAATAGAAAATCGCTTCTTTCAGCTATGCATTGAATCATCTTTTTTTAGCCACATACATGTGTAATTCTCAAGTCTCATCAGAGGCTAGAGATATATTTTGTTAAAACTTTCTGCTGTTTGTCAGAGCAGATTTGTGCTTATTCATAGAATCATAGAATGGTTTGTGTTGGAATGGACCTTAAAGGTCATCTAGTTCCAAACTCCCTGCATGGACAGGGACACCTTCCACTAGATCAGGTCACTCAACACCTCATCCAACCTGGCCTTGAACACTTCCAGGGATGGGGCAGCCACAATTTCTCTGGGAAATCTGTTCCAGCACCTCACCACCCTCACAGTCAAGAATTTTTTCTTTATATCTAATTGAAATCTACCCTTTTTCAGTTTAAAGCCATTGCCCCTTGTCTTATCACTACACTCTCTTGTATGAAGTCCCTCTCCAGCTTTCCTGTAGGCCCTCTTTAAGTACTGGAAGGCTGCTATAAGATTCCCCAAGAGTCTTCTCTTCTCCCGGCTGAACAATCCCAACTCTTTCAGCCTATCCTTACAGGACAGGTGCTCCAGCACTCGGATCATCTTCGTGGCCCTCCTCTGGACTTGCTCCAGCATGTCCATGTCTTTCTTATGCTGGAGATAGCAGATAGGAAAGTATCATAGACGAGATTGTATAGTTCTCACATTAGACCTACCAAGTAGGTCTAGTATCTCATTTGTACCATAGTGATCTCATTCTTACGTTATTGTCTCAGATGATGGCCTCAGAGATGTATCACCTTGTGTTTTTATTGAAACTTCTAGTGCTATGAAGGAATTTGCTCTTTTTATTTAACCATCTTTTTATTGTTCTCCTTCATTGCTTCCTAAAATACAAAATACCTGGGATAAACTTCACTTCCTGATCCCCGTAGCCACTCGTAGAGTCTCATATCCTGCTTTTATGCCATCATTCAAATAAAAGCAGGAAAATACAGATTATTCACTACCATAATTTCTTTTTATCTTTTATAAATAAGAAGAGGAATTCAATAACAAAGTGGATTAAATACCTGAGCAGGAAACTCAAGCCCAGTAGAAACAAGCATCACCACTATTATAACTTCCCTGCTCATGTATCTTGCTACCATAATAGACTCCTGCCTCTAATGTTCCCTGGTTTTGCCCCCAGTGTTGTATTGGTTCTTTGCAGGTATAGCCTAATTCATTGCCAAGGACTGGTATTTTTGAAGGAAGATGGAGCATGTGAGGTGCAGGCTATATGTGTGAAAGCATGGTATTTTAAAAACATTCCCCTTGTTAGTGAATATCAAGAAGCAATCATTGAACCTATGGGCAGTCCCACACAAGAACGTGGGGAAATAGAGAGACCAGGAGGAAAATTCAGACAAAGCAGGCAGGGAGAGAGGCAGCAAGGGTGGAAGGGAAAGATGATATATAAGAAAGGAGATGGAGGCTGATTTCTGGCTTACCCATTCTAACATCCCCAAGGCAAAGGGTTTACCCTGTCTGTGACCTACAATATGCAGTATTGTAAAATCTTGTGTGTCTCTAAAATTAAAACTTCTGTGAACAGCAAAACCGAAAAAAAAAGTGCCCCACTTCAGATTCACAGATTCTTGACAATGGTGATCACAGTTTCCTGTAGGAAGCTTATTCTCATACATGGTGTTGATCTTTACAAAAACCACAAACCTAAATCTTTAATTTATACATCAAATTAGAAGATATCAGTCAGATATTTTTTCTTTCCCTTATCTATTGTTTAAATTTATATTGTTATTGTAGAAAGTCTTTTCTATTTAATGCAGTTCTTAATTTGACAAAATATCATCACATCTCAGTGCATTTAAGAAATTCTTCTTCCATCTTTTGGTCAGTGTTAGAAGCACTGTAACTGATCGGAAGAGATTTCTTTTCATTCTGGCTCTGCACAATGTTTTTTCATGAATGCTTTTTTTTTCCAAGCATCAGATTCAGACTTTTAAGGCAACAGTTTCATTTCCAGCAAGAAGTCAAATGCTTAACAGCCTGTTGACTTTGAAAAATTCTGAGAATTAATCAAATGGATAATTGGAAGGACTTGAATCAAGAACAAACAGGTTTTGACTCAAAGTCCCATCATTTCTCTTCAGACTAGTTAGTTGTTTTTAAATTAAGAATATGCTCCAGTAGGTTTATAGAAGCCTACAGAAGACCAGTTAAATACATAAGTATCTGAGGGGTAATATATTAACCTAGGCTATCAACATGTTATTAGAACAAAATATTAGAAAAGTTTTAATAACTTTGAGACACAGTTGCAAGATAGATTCTAAAAAAGCTTGGAAATATGAAATACAGCACTGATTAAATAAGAAAATTGTAGATAAAACTAAATATTATTAGAATATGCATAACAGGCTACTAGAACATTAGATACGTATAACAGGAGAAAATATGTATGTGCCCATCTCTATTCCTGGACAAATAAACTTTGGAATCTCTTATGTGGATTTTTACAAACATAAATTTTGTAGGGGAAAAAATCAAGTGATGTAGTGGAATAGTTTTTTTCTTAATCTTAAGTGCTTCAGTAGTCAAAATATAATACATAGAGTACGGAAATCAGACTAAGGAAACAGCAAAAAGATGCAAATGGACAAATCCCCAGAGTGAATATGTGCTAAAGAAATATTCATTTTCAAATAGATCCCCTTTACATCATTTAATTGGTAAATGTTGCCTTTATTAAGTATGATGAAAGTGCCAAAGAATATTAACTCAGAACTCAAGTACCTGAGCAGCTTTTCAGAAGCATAATTAAAAAACTATCCCTTCCTCAAGGTACTTATTATTCATCTGCCAGATAGCATGAAAGGTAAATAGACAAATAGTTTGGGAATAAAAGAGAATGAGGTGACAATATCAAGACAGTTCAGCAAAAAAGGGATGTTTCAATGCTCATTTCACTTCTTCAGTACTATTACATTTCAAGTATAGCTGTGCTCATGTTTCATGGGTAATATTCAGAAGGAACACAACCTCTGTTTTCTGCTGCCACATCTTCATTTTATAATCCTGTACAAAGCTATTACATTTCCCTTCTAATCAGCATAGCAACTGTTTCAAAAATTTTTGAATCTGATATCAACCTAGAAAAATGTATTTATAGTTTTTTTGAAGATGTTCCTGTGTCACAGCTGGAAAGGATAGCACCATATAATATGTCCAGCTGTTGGTCCACATAGTGTGAGCACAGAATTTTATTGGGGAGCTTTCAGACTAGCAAGACAGTGGATAATATTTGTATTATTACATATTAATATATGTAGTAATGCAGGTAGTAATGTATGTATCATTATAGTAGATAATATAGATAGATCACAAAAAAAGAGCATTCCAGATGAATATAATCCTTTGCAGGTACCCTCAGGATGACACAAGAAGTTTGAAAAGAGCTTTGACACAATAGTCCACTGCAGAATATGAAGGAAAGATATAGAAGATAAGAAGAATATAGATTATTTTATAGATAATTAATTACTAGGTTATCCCATTGAAACAATATCTGTAATCATATTCTAGACCTACACACAATTAGGAGAAGTAGACTGCTTGACCTATAACCCACCTGACGCAGAAAAACAGGCACCTAACATTATACTCTAAATATCCTCACTGAAAGTTGCTTACATGCAGGTATTTTGCAAGATCTTTTTTCTTCCCCTTACCAGTGATGAAGTGGAAAGCATTTTGATGGGAGAACTTATTTTTCCTCCTGAGTTGTCATCTCTTCTTCTGAGTATTGATAAACTACGTAGTGATTACTGTCTGAAAGAAATCATTTGTTGCATGCTTGCATGCTTGCAATTAGAATCATAGAATGGTTAGGGTTGGAAGGGACCTCAAAGATCATCTATTTCCAACCCCCCTGCCATGGTAAGGGACACCTTCCACTACAGCAGGTTGCTCAACATCTCATCCAACCTGGCCTTGAACACTTCCAGGGATGGGGCATCCACAACTTCTCTGGGCAACCTGTTCCACTGCCTCATCACCCTTAGAGGGAAAAATTTCTTCCTTAGATCTAACCTAAATCTATCCTCTTTTAGTTTAAAGCCATTGCCCTTTGTCCTATCACTGCACCCTCTTGTAAAAAGTCCCTCTCCGCTTTCCTGTAGGTCCCCTTTAAGTATTGGAAGGCGCAATAAGATTCCCTCAGAGCCTTCACTTCTCCAGGATGAACAGCCCCAGCTCTCTCAGCCTGTATTCATAGGAGAGGTGTTCCAGCCCTCGGATCATCTTCATGGCCCTCCTCTGGACTTGCTCCAGCAGCTCCATGTCCTTCTTGTGTTGGGGACTCCAGAGCTGAACGTCAAAGGACACCTAGGAAAAGAAACAGGAATACCTTCTGGTTGTCTATACCTCTGAATCAAAACAAGAGAAAGTGTAGTTTGTATTGTCTCCATTTAATAACTGTCACATAGTAACTAAAGATCTAATCTTTGAAATCATTAACATAAATCCTTGTCATGATGAGATATAGGTAAGAGGCATTTTAGCCTGATAGTCCTGTGCCTAATACACAATAGAATAAAACAATCTGTTTGCTGCTACTTCTCTTTGAACTGAACATGGTCCTGTTTGCACATCCCTGAAGAATTCAGTGCAACAAAGGGCTCTCAGTGCTACATATGCTTCCCTTGGTCTAGTCTGCACTGATGTATTTTTCCCTCTCCCGGTAACTCTGAGACAAGTCATATGTTTTGTCCAGACACTTCATATTTTACATCTTTAAAAATCATTACTTTGTCCACGATTAACTGAAAGCTAATAAAAAAGTGTCACCATCCACCTTCTTAACAGATCCTTATTGCAACCAGAAGAAAATGCTTCTTCTACTTTAAATGAGCCAACATAGCCTCTTGGAGTAGTCTATCTCAATAGCCTGCTGACTGGGCATGACTAAGATACTCGCTTTAGAAACAGAGTAGATTAGATCCTTTATCAAAGGAGCATGAAGGCAGTGATTGAACCAATAAAGGAACAAGCACACAACACAGTTTAGGTCTGGAGAGGAAAGGAGGATGCCCCTTGATTCCAGGTACTTCTCACCCCCTTCATAAGGACATGTGTGAGTCTGAGGGGGTAAATTATAATCATAGTCTCTATTTCCTCTAGCCATTAACTGGTAAGGGTGAGGTATGAGGTATAAGGTTCCTGGGCTCCAGAAGTTCTTCTGAGACAGGTGGTGGTTAAGTCCTAGAATGGATCATTAGAGAAATTGCCCTGTAACATTTGAAGGATTTAAACCTTCACTGTGCTTGTTCATCTGTCCCCTCATTCCTCCTGAGAGTTAAAATTGAAGCTGATTTTTCATGTTGCTTGCATCGGTTATTGCAGACATGTCCACCGTTATAATAGTGACCCTGTTTCATACTTCACTATATATATTGAGTGGTATAGGGTGTTAGACATGTAGGTTCCAAAAAGAGAAATGTTTTTTTTTTTTATATTCAAAAAAGGCTGCATGCACTTCTAAATTTAAGCATTTTTCAAATCTTTAATTACCATATCAAGTCAATCAGCAAGAAGGGTGGATGGCAGGTGTAAATAATTAGATAACTGAAAGAAAAGGAATCAGAGTTATTAAGAAGAATAATTCTCTAATGAATCTACTTGCTACTCTGCAGGAAAGAGCATCTGGACACTTGCAAAAATAAAACATATGGTAATGTATTTGTAAGATAGTGAGATACATATTCTTTTAAATATGTTGAAAAATATGGCAGTTAATGTACACTTTTTTATAAACGTTTATAAATATTTATCAATCAAATATATTGAAACATATACTTGTCAAGAATATGCTTTCTCTTTGAAAAAAGATTTCATAATGTGAATGCTTAAGAATCTTACTAGATGACTCAGAGGAACAAGTTTTCTGAGCAGAATTATAAGCGTGTGAGTTCTGATAACTTTAACAAGAGATGGATTTTCATTTTAAAAGTACAGAAGTAATACTGCATTGTTTCTGTAGCTCACATTGAAAACATCACCAGTTACTCACCTTTATGCTGGTACTCTTGATTACGTCTTGAACTGCAGTAACTACACAGACAGACAAAAAGACTCTTTCCAAATACCCTGGCAGAGAGGAAAATTTCTTCCTTACATAGCCAAGACTATGGTTTTCCCAGTCAGTTCTGACTGATGGGTCCTTTTCTGTTGAGAAGCAGCCAGTTTATCTTCATGTCTACCCAAAAATAGAGAAGAGAGTGGCAAGATGAAAGGAGGTTGGAGAGGTGATTATTTACTGATTTGCCACTGTAGCAGGGAAGTGTTTGTCTGTGGGATACTGACTGTCAATGTGATTTGTAGATGAAACTAAAGTTAATGAGTCTATCCTTGATCTCTGTATAGACTGTTTAGAAATAAATGGCTCCTCCTTTTCACTCTAAACAAGTTAAGTAAATATGTCTCTCTGTTTGTGGTTCCTAAGGCTGAATGTAAGAAAAAGCTTGCCAGATTGTCTCGTCCCACATCAAAACAATAACCTTAAAGGGATTCTGAGATATTTACCTCCTTAGTTCCTCTTTCTGTCTGGATAGGAGAGATTCAAATCAGAAATACATCAGGCCTTATTAAAGTCTTTTAATTCACCCGACTCAATTTGAATTTCTAAAATGGAGATATCTGTATCTGAAATGTGTTCATCTCAGCTCACTCCATGAAGTAATGAGAAAATGGGGGCTGTTAGCTCTTGATTTTTCTCATTCTAATATACCTAGACGCCCAACAGTAGCCAGTTGTACTGTTGTTCATTAACTGGATTCTGTCGCTTTTCATGGGTAAGATCAATAAAAGCAATGACCAGAGAGTAAACCAATAAAACTGTGGTACATCTGTAAGTTATTTGAACTTCTTGGACCAGGAGGAGCCAGAGGAAAATTCACTAGGCAATATGTATTTCTATTTTTTAAGTTATAGAAAAAAGAGAATAAGTCAAAATTAACCCAAATATTACAAGTACTTTTGTGAAAAATGTTTCGTTCACTGTGTGTACCAGGGTATATTCAGTTAGACACATCATCCACCACGGTAGTTGCAGACAGCCTCAAGCAGTCGCCTAGAAGGTTTTTGTTAATTACCTCCTTCAGTCTGCTTTAATGTGGCGGGAAAGATATGCACGTGCAAATCATGATCAACTTACTTTCTATTGCTAGACATGAAAGAGACTTTTCTGCATCCAAGTGCTTTTAGGTGATATACTCCACATAACAATGGAAGTCACTAGGAATTATCACTAACAAGAAGAAGGAGAAAGGAAGTTACTAAGTTATCAGACTTTCCCCCTTTTTGAGCATCTTGTTCAATTACTGGCAGAAGGAGTACTGACTGCCTCTCACTCAGCAGCTACAAAGGTAGTAGAGGAGACATTAGGAAGGTTGTGGTACTGAACCATTGCCAGGGATACAGGCTTCTGACAGGAGCTGGAACGAATAATGCCTTACAGTCCCTTCTTACTATATGCTCTTGTAAACCTGTGAAAGGATAGGAAAGACTCTGCTCGTAGGTCAAACAAGAATTTACTTTTTCTAATTAAAAAAGAGAAATGCTGTCCTACTTCATCCATTTTGCTTTCAGATATTAAATAATTATTTTAGTCCTTTGCTTTCTAGGCAATACAAGGCAGTCTTTTTTCCAGGAAAGATAACAGGAATTTTAGTCATATCATAGGCAGTCCCACTGTTTGGATTACCTCCTTTCCCCTCACCCTCTTTTTATTTTTAGTCGTCTTTAACAAAAACTTTTAGTATTTGTACTAGTTTTGGCTGTGATAGAGTTAATTTTCTTCATACTATGTCACATATGGTACTATGTTTTGGATTTGTGACAAAACCAGTGTTTATAACACAGAGATGTTTCAGTTACTGCTGAGCAGTGCTTACACTATGTCAAGGGCTTTTCTGCTTCTCACCCCACCAGTGAGCAGGCTGGGGTGCACAAGGAGTTGGGAGGGGACACAGCTGGGACAGCTGACTGCAGCTGACCAGAGGAGTATCTCATACCATATGGTTTCATGCTCAGCAATAAAAGCTGAGGGAAAGAGGGAGGAAGCGGGGGACATTGGGAGTTATGGCCTTTGTCACTGTTATGCATGATAAAGCCCTGCTCTCCTGGAAATGGCTAAACATCTGACTGCTGATGGGCAGTAGGGAATGAATTCCTTATTTTGCTTTGCTTGTACACACAGCTTTTGCTTTCCCTGTTAAACTGTCCTTATCTCAATCCACGAACTTTCTCACTTTTACCCTTCCAATTCTCTCTCCCATCCCACTGGAGGATAGTGAGTGAACAGTTGTGTGGGGTTTAGCTGCTGACTGGGGTTAAACCATAACAGTGTTCTATTAATCAGACCATTTTGGACTGTGGTTTGACTATGTACAGAAATACTAATTTTTTTTTTTTATTATTTAATGGAAATGGCTCCCTTGGAATCTAGATTGTACTCTGGAATTAAATCACTATTCAACATTTTAAAAATTACGTAAATTGCATATAAAAGTATTGTTTACGTTCAACAGTTAATTTTGAACTTCATTATCTTGACAGATTTAATTTTCAAATATAATTGATTAATCACTTTCCAAAGACAGATTTTTATTTTAAAGCCGTTAGAATTCTGAAAAATGTGTCCAAAGCCAATATAATATAGTAATCGATCTTACTTTTATGTCACTTAAAATACATACTTAAAGAAAAACTTGATTGGGGAAAATAAATTACTTCCTGG
Source organism: Tauraco erythrolophus (assembly GCF_009769465.1). Classification (NCBI taxonomy): domain Eukaryota; kingdom Metazoa; phylum Chordata; class Aves; order Musophagiformes; family Musophagidae; genus Tauraco; species Tauraco erythrolophus. Next base: position 50,887,787 of record NC_141467.1, on the reverse strand, counting down.
CTAGAACCACGTGTCCCCATTAAAAAGTTTCTGAATTAATTATATAACATTTTAAAACTAATTGTGGAAATGCTGATACATCTTCAATGAATTAAGCGTACAAAACCTAAGCAAGTGGTGTTACAGTTTTCTGGGATGGCCTTTGCTCCCTTACCTGTCACCATTAGCTGGCAGTCACAGCTGTCATGTGGGGAGCAGAGTGCTCCATAACATATAGGAGCCCCATTACAGAGCTGTAACCTGTGGCACCAGTATCTGTGCAAACACAGAGCAAAGGGACTGGTCCTACCTGGGAAAGCAATGGCATATGAGATGTTAAAAAGCAGTTGGAGGAATGCATAGCAAGGGCTGTCACTATCTATTGCTAACTGACATAAAAAAGACTCCATTTCCTATTTGGTGTTTTTAGGTGATAGACTCCACGTGGCAATGGAGGCCAGTAGGAATTATCCCTAACAAGTGGGAGAAACCAAAAAAGCCAGAGGAAGCATGGCCAGAGGACTGGATTGTGCAGGTGCTATTTGCAGCTGCGTTCTAAACATATAACCGCAAGATCAGATTACATTTGTCAAGGCAAGTAAAGTACATTTCCGTAATTGAAAAGCGAGCTGACAGAGTACATACAAATTTCAGTTGTGTGGATGGCTAGCAAAGAGTGTATTTGAGGCTAGATTCACATTGCAATCACTAGTAGGTCAGTGCAATTTGGTTTGTTGGAAAGGTACATTACTGTTTAAACCAGCTACACTTCAACCAGCTCACTGAAGCGCAAGTGGTAAGCTACCATGGGAGCATAGTGGTCACGTTGCATGGACTACCCAAATATCAGCTTTACATGACACATTGCAACTGAACTCAGCTACTGTGAGGGGAAAATTTGGTTCTCCATGCTGGGCTGAGGGAGTAAAAATAAAACCAGGATAGTATTCTGCCACTGATATTTTATGGATTTGTTTCCTTTTATTTTGCAATGCCAAGAGAGGGGATTCTACTACATCTGTACTTTCAGCCATCTGCTTAGCGAATTAAAGGGTAAGTGGAAAAGCTGCTGATATCAGGCAAGTGGTTATCTTCAAGGAAAGTATTTTCATTTTTCTTCCCTTTTGAGTACCATAACACATATAGAGGTAGCATTTTATTGGTTTTCTGCTAATGAGGTGCTACTGTAGAATTTGGAAGCATGGCCTTGAAGATCATTTAACATAATGAATCATCCAAATTTAACCTAACTATAGAAACACATGAAGAAACTAAAGAAATTCTCTGTTGAACTGCAGAAAGTAGTTTGTACTGCTTGATACAAGGCAAAATGTCTGCAGGTGCTTAGAAAAGTGACTCAGAAATTCAACAGGAGAAAACTTAAGCTGCATTCCAAAAAATAGATATGAATAATGATGTCGATTTTAAGTATATTCTGAAAATTTTCAGATAAGTTAATAGAATTATTTTTTTATGATCTATGAAAAATTATTTAAGAAGATGTTTTATTCATGTTCATGGACAGGTATGTGGAGGTGGATGGGCCAGGGTGATTTAATTTTGCAGTATAATTCAGTTCTTTTTGCATCATTTTGGTAGTACAAACCAAGCCCTTAAAGAAGATCAATTAAATATCTAATGAATATATCTTTGGGAGAAGAAACTTTGTTATGGGTGTGTAGCCATGACCTCCAAGGCCTCTTCCCCAGATACTTGTCATTTTGTGAGGAGCCAAAAAGATAACCTGTTATGTCTGAGCTGTCTGTACGTTCTCACAACCTACTGTGAGTCTACAGCAACAGCCTGAAGCAGTTCCAGGGACCTTAGCCAGAGCCTCAGGGAAGGAAGGAAGTAGAGTAGGTAAGGAAGATGGCAGAGTAGAAGAAAAGGAGCCCAAAGGATGCTTGAATTAAAGCATAAATACAATATACAATGATGTGCAAACAGAAGTGCCACATATTGGATGTTTGAATCCTTGCATATTGGTGATGGCTCAGCTGCAGCCTTGTCTGATTTCCAACACTGTCATTCAAGATAATCATGAACCAATTGCAGAGACTCCAAAGGAGAATAACCTAAAATGTTAAGAGTTTCTAAAGGAAAAGGCTCAAAAAGTCTATATAGTTTAGAATAAGAATAAGGTAGAACACACAGTAATCTTCAAATCTATAAATGGCTGCTGCAAAAGGGAAACCACATGTTCTCCATTGTCCATGGGAAATAGAATAAGAAGCAATGGGCTTAAGTAAAACAAGGTACATTTCTAATTTAAACAACAGTTAAGCCCTGGGACACATTAAGACAATTACGAAATCTTCTATATAGGAGAGGTTTTAGCACCAGATATTTATCAGATAAAAGATAGTCCCTCTAGATGAATTTCGTAACATCTGACGTTTTTTTTCTAGCACTACAATTCACTATTCACTATCTTAGAAGATAGTCTTGGATGCTTCTTATGCCATTGTTCCTGATTATACACCTGAATTTAAATTTCCTTATAAAGAAATTATTAAATTTCTTTATAAGGAAATTTAAATATGTATTTTAAAGTCATATATAGCCAATCACAATTATTTTAATTTTCATGGATATTAGTCTGGTTTACCCAAAAGACAGTTTTTGTGCTGTGAACTGTTAAACTAAATGAATGAATGAATGATTGTAGTGAGACAAGAGGCACTTCTGGATTTATTTTTTTTCATTTTTACAAACAAGATTTTTATTTAAACAGGAGTTGAGTCTGTCTATGACAGAGGCAGGGGGTAAGAATTGGCAAGACTCTCTCAGTATTTCAGAAATACTCAGATTGCTTAGCTCCATGTAGAAGCCTTCTGGGGTATGCTGTCTAGTCTGGAGGGGCTGATTTTGACTTTCTGAAGAAACACTCTTAAAGCTAAAATAAATGTCATGGAGAAATCATAACAGCTAGTTTATGACATAACAAAGCATATAACAGTTGATTCAGCTGTTGTCAGAAAGGTGCACGAAGAGGGAAATGCTGCTAATATTTTCAAGAAACATCAGCAACATCTTAAAATGAATTGAAGTAAACCACATCAATAAATAAATATTCCATATTACAAATGTTTCCTTTGAATAATATGTATATTTTCCCCCAGGAGCACACAGTGATGATGTGTAAAATGTTATACTATGTGATAATGCCAAAGTGGCAGAAAAATATCAAACAGGGATCAGGCAAAAAGGTGAGTCATGGGTTCATCTCGACTGAAAATTCTGGATCTCTGAAAGGGTCCATAAATATTTAATAGCACAGTAATAAAATTCTGTTTTTCTGCACATTTAAATGAGCAAAGTTTTGGAAGGTTTACTTTGAACTTGGGAACTTCCTACTTTACAAATAAGTGTGCTGCAGCATGCCTTGGATTCAGTTCAGTGTTAAAGGATGGCCTGTGAATGTAGAAGGACTTCTTTGTATGGCTGCTTTTTCTGCTGCTTTGGGCTCTATCACCTGTCTGTTTGTGAGTGGACTGTTAGTAGTTATGATTGCTCATTGCTCAGATTTGCAACTTTGGTAACAACTGGTTACTGAAGAACTTACAATTTCTTCACTTATTAGTCCTCTGATTTCAGACATCCCAAAGGTACTAGTCCTTTTTTTTTTTTTTTTTTAAAGCCTTATGCACAAGCACCTTAACATAATCTCTCACAGGTGAAAGAAAGAAATTGCCGATGAAAGCTTGTTGCGGTCTAAATAACTGGAACCAAGACCTGCTTAATAGTAAGAAAAGAACCCAGTGTCTTCTCATATAGTATTTATTACTGTTTTTGTTGTGACTTCATGTCCCAGGAATGACCTCTTGCCTGAGGTACAATTCTTCTAAACATTAGAAGTAAGTGTATTTAGCCCTCTCTACTATTGTGGTTTTTAGTGTAGATATATGGTGCAGAATTTCTCCTTGAGTACAGGAATAAATACTCTTCAACTACTTTTATATTTGAGAAAAAGCAAAAGAGTAAAACTCAAATTGCAGCTTGTATCTGTCCAGTATTTAAGAAAACCCACCTGCACTGAACATTTTTTGGAACTAAATTTATTTTTTATTGTTGAATGAATGAAAACTTTCAGTCCTGTAAACTGAGAATTTAGGAGTGCAAGTGAGCATTTTGTAGGCTTATTCTTGAGTATCTGGAGGTTTTTTAGCTTTCCCTAAAGGTGAGTATTTAGACAATAAGCAAACGAAACCAGAGCTACAAACGAAGCACAAAATCCTTGTGATGGAAGCAGCAGCAGATCAGTGTTCAGCTACCAGAGTCCTTGAGTTCAGTGAGTATCCAGTAGCAGGTGTGCTCCTGTCATGGGTTAGGTTGAACTGCCCCCCACACACAGCCAGTCACTCCCCCTCCCCCACCCCCAGCAATGAGGGAGAGAATTAAAGGATAAACGTGAAACCCGTGGGTTGAGATAAGAATGATTTAATACATATGATTTAATACACAGTGTGGATGCTCACCACCCCCTCGTATGTGAAGCCCGTCTCGTCCCGAAGCTGCAATCCCGGATGAACGCGAGGCCCCGAAATAGAGAGGGGCAGAGAGAGAGAGAGAGAGAGAGAGAGAGAAAGAAAGAAAAACAGCAGAGCAACAGCGCAGCAAGCGCAAAAGAGCAAAAGTGCAAAAGAGCCAAAGCGCAAAAGCCTTTCTTCCCGGCTGACCCTCACTTTTATACTGGGCATGACGCTGCATGATATGGAATGCTAATTGGCCAGTTTGGCCCTCAATCCGATTCCCCTTGTGATTTGTGGTGGAACTTAAGATTGATTTTGTTCCACCACAAATCACAAGGGGAATCGCATCCCCCTTGTCCCACCGTGTTCTTGCACTCTGGCACACTGAAAAGTCCTTGGAGTTTCACTTCCAACCACAAACATCAGCTTGCTATCAACATTCTTCTCAGAGTGAGCCTCTGAGTAAAACCAAAACACGGAGCTCTTCTGGCTGTTAAAAAACTCTGTCCCAGCTAAAACTAGGACAGCTCCTAATGAAGATCACTAGCTAAAGCAGCAGTTAACAAGACTAACTGCGCTCATATCTCAGGAATTTATGGATCTGCTTTTTTGACAATAAAGAGCCTCTTCAGCAGAACAAAGCTGAGAAATCAGTGTTGAGGCAAATCTATTTGTCACACAAAGTTAATCAGTTATCCATAACAGACCCAAGAGGCAAGGAGGTTATGTGTGATTTAGTTAAATAGCCAGTTAATATCCAGGAAAAAAAACCCAAACCAAACCAAACCAAAACACAAACAACCAAATAAAAAGAAAACCTGTGGCCTAAAAGACACATTTTACAGTAAGAGTTAAATGAAGAACTAATTTTGACTTAATTTTTTGATCAGATACGTCTTGTGACTGAGATAAATAGTATAATACATCAGAAGTGATTGTGGGGTAGAGGCAGAAAGGGAACATGGCCTTCTGCAAAGAATGATATTTTAACCACTTCCTAGTCTGATGCTGAAACCCCAGTGGTTTTCCCAGCCCACTATCACTCTCTAATGCTAGTACTTGCAGCAGAGAAACTGGAGGAAGGCTGTGGCTTTGCACTAGTCCTTAAAAGCGAGAGGTGATAGTGCTCTGCTTGGAAGAAGGGGAGAGGGCTAGAGAAAAAAAGGAGACTGAAGAGTACCCTTGGTTTCCTCAGACCTTTTCCAGTAGCAGACTTAATGGAAAACAGCCTAAATTCAAACGAATGTGGAGACAGAAGAAGTTTGAATATGACATGTAGAGGCTGTTCACGTTATTATCCACAACGGGGTCCTGCATTCAGTTAAAAGTGCAGCTCTGGGAATGAATTTCCCTCCCATTGACAGCTTTTGGTTCACATTGCAAAGCAGTCTTGGAGCATACATTAGATACCTTTTGGACGAAAGCAGTCTGAACATGCATTGGGTGTCTGTTTGATAGGATCGAATGAGAGTTGGTTTGAAATAACTCCCAGAAATGTTATAGTTGAACCATCATCTTGCACAGGAAACCAACAAACCTGGGAGTTTTAGTTGTGGTTGAAGACTTCAGAATAACAGCTTGGTTTTAGGTCTAGTTCATGGGAAAATGAGCATCTGGGTCAGGTTTGATCTAAAGCCATGATAAAAATTACTGGTTTAGATAATGCACTTTCCTGGAATGCATTATTTAATAGCATATTGTATGTGTAAATACATACTATATACATATTCTGAGTTATTATTTTACTATGGTTCTGATTCTGATTCTTCAAAATAAATGCTTGTCCATGAAAACAAAGAGTCTGCATTTCAGCTAAAAGCATCAGACATTTGAGTAACAAATTATTTTTCATAACAGAGAGTTGAGATTGTAAGGAAACATTAGTAAATCATCTTGAGTCTAATAGTGATCAGATTTCATAAAAATAAATATTAGTTATTATTTGTCTCAACAAAATTTCTGCTTTGTGGTTTGACTTACAAAATTGATATTTGAAACCAATTTTATGTTTGTTTTTGTAATGATCTTGTAAATAATCATGAAGAAATTATCTCTAAAATGCTCTGCTGTTGGGTAGTTAATTGGTTATGATGAAATCTACATATGTTATTAGAATTTGAAACTTTAACACACAAAAAGTTTAAAAAGATGTGACAGAAGCAAATTATTCTAAAAATACACATTAGTCTATCAATTTATCTTTACTGTAAGATTAGAAGTGAATAGTTTCAAAACTTTACAATTGTCAAATTAAACTCTATAATAGATTTTTATTTTTAATATTTTCCATTCTTATGTAATTATCCCTGTGGTTTCTTTCCTTCAGACAAATCATCATTATCTTCAGCACTCAGATGCAAAGAAAGCACAGAACTACATTCTGGTAAGTACAAATGGGCTCCCAACTTTCATAGTTATGAAGATATCAGACAGTTTGGCTCACAGAAAACATAACCCTAATGGCAAAGTGGTATATCATTATAAGGGAAACCACAGTAAGCATAAAATGTCCCTACAATATCCAAATTAAAAGACTAAATAGCTCAGTCTAGACTTCTCCACTCCTCTGTAAGGGATCTATCTCCAGAACCTCACAGAGATGGTCCTGTTTGTCCTTGTGTCAACCTATTTCCCTAATGCTGTTGATGTAAGCTGTGTTTTACTGCTCATATCTCCTCTGTCTAATGTAATCATTAAAACAGTTGCACAACAAAACTTTAGGTTTAGATTTTCATTCACTGCTCAGATGTACATTATTTGCACTTAGCAGATACCAAATTGGTTTACATGTTCAGCAGAGATTTTCCGGGTGCACAGAATATCCCTGAGTTATTTGTCTGTTTCTTTTGTCTGCGTAAGGGCACATTGGGATAACAACAGTCGTGGCCAAGCTGTGTCCTATTTTATAACAGCAGTCTTGCAAGTGAGTGAGGATCCTTTGAATGATTGCACCAGCAGAGGCTTTCTGTTTCTCAGAACGAGCTTTAGGTATGGCAGGGACTGGCTCTGGATCCGCACACTGGGTGAAAGAACAAAGTTAAGCTATAACACAACAGGGAATAAGTGCTTGCAAAACAGTGTGTTTATCAAAGGACGCACATAGTCTGAAGGTCTAGTGCATACGAAACAAACTATAAAACTCTCGTTCTGCAATAAATCATTCTGATACTTTGCATAAGCATGAGGTTGATACACTGGCATTTCTACACCATCAAGGCTAAGATAACAGATTTTTTTATTCAAGAGGTACCTATATGAGATAGCTTTATGTTCCTGGACATTTGGACTTGGCTCTTTGTCTGACTAGATTTTCTGTTTTTCTGAAAGTCCATCTTGCTGATAGTTACTCAGTTCAGTGGCATTTGAAGTGTACTGGAGATTATTTCAAGAAAGTATGTACATGAGACTACCTTGGAATGAATATAATCCTAGCTTCTCTCTGTAGCTCACTTGCTATACAATGGGACACTCTTCTGGTACTTGTCAGTAATGTAACTTTTCAAAGAGCAAGGAGACCATCTTGACCCTTAGCTTGAACATTGATTCTTGAATACAAAACTCATGGGAAAAGGATGACATTGAGCTTTGCCATCAGTACATCACTGAATGATGGTATGAACTCTCCATTTTATAACAATACCCTTAAAAAAACTACTGCTGAGCATTTGGCAAAGGCTCACATTTTGGCTTACTGTTTTGTTAAATACCTTCTTTTTTTCTTAGATACAAAAGAAGAATCTACAGATGTGATTTAATGATGTATGGTAAAAACCTTTCCTTTTCTATACTTTAAGCAAGACTATGCAAAGTTACTCACTGAAAAGTTTTCTTTAAATCAAAATGCCTAATGCAGGCTCTGTGGGTGGAATTTATCTCACTAACTGACTAAAAGTTAAACATCTTGACTTTCTCTATAGTCAATGGTGAAAGGCAGGCACCTTTAGAAGTGTGACTCATTTTGTCCCGAGTGTCTAGAAAAGTAGCATAAATTGTCCCCTGAAGATCCTCAACTCTCTCCACTGACTTCAGAGGAAGCATAAGAAGTAGCTTAGTTGATCTAACTTTTAGTTGACTAAAGTGAGATCTGAGGTCAGGGATATCCATTTTAACGTCAGAAGGAGCAGATCTTTCATGTGCTTGAACAAATACACAAGTTTTTAATGTTAAACTGTCTAAATGAGGAATCTGGTAGCCTGAAATCTGTATAGAGATACAATATGTAGAAGAATATATAGAAGCACAATGTAAAGCCATTCCCATAGCCCTGGATAATGGGACCAGGCCAGTAAAGAAAAATGTTGATATGACTTATCTTGCTAGTTACTACATGAGCAGCAGCATTCAAGATGAACATGACCACAGCTCTGTCTTCTCTTTCTCAGGTTCAGACTGAGCTCTTTTTCTCAGGGTTGAGGCATCTTTCTGAGTTTATTATTACTCACCAAACAAACCTGCTTCCTTGGGAGAAGTGAGATATGCACTGTGGGGTGCATGCTTTAATCTAGTGGTTAGAATATTCACTTTGAAAAAGTGGAATCGAGTGCACCCTCAGCAAGTTTGCAGATGACACCAAGGTGTGTGGTGTTGTGGACATGCTGGAGGGAAGGGATGCATTCAGAGGGACCTGGACAGGCTGGAGTGGTGGGCCTGTGAGAACCTCATGAAGTTCAACAAGGCCAAGTGCAAGGTCCTGCACGTGGGTCGGGGCAATCCCAAGCACAAGTACAGGCTGGGCAGAGAATGGATTGAGAGCAGCACGGAAGAAAAGGACTTGGGAGTGCTGGTGGATGAGAAGCTCAACATGAGCCGGCAATGTGCACTGGCAGCCCAGAAAGCCAACCGTATCCTGGGCTATATCAAAAGGAGCGTGGCCAGCAGATCAAGGGAGGTGATTCTGCCCCTCTACTCTGCTCTCTTGAGACCCCACCTGGAATACTGCGTTCAGCTCTGGAATCCCCAACACAAGAAGGACATGGAGCTGCTTGAGCAAGTCCAGAGGAGGGCCATAAAGATGATTTGAAGGCTGGAACACCTCTGTTATGAAGACAGGCTGAGAGAGTTGGGGCTGTTCAGCCTGGAGAAGAGAAGGCTCCAGGGTGATCTTACAGCAGCTTTCCAGTACTTAGAGATAGCCTACAGGAAAACTGGGGAGGGACTTTTTACAAGGGCACGTAGTGATAGGACAAGGGGTAATGACTTTAAACTGAAAGAGGGTAGATTTAAATTAGATATAAGGAAGACATTCTTCACTCTGAGAGTGGTGAGGCAGTGGAACAGGTTGCCCAGAGAAGTTGTGGATGCCCCATCCCTGGCAATGTTCAAGGCCAGGTTATGTGAGGCTTTGAGCAACCTGGTGTGGTGGAGAGTGTCCCTGCCCATGGCAGGGGTGTTGGAACTAGATGATCTTTGAGGTCCCTTCCAACCCTAACCATTCTATGATTCTATGATTCTATGATTCTATACTGGTAATGCAATAAATAAAAATTGACTGGTATGAACCAATACTAGCGTTCAAACAACTGAACTTTATGAAAACAGTATAACGTGAATAAATCTTCACTGAGATTTGAGAAGCAAATCTCACTGTAGTTTGAGACAGCAAAAATGGTTATAGCTCTGTATTTATCTCAAAGGAATGGATACCACCAGAGCTCCATTATCATACTTCATTTTGTATCATAAATTACTTTTAAAATGGTATATCGTCATGTATTAACAGTTCTGAAAGTCAACAGATTATGCACAGAGTAAGACATCACCCACTGAGAGTATGTGTGGTAGAAGCTGGCTGTCCTGACTTCTGGCTTGTGGTCTCTCTTTATTAAATGATAGTTAATTTGCTTTCTATCATGGGAAGAATAAATTCTATTTTTTAAAAAGAAGCATAGCCTCAAAAATACTTGAGACAAAAAGCAAGCCAAAAAATTGCCATATATTTCTAGCTGCTATTACTTTGAACATATATTATCTGTGGACTGTGACTTGGACAGTGTGCATTCACAATGCTAAAGGGAAGTAGAAATTCTCACACCTCTTTTGCGGCCATCTGGATATGAACAGGGTGCTAAAGGGAAAGCAGATTTTATGGATCTCCAAAATACACCCCCTACAACCCAAAATCCACAAAACAGCATGCTGGAGGAATGCTGGTGGAAAGTGGATGTGGAGAGTGGAGTAATCCTGGGCTTTGTCCCTGACAAATGCACTGTCCAAGGCAGCTGGGCTAGTTCAAGGGATTTGTAATTTGCTTTTGGGATAGACTAGTCAAACTGCTGTTTTCTTCTCACAGACAAGGAAAGACATCTGCTTCAAAGGTTTCTGGCTGGAACGTGTTTCACTCCATCGTGTGATCAGTGCTAATCCTGTACAAACATCTATACAGAAATGATTAGAGTTACTATCAGCCAATTTGTATCACTGTAACACCATGGATTTTCACTGGAGGTATACTGGCTATACATTAGCTGAAGAACTGGCTTGCAAATCCTATTTCTTTGCTGAGGCCATAACTATTTAGGGACAGGCTTCAAGAAGACAAATGTGCAGAAGTAACATTGAAGTGGAGTTTGATAAGGGGTTTATCAGCTCCTGAGACTGAAAGACACCATCATAGTGAAAAATTTTACAAAGGCCAATACTGTCCACAAAACATACTATTCTTCTGATCATCAGGTAATAAACTCCTTCTTTGTTTTTTAAATTTATAAACTGGCAACCCCTACTGTTAGATGCTTGGCAGTGATGTGACTCTAATGGAGCACAAATAAAAAGTGTTTAGACCCTGAAACAGTAAAAAAACTTTTGGGGAAAAAAAAAATAAATTACAGGCTACCCCAGAAGAGTTTGTTGGAATATAGCAATTTGCTGCATACATTCTCTCAGTGTAGATGCATGTACCTTACAGGGGCATCTATGAACCACTTTTACTGTAGAAAAGAACAACAGATACCAAAACAACCCTCTACCGAAACATGTTCCTACTTATTTTATTGCTGCTTGCATTGGGCCAGAGTCCAATTTTACCAAGATAGATTGGAAGGATCCTGCTGATCTCAGTGGCCTTTGAATCAGATCTACCAGGGCTGGCTCAATTCCAAATGCCATTTTTTTCTCCATTATGCTTATGAAGTTTTGCTCCAGCTAATCCAGTGTCTCCTTAAGCACTTTGGTCCTTGCCTCCGAGTACGCTGTTTACCCCCTCCAATAGTGTGCCTTTTTAATATGAACTTTTCTCAGGTTCAGTTCTCTCTTGAGCACCACAGATGGAACAGGGTACCACAGCTAGATGACGTATAGAGTCCCTGTTGATTCCAGATTGCTTACGGTTTTCTGTTAGGTCCTGTGGTTTATTTCATGAATCATTCCAGTCTAATATCCAGTGTTATGAAAGAACACTGTGCCCTGGTGATGGCTTATGAATAAAAGCAAAAGCAGAACCTAGTGAATGAGCTGGGTATGGCAGAAGATTGTGGCCTGCAGAAAACACAGAATGTAGATACAATTCAGAATCAACTCACTGTGAGAAAGGATTTCCATTGTTTTCAACGAATGCTGAATCATATCCCTATGTCATTTTAATAAAGACTCTAAAATAGTTGCCTACAGGAATACTGAAACCTATTTGAAAAGTGAACATTTCCTAGGAGCTAAATAACTTCAGCTTGAGCTGGCAGGGAAACAGGCAGGCCAAGCGCAGTATTCTTGGGTATATACTGCAGTGTATTGGGAGATGACATTGTCTGAATTTGCTAAGGTGAGTTTTTCTGAAGCAAAGACAAAATAGAAGAGGATAGGGAAGCAACAGGAAAGCATGCTTAAATGTAAGAGTGGCTATCTTAGGTCAGCCTTAAACTAGTCCAGATTAGAGGCTGGTGGAGGAGGAACACACAAATAGCAAACATATAATTTTGCTTTTCTTTGTATAACCATTTGAGCTTCTGCTATTTGTTGGCTGAGATGTTTCCTGAGCCAGAGATTGTTTTTGTATCTTCGTACTCAATGGAAGAGAAGGAAGGTGGCATGGAGAGTGACATAATAGCAAAAGTATTATAGGAATAATAGCCTGACAATTCAGATGATGATCAGGAAACAAGGATATGTCCTTATTGTCCGATTCTCGTCTGACCTAATCAGAACAATTTTTAGGCCTGAGAAATTATAAGTTACAGCAGTGGTGCTAGCAAATCCTTTTGGACTAGTCTTGTTGAAGAGGTACAACATTTTGAATATGCAGAAACCTCTCCTTAGATTATAAGTGACGCACCTTTGTACTTCTTTTTTATCCCTTTCCTCCCTGTCTCCCCCTCCCCCCTTTAAAACAGTCATTTTGACAAAGTAGAGGTAATTATGATGTTCTTTTAGTTTCCTTTTGGTTAGCTTTAAAAAACATGCATTTGGGATGCTACCTTGCAATACAAGCCAGTATAATTTTAGGTCAGTGGTATTCAGGTACCAGATAATGTTTGATGTAAAAACAAGGCTTTGTTAACATGGTCAACTCATTATTCTGTTAGAAATAATGTAAGTACCTGTAGAACAGAAGGAGAGAATTCCAGCCGCTCCAGACAGGAAGTCAGGTTCATCTGGGGCCCAACTTAAATGCCTTTATGCCAATGCGTGCAGCATGGGGAATAAGCAAGAGGAGTTAGAACTGTGCGCGTGCCTGTTGGGATATGATCTTATTGGCATCATGGAGACTTGGTGGGATGACTCCTATGACTGGAGTCTCAGAATAGAAGGGTACAGGCTCTTTAGGAAGGATAGGCAAGGAAGAAAAGGAGGAGGAGTTGCCCTCTATATCAAGGATCAGCTAGAGTGCATGGAGCTGCACCTGGGGACAAATGAGGTCCCGACTGAGAGCTTATGGGTTAGGATTAAAGGCAGAGCAGGGACAGAGGACGTA